>NW_028259134.1:0-606666 GCF_977971745.1 Zootermopsis nevadensis | reverse complement strand
GATGCGCGGAACCCCTTGGTTCCGGAAGTTGGAAGGCACTTGTGCCGATCCAGGGCCGACTGAGGTCACCCACGGGCAACCGAGGGACCAAGTCGGCGCAACGAGTTTTCTAACCTCAATCAGCTAAGCTGAAGCTAAGCTGATTGAGGTTTTCCGTGTTTTTCCTCAGTTGTACAGCAAATGCCAGGTTATGATTCAGAACTAACAAAGTTAAACTAAAATTGGCCACTCCAATTCGTGATAGGCCTACGCGTTCATTCTAAATGAGGTCTTTGCGATTTCACATTATAGCGGGCGTCACTGGTTATAACTCTCATGTATGTTAAGCAAATATGTTCTTTTATTGTCATCCGAAATACAACCTGTTCCATAAAATATCACTTCCCCTTGGTATTTTGTTAAAATGTACACCATTCCTGAAATTGTTCCAAGTAAACTCTACAGGTGGTGTCTGTACATTCTGTTGTACACTGAATTGATTCGTATACAAACAACGAAGTTCGATTAAATTCCATATAAAGTACGTGTTTTATGGGACCAAATTAACTTCATGTCATAAATTTTAATGCGGTCTATACTCCAACGATAAGGCAATTGAAGAAATCTGCGTCGGTCTCTCGCGTCTGAGGCCTTGAAAACACTTGTAAGATTCCAACATTTCGGAGAAACGTGGGATAATGGCGATCAGTTGAATGATGCTGCGGTTTGTGAATAGAAGAAAGACAAGTCAGTGTATCGAAATATTTCTCTTCCCTAGATCCACTGAGCTTCGAAATGAAGTTATTTCGAAATTCGTCTGCCAAGTTATTTATAACACGACAAGTGTGTACGTAGGAACGATGTGGAGTTGGCGCCATCCAGTGGTCACAACATGAACAACACTGACTTGCGCATTGACTCGCCCTCGAGTCTCCAGTCTTCTCTCTGCGGCGCGCGGGAATACATTGTCGTCCACGTCTGACAAAATGCCGAAGTACGTGGTGAGCAGTTCGCAGGATGAAACTGAGCAGGCTTTGAATCCAGACGGCGCAAATGCAAAAGTGAGCTTCAACAACAGAGAATCATCGCCGACTCGGAAGAAATCGATAATAAATCGAGGTAAGTGGCTCAAATTTCAGCGGCAGGCCACCGTTGAAATGAAAGAAAATTAGGTTAGGTTTCGACTCTGATGAAGTCGTCTGTATGCTTCGACGGATGCGTGACGTCACATTCAGGAGGCGTTGGCAATCGACGTAGGACGCTAATTCGAGTAGAAGCCCTGTGAGACATTTAACGTGTTCGTCATGAAATCATAACAAAGTGGTCAACTGCTGAGAACTTGTGTTACGAATTGGCATTGATTACTGAACTGGAAGGAATCTGTAGTGGGCGATTTGAAGCTGACATACGAAGCTGAGTCAACTACACACCACATGTATAACCCGACGTTTCGTAACCGGTGTGCCCCCAATTTTATAAGAAACTGTACGCTCGCAAGTTATAGTTAAAAAAAGCAGCAACTTATCATAATTCGTAATCAGACACACACTGCTACGTCATCGACATTTTTATTCGACATGTGCCACGTTCTGTTCTAGTAAGCCTGAATTCTTGCAGGGGGAGAATTTACAAGTGGATACACGTTTATGGGTCATCTATAGTTCCGCGCCTCCTTTTCGTGAGGCGAAGTTTTGTGGAGAGCCGTCATGTGTGTGTGTGACAAATTGGGGTGTGTCGCGAGTGAACAAAGCTTGCGTAAGCCTGGTCTAAGCACGCAATGCGAGGGCAAAATGAATTAAACCCTGCAGAAATGTGGAATAAAATGGAGTGAGTAGTCCTCGGAGCGGTGGAGTGTTGGATTAATTTACAACGCTGTGTTAACCGCCGAGTTCAACAAACTATGATTCTAGTATGGTAAGATCATAAATCATGAATCCGGTCTGATGTGTAAGGAAGCAGACGTGGTCTCTCTGAAACCATCGAACAAAATTAAACCTGAGGCTTGTGCAGTCGTCGTGGCTTCTCCCCAGTTCCCAGTTCGTGTCCCCGAACTGCAAGGCGACAGACGTCACGCGAACAATCAGATCTGAAGGTCTTGTGAAATCTGTTCAGACTTCGACGAGCAGGCCAGTGAAGAAGACCATGTTTGGTAGATATTGACCGACGTTTTGGAGAGCATAACTGCTTCCATCATCAGGATGGTGAATCTCCGATGGAAATTCGACCAGTTTGTACACTCCGTACAACAGAAACCGAGCACTTGAAATTTTTGAAAATCCTAAACCGGAAGTGACGTAAGCGTACAGCTGACGTCATAATTCGAGTCATCCGTGACATGGCCTTTCTCTGCCTACAATTATTTATTTATTTTTTGACAGATTACAGGTGAACGATGACACCAGTATATCTGCCTATTTTATGAAAGACAAAAATTTGGGGCTCGAGGCTATATTTCGCTCTGTTCGCCGTACGTAAGTCGCCAGGGTTATGGGATATGCATCCTGAGTTGGCCTCGATGTAGTTCCGTCGTCACCTACCGACTTATCCACCCGTGACGTATTTCTGTAGCCTTGTTCTTGCCGCCGGTCCTGGCACTCCGATCCCCCCCCCCCCCCGCCCCCTGCAACACTCGCGAACAGATCTGTCGTGGTGATTCATTGTGATGAGAATGGAGAACGGTTTCCAGCCTCACCCGTCAATTAAATAAAGATACGTCCTTCGTACTAATGGGTACTTTCAAACATAACCTAACAAATTACATACACTGACTATCAAAGCGGGCAAGATGAACGAACCGCAGCCAGAAATTAACCACGGATGACATGAACAGCAAAGTTGGTTAGTGTCAGTGTTAATATTCGATTTAGGAGCCGATGTACTACGTCATATTTTGTACGACTAATTTGCCCTACGAAACAAAATAAAAGAACTACCAGCCGCCATGACACTTCTAGCTTCGCGAATGTGGCGCACATAATACGGCGATAATGTGAATGATAATACTGACTGTTACAGGAACTTTGCAGTTAAGTAGTTTTCTTTCGAATGCCGCGATATGCAACTGTCAGTGTCTATTTGAGTTTCACACAGCAGTTTGGAGACGTGCAGACAATTGTAATTAGTATCTGTGGGAATACGGAACACAACAATGTCCAGGAGTGAAGACGGACTGAGCAGAAGACAGGCTTCAGTTCCATTCTTGTTGACCATTGTTGAACGGTGCACCAGGCTACACGGTGCAACGTCCCGGAAGACAACAATTTTCACTGATGAATTGTCGCAGAAAGTGGGTTTGGGCGTGGGCGCTAGGTCCGAAAGTTGGCAGCTGTGACTCTCTATAATTTTCTGAGGGCGTGCATGTGACAGTTTGTTAAGTAGGATCTGAGGCTGCGAGGATATCTGAAACGTCGGTAAAGTTCTACCAGACTACGCGGTGATGCAACCTAGAAGACAGGTCTCTACTCAAAACAACGATCACAGAGACATTTGTCGAAGCTAGTCCACGTGACTCCTGTGAATCTGATTCGGCAGAGGAAAGAACAGGTTTTGTTGTGTGTTAATCTTATTTACAAGTGTGATTTGTTGAGTTGAAACTCCCGTCTCGTATCATCGTATTATGAGAACTTTGTTGGGCATCGGACGTCCAGCATTTCACAATTCCGCCTCAAGCAACTAACCACTGATTTACCTCATATGGACTGACAGATCCCCGACTCTCGCTTGTTACGAGTCGATCTAGTGACCTGCAAATGCAGTGTAACGTTGCGCCACCACGAATCGAGCCTAAGCGGTTAATCTCGATTAATCGAAACGGCTATATCGTTTCCATTGTTTGATTATATACGGCGTTAAATTGGAACGTGTACGTCGATTGTGATGATGAATCTGAAGGGATTTGGGAGGAAACGTTTCTTGAATATTGGAAGGTATTCTCCTACCATTAACAACGAGAGAATGAGGAAAATCACGAGACTCAACCGAGGTAAGCGGTTCCGGTCGGAATTCGTTGGCGCTGTGTCCCTCGTAGTAACTTAAATTGATTTGGCAACACTGCTGCCCCACCCTTGAATAAATATAACTGTGCACGGCATCGCTTGTTTCGAGGACACACCCCAGAGTGGACAATGGACATTTTCGAAACATCCTGCCAGTGAATTCTGTCCTCAGTCCATGTCACTGTGTCACACGCATTGTTTCTTTTAAGATCCATATTTTCGTTCCATCTACCCCTAGGTCTCCCAGGCCAACCTAACCTTTGTTTTCCAGCAAGTGTTTGTGAACTTTTCATATCTCTCATTGCCCATTCTCCTTGCTTTTATTCCCGAAATAATTTGAATCTTATGGAAAATACATTTTCCTGTTCCTTCGTCCTCGTTAGATCCAAATATTTCCCCCCACAATTTCTTCATAAAATATTTTAAAATATTTTCAATTTTGTGGTGATTCGTACCCAAACTAAAACTGCAGTTTTCTATAGTTTAATGTTCAGGGTTTTAGACAGAGACGCGAAAGTAAACATCATCTGCTTTCTAAGACGAGTGGTTGTTAGTACCCCCCCCTTCCCCTCGCTGGCTGTCCGTCCGTGACAGAAGAGCTCAATGGAGCCAATTGTAATCGAAACACGTTCCAAGTAGTGCCATTTATAACTCGCGTTTAGAGAATCCTCGGCTCGTATTTTTACTCCTTGATAAATCGAGAATATGTTAACTTCGTCGTGAAGGAAAGGCGTCTCATTCCATATCCTTTTTCGTCTTAGTGGCCGTGATTACTAAGATCACTGCCCTCGATTACGTAACTCCTCCTGTTGGATCCCTGCATAAATGACAGCACATTCAAGGGAATAGACAACATTTTAGACAAAAATATGTAATTGTCAAAACAGCAGCTTACCTTCCACGAACTGATCGTGGATTTAATTTCCCTCTTGAAAATCTGATGAACAAGATGGCGGTGTGTCAACCAATGTTCCAGAGGAGCGTGCCGCGTCCATCTTCAGGGCTTATGAACGAACAGGAACCTGATAGGTTATACAGAGGTTTTGTGGACGACTGGACCATGGAGCAGAGGGGAGATGGAACCAAATCCAGGGAGGCCAAAAGGAACGAGAGAGGAGAGTCAGATGAAGCCGTCCTCCTTGTCCTTATTCTGCTCTTTAGATTGTGAATCAGAGGCTTCCATGGGTTGTTCCGCCGTGTAGTCTGGTAGAACTTTACAGACGTTTCAGAGGTCCTTGCTGCCTCCATCATCAGGGCGATCTTCAGACTCACCGCCGTGCAGAGTAAAACTGTCCCGTGACTGCATTGGATTTTGCTTTAATAAACTCCGTGCTGACTTACATTTGAAACTGGAGGAATGTTTATGATTACTTAAACTCTAAGTAGGGGGGCTGTGGTCTTGCTCAAAAACGGGGCACAACTGCAGCTTGGTTCCAAAATGAGCCCCCCCCTCCCCCAATAAGTGAAGGTGAGCGGAGATGCCGGAGGAGACCCTCGATGTGTAATGCGAAGTGCGCAACCGCGTGACGTAATTGCCCCGGAGCCTACGCCGTGCAGAGTTCTCGTCTTTCGAGGAGGGTGCAGCAGTGTTGCCAAAATGACTGATGTCATGCTTTATCCTGAATAACCGCGTCATCGCCCATTCATTTTGTTTAGGCAGGGTCTCAAGACGTGTCTGACGCATCCGCCACTCATTAGTCGCTCTCATGCGCACGCGCGTGTTTTCCACGCAGCCAAACGTTAGTCATATATTTATTTGTAGTTTTTCAGACATGACAGTGAATAATGAATTGGGAAGGATGTGGAAGGAAGCGGTCGTGGCCTAATTTAAGGTATTATTCCGGGACTTTCCTAGAGAGACTGAGGAAAACCACGACAACCCCAGTCTCCGAGCCGAACGTTGGTCAGATTGAATACAAGATGCAATTTAAAATGTTAATTTTACGATAAAGTTTTAGAATAAAAACATTACAATGTTACGCGTAATCTAGTGCGTGTTTCGAGACTAGGCGGTAGGGCGTAGTGAGACGCTTTCTGAAAACACGAAAATTGTGCTCTGAGATGTTTTTTGAGGAATTTAAATTCGCCTGACAAGGTTCCTTGCTCTACTAGATTTGGCTGAGATTCGTCAGGGGCGAAATACTCGAACGGACGGACACGTCGCGTTAAAAGGGCGGGATTCTCGCCACAGATCAAAAGCATTCAGAAATGTAACGTTTCGGTCTGTTTCAACTTTTTACTCCCAAAAACAAGCTGATTATTGCTAGAAATTTCGGAAGTAGATCGTCTTTTATTTCCTAATTGTCACACTTTAGTTACCGTGATTCCCGCTAGTGTAGGACATGAGACGTGTCTCGTATGATGCGAGGGTTGCATGTTGGCCGCCTAGAATAACATCGAATCGAGGTTGTTCTGTGAACACGGGTTCGCGCCTTTGAGGGTTTCATTAAGCCGCTGAGGCAGGACACGTTCGTCCGTCTGTCGCGCATTGTGATGGATGAGTCCCCGGACGGACTGCCGTACAAACAGGTCGGCGACCTTTGATTCGGCCTCAGCGGATAATTATCGTCTTATAGCTTTGTATCGAAATGGCAGTTTTCGGATTGAAATTCGAAACTGACAAATCCCTCCTACGTGCTTATGCCGAACAGTTCATCTAAGGGGCAGACTCTTGGTCGACACGATACATCGACCACACACTCGGGACTGTTGCTTTAAAGGATTCTATGAAGAAAAACTCCCGGAGAATCTCGCGGTGGACGGCGGGGGGTAGTCGGCTAGTGTTTTGTTGAGCCGAGTATGCTCTCACTGGTCGACAGGAGTTTAACTGGGCCTTCCGAGGTCCTACGGGCCACTGAAGGCGTGATAACCTTTCCCGCGAAATTCTTCGACAGATTCATCCCGAGGCACTACTTCCCACCAACATGTCGAGACTCTCGCGTTGTGTCCGTACTGAAGCCGGGTAAAGATCGCACGCTCTGTCCGTCCTGCGTTTCCTGTGGAAGTTCTGCGTGACGAGAGGTTCTGGGTCTGTGGAAGGTATCGACAGAGATTTGAAGGAGAGAGGGCGAAGCGTCGTAAAACCTCCTCCAACTCCACGTCTGCGTCTCCCCCAGTCGTGGAGGCTTTTGGTGCTATCCGAGCCCCCAAACTCCTCTCCGCAAAGGACAGTTTGCATACTGAGAACTTTCTCCCACCTCACCTTCAACTGGCCTCAATTTGAAGACGACAAACGTTTCTTGTTCTATTCCAGATCAACATTCCGAACGCAGTAATTGTTTAACCGGCCGAGGGCCTCGCGCTTAACTTGAGGCTCCCTCTTGGTCAGAAAAGGACGTTTGTTAACATGGAGTTAGTTTGCAACCTACTTTTCGCCAACCCGTCGTACTAATTACAGCGCCATTTTGTGTTCGGTTTTGAACTTACCGAATATTTATTCAATAACAGTGACACTCTGATCTGCTGCTTTTTTTTTTGCATTTAATTCCGATGCGAGGAATCTTTTCGACACCCGGTGTACATCCTGCACAATGGCTTTAGCCTTTATAAACGTCTATAGAATAGAGAAATGTCTGTTTTCGCAAATGAAATTCGAATTAGCGAATATTACTCGGCGATGGCCACTGTGTTTACTGACTTGTCTTACTGTCTCTCGCAAACGGACTATTTCTTCAGTTCGCGGAGGGGAAATTGGCAGCTTTCCACACGTTTTATATAGCTGTGCTATAATACCTACCAGGGGAGTCCAGACCGGCTCTCCGATTGAAACTCGCTGCCAGCTGTCCTCTCCACGATGTAACATCATCACTCTACTTTATGTAATTTATAAAGCATGTACCCCCCCCCCCTCTAAAACTTCTGAACCAGTTGCTGTTTGTTCATGAATTACGCGCACTAAAACTTCCATAACCTGGTTTATGTGAGGTTATGTGTGATCTGAATTAAGCGATATTTGCAGTTGGCGAAGTGTCGATTAAAAAACGTTAATAATCGCAACACCAGAATTATTACAACTCGTGCTCCAGCCATTCTGAGGCAGTTTCCATGACCTTGGAACGCAGTTTGTTGTGTTTTTACTTAAATCAGATTCTATCGGGAAACAATCTAATTGCCCCACTGAAATAACTCGCCTGCTTGGTGTCAGACCCCGAGCGCTAGGTCAGGCCTCGGGAATCTTCCCGAACAGACGTCCACGCTCCTCCCAACAAGGACTGGACCATCGTCGGCCGGCCTTTCATCCTCTGTAACAGCGTGCAGAGAAGAAAGTAGAACCTCGAAGAGACCGCAGACGCATCTCAGTGCGTGCCCCTCGCATTAATAGTAAACTGCGTCTTAAAATAAATTTTATGTTCGTATTTGGATTCACGAAACTGGGTCCTGATTCTCGCTGTGCGTCTTAAAACAACCAATTTCCTTTCGCAGTTGTGATTACGGCGCTGATCGTATTGTGCAGCGTGGCAGTGCTGCTGCTCTGCGGCTGGTTCGTGTACTCCGTCTTCATCAAAACGACACCCGAGTGGCAGAGAGACGACTTCATGATTGAAACTATTCCAGGTACGTAGACAAAGCGTGAAGAGAAAATGGATTCGAAACTGGACCAAGGACTAACTGTTCTCAGATTCTCTTTGTCTGTTTGTTGTTGTTAAACTTGCTGTAGGATTTCATGTTCTGTCGGCGGTGAGCATGAAACAAACGCGACTTGGGCTCGCCTTTGTCTGTGTGGTATAAAACCGCCTTGCTGTGATTGCATTAGATCTGAAAGGTTATGTTTGTTATGCAAAGTGTGCAGAAATCTGAGAAAGAGTCCACTGCCTTCTCAGAAAGAAGATGAAAGGACGGACCTGTCGGAATTCTTGACATCTTTCCTGTTACTGAACGCGGCTGTTTGTCTGTTGCCAAATCGACGCCCCTCTCGGAACCAGGTTCATCTACTGCATTTTCCTGGATTTTGAACGTTGCCATTTACATTCCTGACCCAAGTCACAACCTAGCGCCCTCTATGAGTTGGTGTTTCTTTGCCTCAGTAGGTTTTGTTCGTGACAGAACTTGATGTGACTTTAGTTGGTGTCATCCAACTAATTAGACTTCAGGAAACTAAGCCTAGTTGCAGATTCAAATTAAGTAGGCCGCGAGATAAACATGTTTACCGTATGAAATACTTGATGTTCGCAGGTCTCAGGTTTGGTCCCAAGGACCCAGACGGCAATGCAGACGGCAGCTTGATCTCGTTCAGCCCGGGAAATCCAGAGAGCTACAGGAAATGGACAAATGTCATGGAAGATTTCGTAGCAGGTATTGTGTTTTCTGACCACACACACACTGACTTTAAAGTCGGTAATTACCTGTGTTTACCGACCGAAACGGAGTGATTCTGAATTTATAATTTACGTGTGATTTGTTGAACAATTTTCCTAACTCAGCACAACACAAAAAAAAACGCGGACAAACATCCGTGGCTTGAGTGGGATTCGAACTCACGGTCCCAGCGACCAAGCGGCACAAGGCCCACGCCTCAGACCGCGCGGCCACCGCAATGAGGAATAACTTTTTTGAATGCATCTCCTGAAGAGTGTGTTCTGAAATCTCGTGTTAACACCAATGACGACATGAATATTGTTTCTTTCGGTTTGCAAACTCAGCTGTAGAAAAATTAAAATGAAGGCAAATGTTTATGCAGATTAGGGAGAAATGTTGATTATTAACACGGCCGACTGAGCAAGGTCCAATGTTTGTTTTACAGGGTACATGAACACAAGCAAATCCGCACGGAACGCAGTCAAATGTGACTATGATGTTCCTCCGAAGCCTGGGAACGTATGTGTTCTGGACTATACTGCACTGTTTCCTTGTACCAAAGAAAATTACTTCGGTTTTTACAAGGCGTCGCCCTGTATCTTCATCAGATTTAATAAGGTAAACATCGTACTCATGCTTTTATTTAAACGTACGTGTCTTCTGATTCCAGAAATAAGCCGATTCGCTCTACGTCGACATGCCAGGAGAAATTTATCTTCCAGGAGAGTTTTTACTATTTTTCCGTGTTTATGAAGACATTTCCATTAATTTCCATTCTATACTTTGCGAAAAAGTAATTAAATGTGAAAGAATTCAACTTCGTCACCCTTTATTTTATAATCTGCATGCCGTAGTTCACATCCATTCCTCCGGTGGTTATTCCCATCAAATGGAAAACTAAATACAGCCATGTTTTACATTAAACGGAGAGAGAGAAAATGATTTATGAAATGTTTCACTGTGGCATAATTTATTTATGTAACTTCCAGCTTTTCCATTAAAAATGCAGAATTACGACAATAAGAACAATGTTTGTGCGCTCTCCAGATCGCAAATTGGACTCCGGAGTATTACGACAATGCGTCCCAGTTGCCTCCTGAAATGCCTGCTCATCTGCAGCACAGAATATCCGAGTACTACAACATCTATCGGAATCTGGTAAGAGACTTAAGTCATATTCATACTTACCCTCTCTCAGACGAGCGTTATATGACCAAGTGAAGTTTTCATTCACGTTTCAATTGGTATGAAGTGTGCCATGTTTTTTTATTAATTTTTGGCTTCCTCTTATTGAATGCTAAGTCAAAATGTTAATTGGTTGTGTCTGAAATAACATGGTTATTGCAAGATTTAAAGATTTTATGATTCTGTTACATTTAGTAGGCCTGTAATTCTTCTTCTTCTTCGGCGCTACAGCCCTGTGTGAGCCTCGGCCTCCTCAATGACCCTCCGCCATCTGTCTCGCGCCACCATCCTCCAACTTCTGCACCCCAACACCCCTGCGTCCTCCTCCGCTCCATCAACCCATCTTCTTTCTTTGTCCTCCAGGATTGCCGTCAGTGATTTTCTGTGGTGGGTCACCGTCTTCCATCCTAGGCAGACCAAATGTTTGAAGTGGACTGAGGTGTTTGATGCACGTGTCAAAAAGAATTGGTGTAATCTTACATTTGGAAAGAAATGGAGCGTTGTGCATGTGTGCGAGCGCGTTTCTTGCAGTCTTCACGATCGCTCGTTTTTAACGTGCAGATGAAAACAGTTTGGCTGAGCTGCGATGGAGAGACAGCGGCAGATGTGGAGAACGTGGGACCAATCCAGTACTTGCCCCGACCAGGCTTTCCTGGTTATTTCTTCCCGTACAACAACACAGAAAATTACATGAGCCCCGTAGTCGCCGTTCATCTCGAAAAACCTCGTCAAAGTAAGTATATTGATCTGTGTTGTGAACTGTTTCAAGATGCCACGACTGGCAGCAGAAACTGGGTTTAGAATGACTAGAAAAAACCATTTTTTGACATCCATCTGAAGTAACAGGCAAGGGGACCAGAGGGGCAGTAGGAGATACCGGGGTAAAAAGCATTTCCTGAAATATAAGCGAAGAATTGTTTCCCAGCAACAAAGCTTTGTAGCTCCATATCTGAGTTCCTGTCAGTAATGTTTTTGGTTTACCTTCTACTCTCAGGCTAGCGACAAGGGAATAATTCATGTAAGATTTCACAGCGATGAGTATGAATATTTCTGTCTTCTGGGTTGTTGCGCTGTGTAGTCTGGTCGATGTTAACCGACGTTTCAGAGGTCATACTGCCTCCGTCATCAGAGTGTGAAGATTTCTGTCTTCTGGGTTGTTGCGCTGTGTAGTCTGGTCAATGTTAACCAACGTTTCAGAGTCAGGGCGATGACGGAGGCAGTATGACCTCTGAAACGTTGGTAAACATCGACCAGACGACACAGTGCAACAACCCAGAAGACAGAATTCTTCGAATAATTCATGGTTTGGCCCTGGTGATTATGTATTTGTCTTAAGTTTAATTTCCATTTAATTCACTGATTATCTCTCTCATTTGAACAGATCATTCATAGTCATCGACCTAAGAGGAGAAAGTAAAGGAACTAGAGAAAATTTCAAAAGGAAAAGGTGGGAAATCTTTTAAGAACCTAAATGACTGTTAGCCTCTGAAGGACTTTGCCCAGATGGAGTTATCTCTTGCAATATACTACCTGCACGCTTCTGTTCCGATTGTGTATGACGTATTCAATTGTAATATGCTTTAAGGCATTTTAAACTCCGTTCAGGTAGTGAATATTTGTGGATGCGCGATGAATTTTAATACTTCGAAGAACACAATGCTAGACGCTGAAGAGCCACTGGAAACATTTGGAGGCGTAAGTGTCTCTTGAAGCCAGTGCTGTCTTTATCTTATCATGTCTTAACAATATTCTCCTGTTTATCTAGTGCATGTTATGAACGTGTGGAGCTTATTTAAGCTTAGGGATGAGTCCACCATTTTGTCTTAAATTTCACGTGTTCCACTGATCCTGCTCTGGAGAGCTGGTGTGAAGGAATGGTGGCTGTCGAGCCTGCGTTAAGTCAGTCGGAAAATTTGTTCGCTACGTCTCATCTTGCGTGTGCAAAAGTTGTAAGGAACAGTAAGTTCCGGGAAGGGGCAGTACTGTAATGGGGACACGGTAAGGTTGCTGGGAATGTGGTAAATGATGACCCGCGCCTCGCACACCCCCTTCCCGTCATATTTACCCCGTACTGTCGAGATTTACACATCTATAACTAACTGCTTGTCAGGTGGTGTCCTTATCAACATCGAGTGCAGACTGTGGGCTCCGAACATCGTCTACAACCGAGAGAGAGGCCAGGGGCTTGTGCGCTTTCAGTTGATGCTCAACTGAGACCCGTAACTTGGAGTTCTGTCTGCAGTAAGTGTGCAGGTGGCGGTGGCGGATCTTCTGTCAGAATAAATGCAAGGAGGAAAGCCAAAAGCACCGCCGATCACCCGGAACTAGTGAAGTGTTCGGGTGCATGTTCCATCTTTGTTCTTCAGGGTGACACAGCAAATCGTCAATGTGAGAATCAGATACTCAGATCTGTTTTAATGGCGAGTTTGGTACGAGAATGGTCTTATTGCCATTTTAATTAACAATTAAGATAACAGCAGGTAATTCATGCAATTTAGTGTTGAAACTTATCAGAGATTTTTATAAATGAGTAGATTGACATTCTTCTTCTTTCAAGCGATGGACATATGTTCTTAAACCATATAGAAAAACAAACTTTTTATATCTTAAGCCATGTCCTCATTTACATGAAAGTATTCATTTTTACTGACTTTCTCCTGAAAAATGGATTGACAAGCCAGAATGTAACTTGGTTCTTCCTTCCGTAACACACACAACTTTTTATAGCCAGTTATTTATTGCTTACAGCGTATAAGTGTACATATGTATAAGTTACGAGATACGATTTATGTATGTGATATCGAAACTGGACTCCTAACACCAGTTTTACAAACGCAACAGAAATATCACGGACGCAGGCCTACTTACGTTGGGGGTGAACGTGGGGACAAAGTTCCGCAACCTTACAGAGCCTTAGATTACAGTAATTAAAAAAATGCTGCATGTGTATAATAGTCATTAACCTGCATCGCACTCATTTTAAAAGGCTTCAGTACCGCTTGCTGGCTTGATTCAATTCTGGGCACGTAAATAAAGACACATCCTTACAAAAAAACATTTTAACAATCAGCAATTTGTATTTTGCCCACGGACTGTATTCATGTGTTTCATATGACTCGTCATCAGCTGATCTTTGTAACTAAGAAGTGCTGTTTTCTTTGAGGTAAAAACTTAATTTTTAAATATTATTAAGATGAGCTTTGTCTTTTAAAGGGTTAAAGTACTGACTATGAAATCTGTGAAATAAGAATTATACTCTTGCAAACAAAACAGAATAAGTTTAAAAACATCTGCGGTTAAGGACCTTCCCTCATTTTTCCTCAGCACTACATTTTGCCAACCCCTTCCCAAACTGTTCAGTGCGTCTTCCCACATTTCTTGTGATGAGAGATGGCCGGAGGACTGCCCTAAGACATATGTGACCTACAGAAGGTCCAAGTGATCTGAGAGATCTCGGCCCAAGACAAGCTTGGTCGGTGTCTGTTTTGTTGTTTCATGCCGAGCAGATTAATATTGAATCGCTCAACGTTAGGATAATTTCCATAATGGCTACTAATGTGAAATGAGGTCCCCTCCCCCTCAGAAAAGAACATGTGCTCAAAAAACTGTGACTTTAAAACCGAATTGTTATCTGACATACTTTACCAAGGAACCCCGACGTTTGCCAACAGTCGGGGGGCCTCCAAAAGGCCACGGTCACTTCACCTGTGATGACCCTGCAAGGTTCATTTTAACTAATTTTGCAATCCGTCTTCATAGACTCCAAACGAGCACCCAACGGACAGTAGTATTATAAATATAGTTCACTATCATGGGGCATAGGGCGTCTGGAGTGAGTACTGGTCTCTTCGCCCGCTTATTAGGGACCAAACACCGATGCAACTTCCGCTTCTGGCGTGAACTACCTTCGGACACAATTCATTATTAAAGTCATTGCTAAAAAGGGACCCGTCTTCTGGCAGTCTTTCAGGTATTGCGCAGCCGTCCGAGCAACAAATTTGTTAGCCACTTACAGCTAATGGTGGCCATTATGAACACCTACACGAGATTATCTGATTCAGTGTGTGCCAACGTTGACGTATGCAATGCTTTAGTATACTATAATGTCTTTATTTCTTACAATGGATGTGTGCACATCTTTTTGAAGCAGTTAGTTTATACGTTGTCTGATACAACTACGAATAATCAAAACAAAATTAAGATACATATATGAAATATTACAAACAGTGTGCTTTTTAAGTTATTATTTTGGGCATATTGGCCACTCCGTACTTATATCGAACGGATGCATGAAATAGATGCGATATATTGTTTTATGTAATGTCATTAATAATTTGGAGTTACAATATGTGTGCTGTCATTAAAATTAACGTCCAGGAGACAACAGGTCTCCTTACTTGTTAAATACAGAAAAGCACGATGAAGTTCAGTGCTCCGGAGATAGCAAACGCATACGAATGAAGTTACGGACTGTGGTATGTGGTATATACTCTCTGATAATGGTCGCTGCCTCGGAGACATTAGGCATATTAAATTAAAAATTAAATCCGTGGCGTAACAGCTCCAGAGAGCCAAAGCCGACTAGCTTGACTGCTGGCCTCACGTTCACATGCCTAAGCAGAGGTGAACGATCATCAGGCATATACAGAGTTAAACGAAATTCGTACAGAAGATCTCCATTGTGTAACACTCTTTTTCATAAATGTTATACAACTTGTGGCCTGAGATGCGATATACTCTCAACTTTCTGTGCTGTAATAGTCGAGCTGATATTGCTGGTATGACGAACAATTGAATCTATACCACTGTTCTCGGCGTCCACATTTGTTTCCAGACTGTTTTACGCGTTACGGTGTGCTCGGCGTTAACAACAACCACCTCTGGGAGTGGGATAATCCTCATACCATTTGCGAAAGTGGGTATCAAGTCCGTTTTAAAGTCAGCGTTTGGGCTGGTATCGTTTGGTAAATTGTCTCGGTCCCATGTCTGCTACCTGACAGGTTGACTGTGCATAACGTTTTCTTCAGAAATATGATAATATAATATTAATGCAACACAGGCTGTGGCAACTACAAAAGTCAGCAGTGACAACATGATTTGAAATTTTCACGGCGGTGAGTTCAAAAATGGCTGTCTTCAGGATTGTAGCGCCATGTGGTCAGGTACTTTATGGTTTCAGAGATCCTTGCAGTCTCGATAATTAGTAGCACTATAACGAAGAACACAGCCAATGATATTTTAAATATTTTATATTTTATTATCTTATTAAAAATTGTGATTTGACGGAAACTATTAAAATATTAACCTAATTCACAATATGACGCAAATATACTACCTTATGTTTCGTAATATTAACAGCAAGCATATAACTTATCAAGTATACCCTTGGAACGTGATTATACCATAAGTTTCGTGACATTATCTCTGCATCTATTTCTATTTATTTATTTATTTAGTGTTCTGTCTGAAGACAGGTCCATATGAACAGGATCCTTCCATCCTTTTCTCGGACTGGGACCTGTTCATATACGTTCTTGGCAGATGATCCAGAAGTGGTTTGCCATTGCCTTCTTCTGTGTGTGAATGGAGTAATTGTTGGGATGCCACGGAGGAAAACTCCGTGTTGCCTAGACCACGGCCTTGCCCGACACAAGTTATAAATTCGGGCACCGCCGGGAATCGAACCCGAGACCCCAGGATTACAAGGCCAGCGTTCTAACCGCTAGACCACCTCATCTTATTATTTATTTAGTGTTCTGTCTGACGACAGGTCCATATGAACAGGATCCTTCCATCCTTTTCTCGGACTGGGACCTGTTCATATACGTTCTTGGCAGATGATCCAGAAGTGGTTTGCCATTGCCTTCTTCTGTGTGTGAATGGAGCAATTGTTGGGATGCCACGGAGGAAAACTCCGTGTTGCCTAGACCACGGCCTTGCCCAACACAAGTTATAAATTCGGGCACCGCTGGGAATCGAACCCGAGACTCCAGGATTACAAGGCCAGCGTTCTAACCGCTAGACCACCGTGGCGGTCCATCTATTTCTATAACACTTAAAATACTCTTAGAATTTCGATGGGATTGTTCAGGAATAGCAGGTGCTCCTGATTTTAAATGTTACAAATAAATCTTATCTTCAACACGGCAATATTGGTAATGTTATTGTTCGGGATAAACACCGGTCTTACACAGCGATCGACAACGTACTGCCATCTTCCATGAACATCAGCAGTTTCTAGGTACGTGGCGTCATCTGGCAGACGCTTTAGATTCTGTTTGCTTTTATTTGTGTGGACTGGTTTAGATCATAGATGTACAAAGGTTTTGACGGTCGTTACAGTCTTGACATTCCCACTGACAAATGGCAATCTTTGCTGAACTGAGGTAGAAATCAGTAATGTGTATGCATTTTGTTTTCATGCTATGGAAGTATGGGAAGTATGCTGCTGTATTAATTTGTATTTCATTATTACTTCAGAGAGCCAACTAGTAATTAATCGTTTAAAACGTTTCAATGTTATACTGAGAGGTTTCATGAGCTAAGTGCGTAATGTTTGCTGCACTGTAACGAAGGAACTAGTGGTAGTGGTGATGTAGGGCAGAAAGTATTTATTTTAATTTGACGACGAACAAACAACCAGTTTTAGTTTTATAATGGCTCACGGATCTGGAGTGTTGTCGTCTGATATCAGCAGAAGAAATCCACAAGATGAATATGAACTAATTCAGCGAATAGGAAGTGGGACGTATGGTGATGTTTACAAGGTTCGTATTGTCAAAATCAACTGACGTAGAGTTTGGCGTGGTTTGAATGACAGTTATTGAATTACAGACTAAAATGTTTATAGTATTTTTATATTTCCGGTCATTTGTATATTGTCAATATTCTGTGCGTAAATGATGTCTAGTACGTCCAAACGTGTTCTCAACGGTTTTTGTTAGCGTAGTTGGTGTAGTACTTGACGCATTTATTGCAGACTTGCAGTGTCATCCGTTAAGAAGAGACGTATTTTGCATATTTATGCACACGGCATTTTATATTCGAACCTATCGTGATTTATGGATTTGTAATTTATGGAAATATTAATTAATCTCCAAGCTACATTGCAAACATTTTATGCTGTTTTCTCTGATTACACTTTTGTTACTGTTTTGCATATGTGTGACATTTATTATACAGAGTTCATTACGTGGAATAGGCAACTGCACTGTGGTGAGAGTGTAGTTTGTAGTCAGCTTTCACATTATGAATTCATTTAACTCTGTAACATGGGCGTATTTGAACATTCATTTGTCCCTCATACTTTTGAGTGGTCACATCTCAGTAACAGTCTGTCAAAAATGAATGTGTTGTGTGAACCCGTCTCAAATGTAGCTGCAATTCTAGTTCAAATAAAAAGAGTTCTATTTAAAAAATAATAAGGTAACCTTAATAACTTCATATCGACGATTGATATTTTATTTCTGAATATATACTTCATGAGACACTACATTTTATTTGAAACTATTTTTGTATAAGTTAAAATGAGAGAATTAATTGAGGTCACAAAGTTGGGTGGGATACTTGTATAAGGATGCTTTCTGAACAGTGCAGATTTTATAGCATTTGATAGGAGGATGAGTATGAATTATGAATTGGAAAGGATATAATTGGTAGTTCTCTGTTGTGAGCAAATCATGGAACAGAGTTCTTTAAGTATAGAAATTACATCACACAGATGTTTAATTATTTGGGTCTTACTGTAGGATTTATTTAAAAACATTTCAAATAGCATAACTGCCAGTCACAGTGGCTGCGTGTTCTGAGGCATGGGTCTCATGTGCTTGGACACTGACTGTGGGTTTGAATCCCACTGAAGGCATGGATACTTGTCTGTATCTTTCTTTGCTGTGCTATCCTGTGTACAGGTAGAGGCCTTGCGATGGGCTGATCACTTGTCCAAGGAGTCCTACCAAATGATCTTTGAAAGGAGGCACTTATGCTTCATGAGGAGTGAAAAGGATATATAAAAACAGCATAACTAGTTTCATGAAAATACGGAATTTACTGAAATATTGCTAATGTTGCTCCTGTTTATCTCTAGTGTCTGACATGTGTTATCAGTAGTTGATTGCGTATGTCAGTATCCATTTTGATGATCTGCAATACTTTATTTTATGTATTAAGTTAAACTTGAGTAAAGATTGTTGGATAAAAGTAAATGTATTTGATAACAGTGATATTGCTTGATGATTGCCTCATTCAGTTCTTTTGCCCTTCCTTTAAGTAGGTACAGTAGTAGAGTCCTACTGCTGTGGTAGTTTTTATTTATTCCAAGTAGAGTGAACTCCATTCTAAATAGCCAAGAGCATTTTCAAATTAATTCTGCTATACACAGTATCCACACGGGGAATAATTATCAGCTTCATAGAGCAACTGCTAATCTCTCATGTTTTCAGAAGAGCACATATTATGCAGGCATCAGAATTTGTTGATCGTCTGCCATCTAGTCTCACAAGTCTTATGAATAAATAAAGTCACAACATAAAGTGGCATATAAAAGATATTTAATTACAAGATCCTTTTGCTCTGTTCATGAATTTCTAATGTGTACAAATAACTAATAATGTTTATGAAGGTTTTCTTCTCTTTATATACTCTAAATGAATATGTAGGTAATGTGTGGATTTGTTTGTAACACCTTTTATAATAGTTTGAATTGTATTTGTATCTGTATTGGATTATTATAACTTATTCCACATAATGTTGTCATCTGACTAATGCATGGATCCATGGAATGAAATTTGTGTGTAATTAATAAGATTATGCATCTCAAAATGTAATGAATTGCCTCCATCTTGGATAATTTTGCTGGAATGTGATCAGTATATGGTGAAGAAGTAAAGAGGGGCATGTTGATGGGGAGGAGAA
Organism: Zootermopsis nevadensis; assembly: GCF_977971745.1. NCBI lineage: Eukaryota > Metazoa > Arthropoda > Insecta > Blattodea > Termopsidae > Zootermopsis > Zootermopsis nevadensis. Next base: position 587,299 of record NW_028259134.1, on the reverse strand, counting down.
AGTTTTAGTGACCACATGGTTAGGAAAGCAGGTGACGAAAAAGGCTTTTTGACTGCCACATAGTCGGGGAGTCTCACTAGTTGTTTAGAGAAGGATGTGATTGGGTAATGGCTAGGGGGAAAAGAGGTGGAGCCATACTTTGAATAATCTATATCCAGCTTCATGATTGATGTTGTGGGATGTTTAGTTATTTCATTTGCTTCCCTGATGATGTGGTTAGTCCTGATATTGGAATGCATTAGAAACGGCTGACTGGAGAACCATTGGTCAGTTAGTGGCAGACTGACGTTCAGCAGCAGTCACATTTATTACCTGGTCTCTGTCTTCGTACCCTTGAGAGCAAACTCATATGAAAGTGCAAGTTGAAGTTCAGTTTGTAGGATTTGAGATTTCACGGCGAGTCTGAAGACGTCCGTCATCTGGGTTGTTGCACCGTGCAGTCTGGTAGAAGTTTACCGACGTTTCAGAGGTCCTTGCTGCCTTCATCCCCTGATGATGGAGGCAGCAAGGACCTCTGAAATGTCGGTGAACTTCTATGAAACTACATGGCGCACCAACCCGGAAGACGGCCATCCTCTTTAAATTCAGTTTTCTTTCTTACTTTGAGCTGGATCACATAGCCATAATAAAATAGTTTTATGTGAGTAAAATGTTTTCTGTATGCCTTGATTCTGGACAGAGGTTGAGTGGTCAGTTTTTACATTTTAGTTGTTTTAAGCCTGGGGAAAGGGCCCCTGGTACACACTGGGTTGAAAGCTGTGTGGGCTTCAGGTCTGGCCTGGACATAGTGGGAAAGAGTCTTGCTCTTACCAGAATTTGAACCACAGTCAACACAGCCCATAGACATCACATAACTGACCGAGATGTCCCACCTGTACTGGTTTTACTTAATTTTTATTAGTTTTTCTGGCCTTAAAATGTTATTTTGTAGTTTTATGTAAAAATGACCTAACCAAGTAGTGAAAATGTAAAGCAGTTTGTGTTGTTCAATTTCAGTTCCTGCTGGTTTTGAATTTTTCTCATATCTTATTTTATTGTGAAACTTAAAAATTACACAGTGATGAAATGGGAAACAAACTGCCTGCTTTTTATGTTTGCCTGTAATATTCATTTTCTCTTCCAGGCAAAACGGCTAACCACAAATGATCTAGCAGCAATCAAAGTCATCAAATTAGAGCCAGGTAGATATTACAGATTACTTATTCGTAATAAAATGTTCTGGAGTGAAATACAGATTGTTAGAAACTAAGTTGATGCCCAGAGATTTGGCCAGGAATGGTAATAAGCAAAAGTTTACTGCACTTTGTCAAGAAAGCCTCAAGTAGCTGTTCAGGTCTGAAAGCTCTGTTCGTGACTTTAGTTTCTTTTATGCTGGGTCACAGTGTGAGTTCATGGATGCATTCTGATGGGAACAAAGTTTCAACTAGAATGTATTTTGCTTTGCATTTTATTAACCACAAAGAACCATAATACTGACAGTTTCAGTTCTTAGTGCTGGTTGCTATATTACACTTTTCTGCTCATTAGGCGATGACTTTGCCATCATCCAACAAGAAATCCTTATGATGAAGGATTGTCGGCACCCAAATATAATTGCTTACTATGGCAGCTACCTGCGCAGAGACAAATTATGGATTTGCATGGAATATTGTGGGGGCGGGTCCCTTCAAGATATTTACCACAGTAAGTGTCTGCATCATGTAATTTATAGATACATAAATTGAAGAACTATCAGTGTTCTCTTTCAAAACGTGCTTGAGCAGTTATTCTTAAACTTTAATGTGTGTGTGGAAGTTATGAATAGCACGTAAATGTGATTCAGTGGAACCTTGATATACCGTGCCTCATTATCTCGCGGGCTGTGATCATGTCCCCCAATATGATTACGTATGTTTTGTTAGATAAATGTCAGTTTCACATATAATGTGGGTAGCTTATAACACAGTTGTGCCGTGCAGTCTGGTAGAAGTTTACCGACGTGATGATGGACGCAGCAAGGACCTCTGAGACATCTACCAGACTACACGGCGCGACAACCCAGAAGACAGCCATCTTCAGACTCGCTGCCGTGAAAACCTTAAGTCCTACAGCGATGGTGAACGTTACACTGTGATGCTGGACACGGTGTTTACAGATGATTTGCTTTTGTTGCGTGTCTTGAACAGCCTCTTTTTTTAAGTTACAGGTCCACTGACTGAACTACAAATTGCTTATATGTGCAAGGAGACTTTACATGGGCTGGCCTATTTGCACAGCATGGGGAAGATGCATAGGGATATAAAAGTAAGTTGGAGTATGCATTCCATTACAAGTACTACACAGTTCATTATCGCAGTATTCCAGTCCTCGTATGTTTTCAGTTCATGTAATGGTCGGAGGTGGTATAGCTGCATCAGTAAGTAGTTTTAAGATGACACAACTGGAGAGTTAGGCTCCTAGGAGATACAGAGACTTTATCCTTGCTGTCAGGTCCAGACAGACTCTGGGTCTTACCTAGTCATCTGTCCAGTGGGTACTGGAGGCTCTTTCTTTGAGGAGCAGGGGGCAATGCAGCTGTTCACTCACTTCCATATAGTGTTGGGGTTTAAGTACGGTGGAGCTGCGCCCCCACATTCCATGTCGTTTGTTGTTTGGAGCTTTATAAGAAGGGATATGAGATTTGAGGTTCTCATGTTGGTGACGATGATGATGTTTTCTGGGTTGTGAAGCCATGGCAGATATCAGTGTTTCTGAGAAACTTGCTCTCTCCATCTTCAACCCTGAAGGTGGGGAGAGTATTTTTTTTTTAAATTTGGCAGCTCGGTCACTATTGATTGACAGCAAAATTGGTGGTTCTTTCTCTAAAAAGAATTTATGTACTTTTGCTTTCACTGCTCTTGTGTTGTGTTCAAGAAGATAATCGAACAATTCAGGATAGATGGGTGATTGATCATTGCTTAGGAGCATCAGCATCACTGCTTTGTAAGCTTATCAGGCTCCTTTTGGTTCTCGTCATGCAATAGTGTGAGCGAAGAACGTCCTATGGATCCATCCGTGTGTCTTGTGTGCTTCGTTTTCGAACAACAGTGAGCCCGGAGTTTTTAATGTTGTTAATTGTTTTCTTTTATACTTCCTGTTATTATGAATCCTATGGTTATTCTTATTCTTATTCCCATTCTTATTATTTTTAATAATATTCCTGTTATTCAAACAATAAGAATAACAGTTGTTTGTTTAGCTTTTTAAGGCTTACATGAAGGTGTCATGGAATCCTGAGTCCATGCCAAGAGAAACGCTTGCAGAAGACAAGGAAAAGTCATTAACATTGATTTATGTTTTTGTTAATATTAGGCAGACATATTGGTGTCTTTGTTTAACAGATGTCTGGCATAAATCATTGTTAACAGAAGGTGCAGAAAAGCCACATATGGACAGATACAAGGAGATTTCATTGACACAAAATATGATGCCAGCTTCAGTATGGGACTTACAAAATTTCAAGCTCTGATTTTTGTTGCGCAGTGTGTTCATGTCTGTGCAAGAAGTCAGAAAATACTTGATGGACCGGGAAACTTCACTTACCATATCCTGTTCCTCATCTTGCAAGTAAAAATCCTATACTTGTGTGTGTTTTTGACAGTAGTGTCTGTCTGATGTTTTGTTGATACAGACGAGCATTAATTCTATGTTTTCTGCTTCTCCAGGGTGCCAATATCTTATTAACTGAATCAGGTGATGTGAAACTGGCTGATTTTGGTGTTTCTGCACAAATTACAGCAACAATAAACAAGAGGAAGTCTTTCATTGGAACACCGTATTGGATGGCACCAGAGGTGAGTATTGTCTTAGTGTTATGGAACGTTTTATTGCTGTTTGTCAAACTCTTCTGTGTTCTTCTGAGAGGGAGCAGTGGATACAGATGTTAGAGTCTGGTCAGTAGCAGATTTATTTTCTGGTGCTATGTAGATTTTTAATGTCACTCTTTATACCAGTGACCCCAAGTGACAACTCAACTTCCTCCTGTCCTCATGGGAGACAGCAAAGGAGGCTCTGATGTTTTCCTTTCCTTTCATGTTTAATATTGTATTTCTGCATCATCTCTTTGTTCTTCTGATCTGTCCTGCTCTGCATGCTGAGCACCCACCGTGCTGTACAGTATTCTGCATGGGAGAGCTTCCCTTCTGGGTTTATTGTCAGTGTGTATTTTTAAGACCCAATAAGTTTATAAACTCCTGCCTCACCAGCAGGGATCTGTCGTTTCTCTTTCCCACCATCTTACGCACAAACGCACGTATCCATGGAGAACCCAGAAGTGAAGTTTAATTGGACACTTTTTGCTGCCCCTGCTGCAAGATTCATGTATCAGAAACCAGATCTTAATTCATGTACACTCCCATAGACTCGTGGAGTTCGGCCCTCCACCACCAACCGTGTGGTTTGAGATGGAGTTTTGTACTTTCAGGTCGCAGCTGTTGAGAGAAAGGGAGGCTACAATCAGTTATGTGACATCTGGGCCATTGGCGTAACTTCGATTGAGCTTGCCGAGCTGCAGCCTCCAATGTTTGACCTTCACCCTATGAGGGCATTGTTTCTCATGTCAAAAAGTGGCTTCAAGCCTCCTACATTAAAGGATAGAGACAAATGGTAAGTTCTGAAGTTCAAATACTCATTTTTTGCCAGAATTAAAAGCATCTCTGTTTTTATTCTAATTTATTGTGTGAAAACCTTGGCTCTTGCATTATAGAATAAAACATTGCATTGTTCAGTCCTGCATGGCAGTGAATATTTCATCGGGAGAATACCACACGTGTTTGAATCATAACTTTTTTGTGGAGTTTTTTTTATCCAAAATCACATGAGCGAGAATCATACAGTGGTTTGGAGTTAGGCTATTTATATTGGAAATTAAATTCATAGGAAGGAAAGATCAAAATAAAGAGGATGTGAAATGAAGCAAATACAAATTATGGTTTTGAGCATATGTGGCCACTTCGGAAGACCATACATAAGACAGGAGGATTGTATTATAAAGGACTTACAGAAGGAGGGTGTGATGATGAGCACTTGATTCTTCTGCCTCATTATAGGGACTGTGGCAGGCTCTTGTAAACATGGTTATGAACATTTGGATTCCATGAAGGAAGGGAATTTCTTTACTAGTTAGTTGACCATTAGCTTCTCAAGAAGTTTTTGGTTGGTTGTTTAGTTGTTTGCTATAGATAATCATAACTAACTAACCAACCAGATGGCTTACGGAACCCGAAGGTTCATCACCGAATTAACCAAAGCCCTCCACCAGACCCTGTCCTGGGCCAACAAAATCCAGTCTCCTTCGACTCCTATCTCCCATAGATCCCGCCTGAGATTATCCTCCCATCTACGTCTAGGTCTCCCCAGAGGTCTCTTCCCCTCAGGCTTCCCAAATAGTGGACCCAACCAACCAGATGGCTTACCGAACCCGAAGGTTCATCACCGAGTTAACCAAAGCCCTCCACCGGACCCTGTCCTGGGCCAACAAAATCCAGTCTCCTTTGACTCCTATCTCCCATAGATCCCGCCTGAGATTATCCTCCCATCTACGTCTAGGTCTCCCCAGAGGTCTCTTCCCCTCAGGCTTCCCAAATAGTGGACCCAACCAACCAGATGGCTTACCGAACCCGAAGGTTCATCACCGAATTAACCAAAGCCCTCCACCGGACCCTGTCCTGGGCCAACAAAATCCAGTCTCCTTTGACTCCTATCTCCCATAGATCCCGCCTGAGATTATCCTCCCATCTACGTCTAGGTCTCCCCAGAGGTCTCTTCCCCTCAGGCTTCCCAAATAGTGGACCCAACCAACCAGATGGCTTACCGAACCCGAAGGTTCATCACCGAATTAACCAAAGCCCTCCACCGGACCCTGTCCTGGGCCAACAAAATCCAGTCTCCTTCAACTCCTATCTCCCATAGATCCCGCCTGAGATTATCCTCCCATCTACGTCTAGGTCTCCCCAGAGGTCTCTTCCCCTCAGGCTTCCCAAATAGGGGACCCAACCAACCAGATGGCTTACCGAACCCGAAGGTTCATCACCGAATTAACCAAAGCCCTCCACCGGACCCTGTCCTGGGCCAACAAAATCCAGTCTCCTTTGACTCCTATCTCCCATAGATCCCGCCTGAGATTATCCTCCCATCTACGTCTAGGTCTCCCCAGAGGTCTCTTCCCCTCAGGCTTCCCGACCAATAGATAATCATAAGGTGACTGTAATGTAACAAACATTGAAAAATTGTGTTGAATTTCATACATTTTTATATTATATTGAGGTGGGTTTATTCCAATTTTTAATTTGAATGCAACAATTTTCAAGTTGTGTATTTGGTTGTATTGATGTTTTTCAGATGTACATGTATTATTGTGATTTTTTTCTTTTCTTTTCTTTTTGCAGGAGTCCTACATTTCATAACTTCATAAAAGTAGCATTAACTAAAAATCCCAAGAAAAGACCAACAGCAGAAAAGCTATTGCTGGTGAGTGGCATTCAAACTTTGAACTGAAAAGTGTGATATATGTATACAGCAGAACATGACAAATTTTTCTGTCCTCAGGTTATTATTTTCATTATTAATATTATTATATTATTATCCCCCGGCTGTTTGATACATATTTCATTGATGTATCTGCTAAGAAATACTGAGACTGCAAGAAATAAATATTTAAACTCGATTATGGTTCAGAAACTCGCGTGTACACTACAATACCATTCTCAGAACCGTACTAGTACAAACGTAACTGTAAATCTGCATTGGTTAGGTCACGTTTCCTCTAAGGATTACCAAACTTACATATCTCTATTGAAATCAAGAAGTGCACTGCCAAAGACTTCTGACAGTACAAACAGCTTGACCATTTGGGTATATTTGCAGCTGTAACCTGTTTTGAAGGAAGCATGCTACTGTCACAGAGGAAATACCATTCTGAAGCCATGGTACAGTGAATTAAAAATTTTCTGCCACTCTGACTAATCTATTTTCTAATCTTTCAAAGAATAAACAAAAAGACATGATAGGATTTGTGTTTTTCTCTTCGGCAAGGCTGAAGATGACTGTCTACTGGGTTGTACCACGTGGCTATAAATCAGAAGACAGAAAACTTAAAAAAACATGGCATAAAACTGAAAAATTTATGCAAATTTGCTGTCAGGCTGAATATTTTGAGACTCTGGTATGGGGAAAATTGATTCATCCCTAATGGTTTACATTTTATTAAAAAGATTCTAGTCTAGAATTTGCAGTGAACAAACTAGAGTTCATTTAATGATTTTCTACCCTTTAAAACCTTTAAATGCTGATATACTCCAGTCACCTGGCTAAACAACGAGGATTAAAATACGTGGTTTAAAGAAATCAGTCTTTGACCTCTTATAAAACCTATTCTGTTACGCCCAGTCGATAAAGCTATTACTGTCACTGGAGATATGGACTGGCATTATTGATTGCGCCCATCAGAGTAGGTTTTATCTGAAGACAGAGATTACAGTTTCCAAAATGTCATTTTTAAGTGACGTTAGTATGGTGGATGTTATTGTACTAATAGAGAGTACTTGATTTGTGTTGGTAACTGTGATTTATTTATTAGTGCACATAACCAACCTAGCTGTAATAGTTAAGATTTTTACCTGAAATTGAAGGAACACTAGAAAATATAATGTGCGGCAAAATGGTTAATGCTGTATTATTATATTTGTTGCAGCATCCATTTTTCCAAAGTGAAATGAGTAAAAGACTTGCAGTGGAGCTACTTCAGAAAGTAAGCAACCCATCGCACATGTTCGCCGAACTGGAGGCAGATGATGATGGGGTCAGTAAAATAATAGTTTTAGTTTCTGTGGTTTGAGCAGAATCTGTGGTTTGAGCAGAAGTCTGAGTTTAAAACTTACACTGAGAATGTTTTCCCTTTCAGGCAGTTCCAAATGTTCCTCAGAGAATAGCATCAAAACACACATCAGTTCGAGCAAAATCAAGACCGATAACAGACGTTGCCATCAACCATAATAGTATGTATTATCATTTCAGTGGGGTACTACTTTATTAACGTTCATCAGGCCCTTGTTGACAATTAAGTGGTCTGTACCTGTACATATACTTTATTTGTAGTGATCCTGGTTTGATTACGTGAATGTTACATGTTCATTCAGAAGGTAATTGCTTGAAAGTTGAGAGATGTGCTTACAATGTAAGATTTGAGGTTTTCACAGCGGTGAGTATGAAGATTTCTGTCTTCTGGGTTGTTGCGCTGTGTAGTCTGGTCGATGTTAACCAACGTTTCAGAGGTCATACTGCCTCCGTCATCAGGGCGATGAGTATGAAGATTTCTGTCTTCTGGGTTGTTGCGCTGTGTAGTCTGGTCGATGTTAACCAACGTTTCAGAGGTCATACTGCCTCCGTCATCAGGGCGATGAAGGAGGCAGTTGGTTAACATCGACCAGTCTACACAGCGCAACAACCCAGAAGACAGAAATCTTCATGTGCTTACAAGCTTACAAATTTCTGCAGATTGTTCCATAGTGAGCTTACAAAGCCAATTGTGCATGAAAAGCTTAAAACACTAAAAAATTTCACATTCTTGTGCTGTCTGTTCAATTATAAAGGCAAAATTATCTAAAATGTGGTCACGGTTGTGCTTTAATATTGACAGTTATGAGGACATTATTCATGTACTCAGAAGGGAAGTAAACAATTGTATTTGCACTGGAACTGTTTTATACCATACAGCATTGAAGAAGAATGTCTATTTCACGGATTTATAACACGCTACATGAACGTGATGTACAAATTCACATCAGCCATGAAAATAAACTGGTGTGCATAAGTTTCTTGCTTATGTGTCTTTGAATGAAAAAGGAGATTTATTTTATAGGGATGCAATACGCAACCTTCTGTGGAGATAATGAAAGTATTAGAGACACTTTTGGAAGCACGTGGCTTTTGGCCGTAGAGAGGCACATTTTGGAAGAGTGACTTTGCAGAATGTGGGGCATAGAACACGTTTGTTGCTGCTGTTTGTCTCCCTGAATTTAAAGAATGATATAGTGATTGTGAAAAACCTATCTATGTTGCAGGGGTATGTTCACACAGTGATCAGACTCTTCAAAGAGACATTGATGCTGTGCAACCCATGACGTCTCATTATGCAGATGTCTCAAGAGCATGGGACATCATGGATATTATGAATAACATAGAGGTAACATTTGAGAGCATGAAACTGGGAGGAATATTTGGACCAAAGAGGGGGGTGGGGAAATAACAGGGGGCTAGAGAATATTGCAAAATGTTTATTTATACTCTTTATAAAATTAGATGATAAAATCAAGGAGGGTGAGATGGGTTTGGCGTGTAGGACGCATGGGCAAGATCAGAAATGTATATATATTTTTAGTTGAAAAACTGCTTTGAAGACCCAGGCTATAAAAAAATTACATTAAAATTGATCTTGATGTCAGGTAGTGAAGATGTGGATGGGATTTATCTGGGACTAAATGAGGATTGGTGGTGGGCTCACATTGTCACAGTAAAGAGCTTTTTGATTCCTTAAAGGGAAGGGGATTTCATAGGTAGCTTAGTGCCTATTAGCATCTTTTAATATCAATTTATTTTAGTATTGACAAGTTTAATTTGTGCATAGAACTGGATATATGAAAGAGATAATGCAAAGAAGTTTTGTATTTGTGTTCATATAAGCTGCACGTAGCTTATAAAGTAATTTATAAGCCATATCAAAGTTTAGATTAATTTTATGTCACATTGCATTCAAACTTAAAAAATAAAATTTACCAATCGTACTGCACATGGTGTCACACATTGCCTGCTGCATTTTCATGTAGAGAGGTTGGCATGACATCCGTGACGTCCTTGTTTGAATGTTTAACATCATTTTAATTATCTGAAGATAAACATATTGTATCTAGATTATACACTCCTCAAAACAATTAAGGGGTCAAGTTTTCAAATGGTTGTAAAGTTTCTTGGACTGAATTTGAAATAAACGCACTCTGCGGGGTTGTAAACAATGCTAATACAAGTGCAATTGTGAAAGGTGGGATCAGTTACGGTTGGTTATTTCAGGAAGAGAAACCTACGAGAGCAAAGGTATTGAAAACAGGAATGAAGGAGAGCAGTGCTTGTGTTTGTTATTGACGATACAGGTTTACTGTTGTTATGCAGCGCAATGTGCAAGTTAGGAAGGTGTAAGGAGACATTTGACAGCAATAGAAGCAACACAGGCTGTCATGCTTCTGCAAGAGGTCCAAACACAACGGTATGTTGCCGGACAGCTCATTGTGGTTCAATCCTTGATATGGCGACTAAGCCCCAGATACCAAGACACTGGAATGGTCATTCGACGTCGAGGACAGGGTTGTCACAGGGCAACAACTGCTAGGGATGATTGTTTTCTGCGTCTACAAGCCTTGAGGCACCGCAGAGATACCGCACTGACCTTGCAAAATGACCTTTCCCGAGCTACAGGTCGACAAGTGTCTGACCAAACAGTGATAAACCGTCTTTGAGAGGTGGATCTGATGTCCAGGCGTCCCGCTAGAGTGCCCCGATTGATGAGGGAGCATAAACGAGCGTGAAAAGTTCGCCCAGGAACATGAACATTGGCAACTGTGTCATTGGCGCAATGTCCTTTTCACCGACAAGTCCAGATTTCTGCTGCAGGGCAACAATGGACATGTCCGAGTTTGGCGACGGCCAGGAGAGTGTTTTCTACCAGTCACAGTCCAGGAAAATATCAGTTTTGGTGGTGGCTCCATAATGGTGTGGGCCGGTATTTCGATTGACGACAAAACCAACCTCGTCATCATCAGAACTGTGCGGCGTTACATTCATGAGGTGCTGGAACCTCATGTGCATCCCCATGCATTGGCATTTGGAGAAAATTTTCTCCGAATGCATGACAGTGCCCGCCCTCACGTTGCAGGAATCATCAGGGAGTACCTCCAAGAGCACAACATCGCCATTTTACCATGGCCAGCTCGCAGCCCAGACATGAACCCTATTGAGCATGTGTGGGACGTACTGGGAAGAAGCGTCAGAGACCGTCAGAACGCACGTACCACACTGCGGGACCTGGAAGATGCCCGTTTGGAGGAATGGGTGCAAATTTCCCAAATCGACATCCGGAGGATTGTCCGGAGTATGCCTCAACGCTGTATAGCTGTCCTTCGAGTTGAAGGGGGTCCAACTGCCTACTAAGCGCAAAAGAAGCTTGAAATTTTGTCACAAAAACTTGATGCAAATAAAAGTTCCATTCCTTTTTGTGACTAGTTCAAAACTGTTCAGTGTAACAAGGCTTTAGTTGTGTTTGCTGTTACAAAGAGGTCTGTTTTTGTTTAAATAAAGGTCTATTCTCTAAACTACCCACATTTCAATAAATTAACAAAGCCCAAGAAAATTTACGACCATTTGAAATCCTGACCCCTTGATTGTTTTGAGGAGTGTAATTTTGTTTCAAAATGACTAATCAGTTGAAATTATATATATTAGTCTTATTCTCTGTACTTAATGCCCATGTAATGATCAGACATGCAAGGCCCAAATGAAGTACAACGTTACATCTTTATTCACACTAGTGTTCAGTGTGTCCCCTAAATAAAAACACTAAAATATTATATTAGTGTGTATGTATAATGTTGTTTCTTTTTCTCTTGCAGACGGTACATAACTGTGATAATACGGATTGGATGAAAGAGAGTGTTTTTGAAGAAACTAGCCACACCCATGAAAAGTAAGTACCATGTCACTTCTTTCGAGCAGGGATATATTTTGTTAGTTATTTGAACATCACTTTTATTGAGATTTGCTTCCTGCCTCGTAGTTTCTGTGTCATATTGCAGTCTTTATTACTGCATTTTATCAATACTAGTATCCGTTTTTTGTGTCATTGTAGCCACATAAAAATCACAGATCTTTGAACCTAAAATGTATATGATTCTTTTACATTAAAATAATGGGTTTCTCAAATGCCCTTTAATATAGTGTTTTAGAATAATTCATATTGGTAGTGGTCTACAAAAGGTTTTGGGAGGAATAAATTACAGTTAGACCCCAATACAGTGTCCCTCTGTATACCACCACCCTTGTATTGTGTCTACAAAAACCTGAGAACAGAAATTCCATATGTAATTTCAGTGAGCATTCCCTGATAAAGCACCACCCCTGTACTTGCCATCCACCAATATTTGTGGAAATACAAATGTACTGTTAAGCGTTATGATCATATCCGATACAGCACCGCGCCATTTTGTCTTCACCAGCTGTACACACAAATCCCCGGATGATTCAGTTGTACAAATATGGCATGCCAACAATTTTGCATTACCAAATGAAACATATTCAGGTAAGAAACCACTTGCAGTGACTCAGGAAGGAAGAAGCATTGCTACGTGTGGTCAGTGGTACGCGTAATGACATTCCAAATCCAGGCAATTGCAATAAATGCACCAGCCATGGGAGGGGAATTAATTTGATAGTGGAAACAGTCGAGTATAATACACAAAAATAGAGGTGTTCTTTTGTGACATGGTGAAAGCCAGCAAAATATTGTCGGCTATTCATCTCATTTACTGATGCTATGTGTGAAAAGAAGAAAGGATGTAATGAAACATGTAGAAGTGTGAAATGGTTGAAGGCGCAAAAATTGATCTTGAGGATGTGCTAGTTATTTGGCAATTGAATGTGAAAAATGGAACAGCTGCTGATGAGAGAAAGTAGTTGGTCGGCAGATGAGGGTGACAAATTTTGTAATTTGCTCCAGAAATGAGAGTGTGGTAAAAATGATATACCCAAAGATAACAAATTCAGTTTGCTCTCAGCCCCACTTTAACACCAATAGTTCCTTAGAGACATGTTCCTACCCCAATGTAACAATACAACAAGTACTCATGTCTCACAAGTAGAACAAAGATAAAATCTTACCTTTTCTACAGGCTCTAGCATTTGTCATATACATTAAAAAATACAACATTAGGTAAATAAAATGTTAACACACTAACACAGAAAAGAGCAATTAATATATTTTTAAATTTTCATTTAAATATTTCTTAATTTGAAGTGTTAAGAATAATATAATTTTTCTTGACTCCAGGAAGTGATTTGTTTGTCTTTAAGAAGGTGATGGATATCTGCTGTAAAGCCATTCTATAAGTTGTATGATCTGAAGCTTTCACGGCAACGAAGTATAATGAATTATTTTTGGGCAACCAGCCATGTCGTGTGGTTTAATGGAGAAAACACCAACATTTTGAGAATCATCTTCATCCTCATCCTCAGGGTACTGAAGGTCCCAAAACGGTGGTGTTATCTCCATTAAACCACACGACATGGCTGGTAGCCCGAAAATAATTCATCATTCCATAACTTCTTCCTAAAAACTAAAAAGAGCTCATTTGTCTTGTTATATTGATGTTACCAAAGCTTACAAATACTGTTATAATTTGGGTTATGTTTTGATTGGAACCGCGTTTACAATTTTTGTTGTCCAGTGAGTAAACTTCTAAACTTTCTTCCAGTGATGTTTTACCCTGTAAATGTAGTTTGTATTATTTTAGTACATGGATGTGCTGCATCTGTCATCGTTTATCAGTGGTTTGAGCAATGAGTTCAGATTACCATTAATTATGCTCTTCACTCCTAAAGAGATTCCGTTATAGCGTATTAAAAACCAGTTATAATGCCAGTGCATGAACATTTTTACTTGTGTACTTAAAACATTTTCTTAAATTGCTTTAGCAAATGTATTTTAATTTCTGCATGAGTATACAGACAGGTGTGTGAAGTAGTAGATGTTTAACCTTGATCAGCCATGTGTAGCGTCTTGCATGCAATGCAGCTGGCCATGTCTGGCTTTGTGTTACAGTAGCATGCTGCTAAACTGTTAAATCCTAAAGTTACAGTCCAGCCAGCAGGTCCTTAATCCGGGTGTTAAAGTCCTCTATTCATATGTAAAAGTAAAGTAAAAAGTAAAGTTTGTCCCACTATACGCCATGTAGGCGCTTGGGGGGAGTGGAGGTATAGCTCCTCTCTTCCTTGACCCCGGCACTAGATGGGGGTGAGTGGTCAGCATCACGCCCCAACCGGCTTTACCCCCGGGAAAGGACCCAGGTACCCATTGTAGAGGAGGCTGGATGGGCCCCAGAGCCGGTCTGGACGCAGAGGCTAGAGGAAAAATCCTCTGCCCCTGTAGGGGATCGAACCCCGGTCGTCCAGCCCGTAGCTAGTCACTATACTGACTGAGCTATCCCGGCTCATTCTATTCTTATGTAATAAAGGATAACATCTTATAATAATGGAATAATGGTGTCCTATACATACATGCATGCGTGCACGTGCACATACACACATTTTTATTCTTGTGTCATTATTTGAAGTAAGGTGTCTTAATTTTCACTAATTTTAAATTAATACTCCCACTGTATAAGTCCTAAATATATTATCAGATACCCGTTTTCTATTATGGTCTAACATGCATAGTCCCGTCATCCCGGTTTGGATGAAATACTAGGTCTGCAGCATCTGATAAATCACTGTTTCATAACTTAAAAAAAAAGTTGATGAGAATAAAAAATCCATGGATGAAATCATGATGACTGTTTCGTTCAAGTTTTAATTCTTTTGACAGAAACATAATATGATAAGGTGAACTCAGGTGATGTGAATGGGATGCTGCCATAGACACATCCAAACCACAGCCCAGTTTCTGTAACAGTACGAACATGAAAATGGCTCTCACTCACAGAGATAATAAGGACACAAGATATTGTGAGAAGATGTAATGAATGTGTAATAAATTAGTTGATTCAAATAGTAAAGGAGGTCATGACACATAGACACACTGACAAATGACAGCTGTCAACACAAGTGTCGGTGGTGTCATTGAAAATTGAGTATGCAGTGTCTGAAGCAACGAGGCAGCAGCCAGAAGAGTGTAACAAGTACAAATAAGTATAAATTAAAAGCTGAGGCATATGAATAAAAAACCAGGGAAGTGACTGAACAAAATCCACAGGGGATGCTTTATCCAGAGGTGGGCTTAAACATAGGATTACAAGCGAGTTTTAAATACACAGACCAAATGGAATTTGGAATCCCTGCCTACCTTTCAAGCCAAAGTAAACCAACTGCAGTCTGGCCTAGTTTCCTTTTGCTGGCCCATTGATGTCGCTTCCAAAGCCAGAACACAGAATGAGGTCTTCATCTCTAGCATGCCAACAGCAAGCAACGTCAACAGAGAGAGTGAAGCGAAAATTCCACGTAGAAGGAACGAGAAGGGATCACAGTGTGGATAGGAAGTTGAGGAGGCACCAGATCAGTCATGATGAAGCTGAGGTGTAGCTTGCTGAAAGAAATTTCTGAAATGAGTATGCCGTTTCACAGAAGTTGTAACTAAGAATAAGTAGCCATGGAAATATTTCTCTAGACGTCAAACGTGGGGCAGACACGTCTTCACTGAGTATTTAGTACTTCTGTAATTGTCCTAGTCAATCACCTGGCTATTCCAGCTGTCCTTTCTTGACTCAGCTTCTGCCTAATTAATCCTTTAATTTCATAATTATGTTAACTTCAATTTTTAACTTTAGTTTTAAAATTAGCCATTGGGCAAACCCACACGGTGGTTTCCTGTTTATATTCTGATTCCTTAGCTTTTTAATACTTAACTTTTCAATGCTAGTACCAAGAGGCTTTCTACACAGAGGTACTTATGTATGCTTCTACTGCAGTTTATGTGGAAACTCCCTTAGGAACCATGCATGGATCCCAGCATCTTTTACCTTACTTAAAAGTACAGTTGATTCTCGTTAGTTGGGCCATCGGTTAATCGGGCAGCAGTTTATTTGGGACAAATCTTAAAGAACAAACCTTTTTTACCTTTTATGTGGAACTTCAGATAATCGGGGCAGGCGCTTAATTGGGCCGAAGTGTTCTAGTCCCGGTGTATCCCAATTAACCGGAATCCACTGCATATGTGCATACACATCAATGTATCGAGCTATTCACATATCAGAATAACCTGATTAGGCTAAAACATGTACGTAGCAAAATAATTGCTGCAGAAGAGTAAGACTTGTGTAGACAGTTATCATCTTAATACTGTTTATTAGCTTTTTGAGTAAACTGCTCTTCAGAAGGCCACACAGATAGAAGTTGGCAGGTATGAGATTGGGTGATCACGGAGGTCATAAAGCTGGTCCATTTCATCCCACCCATTGATTGGGGAGTGAGAATCCAAAAACTGCATTATGTCGTGGCTGAAATTAGCAAGAATTCTATCGTGCTTTGTACCATGCAGTTTGTTGCATCATCCGGTAGTTGAGGCAAATATTTTGTTAAAAAATGTAACAAAATAACTGTTATAGAATAACGATTGTGTAGACAGTTATTCTTATTATCCAAAATACAAAACAGGATGCAAATGCTAAATTTAATAAAAGGGAGTCAACATCTGAGATGAGTTTTGGCATTTGATTCAAGCGACTGCACTGACAATAGATCACATGCCTGGAATGTTTTGGCGTACTAGGGATTCTTGACATTACAGGGTTCATTTATGCATTCAAACTAATGCAGAAGATTTTAAGCAACTTCTGTAAACATTTTTTTACATTAAGATGCTGTTATGTTGAAGTCTAATATGTACATTTTCTCATAAAATAATGTTACTTGTCTGATTTGATTTCCAAATGCTTTTCATTTTCACTAACAAAGCATTTGTGACCATATGTTTAAGAACTAACTTGTTGGCTTGGTGTTAGACGTAGAACATGATCCTAACATTTATTGTGTGTACTCAAGAGTCACCCTGTATTGTAGACTGGCATAAGTTATGTACAGGAACACCTATCTTGCAGAAAATGTACGTTGCACTAATACTGGTAACGCTTACTTTGATAAAGGCTCATTTTAATGAAGAAAGTTATCACAGATATTTTGACTTGTTATATTTCCAGTAGCTGGGTCTTGCTTCGGAACTTTTATATTTGTGCATAATTACCTTTATAATCTTAACATACTTTTGTACTGTTTGCAGCTGGTAAAGTTTTTCAGATAACAATTATAGAGTTTCTTCTTTGGTCTTTCTTGTAATGCATTTTTCTTTATGTGGATTGTTTGGTATTCAGTGACTTCAATATAAATTTATTTAACATTATCTTTGGGTACATTGTATTTCTTTGGTACCTTTGTAGTGTAGACGAGTTTTCTGTAACGGTGTTGATAAGTACAAGAAGTAAGATGTATATTTTTAATGATTACTGCTATTATTTTTTATTACTTGCAATGTTGGAGGTTAATTTACCAATGAAAGTGATCTCTTTAGATAGAAAAGTGTGTCAGCTACACAAAACATTGTAGCTTTTACAAACTTGATATTCATTATGAGGACAAAGTTGTTCTTGGTTGTGATGCGGTGTAGACTCATGTACGAGTAGATACCAACATTTTCAAGAAACATGCTGTTTGTGTTTTATTAATACCTGTGAGGAATGTATTCTGTGATGGGCTGTTTGTCATAGGTTATCATATCTTACTACTTATGTGTGAAGCATTGTATTATTTGTCACAAAAAGAACAGGAACACTTAACTGTATTATTATTATTGTCTGTTCTTCTTCAACAGTGTTTGATGCAGAAGGAGGTTGCATTATATAGAGGTTTGTGTTTGTAGTCAGGGTGCTAGAGGTCGTAACATTTCACTGTAGTGTTGTTCTCGATATTGTTGTATTCAGAAGGCCCAGCTCTTCCGAACACTGTGCTAACCACTTAAATTGTGAGACGGAATGTCAGGGAGACTTGATGCATTCCTGCAAACCTCGTCTTACTGGGACAGCCATCTTTAGAATGTCTCTCAGGTAGGCGGGAATCACCTTTGGTGTGTCTGGTTTGGCCTTCCTGCATCAGTTAGTGTTTACCCTAACATAGTATTTACCAATTAATATTTAGTATTACAGTAGCAGGGGAGGGTTTGGTGGTTTATATTTGAATAATGTAAATAAAGTGGTTTTGCATTGACTGCATGTTAGACTGTATGTACTGTAAACATGAACTCATTTCATCTTATCTTATGTACATCATCATTTATAAAAGCTTTGATGCAGTGCGTGCAAAGCCATTGTCCGCGAGGCAAGGCTCGTATATCCTGGTTTGTGTAAACGCTTTTGAACTCCTGTTAACAGCTTTGTGCTGATGGGATTTGAATGTATGAAGGTCTAAATTTGTTGGTGGATTGGAAGGAGAACTTTTTCCCCTCTTGATGGGTAGCAGCTTCAGTCTTTTTGTTTGTACGGTGTTTTTTTGGCGATTGACGTGAAATTACGGAAGTAATGTGAAAGGTTCTTAATTATTTACTTACTTGAATTTACTGCGCAAATCTAATTTCTGTGAAGATTCAGGTAGTCGTATTTATTTCACTGTAGATTCTGCTGGCTGTCATGCCATGTCAAAATCATAATTACCAGCATTTTGGAGAAACTTGCTGCCTTCCTCCTTTGTGATATTGTAGACTTGTTAAGTATAAACAAGTTGCTCATTGTTTATAGAGCTAATTCCATATAAGGTTGTAAGCTTTACAAAATCGCCATGTGTTAAGTCTGCCTGACATTATAACTCAAACTGTTGATTCTGTCTCGGTAACATTTTGCAGTGCAAGTCACAGTTTGGCTTAGACCCTGTCCACATAAAGGAGACGTAAGACAGGGTGTTGTGTACAGAGGTTATTGTAAGAATGACGTGGGATTGGTGGTGTACCATAACTTCAGTAAATAATGGTGTCTTCTGCATTGTTGGTATATTTATTTATGTCAGTATTAAAATTAGGGACATGGATACGTATTTTCCCGGCCTCGTAATTCCAAAGACTATTTCGTGGTGAGATACAGATTTTATAAATAGCTGAGGTGACACTAGGATGTTACATGTCTTAGGTGGTGATCCTCTTGTATAAGATATTTGAGTTCATTATATGAATGTTGATTAAACTGTGGTGTAGTGAGACTTGGCATTTTTCATGTATTCAGTAGAGATAAAAAAATCTGACATTGTTTGGTAACCCGATTTGCGAATGGTAGGGGCAGAGTGAGGTAGTAAGGCACAAAGTCACGTTTGCCCAGTAACTTATATTGTAGGCTCCTCAGTACCAAATTGCTTCGTAATTTAAGGGTTTAATCTCATTTGTTAATCGGTAATGAGTAGTGAGTTTATTGTGTGCATTTTGTGCAGGGAACACATACAATATTCTACATGTATTTCAGCTGTGGCATCCATTTTATTTGAACTTTCAAGTAGTCACTAATTTTTCATTAATTGAGCTGCATTATTTTCAGTATCCTTAATGAAACTTCATATTAGGTAATCTTGTGTGGGCCAGGCTCTAGTTACAGGTTCTGAATGCAAAGCAGAAATGATATTGAATTTAATCAGTCTTTTGTGTTGGCGTTCTTATAGTAACAAGCGTGAGCGATGTATTCTTTTGTGTCTGTATTTGATGTTGTGTGATGTAGGCAGTGTAAGTCCACTTTGCCATGTGAAGCAAAAGTTTCTGTGGTCTTTCCAATGGTGAACCTGTGGAATTATGGTTAACAATGTGTGGTTTGAGATAACACATATGTGGGTGCATGTAGTTTGATTTTTCCTGCAAACCCTTTTTTATGCAAAATATCGCTATGCACAATGTTAAATTAGTAGACGGGTAATATTCTCATAGCCATAATAATGAAACTTGAATTTCAAACAGTTTGCTAACATTTATGTAAAGTAATGAACAGATTTTGTATTACAGTCATTTAATACGTTACATATGCATAAAAGGTTATATATAGTGTCCTTTCAGCAGTAAACTATAGAGAGATGTTTTGTGGAGGAGGGGTGTACGTATGATAAACCACTAGTAGTGCATAAGCAGTCCCCCAGAGCAAGCTGGTGCCTACAGTCTAATAGCAGTACAAAAATGATAACAATATGAAAGGAATGTGCTAATCATTTGTTATAATTTACGTTGTGTTTGGCTCAGGCAAGGTTTAATAATATGTTTTGATATTTGATAGATCTTCTGAGTTGTTGCACCTTGTACTTGTATGCCAGTGTTCCTCTGAAATGTTAGGGCACTTGGCCAAAATGCTACATGACACAACTACCCAGATCATCTTGTTCACATTGCCACGAAAATATAAAATCTTTTGTCGCTTTCTTTAAAAATTAGCGTTTATAATGATGGATAATTGTTGGAAATTGTACTTCTTTAATGTCTGACTGCAGTTTACTTTTAAAAAGAAATTTTTATTTATTATTTCATAAGGTTGGTATTTGTGAAAAGAGCATTCAGTATAATGTGCATGGGCTGTTGAGAAATTCCTGGCAACTCTGTTCCTGCAAGTGTGAATTCTGTGTTAAGCGTCATTTAGTGGTGTCGGGCATTCTTTACGTTGTGAAATTTCTGTAAAAACATGTTCAGTAAATTCACGCAACTTTTCTTTTTGAAAATCCGTGTTGTGTGAGCGCAGAATTTATGTCGTCGTTACAAAGGACTGCAAGAAACTCTATTTTATCACACTGTACCAAAATGGGCGCATGTTTTCAAGACGCTTTCACACCACTGTGCGACACTTAACAATGAACACACACTTGTGAAAACAGACTGGCAGATAACAGCAGAATTCAGTCTGTCACAGCTGTTATATATATATATGTTTAAAAGGTTTTGATTTTTGGTGTTCTTGTCTAAAGTAAGCCTAAGCCATTAAAAATTAAATTTTAAATTTAAGTGCCTTTAAGCAATACTAAAACATAATGTCTTAACTTGAAAATTATTATTTGAGTTTAGACTACATGATTTATGGGTAAATTAATTCTTACATACATAATAGGCACATGTATTCCAAGAACAAAACTTCAGCTGTGTCATGTCCCTGCATGTATGAATTGTGAGTTATTTAGGTGTTTCCCCTAGAAATGGATTTTAGGAATAATGTAAACCGTTAACAAAACTACGGCATCCAACTGCGGTTACACCATATCAGTGATTTTATACAATTTTTGTGTATCACATGCATTTTCTTTTCTGCAATTTCTCATTCTAATGGCATTGTCAAGATAATACGAGTTTATGTGGTGACTTGTGTTTAAGGGGAGATTCTTTATGGAGACGATGAAGTTATTTTGAGCTGGGGTATAGATTTGTGGTGTCGTCATACTTCACTGATAAGAAGATGTTTCTAACAGTACAAATGTTTTAAATTGTAGTTTCATTATTGTGGGTGTTGTGAGCATATAATTTTATTTGTGTCATTAAATAACAAATATCTGCTTCTCCCTACCAAAGTAAAATGGTAATGATTAATTTAGTGTGCTTCATTGTGAGTATCTATGAAACCATGTTATGTGATGTATGAATGCGATGCAAGCCAATGTGCCTCTCGTCCTTCGACTTTCAAGGCTGGAGTTCAGCGTATAACTTTGGCGTTTGGGTGTGAGCCATGCAGAATTTTAGCAAATATGGCATTTGCCTTCTTTTGGATGGAAGTGTTGTGGGACGAGTTCCGAAAACCTGGCCTGGCTTCCAGAACTTAGCTACACGTTTATCCTGAAGATGGCAACTGAATTGTTTGCCAAAATGTTGGTTAATACTCAACATTTCATGCACCTCACACTCAAAGGCCAAAGTTATGCAAGTCAGTGTATTGTTTACATGAACACTAATATACGTATATTTTTTAAGTATATGGCGCCAAGAATTGTTTTATTTGTAACTGAGATGCGTTTGTAGCTTGAATCTCTCTCTCTTTTTGCATGAGCTTGGTATGAACTGAAATAATGGAATATTCGGTCTGCTTAGTAGAGTATCTCTGAAATGGTGCTGAAGTGCAGGGGAAAATATTTATGTTAAGTACCTAAATTATTTGCATGTAATTTAATAGATTTGTGAACATTACACATTCCTTCCTTGGTCTTGCAATATATGACTTCTGTACATTACAGCGAATAGCAGGCATTGTGAAATACATGAATTACAAGATGACTGTGTCAAAAGTCTACAGCTGTAATTACACAAAAATAATATTTTTGATGAAGTTCTGTTTGTTGCTTGGAACAGCTCGGCCTCTCCTAACATGCCATAAAGATTTTCCCCACGCACGTCATCACCGTCATGTGAATTGGTGCACTTTGCAACTTGGACATTTCCCTTTACATTTATAAGGGCACCTGGTTGATTGAAATTCTCTGATTTGGCTTTGGTTCTGCAGTGGATAATGGACCCTCTGAATTCATGGCCAAAATATTAGGTGTCGACTCTCCACCGTTTCTCTGTAATACACAATTTTGTTTTCGACTTCACTGTTAGTTTGTCTCGTAACAGGACGGCAAGTACATTACCCACAATAATTCAGTTGGTACCACGTTTTCCTGTGCTGCGGGTGGCCAGGGTTAAGAGTGCTTATGTCTATGACACTTACAAAGCAAAAGTGGAAGAAGTTGAAATTAAAATTGTGCATTGCAAGGAAACAGTTGAGTGTTGACGCCTAATATTTTGGCCAGGTTGTCAGAGGAGTGTCCGCCGCCATTCTGCAGAACCTGAGCTGAATCGGAGCATTTGTCTACTGGGTCCCCTTGTCAAAGCTGCGGTGTGTGTTTTGTGCCCTTACACCATTGACAGACATTAGTAACATAAGGCCTGATGTGAAATCTTTATGATATTTTGAATTATGTTTGTGTGTTTTGAGTCTTGTGACTTATTCTGTGTCCTGTTGTCATTCTGACTAACTTTTGGATACATGAAATGTGTATGTGCGTGTATATTGTATTTCTTCCATGTTGTCTTTGGAAGCAACAGATGTTTATGGGGTGCCTGATTTGAAAATATGCATTTTCAAATTATTGTCCTGGTGCCGCGGTTGTGTCGTAGCTGCCTCCAAGGTTAATAAGGCTTCCAGCAGGAATTCCATTATTTCCAGTCAAATCTTTGGAATCTTTGGCGTGAATTTCTGGACACCTGTATGAGGGATATTCTTTTTTAAATTTTCAGCAAATGCCTTCTATAATTTTCCATTTATAGTCGGATAAATGCTGCAAAAAGCTACTCAATCTTCACCTGCATGTCTATAAAAATTTAGTGAAGTTTATCAACTTGAGCAACTGGAAAATATGTAGATTGTGATATTTAAAACAGAACGTGTAATTGTTTATTAATGAGTGAAAAGTTGTCACTATTATTATTCACATTATCAGCGAATTATTTCTGTTGCATTGGCAAGGCTGTAAATGCGAGAAGCAGATAATTCTATTATTTGTCCATTGGTTTTCTGATTTAAAGGTTATGTATAGAAATCTGGCTGCAGACAAACAGTTTTATTTGCAAAAAGCACGTACGTCTCATGAAAGCGCTGGAATATTCCATCATATAGAGTACACAGCTTCAATATAAGCTCGTCTTGAAGAATGTAATGGCGTTATCTGTGAGACTGCTGTATTCTAATGGAGTAATCCACTCCCAGCACGATCATTCCATTCAAGAATGCCTATCACACAGTCTGATGTCAGACCACCACGATCACCTGATATGTACCCCGTCGAGAATACGTGAAGTGGGGGTGAAGACCTCTGGCCCGAACTTCCTCCAAGAAATACGGATGCTCTTTGGACTCTTGGGAAGAAGATACTGCGTGGGATTTGAGGTTTCACAGCGCAACAGCCGAGAAGACGGCCATCTTAAGATACTTTGTCTCGACTTGTGTTTGGTCTCTACTCGAGTCATTGGATGAGATCTGTGGTTGAAGCTCAAGGACTTTGAAGGTGCCAGGTCTTGAAAGTAGCCCTCTCAAGGGATAATGTACATTTTGTGTAAGTAATTGGCATTTTTCGAGAAACAAATACGATTTTTCGCTCAAACGTTGCTGGACTGCGTGTGCTCTCTGTGTTATTTCTGATTGCTCTGTATGAGTTGCTGACAGAAATTTTGAAACGTGTACTTGAATAATGTACCGCCGCACAGTTTATATTTGTGGGATGTAAACCAGCAGTTAGTTGACTTTGTGCATTCTACATCTGGCTTTTGATTTACGAAGGGGTAAATCATAAACATTCCTGCAAATTCTGCATCAAATTTTAGTCACATGTCAACAGTCAACAGCTATTGCAAAACTGCGACACTGTTTTATGTAGCTGAATTCTGTACTAGTGAAAATTATGCGTATTATTAATGTTTTATAGTTATCAGTAACGAACATAGGCGTCAATAGTCCTTGAGTGTGAACTTTTGTGAATACAGGGTGCGCCAAAAATACCCGTAATTTCAAATTAGCGTCGTTTTTATGTTTACTGCGGGAAACAGATGTTTTAATTTTATTCTGTTTTGCACTTACTAATACCAAACATAATAACATTTTCATTTGATTTAGACTTTTCATACGGCAAAAGAAGGCCTCAAAACAGCTATAAATTTGTTTAAAAAAGGTTTTAAGGCAAAAACAATATCGAAGATGGTCAAAAGGTAACTTTAAACCGTCTACGATGCGATAAAACGTTTCAAGGAGCCTGGGAAAATGAGGATGTGGAAGGACGAGGACGAAAATCTTCCGCAGTTGCAAAGAGGAATATCCGGTACAGTCACAGCGAAAGATGACAAAAAATACCCGGTATCAGCGAACAATCAGTTCGAAGAATCACAAAAGAGAAGCTGAAACTCCGTTCTTACAAACTCGGAAGTGGTCATCGCCTCACGGACTCAAAAACGCCAAGAAACTTCGCCATCCAGCCGCTCCATCGTCAGTTGGCGCCACTAGGCTCAGGCAACTCGCCGAAACGTCTTTCGAGGTTTCTGTGATGGTCTGGGCCGGCATCAGCTCCTCCGGACCGCGGCGTCTACCAACAACGAGTCTTAAGAGATGAATTGGAGCCGTGGGCACGCAGGCGTTTCGGAAACAAACACTGGGTCCTTCAACAGGACTGGGCTCCTGCACATGCAGCGAAATCTTTAGTCAGACTCTGCAAAGAGCTGTTTCCGCAGATTTTGGACTCGCCTGATCTGAACGCTATGGACTTCGGAGTTTGGTCAATTCTGGAGCAAAATCTCCTCTTCAAGATGCGCTACGTGGATCAGCTGGAACGAGCTCTGCACAAACCCTGGAATGAAATAACCTTCGTCGATAATTTCATGAAACGTTTTGATGCTTCTATTAAATTTAAGGGTGGTCATTTTGAACATGGTTTGTAACCATTTGTTTTTGTTAAATAAAAAAGTTTGGTTTCAATTCGTTGATTATTCGTGGAGTTATGATCTCTTAACTATTCCGGGTATTTTTTGGCGCGCTCTGTATATGATATTTGCTAGTGTAAGAACATTGATCTGATGTTCCGCACTTGGAACAGTTTTATTATTTAACAGTGGATTTAAGCGATGTTACAGTTTTGAACACCAAATTTCATGTGAGAGCTACGCATGTCATATATCCGACGCGGCTGTCCCCTGAAAGCCGAAGTCACGCATTGAATTTCAAACCCCAAAAATGTACAGACAAGAAAATTAATGTTGCCTGTCGCGAAGGCCTCCATGAAATAGCCGTTGTACCTGCGTTTCAAAAGAATATTGTTGCCATTAAATTCCAGTATGGCTACACACATGGATTTTGTTTGTTTTTTGTGAGAACTGCTAAACAGGGAAGTTTTCACAATTACGAGCCATGTCATTTAAGTTGTTTGTTGGGTAATAATTCTTTAGGCAGAAACATGACCGTAGACTTGTAAACTTTGTTGTAATTTGAAATATTCAGAAGACTGATCAACCTTATTAGCTGCCAGCGAGGAAGGTGGTCATGTTTCATCGTTACACAACACGAAGAACTTATTATCATGCCTTGTGGTTTATTCTCGAGAACTGACATTTCGGTGTGTTAACTTTATTTGGTATTATGTGAAGTACTAAGCGTTTGCCACTTATGAAGCATTTATGTGACATAATTCACAAGCCTTGACAGATATTTATGCTAGAATATACATGAATCATTACTTTAAATTATCTAAATAAATACCTTGGTAAATTGCTTTTAAATTTTCAGTGTTTGCTTACAGATACATGTTCTATACTTAGTTTCTGGAAAGTTCTTGTAAATTCTCTGTTAATTCTGTGCTTAGAATTTCTTTTTTTCTTTTCTTTTTACCAACAGGAGTCTTTTGCAGTACATTGATGAAGAACTTATACTCAGGTACTGTAATAGATTTTTTAAAACTTATTCCTCTTGCTACTGTAAATATATTGGAATAGTTCAGAATTAAGATGAACATCATCCTGTGCGTTTGTGCGCGTGCATGCGCGCTACTCATGTATGAAGAGAGTGCATGTTGTAATTGCTTCAGAATGTGAGAAGAGTTTTCAGTGTCAGTTATCATGTAATATGTAACTTTAATTTAAGTCATTCATGATATCGGAAACAACATACAAACTTCGACAGTTGAAATAAGAATTCACATCTTTCTAAAGTAAAAATTATGCACTGAACTGAAAGTTAAATGTGTTTAAATACATTTCGAAAAGAATGTGATATTAATTCTTTGAATTGTGTACTCTGGAAGTTTCTTTAGAATATTCTCATTGTATTTTCCATTTTTGTGATATCAGTGAAGGAATGAGAGTTTCAATTTCATGTTGTTCTATCATGTTTACTTACTGTTTTATGAACATG
The DNA here is from genome assembly GCF_977971745.1 of Zootermopsis nevadensis. Classification (NCBI taxonomy): domain Eukaryota; kingdom Metazoa; phylum Arthropoda; class Insecta; order Blattodea; family Termopsidae; genus Zootermopsis; species Zootermopsis nevadensis. The sequence goes on along the minus strand of NW_028259134.1, from coordinate 560,618 downwards.
TTCTTCTTGCGCTCGTCATCAAATCCCTGTCTTGTGTGCATTGTTAAGAGCCAACAAGTTGCATGTTGTATTTTCAAAAAAACAAAAACATTTATTCCTTCACTTTGCTATGTGAGTTTGTAGAAAAAGTTTTTATGACAAGACCATCTAATTAACCCAGCTACTGGAATCTTATTACTTGTGATCTCTACATGTCTCAATTTCTGTATTTGCTGAAACTTCTTTGGTCACCTTAGCTCCTCACACATGTGCCCCTTAAAATACATTTTCCTCAGTCACATCCTCATTGCCATTTTGATAGCTCACTGTTCTGCTGTACCAATCAGATCCATCACATTCCACTCATCGCCTACTGTCTTCCCCTTCTTAGGCTCTCACAGACCACCCAACCAACATATCCTGAAAATAGCAATCGCATTGTTTGCCAAAATTTTGGATAACTTTCACCGTTCAGAGTTTTACATTGATTCTGAATGTGAAATTTCAAGGTGAAGACCTAATAACAATTGTAGAATTTGGTTTTATACATAACTTTGGTCATTTATTGTAACTGGCATGTTATAAAAATGTGTATGTAATTTAGTATTGTGACACTAACCTTATCTATTTATGAAATGAAGCGTGTCCCTCGTTGATTTTGTGATTCTCTTCAGCTCCGAGACTTTAAATTCTTCCTGTAGCCGTGCACAACTCAACTTTCATCAATGCATCTTGCCTATGAACTTGCAGTGTGTCTAGTCTTGTAGGGTTCATGTTTGGTGGTGATGGCCTATTATAATGTAGGAATATTATTTATTTATTCTTCTGTCCTTAACACACGCCCATCCCTTCATTTGCAGTCATAGTCACATTCGAAAAATTCTGTAATGTTCTCGTAATCCATAAAATTGTATACTAAGATTATATTATCTTCCCTGTATCAGACTTTGAATTATATATGTTTGGATTGTCTGAGACAAGTGCATGAAGCCTTTTCATTCTAATTGCTGAATCACTAGTAGAAGCTGTTCTTTTCCTCATTTGTACTGCAGAGATGTTATGTACTCAAATGTTTTTTATCCACCAGTTATGTAACAGGAGTGGAGTTATGATTTGAATGAAGATTGTGTGGTCACAGTAAGCTAGCATGTGCGACTCCCTGTTAACTGTTTCGGCTGTACTATCACATGGGCCTTTCCTGTTGAATATTGCATAAACGTACCATTAAACAGTGACACGAAACTCACGGAATTGGGCTGATGAAATTCTTTCTGTTTTTATACTAAGCATCAGATCTGTCTGTAGGGGAAGTAACGTACAGTTTGGTTTGATTTGATAACTTTTATTAGGTGCTACTGATAAGAATGTGTAGCTGCTGTGTCATGAGACACATTTTCTGTGAAATTACCTCGTAACTAGCTTGGCTTGTTGAAAAAAATCACAAATTGGTGAATTGTGGCTTGGGAATTATTTCAGTGAAATGGCTGACTTCATCTGGCTGAATAAAAGAATATTTTCAGTAACATTGCAGGAATATGTTTATTTGTGTTAAGGGCTAACTTGAGTTAGTTTTGGAAAGTTCACTGTTGTGTTGCGATTAATGAGTGAATTGCATGGCAGAACCTATGATTCTTCAAAGAAAATGGCCAAAAATTCTTTTGTTCAATGAATAATAGTATCTAATGTTGATCTGTATATTGTTAACCATTGTTATATGTTACTTCGTCAATTGCATTTCATTCAAGCAAATCTGCAAGTTTTTGTTTCTCTCTCTCCCCCGCTGGGACAGTATTCACAGTAACTCAAGTGCCATTCTGGTACTTCAGAATTACATACGATAGGATATGATGGTCTTTGTAGGAAGTTATCCCAGTACTGGACACAGCTGTAAGTTCCTACACTTTGCTTTCTATTAACATTAATTTTGCATTTTGATGTGTGCTGCATGAGCACTGCATGCTCCAGGTGTAACTATATATTTGTTTACACTTTGAAAAACACTTAGTGCCAAATGCGTTTCGACCTCAAGAGGTCGTCATCAGTGGCAAAAACATTAATTCATTAGTCTGTCTATTAAATCGTACAATTCATAAGACAATGTTTTGTTGTAAGGCACTGAGCGTACTGTTGTATGAAATGCGAAATTATGATGAAAGTGGAGTAATTCTTGGGATGCCACGGAGAAACCGGGGAAACCCCGGAGGAAAACTCCCGTGTTCTCATTTAATAGAATTTGATTCTGTATTTGGTATAAACTTTACCAATTTGTTTCACAGTACTTATTAAATTTATCATCCACAGTTGAATGGGTCTTGAACTTTTTCCAACATGTGAATGTCTTTCTTCATTAAAATGATTATAACAAAAATCTTTTTACTCACACTTACCATTTGCTATAAAATATGATGCACTTCACATTTAAATAGAATGTATACTTATTGTTCAAGCATGTCAAAACAAATCTATTTCTGAAATTCAACACGCCATGTTCTGCATTTGTTTTGCTATCTGCGGGGAAACTAATTAGACTCTCTTTAAATTATTTAAACTTGTCCTACAATCTGTTGAGAGAAAGCCTAGCAAAATTTTCATGAAGCCCTACTTCTACATGCCATGTCCTGTGGGTTTTTTTTTTTTTGTAACCAGCTAACAAAATATTTAATTCTCTGAAATGTTTTAGAGGTCTGCTTTCAAAGTGCAATAGAACACTGATTATCTGGGGCCCACTTATACATGGCATGGATTATCTGCGATCTCGGATTGTCTCTAATATGTAATTATATTTTTATTGACTGCTCACAGAATCAAACGAACACTATGAACGTTCTGTAAAAGAAATTCTTCAAGACAGAATGTTTAGTTTTTCAACATGAATATGTATGTTTTTACATACAGATATGTAAAGTTCCTATTTTGCTTACATTTATGATGATAATACTAATAAAATATATTGTAGTATCTAAAACCTTCATTGTATGTGATGCAGGTATTAACATGTAACATTTATTTTTGGGGGGAATTTTTAAATTGCGGTTATCGGAAAATTTAAGGTCAAATTCAAAATTTAATGAGCTTGAACTGTTTTGTTATGGTAATGAAATTCTATCATACATCATTTTAAAGTTCATTGCTAGCGCTTCAAAACAAATCCAATTCCAGCTCTGCGTGTCAAAGTAGAACCAGTTAGGATCAGATTTATGAATGTTCGTAAGGCAAATTTTCTCAGTTTTTTAAAGTTTTAAATGGCAGTATCTTCTAAATAAGTGAAATAGAATTATGAAAGTTTGCACACATTTGTTTCTAATTGGTTATAGTACGTGACCTAAATTTAATTAAAATCAGAGTGGTTAAGGTTGTAAACTGTGTTGATTTGAGGTGGATGGTGCTACTCGTATGATCATATATGTGGTACTTCTGTTTTACTTTCCCCTCCCATAGTTTATGATTTACTGAAATAAAAGTGTAAAAATACTTTCATTTCATCTTATTTCCTTTTTTTTTCCTCAATTAGGGGAAACCGAGTACACCAACTGTCTGCACAGGAAGATTTGTATTCACAACAGTAAGTAGGTTATGTAAGATTTGAAGCGTAGATGATGAATAAATGAACCAGAATATGTTTGGGTGATAACCTAATCAGAGTTGAGTTGAAACCCTTGTTTTGAAGGCCTCCTGTCTCTTCATTGTCAGGGTTGAACATATACTGATGATTGGGACAGTGCATGTCTTTGAAACACTGACTTTAAATCAACTTGCATGTGGCTAAACACCCAAGAGGATTTCGGTTTAATAAGTAGGTTAATTACTTCCTGTGCACATCAGTTGATCTGCACAAAAGAGAGAGTTGGGCTCAATGTTATTGCCATCATAGTTTGGAATTTTGTAGACCTGTATATAGATTTTTTATTTATATGACTTAAATTTAAATTTAATGGGACAGTGGTGTTATAGAACAGAAGAATCATACTGTTACACACATGCGCACTCCCACACCCATGCGCGCACACCACACATACAGACACTTTTGTAATGGTATAAATACTAATACAAACAAAATAACAATAGCTTATACTTAAAAAATGTTTCCGAAACCTCTTTGGGATATTGCACCATGTACTCTTGTAGATATTAACCAGTGTTTTATAGCGTATTGCCTCCATCATCAACCATCTGCTTACTTGTCCCCATGTGAATCCCAAATCTTACCTGGATAATGAATTTGGTAACTTGTTCTCATATTCTTGTTTTTATGTTGTTTTTTTTGTTTTTTTTTGCATGCAGGTATTCTGCTGAAGTGGCATGTTCTGGATATTGTTGTTGGTGTGTCATTCATAGATGCAATTCAAGGAATTTGAATTATTTTAATGGTAGCCTTGCTAGTTCTGACCAGTTTCCCTTTAAACTTATGTTGCGTTCTATTCTACTGTATGTTTATATATAAATATCATATTTTCACAAAAAGACATCTGGGAACAAGATTTGTTCAATTTTTGTTTTGAAAATTGTAAAATGTTCACATAATATCCTGTTGCAAGTATTTTACCAGAGAAACATAACATTCTTCCTTACTCTAATTAGTGAGATATTGTCTTTCTCTGCACACATAGAAAATGTCATTATATTAGCCCAAGATGTGCTATTTGAATATCTGTATGCACAGTCAAGGGAAAGCAAATGTATTCTGATTTATTCAGTTACCATTGGCAAAAATCTTATCAAGGAACAAGGTCTAGGTCTCCCCAGCGGTCTCCTGCCATCAGGTTACTCATCCAATACCCGGTGCACACCTCTTGCCCCATCCATGCATGCCACATGCCCCGCCCATCTCATTCTTCTTGACTTAATCACCCTGACAATATTGGGGGAGGAGTACAGATTTTTATAATTACTTTTAATGTACAGTGTACACCCTTTTAGCAGCAAATATACTTCTGTTTTCTGATCTTTCAGAATCACTCTATATATGTTTTATCAATTTTTATTGTAGTCATGTGTGAATACTTGAAATAATTAAATTTTGGAAAGCATAATGCAGCATGTGCTGTTGTTTCAGGGCAACATTGCCAGTTGGGGACTCTGCAAATTCAACTAGTCATGAGCGCCAATGTGACATTCACAGAGGCATCAACTACTTCAGTCATGTTTCAGGTAATCATCTGCACAATGTTCATGTTATTAGAGCATAGACAAAGTGAGATAACTATTTTGTTTCTGTATCTGACCATGCACGAGAATAAGTAACATTTATTATGTATGGCAGTATACGTACATTTAATATTATAAAGGGAGATGAGTTTGTCATGTGTTACAGTGAATAGATATGTCAGTTTGATAGATAGTGTGTTGGGATCCACATTTGCACAGCTGTGAAATTGTCATATCTTATTCTGCTTTATTAGTAAAATTTATTCCTTTAAACTAACAAATATGTTTAGGCGATTAAGCACTTTGTATATGAAATCATATTTCTGCTGTTAATGGAGCTATTGTCACTTGGCATTATACAATCTGTATGTTTATTTGAATGTGAAAGAATGTTTAGTTTCAGAAGTTGAACTGTTTCAATGTCACTGTGTAGTGTATTTATCCCCGCTTTTGTTCGAATGTGAAGGCTCTTTACTATATTCACAAGAGCCCACTATCATTTCCCTTCCTCAACCACATGAATCCAGTCCACACCCTCCCCTCCCTTCCCACCCTTTTTCAGAGCATTCTTACATTATGGTGGGATTCTTAGTTAGGTTTACTGTGAACATGATCCTACTTTGGTGGTTTGCTCTGACTTGGTTAGTAATGTAATTCACAACCCAAATGCATGACATCCTGCTTCAGCAAAATGTGTGTTGCTGCACTTTGCTTGTCCATGGAAAATGTTAATGGTGCATGTGATAGAATCATCTGTCTGAATCCTCTCTGTTTGCTTGTGTATCATTTTGGAATTATGGGTTTGTGTAATACTTCTTTTTTTATTGTTCCAGTCCCATGAACACTAGAGTTTGGTAGTTGTCGTAATATCATGATAAAAAGTCTGTGGTATAAAAGAATAGGACATATCAATTTTATACATTATCAGAATTAATAAACACTGCAAAATATTCTTATGTCAATTTTTTGTTTTAGGAAAGTTTTTTTCCAATTGTTTCAAAATTTGTGGAATTAAATATGTCTTGGCTTTTTCGATGTCATTTTAATGTCAGAAACATAAAAGCACATACTGTTTTTATGACAATAATTAAATTATCTCAGTGCAGAATTTAGTTACACAAAGTGCTTAAAAATAATACTTGTTAAGTTTGTGACTATAAAAAATATATTTCTGTGGATTGTGGTCTTCTGGGTTATGAAACTTGTAGACTGCACAGTGTCACAACCCAGAAGTCCATCATTCACATTTTAAGTGCCGTGAAAGTCTGAAATTTCATCAATATGCTATATTCTTTTTTGAAGGACCTGTCTGTAGAGTTCACGTTTGGTACGAGGTTTCTACTGAACATATTTAATGTGGTGGGTGTGGTTTACTTGGGTTCCTACATAATTCAAAGTGTTATAAGAGCAGTTCTTATGAAAATGAAGCATGACAGCTTATATTAAACGATTACATTATGCCTAATAATATACAAGGCCTTGTAAATGTCAATGATGCCGCTAGCTTCCATGACAAGTGTTGCACCCTTCAAAGCACCAGCAATGCACCTCAGTTTTAAATTAATCAGCACACATGAATGTTAAACATACTGCATGGCAGGATGTTGATTATAAAAGTATGAAGACACATTAGTATATGGATTGGTATTTCATTTGAAAGTTCACTTATTTATCAGCTGCTTTTAATTAAACTCTTTGCTTTTGATTATGTATTGTGGTTAACAGCAATATTAGAGACTTTACCAGCACTCATTTACAGACATTCAGAAGCATTTGTGGAATTGAAAATCTTTGCTCTATCGGTCTCCTTTAATTAGACAAAGTAAAGAGAAGTAGAAAAAATATACTTGCTGAAACATTGTGACTGTGCTGAAAAGTAATGCCTCGATTGCTTCTCTAAGTGATGTGAACTAAAACTCATTCAGTTAGGCTTTCGTGCACTTTGTGTGAAGTTTCATACATCTGCAACTAGACGCCTCTGAATTACACATATGCAAATGGTGCGGTATAAGGAGAGTGTCAATGTGGACTAACCTTGTGTGAAATGATTCAGCTTTTGACTGCAGAAAATGTTCCACCGATTGACATTCATCAGTGCATACAAGTTGTTTGTGCAAATGATTATGTAGACATCGGTAATGTTTGATGCTGGGCTGCATGTGTCCTTGCTTCAAGCCTCGGACATCCCAACATGAATGACCGGCAGCATAGAGGGAGACCATGAATAGCAACCTGTGAAGCTCGCCTAAATTATGTTGATGAAATAATCAGTGTTTCTTGGTGTCAATAGCCACCAAAATTGCAGTTTCATTGTAGTTTCATTGTAGTGATTGCAGGGAGTAATTGCTAATCCTGAGTACCAAAAACTGTGTAACTGATAGATTCAGCGAGTGCTCACTGAGGAATTGAAACAGAAGTGGATGGACATTTTCCAATGGTTGCTACAATATAACTGTGAAGCCATCATATTCTTATAGAACATTGTCACCAGTGATAAAAACTAGTGCATGATTTGGCACCGAAAAACAATAGACAGACAATGTGATTCCATCACAAAGGTTCACTAGCGTAATTCTTCGTCTTCTATGGCGCAACAGCCCAAAGTCGAGCCTTGGCCTCCTCCCACGTGAAAGGTTTCTTTGTCTTTTGATGTGTGCATTTGTGAGTAGTGAGTGACCAGCCCACTGCCTCTGCACAATTTCTACTCAATCCTGATTTGTCTGCTAGAGCCATCTAGTAGTGAATCAGGAGAGGCTTGGGTGAGAAATGGCCGCTGGATTTTGCTTACGAAACATCTCGATCATGCTCAGGAGGTTCTTTTGCATGCCATAAATCTACGACATGGGACCACCGGCTTTACTTCCCCTCCGAAGGAAGTTGTGCAGCTGATTTTTAACACCTTTAAAAATCCATCGACCTCGGCCAGTTTTGAACCCGTGAACCTTGGGTCCAGTGTCAAGCACGCTAACCACTAATAGTCCACTGAGGGCGACCAGTAGCGTTTTGAAGTTCATAAGTACATCTTCTGCTGGAAAAGTCATGCCCTCTGCTTCCTGATGTGTTAACGATGTAGTGCATTCAGAATTTATGCCTCATACCACCACCATTAACTCTGAGCACTGAATTAGAATTATGCAAATAGTGTAGGCATGTTTTCAAAAAGTTCATGCTGACACATAGCAGGATTCTCTGTGACATGACAATGTAAGGTCTCGCACAAGCACACAAATTTCTGCAGAGATTCGCCACCGTGGATTCACTGCTTTGGACCATCCACCATAGAGCCCAAGTTTGGCTCCATCTGACTGCTGTCTCTTCGTGAAACTGATAAACCATTAAGAGGACTTCCATCACTTCTTTTCAAAGAATGAAGTCAAGACAGTAATGATGATGTGGTTCCATCAACAAGACACAGTTTTATCATGACAGACGCAGAAAACAACCGGAATTTTGGTGGAAGTGTGTGGACCACGGATGATTATGTAGAGAAGTAATTGTATAAAATTAAAGAAAATAAAATTAGGAGGCATTACTTTTCAGGATACCATTTTATGTTTTAAATCAAGGTGAATCAAGTTGTTGCGCTTGAACATAATAGTTTTGTTCATTGTATAAAATTATGATCCAGTTTGCTTTCTTTATTTCTTGATTTTATTTTCAACTTCAGCCATGAAACAATCCATGAAGACTTATTTTAACAGCTAAATTTCTTCAGTGTCTTTTGATAACTGGATTTTGATTTGTTGCTTGTGAAGATGCATGATATTCCTTATTTACCTTATTTACAAAGGATACAAATTTACTGTCAGTCTTTAGACATAATTAATTTAAATTAGTGTTACAAGAATAGGTATAATTTATTAAGGACAGAGTTTCTGTGGATGGTATTTCATGAAGTTCTTCTGCCAATTGAAGAAGCCCATGTATTTGTCCAAGCAAGTTCATGCTGAATGTTATGAATTATCTTCTGTATAATTGCTGCTTCTATAAACAAATTTTAAGACTGAATAAGTATTGGTCTTTATTCACTAAAACTTGTGTTTTAGTGGTACAGGGACTAGCTTCTATAGTTCATTAAAATCATTTGTGTTGAATCTAAGCAAATGGATCTCAAGTACCTTCACTGATAGCTCTGTCCTACAAAACATAAATTTAAAACTTGAAGAAGCTGTACAAAATACCTGATTCTTAAGTCACGTAGGTTATGTTCCTGCTGAGCAGTGTGTGTTGTGTCTTTGTAGAAGGTTAAATTGGACAGTATCAAATTTACAGACACTATTGAAATGTCAGATTGGAATGGTCTACTCTTTTCATATCTCATTTGTATTTTGCAATTAGTTACGATTTCTTTATGGGTTGACTGGCACAAGATATGTTTCTGATAGTATGAGTGACTGTTTCATCTGGACATTATTATGTGTGATCTTCTGATATACTCACAGTTTTAATTGGGTATTCTTTATGCTGAAACATGAGAAAAAACATGATATGGGCCTGTTCATGTCTGTCTGTCTGTCTTTATCTTTTATTACATTGTTAGAACAGTGATCTTGTCTCACACTCTTATAACAATTACCTTGGATAAAATTGTTGTCTTTGGTTGTCCTGCTGAGATCATTGACCATAATGTGGTGTAAAGAACACCTTTGGAATTTTAGTGCACTCCAAAATGTATACCTTTCCAATCCTGTTATCTTTTATGAATGTTTTCTTGATTATGCTCATTCAGAGCCAAAATGAGAAAGTTGTGCTATATTTACTCAACTTATTGTATTGTAAATATCTTAATTAGTTCATTTGGAAGACATTGTAATTTAACATGACTGAAGCTCCATAGATTTACTGTGTAGGATGTTATTTGCAGTCGACCTTAATCTAAACATGGATAAATGTACAAACATAGAATGAGTTAATTCTTCCACTTGGTTTTGAGGCTGAGTAGAGGTATAAGAAGTATACGTTGTGAAAGGGAAGGATTTGTGTTTGTGCTAGTTTTAGTACGCCTTATAATTTTGATTTTTAAAGTTAAACTTGTCTTTCAGTTTTCATTCATTTGACACGTGTTTGTATGTGGTCCATTCAGAAATTACTGGCAGTACTGCAACAGCCTGTCTTCACAAGTGTGTGCGTTAATTTTTTTATGGTGGTTTGAAGCTCTAAGTGTCGTGTGAAACTGTCCTAGAAACATGTTCATTCAGGAAGTATGCGCAACAGTGCTTCATCAAACTCCAGGTTGTATGAGGGCAAAATGCATGTCTGGTCTGTGTTAAATAAGATTGCAGGAAGTCTGTGGACCATAAGGCCATCCACACATACTGTGGCAAGATTAGGGGTGCCTATCCTTTTTGGCTTCATGCAATCTGGATTTTGATGAAGAAGTGTTGCTCGTACTTATCGTACGTGTTTATAGAGTCATTTTGCGTGATATGTAACGTCTCACATCGCTCAATATACTCGTAACAACACTTATCACACAATTGTCAAAGCAGATTGGTGCCTGTGGCATGGACGACCTCACAAGAGCTGCTTCCTGCTTATGGCATTATGGACACTGCACTATTGCAGTATTGGAAATAATTTTTGATGTGTCTCATATTGTATGTATATGATTTATGGATTTTTCTTGCAAGAGATGTTTGTGACACTTTCCCCTACAAATATTAGAAGTTTAAAATTGCTTCTCAACATCCTGCCTTCTCAAGAGGCTTAAATTATTACATAATTATATGTTAATTACCCTCCATTACTCAGGGGCGGGAGGTTCCCCAAGAAGGCATAGTTCAATGGATGAAATGTTTGGACTAGTGGCAACATTGACATTGAATGGCCAGCGTCAACGATCTCTTAGTGATAGTGGTGCAACCGGCAAGGACACTTGCACCAGTGGTAAGTGCAAGTATGAATTTACAACTGAACTGTCAAGTTAGGTACCAGTATGGCAATTAGGGGAGTGTAATATGTTAGTAGTCGTACTTTAGTTAAAATGACAGATAGAAATAAGTAATGCTCATGATTGCTGTCTTTTGAGTTGTTGCACTGTAGTCTGGTAGATGTTTACTTATGTATCAGAGGTACTTTCTACCTTCATCATCATTGCCCTAATGATGGAGGTGACAGGCACCTCTGAAACGCTGCTGAACTTCTATCAGACTACATGGCATAACAACCCAGATGACAACCGTCTTCGTACTTGCCACTGTGAAAACCTGAAATCTCATAAATAATCATGTTTTCTTTGTTTGAATGTTATTTCTTTCAAGGCAGTTGACACACAGATATACCATATAGCAGTAATGTGATGGAAATTTAAAGAAGTTGGAATTTTTTTTTTTTAAATGGTTGAGCGGTTAAGGAAGTACCAGTATATGTGCTGGGTCGGTTGGATAACTGTGAAGTCAAATTTAATTTTCTTCATTCTTGTCATTGTGTTCTTTTTGATATTAAAAACCAATCTCTGACATCCTTGAAATTAATTAATTTACTGTCTACCTGTCTAGTCCCAAAACATTTTCTGGTGTCTCAGTAAATTCCATAATGACTCACATATAAATGAAGGTTTTCATTATCATTGAACTTGTTCAAATTGTATGTAACTTTTTATATAATATTAATACATTTATATTATCATCTTAAAAACAAAATCTTATATTATGATATGACATTTCTCATAAATGGTTTTTTCAGCTGCTGCTAAATTTGATAGTAAAAGTTTATATTGTGGCAGAACGTGCTTCCTTTTCTAATATAAAGACATTTTAAATTAAGTATTTAAATGTGCATAAATTATAAATTCTGTACATTTTTATATGATTTCACAAAGTATTTTGATTTGCGTTATACGCTGGAACTTGCTATAGAAGTTTCTTAAATATTCCCAGTCTCGTGAAGAACACAGTTCCTCAGACTGGGACTTGAGTCCTTGTCAGTTGTTCATCTCTATAGCAATTATACACAGGTTCTATATCAGTAACTAATTGCATTGATGTACACATACATGAGTCAAGAAACTTGTACCATAATATACGCACTTTGATCTTAATCTGCATAGCTTGTAACTGGTACAAATTTGTCTTTAATTTATACCAGAAGGTGCTGAAAATGTGTGCCCTTAATGTGTAGACATTTTCAGTATGAGTTTTTAATGTGTTAAATTTTTCTGGCATTAATTTGACATAATGCTGTGATGAAACACAGCTTGTGCCTTTGTAGTTCTAGCTGTGTTCAGCATTCAGGTTTGCTGTCTCCTCTTTTGAGCACAACAGGTAGAAAGGGAGCAGCATGTATTAAGTATGCTGCTTCTGTGTTAAGTGATCCTTTCGAGTTTATCTACATTGAACATATGTATATAATAAAATATTGCCTCTGAACTGGGGGATTTTGTTAATTTGTGCTTCAGAAAATTGAAAAGTAGTAATACTGAAAACTGCAGAAAAAGTATGAAGATTTTGTAGGAAAGTTGAGACATTACTTTTAAAGTTAAAGTTCAGTCCAAGATCTGAGTTGCACTTTTAGATATGTAAATATCTTTCAGGTGATGGGTTGGGTTCTGGCCCAGAACCTGACCTTCTCTCTGACACTCCACCAGTACCGCCTAGACGAAGGGAGAAGAAACGGCATACTCCTCCACGGCCTGTCAGTAATGGACTTCCTCCAACCCCAAAAGTCCACATGGGGGCTTGCTTTTCCAAGGTAAATGATTTTGTTGCATGGCTAGATGATGGAAGGATTTTTCTTCTTTGTAAAGCCTAAGCAGGGCACGTGGTGTAGTGGTTTGGGGTACTTTCCTTCTGCCTCAGAGAGCTTCAAAGATTCCCAGGCCTTACAAAATATGTTGGAAGATATCTTCAGGATCCCATTGACTATTTACCATAAACTGCTACAGCACAGCCCTTAAAAAGAGTGGAGGTTCAACAGTTGTGGCCATGATGATAAATACTGAGAAGATTAAATGTTAACCCACATCATACATTATGCTATAAATTAAGTGTAAAATAATTGTTGTTGTAGTTATAAAGTCTCTAGTCACCCTCATGAGTAAATCATCTCAGAAATAAACATTGTTATAGTGTACAGTAATCCCCACTTAACATACCCCATACAAACCTTTTCCATTCATTGTACAAGAACCCATTATGGGTTGGTCATGTCTGTGTGTCCATCCGTCTGTCCAGTCAGTTCAACTTGAGAACCACTGGATGGATTTGGATGAAATGCGATTTGGAGGTTGTGCCATTCTGCATGACCTCTGAATCATACTTTTGAATATCCTATGAATGGTGACAACAAAATGGCAGATTAGAAAATTCATGAGGTTGACACTGAGGTGTTGTGATCTGGTGGCCATAGTGGGAATTTATTTACAATGGTTACTAATGGTGACCACTGTTATGCGATCTTTGAATGTTCACCATTTTTACTGTGGTAATCATGGATCATATTGATGTAAGGGAAATCAGCCAAAGTGTTTGTGTATGTTCATGTTTTTTGGGGTGAGGGCAGGTTAGGTTAGAAAAGGTTGGGAGACGTTAGTTTCAGTTATGTAAAGTTAGGTTAGGTTAGGTTAGGTTAGGTTAGGTTAGGTTAGGTTTGTTTAGTTTCAGTTAAGTATGTTTAGATTAGGATAGATGTTTAAATATGAATTTTAAATGTTGGATTTTCGAATGTGGGAATTGTAAATACAAATGTTCCCTGGTATTTGAATTTTATTGCATCTTTATATGTGTTTGTATTTTTTAAGTTTTCTTCCTTAGCACAGTGTATTATTTTTACAAATATTTCACACCAATATTTTTTCGTATTTGCATTGTGTTGGCTATGCTAATACCTGAATCAACTAAACAGCACTCTCAGAGTTTTCTTTTGATAAAATGGCAAAGCAGTTGAAGTGTATAAGATCCAAATTAACTGTCAGAAAGTTAGGACTATTAACTTCATTTCTTATGCATTTATTCTTTATTGTCGTAGGCATGACATACTTTTCAGTGGGTCATATTGGAACACCATCACCTAAATACAAATTTGTGCCATGGTGTGTACATTATTTCTACCTCTTTTCCTGCTGTTGAAGGATCTGCCTTGCTCCTGTAGTGTCGGACAGTCATGAGTTAAGACCAGGGCTTTGAATCAAACTGCATAGTTTTACCGTACCTGGACATAGAGTGAATCTTGAAAATTAATTAAAACTGAACCGTCAACCTGAACTAATAATATCTTAAGAACCAGTTTGGAATTTATCTAAAGCGCTTCATCTAACATTGTGATAAAAAAAAAAGTAACATGTCTCAATTCCTTCTTGGACCTGTTTCAGCTGGAAGTATTCAAGAAACATTGTAAAATAATGTAATCTCTGAAACACTCTTTTTCTGGTATCTCTGCTTATTGTTGATGCTGTTAGCAGCAATTGACTAGCCAAGGGAAGAGATGAGTCTTCTTTCAGAAAAGATTTGTAAGTGAGATGTTATGTTGGACAGATTTAGAATAGACTAATACAATAAATACAAATGTTCTGTGGAGTGTGGCAGTATTGGTTGACCGCAACATTAATGAATCGCTGTAGAAGTAGTGATTTGGGCAAAGCTTTGTGAGATGCTGAAATCAACAGTCCTTTTTTTCCCAGGTCCAACAAAGAATAGACTAAATGCAGTAAACATAAATGGTGGTATTTCTTGACTAATGATTAATGAATCGTTATTGTGACTGCCAGTGTCGTTAAATTTCTGTGTTAGGCTGCTTTTTTGTGCTAAGGAGTACCAGTGAGTTAAATCATTGTTTGTCAGTTGTAACCAAGTGAGTGACTAGTATTAAAAACAAAATATAGGAAATATCTTTTTAACATCATTGTTCAATTCTTTTGTAAACTGGGTTTAAATTTTGTGCCTCCACTTAAGCCTAGGAACAAGTTTTTTAACAAATTGTTAATATTTTTTAGGCAAATCTTGCATTGCTAGCAAATGTATTTGTGAGACTATGTGTATGCTAGTTTGACTAACCATGAGACTGGAAATTAAACTAATTAGCATTTCTAATAATTCCATTAGCTATGTTTTAACTATACAGTCACCCGGTTCAGCCCCCAATTTAGTATGATAGCTGTAAGCACTCCGGTTTGGTAGTATTTGTGAAACGATAAAATAATTGGATAATGCCAAAATTTGGCGTGGCTTTGTCTTGAAAATGGCTACACGTATTTACTAGCAAGCTGTGATATCAAAAACAGAGTTTTTGCTCTTTTAGTTGGTGTGTCAAATACTACAGTGTTGTTGTTGTTGTTATTTCTTTGTCTTGTTATCATAGCTTATTCTTTTCCTTGTTATGTGCGGTGTTCATGGTAAGGCTGTTTTTATGCAGAGAATTTATTGAATGCTTTCCTGATATGTTTTCAGATATTTTTTACTTATTTAGCTGCAATTCCCATGGCCTCAGTGATTCCTGGTGTGTCAAAGCATTTCATATTCCACATTTGCTGAATTCCCATACTTACATTTCTGTATCTAATTTATTTTTGGTCTCAATTACATTTCAATTCAATTCTATTGCTGTATGTATCCATAAGCAAATTTTACCTTTCTTGTTTTTATAAAAGATTTGTGATGAAATTAAAAGCAGAATTCATTCGGGGAACGCTTGTTTTTACTCAATTCAAAAACTGTTATCATCTCATTTACTGTCCAAAACTCTGAAGATCAGGATATGTAAAACAATAATTTTTCCTGTTGTTTGGTATGGCTATGAAACATGGTCTCTTACTTTGAAAATTACAGGTGTTTTGAAAACGGTGCTCAGGAAGGTATTTGGACCTAGGAGGGATGGAATAATCGGGGAATTTAGAATATTACATGACAAGGAGCAGTGTGAAGTGTACGGGTCACCTGGCATAGTGAGGAGGCAAGGGGTGCATATAGAATTTTGGTAGGGAATCATGGAAAATGACCACTGGGTAGACCAAGAAGGAAATCTAAGGATAACATCAAGATGGATCTTAGGTAGGCGGGATGTGAGGGTGGCAAATATAGTTGGCTCAGGATCGTGGCCGGTGGCGGGCTTTGGTGTTGTCGGTGTTGAATCTGCGGGTTCTGCTACCAGGGAGTTTGTTAGTTGTGTCTGGGGTATTTTCCATAACCCCTTGATTCCACTATACTGTTATATCGTCCTGTTCACATACTGACATCAGTATGAGTAGTATTTTTCTGTGTTTCAGTGCCCATTGTCTTGCGGGTTGAGTAATGTATATGCGTAGACTTTATTGTGTATTTCTATATATTCATTCTTAGCCAGAATAGGAGATCCTGGTGGTAGGTGTTCAATGGTTCCTTCGTATTCTTTTACACGGTTGGCATCTACGTCCAATTTCTTCTTTCACAATTTTTCTCTCAGTGTAATTTGTACCGATTGCCTGATCCCTGCCCTGTTTCTCCCTTAGTGTCTTCAGTATATTGATATTCAGTTGGTTTTCTGTCCTGTTTAACTGTAAGTAATAAATGTAATGCCCACAACTGACAAGCGTAATCCATGTTAAAACATTCCTATACTGATCAGGCTGAAATAGTAGTAACATGGCTGGCTTTTTCATGATTTTCGTCGGTCATTCTTGGCAAATGTTGGGTTAGTATTTTGAAATAGGCTACTACCATTTCATTCCCAGTCCATTCCTGTTTTTCTCCATAAATGATTGTCTTCTCATCGCATTTGACATTGTGTCCTCTTGCAGTTGGAACAGCACCATCATCAAATTTACAGATAAATTAGCACACAACATAATTGCAGTTGAAGTGAGCTCTAAGTATTCCATGTTACTCATTAGGTGTTCAATGGTTGTCCTCTACGTATCCACTGCACTGCAAGCTGGATCCACCCAGACACAAGAGACCAGCATATACTCATAGGTGCTGAGGAGGGTATCTACAACCTTAACCTCAATGAACTCCATGAAACTGCTATAGATCAACTTTATCCACGCAGAACAATATGGATGTATGTCATCAAGGACGTTTTGATGTCGCTCTCAGGTTAGTGATTTCCATCTAGGGTTTTAGGGATCCCTGGCACCTGAAGTATGTGGCGACTGTTTTTTCTGTCAAAAATTATCATTGACATGTTTAAACAGTGCTCTGCGGTGATGCAGGCAGCAAATAAAATTCATACCCCACGTTTCTGTTGCAGCAATTAAGAGTAGGTATTACAAGTCGAGGAATAAGTAAAGCTCAGTGCAGCTTTAATTTTCGTACGCATTGAGTCCCTTTCATTTAGTTCAGAGACAAAAATACGTGTTAATCTGTGATTTCGTATCTTTTGTGTGCTTTTTGAAATTTGTTTATCTGACACTTGTTATAATGTATTTGTATGATATGGATTACAGAGTTTTGGACATGATCTTCTGCCATGATAGTATGAAACTGAAAGGAAATAATTTAATAGTCTGAATATAGTTGTGTGTTTTTAAGCAGTGACATGAATGGTAGATTACAATGACTTTGTGGCATAACATCTTTAAAGTCTGGATGTATTAGTAGTGCTTTAGCAAATATGACATTCTTTCAGCGTTGCTTTGAAGGCCACATTCATCATAATGTAGCACATTAAGTGAGAATATCAGACCAAATACCTGTACACAGGACAGCACAACACAGAAAAACGCGGACAAACATCCATGGCTTGAGTGGGATTCGAACCCACGGTCCCAGCGACCAAGCGGCACAAGGCCCACGCCTCAGACCGCGCGGCCACTGCGGACCCCTACAGTGTCATAAACTTGATTATTATTACTTTTTGGACACTGTCCAGGAAGTGATAATAATGTCATCAAAAACATTCAGATTTAGTGTCACGGTCTGTTTAACTAATAGCGGCTGCCCAGGTGGTCTCACCTGCAGCAGCGAAGGTAAGTGCTGGTAAAAGCTTCTGCTCAGAACTTGGACATCGGAATCATCACACACTCAGTGAAGTGTTGTGTTTTGATTACAGGCAAAACACCTCAGCTCTACCGACATGACTTACTAGCATTACAAAGCAAGCAGACACACAGGTTCTCACTTCATATGAACAAAATTCCAGAAAGACTAGTACCCCGCAAGTTTGCGCTCACCACCAAAGTCCCTGATACTAAAGGATGTACAAAATGCTGTGTTGGCAGAAATCCTTATAATGGTTACAAGTACCTCTGTGGGGCTATGGCATCTGGAATTTTCCTTATGCAGTGGTATGATCCTCTCAACAAATTTATGCTTTTAAAGGTGAGTAATTTCATTGATGTATCTTAGTACAGTCCCATCTGAATTTGGTGATGTTTGAAGTGTGTGTGAAGTAACAATCCCCAGCACTGGCGGGGAAATTTATTTGCATTTGTCAGATCCTTGAGTATTGGATGGCGATACATGTTGTCACAAGCGTACACCAGAGTAAGCCAGGAAAATTATGGTATTTCAACAGAACTCACAAGTGTGGCTTTCGACCAATACTGTTAGAGGTGGATGGAAACTTGGTGGGACTAGTTCTTATCCAAGTTTGGCAATGTCAGACTCTGCGACTTACATAGATTCCTGTAGCCATAGCTTGAAATGTATGGGTTCTCATTCAGCTGAGTGAGTTTTGTTATTCTCTTCATTATAAAGTTCTCTCTAATTAAGGTTGAACTGGCATATTTTCACTTGATATCTCATTTTTTACGTACTTATGAAAAATTTTAGCAGAATATGAAATGGTGTATATTGCAGAAATTCTGTCTAAAAAATTAAAGATTATGATGATTACACTTTGAATTTTGAAACTGTGTTTACAAAAGTGAGGTTTTGTAAATTTCTCTCCCTGTTATTTGCTACAGCATTTTGAGTGTATTCTGCCAACACCACTCTCAGTATTTGAGATGGTCATCACCCCTGAAATGGAGTATCCTATGGTGTGTGTCAGTGTAAAACAGGCTTATGAGCAAAATAGACTGAAGCTTGATCTCATTAACATGAATTCGGGTGCTAGTTGGTTTCATAGCGATGAACTGGAAGACATGGACGGAACAGGTATGTTGAACTGCTGTTGTTTTTTGTAGGCTTAAGGGTTTCTGTCTTGCCGTGGTTTTAATTAGAACATCTCTGAAATTCTTACTTTTCTCTACACCACAACAAGAGACCGGCTGCGGAGCCCACTCAGTAAGTAGTGGGAGTACTTTCCTCAGGGGCAAGGCAGCTGGGACATGAATCTAACCACTCATCCCCATCTGTTGCCAAGTTTAAGACAGTGTGGAGCAACATCTGTATAGTGTGGTGCTTAATTAAGCAGCAGAGGCAACTTTATCTTACTTTTTACTTATGTGCTATGGCTGATAGTCATCAGTAAATTATTTGCTGTTAATAAAAGATAATTTAATGCAGTGTATTTACTCGCACCATGTTTTTATTTCACAAAGACATCTTCAAGGCTGAACGCATATGCATTTAAAGATTAACGTAGATAGTTTAAACCTTTCCAAACACATTCTTAATGTGGACATGAATGTGACCCCGTTGGTGAAAATTCCACCGAAACACGTAATTTGAACATTTTTAATTTGTTTCTCTCTCTCTCTGTCTTTGTTGTCATCTGAAATGCATGTGTGAGGTTATGTTGTGTGCGCGCACATTTGTATGCATATGCTCTGTAATACAGTTTTGAATAAAGTCTGATGGTATATTCTATTTATTCATGTGTGGTACAGGCTTATTGATGGTGCTTGGAAAGTGTACTATGCTAAATGTGGTCTTCCATCTTACTTTTGATGTGTATAAATTAGTGGTTGCATCTGTTTTGTTTATGCATATTCAGTGACTTAAAGTACAGTAATTTTATTCTTTTACAGCTACAGTTGTACCTCGACGAGAATACATAAATGTCATTAATGTTTCACAACTGGAGAAAGACGCCATCTTAGTTTGCTATGACAGTAAGTTATACAATGTGTAATTCATATTTTTGAGTGAATGTTTTCTGCTGATATTCAAACTCTGTGGTGGACCACCAAATTGTGGTATCGAAAAAGCAAATGCTAGTATTGGTGATTGATTTGTGGGAAATTAATGATGTTGTTTTGAGACTGATACACAAAATTCCTGTAAAATTACATTAAAGTTGTGAATTGATTAATTAAATAAATATAATTCTTAAAATTCTATGCAGAATAGCAGCTAAAAATTAAGGTCCCCTCAAAATTTTATGTTTTTGAAGCTTTACTTCATGAATTACTAGTATTATAATAGGAATTAATTTAATTTGTGGGATCAAATTACATGACTTACTACAAAAGTTTCAGATTTGTGAAATTCCTGAGACACACAGGGTGTACTTAGGTGAAGCACGTTGTTAAATTTTATGACAGTGAAAATTATGTTACAGATCCTTTAATTTTGACACATTGCATATGGAAAAATTGGTGCTATAATATGAACACATTTTGAATATGTGGCCTCACATCACACATACATCATATCTTAAGAAATTCTAGACTGCTATGACAGTCTAAACCAGCAAAACAAACTTTATTTTAAAATCAAATGCCTGTCTGTTTTAAGTGCTCTTTAATTTCTGTTAAAATTAAATTTACAAGGGAATGTCTTGAAAAATTAATAATGAAATTTAAGTATAATGTTTTGCTGTAAAATATATCCTAATTAAGTACATCCAGCTGTGTAATATGTTTTAATAATATCAATGATAGTATTTAATTTTATTAATATTATTACTGTAAAATAGCTCATTGGTTCTTGTTTTTCAGATATGGTTAAAATTGTGACACTTCAAGGTAGACCAAAGTCTAACAGAAAACAGATACCACAACTAAACTTTGATTTTGCAGTGGAATCAATTGGTAAGTTAGACTGTTTTATGTTGTCATTGTAACAGCTTCGACTGGAGCCACCTCTTACATATTTGTAGATTTTATTTCTCTCGAGTCATGATTGTGTCTGGTTTTTCTTCAGCCAAGATGTATGGTCTTCGTGGTGAATTAATTTAGATTATGTGTATGAATCTAAATTTGTTTAGTATTGTGTTGAATATCCAGTTCAAAGTTTGAACAGACATTGCCTAATGCAGCTTAAAAATACGGTGGTGTGGCGTTGTTCTGGCCCAAATCAACGCAGCAGTTGATATGACCACCTTGGACTTCATTGGAACTTTGTAAGCCTATTCTGATGTGTAAATGATAAATACAAAGTTCTTCCTTTCATTGTCATTTAATTTCAGAAATTTTTATTTTGAAATTCTCTACATTCTGATTCGCTTAAATGCTTATAACTGTGGTCCTAATTAAGGTAGCACATACTTTCTTCCAATTGAATGCTCTTATGTGGGACTTTCATTTGGCATTGCTTTCATATTTTAGGGCACATTAACACTTTGACCTTGATATTAATAAAAAACATCCTGGCTTAATTAAGTTTTCCCAAATACATTTTGTGGTTCTCGAAATGCATTTTTGGAAAATTTAATGGTAGGTCATGAATGGGTTGAGAGATATTTTATAACCACAGCTTACACACACATTGTTATTGATCACTTTTATTAAAGATTACAGTAAGCCACACAGTTAATAAGGAAGGGGAGAACATAAACCTTGCAGACTCATTCATTAAAATATTAAAATTAATTTTTCATTTCAGTAAGAAATATTGTCTGTAAGAGTAGTTGTTCACAGTTTGCATAATCTGGTTTCTAGTTCCTCAGTGGTACAACTGGAACCCACAAAGTGTCTGGTGGTGAAGGACACGTGAATTATTTAGTAGGGCCAGGGGGATGCAAAAATGTTGGTTGAATTTTGCTGTCATTTGGCTGTAACACAGCTGCAAGCCACCACTCTCTGTATTATTTGCAAGTCGCATATCGTTTAATGTCTTCCAGTAGATGCCCTTCATTTTGCAAATATGCTGTTTGCGTGGTGTTGAATGCATCTGTTTCCAAAAAAATTTGTTGTCTTCTGAATTTGGTTTTTTGAGGCAGGATGACGCAGAGGTGTTGGAGCTTTAGTCAAATATTTAAGTTTACCACAAAGAAAGCCGCACAGTCTCCTTTTAAACAAATGCGCAAGTTCAGTCTCAAGTTTAAACAATCTGATATAACGGCAAAACTGACGTTCTTTGTCGTTTTGTTCTGTGAATAGTAAGAGTAGTCCATAGTTTTTTTATGTGTTTCTTAAATCTTCGGCAGACAATATTAGATTAGTCAGTCACTCTCAATAAACAGTTGTTTGCAAATCTGTGCAATTTAACGTGTAACAAAATAATCTGACCATCTTCCACTTTACCATAACAAATAGCCTATCAGACCCTGATGCCCTGTGTCATATGATCAGTAACATTGCTGCAGATGATAACTAAATTAATACCTTTGAAGCTGAGAGCAATAAACGTAAGTAATGAAACTATCCCGAAGTTTCAAGTTCTTCTGAAGAGTGAGACATGAGAAACTGTTTATAAAGACAGTGATGCCAACACTAAGTTTAAATAATTTTTGTTCTTTTTTAAATATATTTGTAGTTGGTAAATGTTCCGGAATGTTTTCAGTCTGCCTGCCCGATAGTGTATTGGCGTTTCACAAGCATGGAATGCAGGGTCGCAGTTTTAAGAATGGAGAAGTAACGCAAGAAATCGTGGACCAGAGCAGAGTTTACAGGTTGCTCGGTTCAGATAAGTAAGTTGAAAGTGCATTTTATTAATTGCCTTGACAAGATTATGAAATATATAATGTAACATTTGGTGTGACTTTTACTGAAAAGTCAAGTTTTTTGTAATTTCAGCTAAAGGAGTGAGTCAATGTTATGATTCCTGAGTAGGAGTCGTGAGTCACGGCTTGTGTAGCGTCACACTCTGCTGTTAAGATACTCAGTTCGGTTGTCATGGATTTAAGAACCTTGCGCTGCTGCTATGTAACAGAAGAGTCTTTAGCCCTAAGGCGATTTAAGTGTGGTTGCAGAGCTGTCTTTCAAATTTGAGGTTGAGTGCATTATGTGTTATGTGCTTTCTTTATGTAGGATTGTAGTTCTGGAAAGTCACCTCTGTCAGGAAGTAACCAGAGGAGGCACACTGAGTGAAGAGGGTGCAGACCTCTATATCCTTGCAGGGCATGAGGCAAGCTACTGAATATGCTGCAAGGATGGTTGCCAGTGCCGCGTATTTTTAGTTGTGTCCTACTGGCTGTGTATGAAGTGCGCTACGGACAAAGGTTTGTTGGGAACACGAGCGTTTGGACCAGTAACATGGTAACTGGTACATGCAGCATACTCAAGGTCGGATTAACGTGAAACTGGAACACAGCATCAGAATATCATGCTAATTCTTATTTATTTCACTAGAACTATGTCACAGTTTGAGATATGAAGGATTTCCATTTTAGTGTGTTATTCAGTGTCACATCCTCGTAAGAAGACATTATTTATTTGTTTCTTTGTGTTACGTGTGGGAATTCCCGAGACTGCTATTAGAATGTGAGTTTGGAAGTGTGAGTGTGTGTCTGTGAGTGGCGTGAGAGTAATTACCAATTTACCCAACAGTGCAATAGATACGGTGATACATTGATGACCTGAGATTAGATAGGATGCTGCCAAAATTTCTGTTATTTTCTGTATAATAAGAAAATTAAACGTTTGTCATCATATTGCATGCTCTTGTAATAGCTCTGCTTTTAGCCCAATTTTGCTCAAAGAATGTTATATCAAAACGTTTGCGTAAGAAAATGCTTCCACTATCCGGTACTGGTACAGAAAAATACTCATCATGTCTGCCGAGTAGTTAAAACTTGTTTGTGCTTGTAAGATTTGAGGTTTTCACAGCGGTGAGTATGAAGATTTCTGTCTTCTGGGTTGTTGCGCTGTGTAGTATGGTTGATGTTTACCAACGTTTCAGAGGTCATACTGCCTCCATCATCAGGACGATGAGTGTGAAGATTTCTGTCTTCTGGGTTGTTGCGCTGTGTAGTATGGTTGATGTTTACCAACGTTTCAGAGGTCATACTGCCTCCATCATCAGGGCGATGAAGATTTCTGTCTCCTGGGTTGTTGCGCTGTGTAGTCTGGTCGATGTTAACCAACGTTTCAGAGGTCATACTGGGCCTGATGACGGTTGCAGTATGACCTCTGAAACGTTGGTTAACATCGACCAGACTACACAGCGCAACAACCCAGAAGACAGAAATCCTCTTGTTTGTGCTTTATTGCAGGAGATGTATTATTACCACTTCTTTAATATGATCCTTTATTGGAAGATAGACTGTTATCTGAATACAGGGTGTCCTGAAATGGTGTATTAACATTACAATAAGGAATCCTTTTATGATTTGCTGCATATTACTCTACTCCCCCAGAAAGAATAAATTATATTTTAAATCATGTCTGGCAATGCCATCAGTGTTCTCTGACCACAGTTCTGAAGTTAGTGAATAGGAGATACGAAATTTCATCTTACATGATCAAAAAGTCACACAACCCATCCTGACATGTTCTGTTTGTCAAAAAATAAATTTCATTGAAATCAGAAAACAAAAACAATGTCGTATTAAGTGCTGGAAATGTGTCCATTGCATTCAGTGATGTATTTGTTCACTGTTTTCCTCGTTTCATGTGTCCCTGAACTCATTCTGGCAAGTTTAGTGAGAACGAGATTCCAGGCAGTGTTTGACGATGAACATTCACTGCACTTGTGAAAAAGACATCATTGCAGTTCGACTGTTTGAAGACAGTTGATGGACTGGTGAGAACAGGTCACAGCATGACGTGACCTGCGTGGGCTCTTGTATGGTTGCAGCAATATTGTGTGTCTATGAATCCAGTTGCAACAATCCATAAATATTTTAATGTGGGTTGGCGTAACTTTTTCATCGCCTTGTAGTTTGAAAGGTAGTGTCTACGCAATAAATTAGAAGTCATGATTATTTTGTGACATGTTTCCAATTTCCTGCTGATCTGTTTCAGTTCACAGGAGAACCATGACATTATTTGTAAGCCTTGTCATTGTGAAGAAACCTGACAAAACTTGCGTATGTGCTCATTAGTTAGTTAAGCTCCTTTTACAGGCAACCAAAGAAAGTGCATTATCTTAAATAATTGTGGTTTATTAACTTGGTGTATGTGTGAACTTAATGTAGATCTGTGAATATTATGGGGTAGTTTTTGTGCATTATTTTAAGTAACATATACTTGCTGCATTCAAAGTTTTGAAAGGAGGATGATTTGGAAAGAAAATGCAGCTATTGCACGAGCATTCCATACGTTCTGTAGTGGTCCTCTTTCTATATATGTAATTTTTTATTCAACTAAATTTGACCTTCGGCTTTCTAGCATGCGGTTTTATGGTCTGTTCCTCGTTGGTGTTGCCCATTTGCAGTTAATCCGACCCTGAAAATACCTTACAAAAAGTTGTGAATAAAAAGCTTTATATTTTGCCAAAAAATATAAATGTTACATGTATATAAATATACTTTTAAATGATTACTTCTGTGGATTGTACAGTTTCTCTTATGTGAAAGTGTATTTAATTTGTTCTGATTAATAGAGGTAGTGACCAAAAGACTTCCTTTTATATTAGTTTGATTATATTAGAGAGACATTTATAAAATTGAGGGAGAATCAAAAGTTACATTTATTTTCCAATGTCAGATGTTTTGAAATTTAATTTAATTTAATTTGAAATGAATACCAAATCAGCACTTCCAAATTTCTCTCTAGAAGGACTGGCAATCCGAGAAAAATAAATTTATCTCTTGTGTGACTTGAAGTTTTCAAAATATTGTTCCAGCCAAAATTAAATTTATGTCCGCGTGGGATAATCTTGTGCATATTGAAGCACTTTGTTTACTGTAAAGTTTGTAGAAAATGTGGCAACACAATACTGCTCACTGCCATTATTTTTGACTGTCTTTTGATTTTTTTAATTAAAAAATATAAATTCCGAATTTGTAACACTGTATTTAAGAATTTAATTTTGTATTACATATTGGGTGGCAGTATATGCACAGATGCCAATTTCCTATTTACCTTTCAGCGATCACAGTGACATTTGATTTGCCACTGATCCAGTATATGATATACATTAATAGTATTTTATGTATGTATGAGACATATCTTGCTCAGACAAAGGGAAGAGATGGGATTAATAAGGTTTATTTATCACTTTATGTGCCTTTTATTTGGGGGGGGAGGGGGACAAGAGAAGCAAACTATTCTTTGGATAAAATCAAAGATAACTTTATACTGAGTTCGTTACTGAAAATGTAAGTTGGAATGACGACTTTCACTGGTGTTGATATTTATTTTTGTCACAAATAAATAGAATTTCCTTGATTTTCACCATTTAACACAACATTATAAGGCAAAACAGGACTTAATGATGCTAAATAGTACTGTCAGATGCAGTGGGATTATTTCAACTGTGACTTAAATAATTGTTATTTTTAATTTTCATTGTATGTAAGTGACTGACCACAGTTCTGAAGTTAGTGAATGGTATACAGAAATGATAAAACTGCAGGTGTGTATTATCACAATATAATACATTGTATTATTAGATATTAGCCATCCACCTAGAATTAGGTGTGGAACGTACAGTAATTCATTCAGCCTCTATAAAGAATTCTATCTTATTACATTTTGGGGCAATCTTTGTGTGTACTATTCGCCAAAGAACTGGCATACAGTGTACATATTGTATATTTAAAACTTAATAAAAACTAGAACATTGGTTGTAATTTTGACGAAGTAAAGACCGGATGAGTTTACATGCTAGTAGACTGTCATTCTTACATTTTTTCAGTTGGATCATTTTTTCCATGAGGCTTAGTTTCATATGTTGTCTTTTTAATGTACAGTATAAAATAAATGCTGTGATTATTATTTTCAATATATATATTTCATGAGATTGTTAATTTACCATGAGTGTATTAAATCGCCTTTCTTTACTCATCCTATGAATAAAAATTATTTCTATCTGAGTATTTGGTATTTCTTATCCGAGATAATATATCATGTACAGAAGAAAAAAAGTTCTGAACTGGTAAGTGTAACTCATATTTTTCGTGCAGTGAACATGGTGCAGAATTACTATACCATTATGACAAAAATAAATGTTGTCTCAATTGAAATAAAGTATAACACTTTCTCTGACTGATTACAGTGGCTGTGTTTTTTGAAGTGTGCATGGTTGTTGGCTGAACAAATGCTGGGGTTGTGGGTCCAAATCCCACTTATGACATAGACACACACACATACTTCATCACCATAATCATAAAGTTAGGTTAGGTTCTGCCATAATCTGGCTCCACATGCAGGTGAAACATTTTTTAACGTTTCTGGAAAACATTCTCCAGGACTAAGCAAAACAAGGAAATCTGAGAAAATAATTCTTGTGATTTAGATGTGACACTTTATTTCTAATCCCTTAATTTTTATTATTTATATTTAATAAATTTATTTTGCCATACGAGGCTGATATGCCTCTAAATTCAGGTTGCAAAGAACGCATGGGGGTTTGATCTGTATTCGGATGCAGAATCAAATTTTCCGAGCTTGTTATAACAACTTCTCGTCTAGTTCGGCAATTCCTCGACTTTTATGGAACCCCGAAGGCCATTATCGTTCACAAGATCTTGGAACTTGCCCTGTCGTAGGCCAGATGAATGTAATTCACAACTCCATCTCCTTGAAAGCCATTTTAATATTCTCTCATTTGCACCCAAGTATTCGAAACGGTGTCTTACCTTCATTATTTCAAATTAAAATTATATATTATGCATTTCTGATCTCCTATGCGTGCTTCATGCCCCGTTCATCACATCCTCCATGATCTGAGTACTTTTAAAACACGTATTGTACAGTACTTCGTAAATGTTATGTCGCCATGTTTGCTTGTGTTTATAAACACACAAACGTGCTTGTGTGTGACGCCACACGAGACGAAGCGCCTTGTGTTGGGTTTTTTGCTCCTTATAGTCTAGTCTGCTGGAAGTTTACCGACGTTTCAGAGGCCCTTGCTACCTCCATTAACACTCCAAGAACTAATTAATAATATTGAACATCGTACGTAACCATCACAGCCGATATTTCGGTGAACGTTTGTCACCCTGTCGTTTACTGCTGTCGGCGGATGCTAGAAGTCAAAGAGTGGTCGTTTCTGAACATCTGCAGTTATTTCCGCACGTACCAAAAAAGTGTTGCAGACACAAAATATCAACGTGACGGGTGTTTCTTCTTTATTAAAGTATATAAGCGTTTCGGGACACTCCCTATACGTGTCTATACGTTTTAATCCCTTTCGGAAGATTCTGTTGAAACTTGATGTACGGAACTTTTGTTCCGGAGAACGAACATTATCAAGCGCAAGTGTCATTTGAACTTAACCTAACTTACGTTATGAGGCTAAATATGCTGGATCTTTCGAGCCCTTCGATAGACTTAATGATATATTACAAGTATAAAGGACGTAAATGCACGTTTCGTCTTATTTCGCTTGTTCTGAGTGAAGGTCACAGGAATTCATTAGACGTGTGATATATGGCGTAGACCTCACAATATTTGCATCAAGGCCAATTCTTTGGAAGAATTGACGATACAGTGACCGTAAAATCTGAGTGACAAATGCGCACCATCGACCCTGATAACTGATTCAGTGTTCCACCGCTCACCCTACAGCGTTTCGCCTCATAAAAAGGGATTAAGAAACTATTTATGTATCTGCATGCAAATCCTTGTCCTATAAGGGAGCAGGCATATAACAATAAAACGTAACTCATATTGAATAAAAGTATCGACAATGAATCAGTGCGTGCGTGTTATGAGTCGTGTTACGGAAGATAAGATACTGCACTTTTCTAAATGACGTGCGATCATACAACTTTTGTTGTCAAAGCTTGCAGCACACGGCACTCCAGTTGCGGAACACCTGTCCATTTTCCTGCTACCGAACCACCACACAATCGAAACGCAACTTTCAGTGCCGTGCCAAGTGCATTTGTCAGATTTTGCTTGTAAGCAGAAAGCAAGTTTGGGAACCTTGTCTGAGAGAGACAGGCAGAGTTAGAGAATAGTTTCCTGGGATGAGTGTACAACAGCAAATATCGCCGCTGATGCTGCCTGAACCAAAAATAGCTCGCTCACCATCTTTCCTTATTCATTTCGCCGGCAGCACCTGATAGTTCTCCGCCAGGGGCTCTCTAAAGGCTGATCCCTTTACCTTCCCAACGTGCTTGCTGATTCTGAAGCTTAGAAGAGAAAACAGCAGGGAAAAATAGGGATTTTTGAATGATTTCAAGCCTTGTGTAAGTTTACTGGCAGCAATACGCAACTACCGTCCTCACGCATCAAGAATTATCAGTATTTTGCAGGGGGGCAGCGACACGCGCAACCGGCCGACGGCAACGAGCGAAGACTGCGTTCTGAGGGGGTAGGTGCACTGAACAGATCGGCGTTTCTGCAGTGGTGGCCCACTTCGACGCTGCAGTCGCGGGGAGGCGGTGGGGCTGGAAGCACGGGTGTTAGCAGATCATCATCGATCCCCTCTCGAACGTCTGATTCTCGAACTCTCGACCTCAGTCCGGACTAAAACAATTCCGATCACAGGAGAAAATTATTGGCGTAGGACAGTGGTTATTTTGTGAATCAAGATGCCGTTAATTGTGATAAACAGTGCTTATCCCTAGGACTCAAACCGAGTTTCACTTTAATACAAGAAAATCGTTTCTTCACTGAAGTAGAGGAGTTTCTTCAGGATGGCTGACAGCGAAGGAGGTTCTGAGCAAGATGATGTTTCATTTCTTCGTACTGTAAGTTGCATTCTTATTTTTTTAATTCAGTAGCCTGTTGAATCCAATCACATGGAGCGGTGAACACCTAGGTGACCAGATGTGGACAGGTCATGTGTTTTTCTTACTTTTTCGTTCAAGACGAAACATTCTTACGTCATTTCTTACTGTTCTGCCATTACTAATTTTCGTTGCTTCGGAACTGATTAATAAAATTATAATTTACTACTTTATTATCAGTTTTGACTTTAAGGTACTGAATCGTCAACAGCTATGATGCGAGTGTCTTATATTTCTAATATTGTGATCGTAGAAGAACTGCATTGGAGTTAGGTTAATATTCTCATACTTACCCTCATTTAAAAGAAAACATTTTCAGTACCCAGTCCATTTTCATTCTGCTATTACATTGTGTTTCGGACACATAACAGGCGAAACTGGTCAATGCGCAGACTGAGGTAAAATTTAACAATGGATTTTTACCTCGTCGTTACTTCCTACCTGTTGAATGATTCGTATCATTACACTTTCATGATGTTACTTACTCACCACATTCTCCCGAAGATTATGCAAAATTGCGAGTTGAGAACAATACAGTCACATAGTGGCTTTGGTGATTTGGGTTTATCTGTGTATCCTCTGAATGAATGTCGACGCCGACTGGTTAGCTCTAGTGCTTGTGTTTCATGAGGTGCCGGGTTCAAAACTTTGCCCGGGTGCCTCCTAGTCTGATTGAGGTTTTACGTAGTATTCCTCATTGTTAGATAGTTCCCACCTCTGGCACCAGAACAGAGCACCGATGTCCACCTCACGACCTTCATCGTCCCCTCGTAGGATACTCAAGAGGTCGTGCAGAGTAGAACAACTTCGACATCAAATTTAATCCAGATCCGTCCGAGTTGTTCTCGTGTTGAATCGATCGGACAAACGGGCGGACACGAGGTCCAACCCGCACTGCATTCCTCTATTCCACTTTTGCACGTGGCCTGTCCTTGGTGCGAGCAGTCTTGCTCTCTCGCCGCCACAAACGGACTCTGACTTCGAGCTGCGGCGAGCCCAGGTCTCAGCTGTATCGCCGTTCATATAAATAAACTGTTGCAGAATTTCCCTTACTTTTGTAATCTCATTAATATCGTCAGAGTCTTTTGACAGATTTTGATGGGGTTTGATGTAATACAGGTATTAACGTATACAGCGAACTCAAAAAAATTGAAATGTACTAATTTCAAGGCAGTTATAAACTCAATGATTTAACCTCGAAGAATGCGAAATCACATGCGCAAAGCAGGAAAAATATTGTAAATTTGAAGATTATTTTAGCCATGAATGGCGATGGTCCTTTCGAAGTGGGGGCTTGATCGCCATCAGGAGAGTGCACCATTGAAAATACCAGTGCCCCCCTCCCCCGGGAGGGGCAGAGTTACAAGCTCGCAAGTCTTTTCTGTTGCAACAGCGTAAAAGATGTAAAATAGCCTTACTGAGAGCCTCAGGCCAAGAGCAGCTGTTGAGGGGCGGGGGGGGTTCCTGCTCTGAATTTCATTCTCCCGAAATGATCGGGACACGTGTTCTGGTTATGACGACTTGTCATGTGCGCGGCCACGTGTGATGTGCGCTCACCGGCCATGTTCATTATCTTCGTATTAGAGTAACTCAAGGAGGACAGCAAATGGCCCATTATTTTTGCCTCGGAGACACGGCGCTGTAGAATCAAGATGTCTCCTTCCGGGACGTTATTTTGTGGACTTGCCAGGGAAGCCTCGAGAGTGCTTCGTGGTTGTTGCTTCTATTTTCTACCGTGGGCGTCTGTCCAACTAAATCGAACCGAATTTGTTGAAGCGATTCCACATTGTTGGATTTATGTTAAAAGTAAGCTGAGATTTTATTAAGCGTCTCATAATAATATACCAAAGCGGAAGGGAAGTAGGTTCAGACCGGAAGTTCATCTGATCCACGCATGGTACGTACTTTGCCCGCAAGAGTGCAGTAAAATCTGTTTCAAATTTTAAGCCCCAAGTGCCGTGATTTTCAAAGGTTTCGCTTTCCAGGCAGCCATAATAACGGACTGTAAATGTGAAGGTTATTATGCAAGTCACAACTCGTAATAATGTTAGACCACGCACATGAAACAAAATGCGAGATCATTTCTGTATAAAATAACAAACTGCTACATGATGATGATGATACCGGCGACTATGACGACGAGTGATGTGGCTCTCGGACAAATTCCCACCCCGAGAGCAGAGCACAGAAATTTCCTTTAGCGGCTAATCAAGAACTGACGTGTCTTTCGAAAACCTGTTTATTGTTCATGGCTGCAATTACTGAAGTCCCCTTACACTGGACGCTGTTCTGAGCAGACTCATTTTAAGTTTGTGTCATTACAAGATCCACCAGGATGAATAATTGGTGCATCTCCGTTGAACTTCATGTTCAGTGGAAGAATCTGACGGTGGATTAGGTTAGGTTAGGTTAGCTTAGGTTAGATTAGGTTAGATTACTTTAGGTTAGGTTAGGTTAGGTTAGGTTACTGTAGGTTAGGTTAGGTTAGGTTCTTACCACAAACTCTTACGAGCTATAGGGTGGGACCACAAAGTATTAACGCCTTTCCTCTCTTTATCCTGGGTTCGAGTACAGTTTTTGCTGAATTTTATTTGTGACAACACTGTTTTGGAGAAATGAGAGCTTTACTGTATCCGGAAGGTGCGTTAAGCCCCGCAGTCTTCGTCACGATATTAAGCGGAGGAACGTTCCATCAGGAGGCCCGAGTCGCGTGTCATGAATGCATTAATTTTGCTTCTGACAACACAAATTAGATCCTGCGCGTGTCGTCACTCGGAGCACCGAGCAGGAAGTTAATTCCCACGCGTGCAAACAACTTTGAAGTGCCTTAACTAAAGCCGATAGACAAGAACTATAATACAAAGACTAATATTATAATTAAACAAAACGTACACATTCAGGATTGTTTATAGCAATGAGGTTAGAGGCTCGAAGCATTATCAACTCGAACAATTTCGTCTGAAGTCGAAATGAGCACCTAATCGATGTCATTCGAGTTGCATCTTCGTGCCCGTCGACACCTGCGATTAACCGGAATAATTTGTATTATTTAAAAAAAAATATGGGCTTGATAATACATAAGCGACCTCTTCACTAGAAACGAAACTTGTCTTAATGTTCATTTCTGATGACTTTTCAGCGTTGATTCACGTTTCTCTGTCACTGCGTCGATCCACCGACGTCTAAGTGATTGGACACTCATGCGTGTGGGCGTGCCTGGTCTTGCACTAGAGAGGAATTATCAGTCGCGTCAGAAAGACGCACAGAAGAAGGAGTCGTGTGAACGCGGAGAAAGCTGATAATGTCTACAAAGCCACTCGACTGGCGCCTGCTTTTAGTTGCAATTGAACGGGACACATCGACTATCGGCATTTGCGGATGATGTTAATTTATTGGGGGACGACGTAAATACAATAGAGAGGAACGCAGAAGTTTTACTAGAGGCTAGTAGAAAGGTGGGGCTAGAAGGAAATTCAGAAAAAACTAAGTATCTCGTCGTCAGCAGACAGGCGGGAAAAATTCACTTAGGGTGGCTCCTCCCCTAGTATTGTCGGTGAATGAGATGGGCGGGGCATGCAGAGCGCATGGATGGGACAAGAGGTGTGCACCGGGTATTGGTTGGGAAGCCTGAGGGGAAGAGACCTCTGGGGAGACCTAGACGTAGATGGGAGGATAATCTCAGGCGGGATCTATGGGAGATAGGAGTTGAAGGAGACTGGATTTTGTTGGCCCAGGACAGGGTCCGGTGGAGGGCTTTGGTTAATTCGGTGATGAACCTTCGGGTTCGGTAAGCCATTTAGTTGGTTGGGTCCACTATTTGGGAAGCCTGAGGGGAAGAGACCTCTGGGGAGACCTAGACGTAGATGGGAGGATAATCTCAGGCGGGATCTACGGGAGATAGGAGTTGAAGGAGACTGGATTTTGTTGACCCAGGACAGGGTCCGGTGGAGGGCTTTGGTTAATTAGGCGATGAACCTTCGGGTTCGGTAAGCCATCTGGTTGGTTATGTTGCATCAGATGGCCAAAAGTGACGAGCTCCACAGAAGAAAGCCATAATTCTGCTACAAAAGGAAGGCAAAGAACATGTCGGGCGCACGAATTCTGTTTCACCTGTAAACACGTGGACGGATTGTGCATTTGTGTCTTGGCCTCTTGTTTTTTAAATAAAGACTACGTTAATTAATACGCGATTCACGAATCGAGTGGTGGCAAAATGAAACTGTCCTCGTTGCTTCCAGTCAGTGTTTTGTTTTTCTTCTGTTGTTCGCGTGTCTGCGTTAAATCTGATATCCACCGCACGTACTAATCAGTGCTCGAAACACTTTATAAACAGGCGGCGGTGGAAATGACATGCAAATTA
The DNA here is from genome assembly GCF_977971745.1 of Zootermopsis nevadensis. Classification (NCBI taxonomy): domain Eukaryota; kingdom Metazoa; phylum Arthropoda; class Insecta; order Blattodea; family Termopsidae; genus Zootermopsis; species Zootermopsis nevadensis. The sequence goes on along the minus strand of NW_028259134.1, from coordinate 526,330 downwards.
CCGCTTTTAAATCGATATTAAAATTGCGTCTCACGAAATCTTAATTTTCACACCAAACATTACTAAAGTCACTAATCGATTTTCGATGTCGAGTCGTTATCTCGATTCGAAGCCTCACATCGTACATTAAATAAAATTATTTTTAATTTCAGCCAATAACATTCATTGAACGAGAAGGCGTGGTTCATCAGACACTCAGTGAGTTCGCATTTTCGCTGCTCTCTTTTTATGTGTTAAAGATCGAAGTTTCTTCGAGTGTTAACTGGAATTAAGACGGAAAGAGAACTGCTCTCTGACAGTTGTTCAGATCTTCTTAACTTGACATAGACGCAGGGGAGATTCTGGAAAGAAATCATTTGGAAGACCTAGGTGTAGATGGATGGACAGTGTTGACATTAAGCTTGTAATTCTAAACACGGTGACACTGGTGTCGTGTAAATCGGGGAAGTTGTTGACCAGCTGAGCGAATATCAGCTTATGAAGAGAGAGAATTTTGTTTAGAGAAGTTGTGTCATGTAAATTATCGGCGAACGATCGTTTAATAGGCCATTTGAATTCTCAAAATGTAATTCTTTTTGTGTTATGCGTGTCGGATTCTTTAATACGCGACTACGATTGCCTACGATTTCCTGATCAGGTCTGTCGAGACCTCGGTCTTAAAAGACTTTGTTCAGATCAAGGAAGTCCATTCATGAGTTTCGATAGCGAGCATTATTAAATATGTCACAGCCTCTGCTTGGCAGATGCACTAAGGTCATCGGCCACAAATAGAACGCAGATGTGCTGGCGGTCACACTCTCGGTATGTGCTGTTACAAAACAACAAAGCGTCTCGACCTGGACTTTGGCTCAATCCGTGGTTCTCAGACTAATTTCCGTCCACCTGCACTTTCTTTCTTGGGTCCCCCACCCCCTGCCACCGCTTCGTAATGATTCCCAGTCTAACGAAGTTGTTTCATTAGTTTTTGCGTGCGTGAACTTGCGCCTGGAACATCTGTTTTGTTTTAGACAGTTTCCGAAGTTCCAGTATTACCAACTATACTCAGGGTTTTCTTAAAATTGCCTCTCCTGAACCTAAGGCGCGGGAAATTTCGGGCAATGTCTTTGTCTACGTTCGGTACGAACTTCGACGGAAGATTCAGCTGCCCTGACTAAGGCTTCATTTTCCCCTGCACATTCAAATGAATAACAGAGCAAAACCTCGAAATAAGTCACAACGCCATCTTGTATTTCCTACGGGGTCACTAGGCGTAATCATCTTTAAATCTAATTCTAAGTGAAAATTAACTCTGCAGTTGCCAAAAAATTAGGTCTACGAGGGAATTTGAGCAACAATTAATAAATCTACAGTTTCGACACTCATTTTGAACAGCCTTTTATTTCATCAGAACGCATTTTACGAGAAAACTTTTACGGTTCTAAGTAATTCTCCACAAATGCGCAACTCTCGTGGCTTCCCATCATGCATCACCGCGATCTTCACTCCAGGAATTACAAGTATTTCTCTGCTATCGCTTACGCGGTCGAGCCTAAGTCTTTGATAATAATGTGTTTTATGAGTTTAAACTAAACCACGAGTTCTGAACACATTTGCAGCCATTAAGAAGCACGCCACGCTGTCTCGTGCAATGTCAGATGCAGCAAAGTCGTTTTGGTCGAATTTACCGTCGAATTATCATTGTTTTTAGCTCAGGGTAATACGGTAAATGCTATTACAGAGTCAAAGTAATTTAACCCTTAAAGTATTTCTGCGTCTGTCAGTAATGTCCGCTCCTAAAATCCTCAATACCAATTCGTTATTAATACGAAGTGCACATGCGAGCCTCTGTAGTATTATTATTAGTGTTCTGTCTGACGACAGCCATTTTATTGTCCACGATATCGGTAATTTTGAAATGATTTTGCCACGTAGGAGTGCGTCACCAACAGCAAGGAAAATAAATGCCGAGGGATCAGACTCCATCTCCGAAATAAAATGAACGATATTGCACGGACGATTTAGAAACATTTGATTGGAACAAACCCTGACACAGAAGAGTGCAAACACCGTCTTTGTCCATGCGCCTTACGAAGTTGGAATACAAAACACTCGCGTAATAATTAAACAAAGAAGTTGGTCGCCTTGCAAAAACCGAACGAATTAAAAAAATAACAAACGGGAAAGAATAAATGTGTATGTTGGCACCAACAATGGCACTTGGTATCGAAAGTCGACAATGCGACCTGCAAAACGCGTTGCCTCTCGAATCAGATAATCAACAATGGACGAGTTAAACAAACCGGAAAGTGTCAAAGAAAGACAGATTTAAAAGTTAAATAATGTGAGGGATTTTACGAGTTTCAGAGGATGAAGACCTGACATCGCGTGTTACAAACGTGCGTGGGAATGTTATGGGGCTTCCTTGACGTCCATACACATTCTTGTTTCACTGTAACCTATACAGAACTATGAAGGACAAATACAAATTACAAGAAATATACGACTCGGTCCTGGTAATTCAGCAGCTCAAAATGAAATGCACACCCGAGACCGTTTGGTCCTAACTACAAGTTAGAACAGCAACAATTGCACACGTAATGCATTCGGAACATTGCATATATTCACAAGATACTCTTTATAAACAGGCAGTTTAATGTTTCAGTGCTTTTTTAAACATGCTCTGCTCATTCATTCCCCGTTTCCACTAACTCTATCTCTCTCTGTCTCTGTTCGTAGGAAGACATGGTGTGTCTGTCGTGCACTGCCACCGGCGAGCGAGTGTGCTTGGCGGCCGAGGGCTTCGGAAACAGACATTGCTACCTGGAAACGATCGCAGATAAGGCAAGTCCTCATTCGGCTTTCTCTCTCTGCATGCTATGATCCACAAAGCACTGGATTTCCCCTTCATGTTGATACGAAGGGCTGTTTTTAAAGTGACTAAACTTTGGGTGTTTGAACAGATAACGAAGTGACATAACCTCGTTGTTTGTCTCTGAAGTGACTGGCTAGAGTGTGGAATGCCGATGCTCGGTTTCCGGGAGATTTGAATTTGATTTTGTGGACGGTGACTGCACTTTTAGGGCCCCTGTGCCCTGTATTATCTCCAACTAACTTACGTGATTAGACACAGGCGTAAATGTGTTGGCTGCTTTCGTGGCCAATCAGCAATTTTCTTCCGTGTTCCAGAACATCCCACCGGACCTGTCGCAGTGCGTGTGTGTGATCGAGCAGGCCTTGTCCGTGCGAGCTCTCCAGGAACTGGTCACCGCTGCTGGGTCGGAGACGGTGAGTTGCCCTCTCGGCACCCCGAACTTTGAAAATTGCTTTTTTTGGGGACGATCGCCACGTGCATTAGAATTAATCTGGACGATTGTGTCGAGCAATTTATATATCGGCGTTAATCAAGAAGACTTTACTTATTTTAGAGGAACAAAATTATATTATAATTACAGTGTATCAGTGATTAACATTGCGGGTTCTCAAAGCGAAATATGAATTTATTAAACGCTCCCTATTACAGTTACGGCGGCGTAAACTAAGTTCCTCGCCTCGCTAACCGCGTAGCTGCAAGTTTCTAGCTTTGCCGTCGTTCCGCGATGTGTTCACTCGCCATGTTTCAAGGGTGTACGACTTTTCTGTGGCACTGAAGCTTGCCTAAACTCGCAGCCTTGACGAGTCCCCGTCTCTAATGCTCTGTGTGCCACTCTGCTGTATCTTATGCTGCAGTGGAATGTCCCAGTTCTTCGTCGTTGGAGCTCATCACTTTTCTGTTTTCTTTGGGGCTTTGAATCTGCCATAACAAATGCAGACCGTTCCTCCTCTGTCATCTGCTTCTGATAACCAAATATGCATTTGATACGACGTTTGGATTCAGTAACTGAATGTTTTACTGTTGTTAATTTACACACAAATACTTTTGGGTGTAATTTTCAATGTAATATTAAAAACGCATTATTAATTTTCAGTTCATATAATACATTATATCCCATATATTAAATAAATTCCACATATTCCACTGTAAGGATGAGTGCAAATTATGATTCTGATTGGATCGTAAATAAAAGCAAGACGTGTCGAAGGAAAAAAGATCATCTCAAAGCACGTAAAAATTTGTATGCTTGAAACAAATGTGAGTGAATTGTTTGCTGTAAGTTCACTGAATTTCAAGTCTGTCTGTAGTATACCATCCTCGTGTGCTAGGTTCAATTCTCGGTTTTCCGGCCTATCACTTTTCACTTGAACGTGCTTTGACCCAGTACAGCCATCGCCATGTTAAATTCTCTGCTTCAATGCTATTGTGCTAAGGATGTCCTCCCGAGTGCCCAGAAATGAGAACTGGTTATAGTTTAGTGAATTCGGTTAGAAATTAAAATCATAATTTTTTTTATCAAGCTGTTGCTTTGGGCACGGCCCGGTGAGTCTCGGTGTATTTTAGGTGCGTCATTGTGGAGTGATGAACCACAACACACAATTGACTAAATCATAAATTGTTTTTCTATATATTTATCATTATTTTTGGACATTAGGGAGGAGAGTCTTAGTGGCTCAACTCAAAGCATGTCGTGCTTAGTCTGCAAGCTGATTATTGAATTAAGATGACAGGGAGACAATAAAACAACTGCCTGCTAATCCTTGTGGTTTTCCATGCACCAGAAGTTGTATGAAGGTATTTTCCGTGTATTCACAATGTTATTTACTCCTCGTAACAGGCTTAGGAAGCTTTAGATTGACCTTTGTCGTTTAGGAAGAGGGGATTCGAACCCCTGTACTGTTGGATCGCCAGCTTGACTTTAATTCCTGGCTTAGTTGTTTGCTGGTGTTGCCAGCTGGATTGTGCGTAAGCCACAATACGAAGGCGATGTCCCCAGGGATGGTCTTCGATCAGCAGAGATCCTAGGCAAATCTTTAGTCGGCGTCTGAGGTGTGAGAATGTGTGCGGAGGATTATGATGCTAATTGTTGGCAGAGAGAACCTACAATGTAATGTGGGCTCTAAACCTCAATGGAGGCCTAGTAAGCATCCGTTCACATAATAATTTTTATCTTTCGTAAATACATAATGCATTGCTAAGTTAACTGATGAGAATTCTACAATATGAAAATTGCTTGAATACAAGTTTTATTAAGTAATTGGAGCTCTTCGTGATCTGAACGTTCTTTATTTATCCGCTCATACATAAACTAACTTCATCGGAGTACCAAACGCACAACGCAAGTGGCATTTGAGTGGCTGCATTGTCTAATTTACTGAGCAGTCTGTTTGTGATGAACTCATATAAAAAATGAGCGAGTGTGTTCTTTATTAATAAACAAATGGTAAAGATTATTTAAGCCATACATTTGTCAATATGTACACTTGTTTCAAAATGAATAAGATGGTTACATGTAAGACTTGAGGTTCTCACAGCGGTGAATATGAAGATTTCTGTCTTCTGGGTTGTTGCGCTGTGTAGTCTCGTCGATGTTTACCAACGTTTCAGAGGTCATACTGCCTCCGTCATCAGGGCGATTCATCGCCCTGATGACGGAGGCAGTATGACCTCTGAAACGTTGGTTAACATCGACCAGACTACACAGCGCAATAACCCAGAAGACAGAAATCTTCAAGATGGTTACAATTGGCTGTACTTAATACACCAGACCATTTACAACAACCAAATAACTTGGTACATGCACAGAAACACTTCAGGTTTGTTTACATGATAAATGTCCACCCACGTGAGCTGTTGCATTGCTACGTCGACTTGAGCAAATTTGTCTGGGTTCAAGTAAGGACTGTGTCATCGGTGGTCTGTAGATGACAACCCAGTAGAAGAAATTGAGAGGTGACAGGTCTGGGGATGATGACGATGGCTGTCTTCTGTAACGTCGGTAAACTTCTACCAGACTACACGGCGCAACAACCCAGAAGACAGCCATCTTCGGACTCACTGCCGTGGAATCTGCAGGTCTGGGCGTCTTTGTGACCAAGGTGTTGGTCTATCCAACTTTATGCAATTGATTATTTACAAATGCTGTCACGGTTAAGTGAAAAGATAGTGGTGTCCCATCCTGATGGAAGAGTGAACGGCCTGCAGCTGGGGTCACAGCCATCGCTCTTGCATATCTCTGTATGTAATACCAGTAACAGTAGCCTCAGCAAAGAGGAAATAACCATAAAAAATTTGGTTTGTATTGTGCGCACAAGACACACTCACCTTTGGTGAGTCAATCACAAATTCAACGCTAACATGAGCTTTCTCACTTCACTAGATGCACACATTCTTCCTGTTTACGAATCCGTTCAGGTGGAACGTGAGCTCATCGCTGATGACGATATACAAATTAAGTGCCTCATCTTCTTACAACTGCGCAATTGGTTCTCAAAGAACGCCACCTTTCTCACCTTGTCCTCTTCTGATAAGGACTGCAACATCTGTATCTTGAAGATCTGAACTGTGGAGGAATCACCAAACATTGATTCATGTTATTCTGAGTTCATTGCTGGCTTTTCTGGTTGACTTCTTGGAACTTTGAACAGTGCTCGGATCTCGACAGCATCATTCAGATACAACCAGCAGTCAAGAGGTTGTTATACTAACATCTGATAGTCTCTCTTGAAAGTGGATTCTTCCTGAATAATTTTTGGAGCCAGCGCTGAACTGCAATCACGGATTCTGAATCATGAAACCAAAACAACAAAAACCCTTCTGCTGTTATGACTCTTTTGTGTTAACTACAATGGCAGGCAGCGCTGCAGTGGAAAGTGAATGAACTACGTCATCTTCACGTGACTGATTTTGGAGTGTGTCTGTATGAACTAGGTTGTTGATTGTTGTAACCACTAAAGCGTCAATTGCAATCATTGCATTTATTTTGAAACACGCTGTATATTACTGCATTTTACACAGTGTTATGGTGGTCTGTGTAACACGGGAATAATTAATTTCACTCCCACTAAACCCCTAAAAATGACCCATTGTTTTGGTTGTGTTAATCTGTTGGTTGAAAATAAAAATGTGCTTCTATGAGTAATCTTCATTGTACAGGACGTGCTACCAAATAAGAATTTTTGTTCAACACACTATATTTTCTTTTTCAGGAACAGGATTCACTTGTAAGTATTTTTTCTGAGGATAGAAACATCAGTTGCAGTTTAATTTTTAACATGGGGCTTTTATTCCGTTTCTTTTGTTCTCTTTTTGATTTCTCACGCTGTTCTCAGAGACAGACATAATCATCCGTTTGGCATCTGAAAAACGTGGCTTAGATTTCGTGTCGAAACAGTCAGTTTAACAAAATTTAGGTCCAGTATGAACAGAAATGTACTAACCATTTTTTTTTCCATAAATGTTTTCACGCCAGGAACAAAATTTTCTAAACTTTTTTATAAGTGAGCATAAGCAAGATTAGTGAGAGTAAAAAGTTATTAAATTGAATCCATACAAAAATAATATAAAGAATTGGAACTTTCGAATTAAATATGACAAAACTGTCTCAGGCAATCAGTCGTCCGAATTAGCAGTTGACTTCTGCTACAGACTGGTACGACTAATTACCAAAAAATTCTTTAACACAAACAATATTCTCTTTTCTTGAAAGGATACCATATTTTAATTCACAACATCTTTCAGATTTCTACTAATGGCTGCAGAATATTACAAGTCTGTGAATGTGCAGTTCAAATTATTAATTTATTCCTTGTTTTGTATCGTCAGCATAACTTCTTAGAATCTTTTCGATTTTTATGGACCAGATTTTTGTTTTATTTTTTAAATCTGGTTGGCTCCAGTTTCAGAGATGTTTTCTAATGCAAACAGCATCAACTGTATTCAAAAGTTACCTGATTTCCTTGTCCATTGGACAGACCAGTCTTCTAGCTCTGAGAACCGTTCGTGCTGGGTAACGCAACTCACATTCCGCCTCCCATTATATTAGTAGTACTCTTTCCTACAGCAGTGCATGGCGAAAGTTAAATACGTTTGTATTTCCAATAACTTCCTTCAAAGCTAATAGTGTAATTTGCTCAGCCACTTCTAGTACGGTGATTTGTAAATATTCAGAGACGTGTTTCAAATCTTTGGGTGAATATTTATGAGTGAAACAGCGTGTAGTACCTCTGTTAATTCATAGGTTCTTTAATTTTCTCTGATACGCTGGGCTTTCATTGGACCCACACTAACAAGATCTCACATTTTCAGAGAAAACGAAATTTTACTCAATGTCTGGCTCTGAGTTGCCGTTTTCAGTGATACCCGATAATTATTTTTCTCTAGTAGTGTATGAGTACATGAAAGTATCCTAAAGAGTTCAAAGAAATAAGCAAGTACTTCTCTTCTCTAACCATTTTTCAAAACTAAACCGCTGTGTGGTTTGTATACTTAAATTTTGATGTGAACTGACAATATAAATAAGCTTCACTAATATTATATTTGCTTATATAAATCATTAACTGTTGTGCAGCTGTTGAATTATTGTACAGAGTGAATGTTCAGTGCTTTAGAATTATTTACGTTACGCAGTCCCACACAACCTGCTAAAGTACTCTTGTTATTGATTAATGAAGTATCGCAGTCTGTGCTGTCATTAACCATTCAAGAGCCACTTGCTGGTTTGAACACGTGCGGCCTTCATAAGAACAGTGTAATGGAGTATAGTGACACTCAGAAGTGAAGGCTTGTACAACTTTTGTTGTGTGGGGTTGCGTAACAAAAGAATTTGAAGGCACATTCATTCTATGTAACTTACACAGAGAAATTGCATGTCAGTCATACAGTGGCTTTGTGGTAAATATTGCTTCAAATTTTGCAACTTAGGAACCATATGGTTTAACTTTTGAAAATGTTTCTGTGCCATTGCAAAAAAAAAGCACTACCATAATAATTGTATATTCACATATTAATAAAAGATATACAACCTGTGTCCGTTCTACACTAGGGAAGAAACTCTTATAGCAGGCACGGTTAAAACTGTGGGAAGGCAGATTGTCGCTCTGTTAAAATTAACATAATGATCTGTAGGCGCACAGAATATGCTGGGAAATTTAGTTAATTTCTCAAATTCTTGTATCCTGATATCTGTTTTCAGCATGGATGAAGTCATACTATATTAGTAAATTATAAATACTTTCACCTCAAGGGAAATGTAAGACATTTATTTCGAGGAGGATTTGCCTGTTGGAGTGTCATCATTTTGGGTTAGAATTCTTTGTTAAATTGACACATACCTATTCCTGCAAAATATTTTCTAATTTTTCAAATATAACCTAGCAGTTTCAGATTCAATTCATATACTTACATTAGATCATTAAAATACATAAAATATATTGTTATATATTAAGACTTCCCTTTCTGACATAAACGAGCAAATAAAGTCTGAACCCAAGTACACATTACTGCAGTCACAGATGGCGTGGTTTTTGCTCTGTTTTTCGTGAGCTGGCACCAATTCTCGATTTCTATAGAACGTGCTAAAACTGAGATTGCAACTTACGTTCTGTCTTCATAGGAAGACCATACATCTGAACATCCGATGGAAGCATAAAACTGTTACCAGCTAACATTTTTAAAGCTGACACTTATAAAAAATTTGGCTTCTCTGTCACAAAGTACATTTCAGTTTGTCTTAAAATACAGTCTCTTAATTACACACAACTAGCTTTGGGGGATACTAATTATACTACAATGCTTCTAATTGTTTGGTATAGTAATCTGTAACAAATATTGGTTTCGTTTACTTCTGTATGGTTTTTCGTGTGTGTAGATGGAAGATTATGATGAGAAACTGAGTTTCTGTCACGTGGGTGTGGCAGAATAAAATTATTAATAATGATGTTTATAGGGCAGCTACTTGAATGAATGATGAAATGGAAAAGACATGGCCATGCCACAGTATCCTGACATTTGTCTGGAGGGACTGAGAAGAACCACTAAAACCTCAGTCCGAAAGAACGGCCATTCTTCAGGCTGAGATTCAGCTCAAGATATTCAATTTTCAAAGAAATATTTGTAAAAGCTACAGTGCAATGTTTGGTACAACTGTTTATAGGTTACAAAATATGATGCGTATAACTTTGTATTCTAAATAACTGAAAGAGCTTCATAATTCCCTCCAAAATTGATTTCTGCATTACATTCTCTTGACTCTTTCTTCCTGTTACCATTGTTCCAGATGGCACTCTGTCTTTCGCAACGTACCAAATTCCTCGATACATTGAACAAGTTGCTGAGTGTTGAGCCCAGTATCCAGCTTTATTATCATGGGCATTGATCCTCTTGCCACACTTGGGAGACCTAGGTGTAGATGAGATGATAATATTAAAATTGGTTATAAAGCATTAGGGTGTGGACTGGGTTCAAATGGCTCAGAGTAGGGTCCAATGGCAAACTTTCATGAAGAGAGGGGAATTTTTTTGGTAGCTGAGAGACTGCTAGGTCCTCAGGAAGGACTCTGATCCATGGAGTTGATTGTGACTAAGGATGACAGGACTATACTGCACTTTTGAAAGTGCCCTTTTGTGTTCTCATGGCACTGGAACTTCTTTAGGAACTGTAGGAGAAAATTGAAATCCTTGTGTCGATGCTTGCGGTAAATGTGTGCTCTTTAAAGGTCTGTCAGGTGCATTTGTAAACACCCTTTGAAACCAAGATTTGGTTTTGAAAGTTAATAAAGTATCCTGCTTCAGGTCATAAATCTTCTGTAACTATTTTTCTGGATTCATTGAGTTTGCATTTAAGTGCTTTATGTCATGACAGTTGAAAAGATTAAACCAAGACACAAAATGTCTCTCTTTTTTTTCTGATTGGTTAGAACACAACTCAGAGTTGGATTCTGGATTTACAAATTACATCATGTCACCATGTGTTTTGATCACGAGGTTTCAAATATTTTGTTTCAAGAAGTCGCGAAGTAATGACCTGAATAGACGTTCCCATCCGAATAAAGGCTCTCGGCTGACGGAATCGATTCTGATATGAAAACTCTGTCCCTGAAGTAATTCTTTATTTTGAGTTAAGTACGTAATTGAGAAGGAAAATCTCTGCTGAGGAGAAATTTGCACCACATTGTGAGCATTGTACTGTGGTTGTGGATGCAATTGGTGGAAAATACTGGTGTGTTTGCTGGATAGACATGTGGAGGCCATAATATTCAGTTATGGCTGTAAGAGTAATAGAACCCTTTGAAAGGAAAATCCATTGACCAAAATGTTTAACATTTTGTACTGTGTAATAACTTCTTGGAACATAAATTTCTTTTGTGTACTGAAAGTGAGATTCTGTAGCTTTGTCTTGTATAATTTATAATGACATTCTTGGCTTCCGCAGGGTAAAGGTACCGGATCAGGTCACAGAACTCTGCTCTATGGCAATGCCATTCTCCTGAGACATCAGAACAGTGATATGGTAAGAATCAAGCAATGACACTATTTTGTTATGAAATTAAGATTATTATAACAGAAAATCTTATACGCCATTTATTATAACATGAAATTGGGTAGTGGAAATGATTGCAGAAAATGCATTTTAATATCAAATGTATTTTCCTTATCAGTGTACAGCTTGAAAGTGAAGTGGTAAATGTGAGAATATGATACGGCTCGTATTTTGAAACATGAGAGATGAGTTGTGGTAAGGGCCATATGATGGGAGAAAGTGGTACATGAATCCACTTTTAAAAAGCAAACATGTGTAATAAAACCCATCCACAAAAAGTTCATGTGAACAAACTAATACAGGAATAGAAACAGCTGACAAGTGCATAGATTGGCCAGAAATTAATATAATCGTATGTTTAGGTATTTATTTTAGGTGACATGATTTCAGTATCAAAACCTGCATGGATGTAAGTCGACTTTTCACATATCACAGCAGAAAGTCGATTTTACTGGCCTGTGCTAGCAATCTGTCATGAAGACAAAAGCTACGAACAGTGATACAAATGATTACCGTGACATCCCAGTATCTCTTCTGCAACCAAAATTCTGTAGATTCATTTTGATTCTTGGAACAGTGCAGACTTTCCTGACAGTATTCATATTTCATTTGCAGTATTTGGCCTGTTTATCAACAAGCTCTTCCAATGACAAATTAGCCTTTGATGTGGGTCTCCAGGAACATTCCCAAGGTTTGTACTCGACAGTTTACATTTTAAGAGAAAGCACTCCTTTTAAGCACAAATTACAGAATTGTTCTCATACAAGGTATAATTATGCCTGACTAGAAAATTAACATGATTGCTGTTACAATAAGTACTTAAGTATTGGATAAGGCAAGAGGCTACATGGACCGCATCGTGAAGGAGGCAGTTTAGAAAAGTAAGTTTCATGTTAAGCCGGGCCTGGTATCCTGTGTTGAATATGTTGTCTAATCGGCAAGTTCGTGACGTCATCCAGCAGTCACACAGGGCCAGAGCAGGTGTATATGACAGGGTTTCTGAGGACAAGGACAGAGATGGACCTCGAAACGTCGGTCTCTTCATGTTTTAACCACTTTACGCGGCTGATAGTTCGAAAGGATTTTATTGTATAATAAAACTTGGTTATATAGATGCAGCAGGTGGTCTGATCATGTCACAGTAGCTGCTGGAGTTATTCTTAATTGTTTCAAATGAAGACTAAGAAAATTCTGTAATGATTTAATAGATCATTTGATGAATCAAATTGTATTATGTCAGCATATAAGCTAATTTCAAGTTTATTTTTTGACGTAGGTGAAGCGTGCTGGTGGACTGTACATCCTGCATCCAAACAAAGATCTGAGGGTGAGAAAGTGAGAGTTGGTGATGACCTTATTTTGGTGTCTGTAGCTACAGAGCGATATCTCGTAAGTTATTTTATTGTAGATCTTCTGTGACCATTTCTGTTGTATTTTGATGACTAATAATCAAACTGTCTTTTGAAATAACTGATACAGGAGACAGTGGTTACTTTAAATAGGAACCAAAGACAGTGGTCTTTGTTATAGAATCATTCTACGAGAATCGATTAATGTGATTCGTAGTGTATAAATCACATTTAAGAAGTACATTGCAGTAACCACCCATTACACCTTTTTACAGTAAAAGTGATTATCATTGGAGTTGTAAATATTTCAGAAGATGTAGTGGAATTAACCATTCACAGATTGGAATATTGCATTTCTTTTTGGTTTAAAACTTTGTACCATTTTTCTCATATGTATTTTCCTCCCTGTAGCAATCTTTAATTTACACATTTGCAGGTGTCGATGCATGTCACATTTTTGCAGCGCATTACAAAATATTTATATCTTCAAACGTCGATGGAATTTTAAATACTATTTCCACATTTACTTGACTTAATATGATTACATGTACGCTGGCATAAGAGTAATTTTTGACCACGTGGTGTTACTGGTAAAGGAAAAGCACACAACGTAATATGCAGATTGCTGAGGTCTTTATTCTGACGAAAGCTTCAAACTGGTAGCTTAAAACGTGGCCGTAATATTGGAATACAACCTGTAATTGTCTCATTCTTGCCATTTTAAAGCACACAGCTAAAGAAAATGACCTGTCTGTGGTGAACGCATCTTTTCATGTGACTCACTGGTCTGTGCAACCGTATGGAACTGGTATCAGCAGGATGAAGTATGTAGGTATGTATACAGCACTTACGCTCACTAGAGAGTAATTATAATTAGGCATACTATAAAGTATAGGTAGGAGATGATGGTGTTGTTCTTCCAAGTTGTGGTGCTCTGTGGATTTGGAGAAACTTCTTTGAAATTTGGTGTCTTCCTATGAGTCTTCATGATGTCACAACCCAGAAACACAACATTGTCACTTTCAAATCTATAGTAGCAACAAATGCTTCATTTTACTGCCAATTTTCAATTTTATACTTCAAATTCATCACTTCACTTAAGTTGGTAAATGTGATTTCAGTGACAATGTCAACGTTGTTACCTCAGTAGAGCACTGTCAAAAATAACTTCAAACTCTGATTCTTAACTTGAAGAAATTCTGTTTTATTATATTATGAACCTGCATTAAAATATAGTTGTATTTTACTGTGGACATGACAACTGTTATATATGTGTGTGTGTGTGGGGGGGGGGGGGGGGGTGCGCGCGCGCGCTCGCGCTTGTAATTACACAAAACTGACTGCTCAGTCTGAATGGTCTATAATTTACTACCTGCAGCATATACATTTAGATGATATTATTATAGGTTGTATTTGTTAACGGAAACTGAAGGCAGATACACGAATGGTTTAGTGCTATCTGAAGCAAGATGCGTAACTGAAACATTGCACATTCATATTTCAGGTTATGTCTTTGGTGGTGATGTGTTAAGGTTCTTCCATGGGGGTGATGAATGCCTCACGATTCCATCTACTTGGACCGATCAACCTGGACAAAAGTAAGATTTATGTTATTGGAAGGGATGAAATACAGTTATGAGGTATGGTCCTTTATATGTTTAGAAAGGAATTGTTTTTAAAGAAGATGGCTATCTGCTGGGATGTGGAGTCGTGTAGTCTGGCAGATATAGACGTGTGTTTCGGAGGAGCTTACCATCTCCGTCATCAGAGTGATGATGCAGGCATTAAGCTCCTCTGAAATGTTGGTTGATGCACACCATATTACATGGTGCTATATCCAAGAAACAACCATCTTCATACTCATCTTGAAAATATCAGATCTCACTGGAATATTTTTAATTTTTATAATTAAATTTTTTCATTCTAATTGTGTTAGAAATTGATTATTTAGGAAAACGGGATTTACCCTTCATGTCCAAAGTGTTAGGTTTGTGATGGTCAATTTAAATTTTTAAACAGCTGGTATGGTAATTCTGTGTAGCCAGTCATGGTACAAGTCTGTAACAGAAACCTGGGGTATGAAGACAAAGAGTGGCCACGTGATAGTTACTCCATTGGCAGACGCACGTGGAAATGAACACAGAAATTGTTTTTTTTTGTGTTATGTACTTAGAAACATGCTTCAACCTGAATTGAAACCTGTGATTCCAGTCTGAATGGTCCATATCATAGAACGCACAGCCATAGTGATCTGTTGTATGCAATTAATTGTTAATTTCTTTCAGCATTGTTGTTTATGAGGGTGGCAGTGTAATGAGTCAAGCTAGATCGCTGTGGCGACTGGAATTGGCAAGAACCAAATGGGCAGGCGGCTTCATCAACTGGTATCATCCGATGAGGATCCGCCACCTTACTACTGGTCGATACTTGGGAGTTAATGAGAACAATGAGCTCTACCTAGTAAGAAAGTATGTTAACTATGGAAGATAAATAGCATAACCGTAGAATAAGAGAAGTATGGATTTTACAGAAATAGGTTGTGAAGTTGGAACTGGCTCAGGGTTGTATCCAGTGCATTAACAGTGTTGAACCATTGGATTCTACTGCCAGTAGAGATGGCTGGCAACTGAGAAGTCACACAACCCATATTAAAGTATTTGCTGATGGTTGCAATTCGATACAATTTAACTGGATTAATAAAAACACAATACTGCTGTGACTGTACAAGGCCCACACATGGCACGTCATGTTTTAACCTCCTCGTACTAGTCCGTCAGTCGTCTTACAGCAGTTGAAGTGCAAGGATAATTTCTTCAGAAGTGCAAAAAGTGTTCGACCATTTCGTTCTTACTTAACATGGCCAGCATGAGTTTATGATTACATTTCCAGATTCTCCTGTGCCGAAGAAATTGACAATTTCTTGTTTGGTGAACTGTTTTTTCTGTAACAGGAACTCTACACTGCAGTTCATTAAATTTGAGCGAAAGCTTGAGTTCGTGCATCACCGAACACAGTGGACATTTGCAACATATAATATAAAATGTATTTTTGTTTGTTTTCTGATTTCAGCTTAATTTATTTTTTTTTAGAATAGAATGTGTGTCAGGAATGGGTTGCATGACTTTACAGTCGTTCTGTGCATATGCTCATATAAACAGAACTTGGCAGAGGTGGTAATGATGTTTTAGATTTTGTTCCTCAGAATCTGAAGCAGTTTCATTTCTGTATTACATGAAAGTCAGGATGAGAGTATATTCATCTCTGTATTGGAAAAATGCATGTAACATTTTACATTTTTGCACGCAGAGATGATGCTACACTTGCCACGTCCACTTTCTGCTTGCGACAAGAGAAGGATGACCTAAAAGTGGTCCTGGAAGAAAAGGATCTAGAAGTGATCGGAGCTCCCATCATCAAATATGGTGACAGTACTGTCATTGTGCAGCACTCAGATTCAGGGCTGTGGCTCTCGTACAAGGTCTGTATACGTATTGTCCGTCGACTAAATTGGGTCATAAAAGATATGGTTGAAAGTAAGGTGTTTACTTTTCAAGTTACCAGATTTGTAACATAAGAATTTGAAATTATTATATTATATTATTATTATATTAAATAAGTGTTGACAAAGAGAGTTGCAGTTTTACCTGACAGTCATTGCACAATGAATAATAATGCGGCATTGTAACATGCAATTATGGAGAAACTAAGTACTGTCTTACTGAAACTGTTCAGAAGCAAAATTTAAAATGTTTCTTCAAAGAAAAAAAATCTTGTTAAGGACACCATAGAATCATTGCACTAATATGAAGTTTAATAAAATAAATTACAATAAATTGTAAAATATTTATAGCAGATTCTGTCACAGCCTAGCATTCACACTAAGATAAATTAATTTTTATAAAATATTTATTTCAATACTGCACTTTCTTTCTTTCAGTCATATGAGACAAAAAAGAAAGGCGTCGGTAAAGTTGAGGAAAAGCAAGCTGTACTCCATGAGGAAGGAAAGATGGATGATGGTTTAGACTTCAGCCGTAGTCAAGAGGAAGAGTCTAGAACGGCCCGTGTGATTCGGAAGTGCAGTTCTCTTTTCACCAACTTCATTACGTATGTGTCTTCTGATATACTGCAACAAGGAAAAGGCGAAACAATTTAAATATACGGGAATCTAAATGAACATGTTAATGAATGAGTGAGGGAGAGTCTTAACCTTTATTGTCCTTGCATCATGGCTTATGCACAATTCATTTGGCCATGCATTGCAGTGGTACAATCATTGCTGAATCATCAAGCCAGTAATCTGATAATGCAACATTTAAATTCTGTATTCCTGTGGCTTTGAGATAGCTTTAACATTATATTTAATCGTATAATCTTTTTGTTGTTACTTTCTTATATTTATTATTGTGCTGTATCTGTAATTGGCCTTTTGGATGTTGATGCAGCACACAAATAATAAAGAACTTAATTAAAATGAGACCAAAGGGCTGTATTTCGTATTTAATTTTTATAGGATAGTCTGGACTTATACTGTACGTAAATGTCTGAATTAATGTCATCTTTATTCGATCAATAATTATTTATAAAAAAATGTACAAGCATTAATTTGCTGTGGTAAACTTCTGATTATCCAGGCTAATGAAGAGAAGATGCATGAATAATCAAAATACATGGATATTCAAAAATATTTCTTACTGCATTCACAGAACTTCACTAATTTCTTTACATTATTTTACATAAGATGCATTGTTTTGAGAATTAGTTTGTAATGGCCACTTGTTTCTGAGAACTGTTTAGACTCATAAAAGTACAAATGTCATTCTGATTCCCCGCAACTTCTTTTTCTCTGCCCTGTGTGGGTCTGGAAAATACTCGGCAATACATACGCACGCTTGCGCGTTCACAGAGAGAGAGAGACATGCACACACGTGCATGTGATATTCAAATGTAAATACGTGCATAGACAGGCAGGCAGACAGACTGACGCATGCCATTTTCAGTGTTTTTAAATTTAATTTACATCTAAGACATTGATGTCTTAGATTTCTTCTTACCTGAGGAATTTTCAAAACAAAAAAATTGGTGTGTGTATTTCCAGTCTGCGGCTTCCTATTGTAGCCGTTGTGCTTTTGTTCCAGGGGCCTGGAAACTCTGCAGGTTAACAGACGTGCGTCCTTGTTCTTCCAGTCTGTGAATCTAGGTGAAATGGTGATGTGCCTTGAAGACTTGATTAACTATTTTGCTCAGCCTGGAGAAGAAATGGGTAATTAAAGTTTATTATTAATAGTTCTATCCACTTTGTATTTTACAGATACAAGAACATGAAAGTACATAATTTCATATAAAATCAGTGGGAATTTTGTTGCATTGTTTTTCTACATAAATACTTCTGAGAGTTGGTGGTTGGCGAATTAAGGCTTGGTTATTTTATATTAGTAATTTATTTTCGTGCTTTGTTCATATCCAGTGGATACAGAAACACAGCACATTTCTATACAATTTTGAAGAAGAGGAGATTGGAATTATTTAATAATAAAGAATCTAAAAGCACTATTAATATTTAATGATTATTAATATAGATTATTGTTAACATATTGCACTATGAGGAGCTTTAAATTTAAGAAGCGGACTAAAGTATAATTGCATAATTCATACTTTGAATTTTATATATGTTTTTACATTCAAAATTCCAGAACATGAAGAGAAACAGAATCGTCTCCGTGCCCTAAGGAATCGGCAGGATCTGTTCCAGGAGGAAGGAATACTCAATCTAATTCTAGAAGCCATAGACAAAATTAACGTCATAACCTCTCAAGGTTTCCTAGTGTCTCTGGCAGGTGATGAAGCAGGCCAAAACTGGGATGTTATATCCGGCTACTTGTATCAGTTGCTCGGTGAGTCATCATGAATATTATATTTACATTATTATTATAAAAGTTCATAATATTATCTGAACACATGCACATTGTATTCTTAATTTATTGAATTTTTATTATGTAATAACTGTTATTCTTATTCTGTTTATGTATTTGTAGAAGTGTTCTCAGATGCGGGAGGTCTGATTTTGTATTAGCATTAATAATGCAAATATGTATTCCAGTAGTTTGATGACTGAACAGCTGCTTACACAGCATATTCATGTATTTTCATTTGAACTCACTATTGCATCATTTTTGTGCTCCATTTATCTGGCAACAGATTTTAGGGTGCTTTTACAGCGCTGACTGACTTGCTTTGTCTTTGAGTATCAGATGCCACATTTGGCATCTTGATGATTTGGTAAGGCCATTTTGTGATTGGTTTCTCATAATTTAAATAAGATTTAGATAATAAGACTGTTCAAAAAATGAGTGTTTTAAAGAGTGAGATACAAATCACAATACAATGTAATGTAATATTTTTCACCGCACAGAATATCAGTGCCCGTAACTACAAGAATAAGTATATTAAGAGTGCAAAACCAATATAGAACTACAAACTGCATTACGTGTCTTACAAATAAAATGTTGGTGCACACGTTTACTCCGATTCGGTATGCATTATGTGCGCAAAGTGATAAGCTAACACACTGACATTTGTTATTGCTTTGTGCAGCTGCGATCATCAAGGGGAATCACACTAATTGTACCCAGTTTGCCAACACAAAC
Organism: Zootermopsis nevadensis; assembly: GCF_977971745.1. Taxonomy (NCBI): domain Eukaryota; kingdom Metazoa; phylum Arthropoda; class Insecta; order Blattodea; family Termopsidae; genus Zootermopsis; species Zootermopsis nevadensis. The sequence goes on along the minus strand of NW_028259134.1, from coordinate 506,945 downwards.
AGATTGAACTGGTTATTCAGTAGATTGGGCTCACAGGCTTCTGGGGAAGGCACCGGGATGCTGGATGTACTGCACTGTGTGCTGATTGATTCCCCTGAAGCTCTGAACATGATGAGGGTAAGCTTTGCTTGTGAACTGAGAATGCACAGATAGTCAGTAGGCTAATGCAGTAAGTCCTTGTCGTACGGAAGTAGTTAATGTAAATAGCATTTATTGAAGTGTTATACTCTGTACAACATTAGCATCATATGCAAAAACTTGTCAGTGAAAGGAGAAGTGTGCGTCAAGTATGGATCCCTGTACAAGTCAGATAATAGTAACTTATGTAGGTTTAAGGGGATTTTCATACTGTCCTGCCATTTCTGTAAGTGTTATGGTATTTTTAAGTTTCTGGATTTGCCATATATTCATCTCTGTTCTGGTGAAAATAAAAATTTATGCTCTTTCCTTCATACTTTTCTGTTTAAGAATTACAGGATGTAAAACTTAAATCACCTATTTATTAAGCCATTAACAAATTTTAATTGATTTTTTAAATGTACTTTTGAAGCACATTGTGGCTTAACTTTGCAAATTTGACAATTATGTTATTTTCTTGGTAGAGCTTGATGGATGTAAACATTTTTATATCTTGTCACTTTTCTCTGCAAATTAATGTTGAACTGTCCTATGGGTAAAACAGCAGTGTCAGTTATATCTTTGTCTGGACCAATTTTGCTTTTTCCATTTTTTCTCAAACTTCCTGTTTTTGAAGCGTGAAATTCAATATCAGAATTTTTCACTGTAATTGTAGTTATGTATATTTCTCACCACAATGACACAGAATAGATCTGTTTTTATATTATTGCACGTACTATTTGAAAGTATATTGCATTTATTTCAGGATGAGCACATTAAAGTCATCATTTCTCTGCTGGAGAAGCATGGCCGAGACCCCAAGGTTCTCGATGTATTGTGTTCACTATGTGTTGGTAATGGTGTTGCAGTCAGAAGTTCGCAGAACAATATCTGCGACTTCCTGCTTCCTGGCAAGAATCTGCTATTGCAGACACAACTGGTGGACCATGTTGCAAGGTCAGTCACAATTTCTTTGATTATATAAATGTGTTCTAATTGTTTAATTTAGTCACTAAATGTTATATCAGCAGCCTCTTATCAAAGCCCAACCTGGAAGGCCAGTGCTTTGATTTTGTGTTGGTTTTTCACCATTTCCTCCGACCAGAAATATGAGGGGTTTTTCAACAAGGCAGTGTAGAGGTTATGTAATATGAAGAAATATTTTGCATGCAAATGTGTGTACACACAGAAAAAACACAGAGACACATGCACAAGGACACGCAGAGATATTCTTCTATACATCCCAAGGATCAAAAAGTTAGACTTATAATTCCACATAAAATGTTTAATAATTGATAATTTTATGTTAAGGTTATGATACATAATTGAAAACTTTTGTACCTCCAGCGTGAGACCAAACATCTTTGTGGGAAGAGTGAAAGGATCTGCAATGTACCAGAAGTGGTATTTTGAAGTAACAGTGGACCATGTTGAACAGACAACCCATATGATGCCACACCTTAGGATTGGCTGGGCAAACACTGCCGGGTAAGAGAGAAAATTACTGTACGTCTTCCGTGTATTCTTAATACACATTGAAAATATAGATATCGTGTATTAGTCCATGAATTGACGTTCATCTGTGTGATGTTTGTGCTTTAATGTACGTTTCCTTTTGCGTATTTATATGTGTGTGGGAGATGGTCAGAAAATTCATATACTGTTTCCCATGTGGTCACACATTCAAAATAGTAGTGTCCTTTCATTGCCATAAATTTTTGTGAGTGACCGTGTCACTGCTGGAAGAATTCCTGTGACCTGATGTGCCAGCGTTGTAGCTGTCTCACCTCCTGTGCTTGATAGAACTTACATGTCTTCAAGAGGGTTTCATTCTTGAAAACAGTAACTTGCAGGGACTAGATCTGGAGAATAATGATGTTGTGGAAAAAGAAAAAGAAATGGTCAGAAACTCCGTATGAAAGCAGACTGATGAATTGGTCCGATGTTATTGTGAGGTAGTAGTTCCCAAATTCCAACGTGAGGGTGTTCGTGGTGGATGGTTCTTACAGACAGTAGAGAATATGTCCGCATATGGTATTGATGAAAAACCATCGTAGATACGTAGACGCGCGCAGCATCGCCTTCGTCTCTAGCAAGCTGCTCCCTGGGTGATAAGAGTTTCTTGCAGTTTCGGACTTGACATTTGGGTTGCGGACCACATTACGTTACATTTATTGTTCATTATATTATAACTCTGTTCAGAACACTTGGAGCAGTACCAGGTCTGTTAGAAGTCACATTTCCTCTAATGAGGCTCATTATTTTTGCTGATAATATGTTATAAGTTCAAATGATATGTAGAAATATAAATATAAAGTTATTATTTACTTGTTTTCACTACACTTGCTTTGTATTTGAACTTATTATGTGACAGCGGTTATGCATTTTGTACATGTTAATGTGGTTAATAAATAAATGAAACTAAATTCCATTATTTCTACAACCATTTGAAGGTCTCAGATGCATTTTGGTTCTTTAAATATTTAATTACGACTGTGGATTTTTTTTTATATACAGGTATATACCTTACCCAGGTGGCGGTGAGAAATGGGGTGGCAATGGTACTGGTGATGACTTGTATTCCTATGGATTTGATGGAGGAAGCCTTTGGATGGGTAAGAACACATAAATCATATTCCAGATTTCATACATCATGTTATATGAGGTCCACATACGTAAAGTAATGTGCATGTAGGTGAGATGGATTAATGGCTCGGTTTTAATAAAAATTAATATGAAAAGGCCAAAATGTAAGCTCTTGAAAGGATTTCTCGCATGTAGTTAAGAGTGTGAGACTGGTAAAAAGGGAAATTGAAAACAGCATTGAAACATTTTCTTTGTTCAGAGAATCCTGAGAGGAGGTAGACTTATTCAGGGACTTCAGTTTATCATGAGACCAAGAGCTTTGAAGTATGAGGTTGACAGGCTATCTGTTTCTTCCCAGAAAAATTACCACAAATTCAGAACGATGTACTACCGTTCTTTGAAATATGGATTCGTCTGTGCATATGATAAGAATGTAGTGTGATGAAATACAATGTTGAACAAAGGGTATTCATATAGAGTACATTTTTTTAAAGCATAAGCCAGAATGTTAAAGAAGGTTTCATAGAAATTTCTTTGAAGGTACAGTGCCTTCCACACCTATAATTTGCAGGATAATGGCAAAGTTTCATGTAATAGAATCAGTGTTGGACAAAACAAAAACCTGAAAAAGACATGTGACAACCAAAGAAACTCTTGATAATATTGTGCTGAATTATGAGCAAGCCTGGAAATGTCTTATCTCTTGGCTTTTAAATGTGAAATGTCAAGAAGTACGCTCCGTGTGGCAACAGATCTGTTAAACTTTGGACCCCACAGAACAACAACTACACACATTCTGCTTCCAGACTACGAAGCAAAAATTTGATACTGCAGGTTGTTTCAGGAATCGTCTTCATGACCTAGAACTTGCATTTTATTTTAATGAAGCAGTTATTCTGACTGTTATGTTACATTAATACTGACACCATTTTTTTTATCAATTGACTGAAAACAAAATAAAATGTATAGGTATGTTATGTAGGACAGCACTATGGCCTACATAGCTGCATAGAAGCAGCTCTTCAGGACTCTAATCTGAAATATACGCGATAAATTGATGGTAAATAATCAGCTTCTCATGCTCCAATATATGGAGAACTTGCCATAACATTATGGACTTGAACTCATGATAAGACTAGGATGCTGTATTAACCATCTCACATAAAAGAATGTGCACATGTTATTTTGAAATTTAGAAACACTCAAAATGAATGTTGTGTGTGCGCGCGCGCGCGTGCATGTGTGTCCCCCCCCCCCCAAGATTTCAATTTCCTTTCTGTAATCAAATTTCAAATTCTTGCAACTGAACTATATCCTTCTATAAACCTGAAATGTACGGTACTGGTTGACAGTTAATTTTTACATCATATTTTAAACTTATGTTAACAGCTGTCTGGCGTATGGCCAGAATGTGCAATGAACGTTTTCTGGGCTTGCATACGCACCTTTACTCTCTTACACACAAAGACCATTTATTATTGTCACTATAAAATATTCATAATTGTATACCAACAATTCTAACAAATATGTGTTCTGTACAGGTGGCCGAAATACGGTTGTGATACCAGAAGCAACGGAACCTTACATCAGGAAAGGCGATGTGATTGGCTGTGCACTGGATTTGACAGTTCCAGTCATAACATTCACATTCAATGGACGCATTGTGAAAGGGTCATTCAGGAATTTTAACTTGGATGGCATGTTCTTTCCAGTAATTAGCTGCTCTTCCAAACTTAGGTATATTTAATCTCAAAGTGTTGGACATTACTCTGTCACTGGTGTATTTCAAACATTCGCAGTTTCCTTGGTACTTACGTAGCACCAAACCATGAAAACATGTGGTAGTGGAGTTACGTAGCTCCACTCTTTTCTTGCCTTCAGCACCAGATGGAGGGGAGCAGTCAGCTTCGCGCTCTGGTGACTTTACCCCTAGGGAAAGGGCCGCAGGTACCAGAGTCTGTCTGGAAATGGAGACTAAGAGAAAATATCTTTTTCCCCTGCTGGAAATTGAACCCTGTTCATTCAGCTCGTAGTCAGTCACTACACTGACTAAGCTACCCCAGTTCTTTTAGAAGTGCAATGTTTTTGTAGTGCAGTCCAGGAGAAGGTTGAGAGCCGAGTTGATGTGTGTCTTCATTTACGGAAAAAGTGCAGAGTAATGCATAGATAATCTGCACGTGGATATTTGGGATTTTACTGTATTCTCATTTCTGTAATGGGAAATCTTTCTGCTCTTCATACAGAGAAAAGTATTTGCCCATATCTTCACATTAGTCTTAATGATCTTTCATTTGTGACTTGTCTATTTAATACCATGTCTGTGCTGTACAGTATTCAGAGACTATTTCTGCAGTATTTATAAACATGTTTATAGAAATTATTTACATATTAATCATTGTAGTTTTTATGTTACTGTGTATTTTCCATGCAATTTACCTTTCCATATTTTTAATGTCTAATTTAACTTCAATGGAATTTTAAGCTGTGTTTCTGTTACATACTAAATTTTACATTTGTGTTTTACAGAAAGAGATACATACGTTTATTACTATTAATGTAATAGACTCTATCAGAACTGTAAATTCATCTTTTAAATTGGGTTTATTCTTAAAATAAAAGTAATCCATTATGTAAAGAACAAAGATTAACACGCCCCAAGTCCCATATGCCAGAAAATAGGAAAATGTACATACTGTATTGTAAGTATTGTTGTGTTTTTAGGGCATACCACACAATAAATATAGGAATTATATCATTTTCCCTCCATTTGTAAGATGGATTCATAATTTTCATGTAACAATTATACAGAACAGCATTCATTTTTCCAGCGTATCTTCATTACCCATTGTTATAGATATTTGTCTTCAAGAACAGATCTTGGTAGTTGCACCATTTGTTCTCAATTTTTAGCTGCCGATTTCTTCTCGGTGGTGACCACGGCCGCTTGAAGTACTTTCCTCCTGAGGAATTCTCGCCACTGGTTGAAAGTTTACTGCCCCAGCAAGTGTTGTCAATTGATCCATGCTTTTACTTTGGAAACCTTAATAAGGTTGTTATTTCTGGACCTTGGCCTGTGGAAGATGATACTGCCTTTGTACCAACACCCGTTGACACTACAGCTGTAAGTGAACTGCTAGTTAATTACTAGATATTCGAATATTTCTGTGGTACATTTTCTGATTTCAGGTGTATTTTATTTTGAACTATTAGTACTTTAACATGTCTGATTTACAATATACACATTTTGGTACATTGAGCTATCAACAGTGCTTAATTATTTGTGTATTAGAAGAGGTTGTTGTTGTTGTTTGTGTTAGTACATTTCTCAATCTGTTACTTCACATGTCTTGTATGTAATAATTATTATTATGTAAGATTGCAGTTAAAAGTAGTAAAATATTCTATTGGCCATTGTCATCATAATTATATTTCTAAGACGCAGACAAACATCCATGCCTTGAGTGGGACTTGAACTCATGGTTGCAGCGGCCAGGCGCACGAGGTCCATGCCTCAGACCGCGTGGCCACTTCTAATAAAAAGAAAAGGATATATTTTGTCTGGTTTGCAAATGCTGTGAGGGAAGCTTTATTTTCTTTGTACAGAGAAACGTTTTGATGCTTTAAAAATAATAGTGCAAAAATTACAGGAACATTTAAAAATGTTACAATAGGCTGCATTCTAGAAGAATATTTAAATACCCATAAAAGTAGATTCTTCTGCGGGACATAGCATCATCCGTTATGTCCTGCTTTTCTGTCATATATGAGAACACACACTGTGCTGGGAATTTTTATTCTGTAGATAAATTTAGTATTCTAAAATATTACATTATATAGCTAAGGTGTGGACGCAGGCTAGAACAGATTGTAATTGAACTCTGTGTTGCAGTATACACAAGAAACTACTTCCTCTATTCATCCGTCAAATAAAATAAAGCTCTTTGTACTGTGCAGAAAGCTTGAAGTGTTTATACAGCTACATGTGATGGCAATTTGTGTGGCGATTTGTTATAGCGATTAAATTTTATTAGATAAAATTTTATGCATCTTTTTGTAAATCAATTTCCTTTCTGTTGTAGGTAACACTTCCAACTTACGTGGAGAGTATAAGAGACCATCTAGCAGAAAACATTCATGAAATGTGGGCTATGAACAAAATTGAAGCTGGCTGGCAATATGGTGAAAGACGAGATGATGTGAGAAAGATCCATCCGTGTCTCATTCAGTTTGAGAGGTTGCCACCAGCTGAGAAACGTTATGACTCCCAACTTGCTGTACAAACACTGAAGTAAGTTATCAAAAACTTATATTGATTTTACATTATACAGTACAATTTAGCTAGTTTAAAATTTAGGAGTTAAATTTTCCATTCAGGCCTGTAATTTAAAACTATGCAAGTTTGTAAAATAAGTCAATCCTGTTTATTATGATTTGCTCTCATAATGAATACATTCAGTAACCTAATAAGGGATACTGGAATATGTGCATAACAAAACATTCATGAGATTATTGAGTTTTGTGGTCATATACCAGGAGAACATGCTGCTGCCTCCATCTTTAGGGTTAAAATATAAGGAAGTCATTGTGTTATACTGAGGTAAGTGCAGGATTAGGCCAGAGAGAAAATTACTTTTTGGGCAGTCAGACTTGTTTGATCGATGGAGAGGTGGAGGAGGTTCCAGAACATTAGGAGTGGGGAACAAGAAATATTTCTTTTCTGAACCAGAAGAGGGAATGGCCAGGTCAAAATGTTGCATGTTTCTTATCCATAGATAGAACCTTGAAGATGCCTGTCTTCTGGATTGTAGCATTGTGTAGTCTGGTAGAAGATTACCGATGTTTCAGAAGTCCTTGCTACCTCCATCATCAGAGTGATCACCCTGACATATGTGAACATAAATATGATAATTTATGACAATGTACTTAATGAAAGTTGAAGTGTATTTGCAACAAATACATATGAATGTGTAAACGCTATTATTATTTTAGAACTGTAATGGCTTTGGGCTACTACATAACAATGGATAAGCCTCCATCTCGCATCAAGTCTGTTCGTCTTCCAAATGAACCATTTCTACAGTCAAATGGCTACAAGCCAGCTCCATTGGATCTTAGTGCTATAGCTCTCACTCCTAAGATGGAGGAATTGGTGGATCAACTGGCAGAAAATACCCATAATCTGTGGGCAAAGGAACGAATTCTGCAGGGGTGGACGTATGGCTTGAATGAGGTAATTATGCATCTTAACCTTTAAAATACAGCTATTTAATGTTTTTTGCGATGTCACTGAAAGAAACCCATGCCTCAAAGTTGATTATTCAATTACAAATAAATCTCTGACAGTCTTAGAAGCTCATAAAAGCATTTCAGACAAAAGAGTATCTTATTTTATATGTATATAAAGCTTTTAATAATGTCATGATGTAATGGGGCAGCAGTGCCCCATTTTCCCATTTGGATATTCCTACTGGGCCACATGTCCCATTTGGACTTCAGAGGTTAAGTTTGCCTACTTATTGCAGTGGGTTTATGAATTTTTATTTTGTTGTGTTTTCTGAAAACATGATTCTCTCATTAAATCTAATTTTGCATTCAGAGCGACACATTTATGTAAGATGCTGCACTGACGTACGTACATATTTTATTACATTCCATGGATCCATAAGAGTCAGATGACAATAGGATGTGGAAAAGGTCATAATAATAATACAATACATATTATAAAGTACAATTCATACTATTATATAAATTACAATACAAACAAAGGGTTCACCTAAAGAAATGATAAGTTACAAATAAATCCACCCATTATATATAATAGAATAGATAAATTATGACTTACTTGTAAACATTAGAAATTCATCGACAGAGTAAAAGGAGTGTGTAATTAAGTATCCTTTTAATGTTACCTTAAATTGCTCCTTCTTATTTACAAGACTGACTGGACTGAGACATAAAGAGTAATTTTAGTTTGAAGGTATTGAATTTTTATAAGTGTAATTTCAGTCGGGGTCACTAAATTCTTGGACTATGTCCATCACCTGTGTTTTTAAAAAGAACACCTACTCAGTTGGGTCTCATTGAAAGAGCTAACCTCAACAACTGTTTCTATTGGACCCAACTGAGTAAGTGTCCCTCCCCACCTTTTAACCTGAGGGCAGAAGATTCAGCTTCTGAAAGGTAGCAGTTTTTTTTTAAAAAAAAACATGATGGGCATAGTCCGAGAATTCATTGTTCTCGATTGTAAAACACCATCATCAGTACCCTTTAAAATTGACTTGTAATTTCAGTGTAGATCAATATTTAGCATACAGTGTGATCCAAAGTATTTTCTTTGTACAGTTTAAATAAGACAAAGTTTACCTGCTTTGTTCATTAAAATATATAAATGTGAAAATTATACCAATAAATAAAGTATAATCATTCTGCCTACATTACATGACTGATACAGTGTAAATGGCAGCTAGTTTTTTGCTTATGTGACCATAAATTTTTTAAAAAAATGTAATACCTTTCAGGATTCTGATATGAAGAGGAGTCCACATTTGGTTCCTTACAGTAAAGTGGATGATGCTATCAAGAAAGCAAACCGGTATGTATTAAATTGTAGCTGTGGCATTTGTGTTTTCTGTGTATGTAGTATGGCTGTAGCCCATTGTATTCTAATACTAAGCCTTACATCTCATATGAAGAGGCCAGAAAGTAACCACCATTGAATTTTGATTGTAATCTTAGCCACTTAACCTTAATGCTGCAGCATTCAACTATAGTTGAATGTCTGTGAATTACCATAATCTGTGAAAGACAACAAATAATAATTTTCTCTCAGTACCGTGATATTTTGCTTTGCTCCCTGAGTTATAAAAATGCATTTTTGATGGTGTGCATAGACACGCCATCTAATTTGAGAAATTTCAAATTGTGCATGTCACATGGCTGTAACCTAAACCACCTAAAGATTTCAGATTTTATCTTAAAATTACATTGTTTTAGGAAAGCATTGAAACAATAATTTTTAGCAAAAGGATGTTTGGAAACTTTCAAATCTATTGGCATTCTTGACCACGGTTTTTACATTTATTATTGGGTTTTCTTATTCTCTCTGTTTGTCCTTTGGAAACATTTGCCTTGCATAATACTTTCTAAATTTCTGTCTATGTTGTCATAATATGAGGTTACAGTGTGTCTGAATTTGGTTGGTAGAAGTTTCGATATGGCGGCAAAAGATTGAACTGATATTTATATTCCCACCAGTGAACGTGTTAGAAGGTAAGCTATGAAGCTCAGAAAATTTCCCGAAAGTTGTGGGTGTACATAACTTCACTATTTTGTATTATCAGGGACACAGCAAGTGAGACTGTTCGAACATTGCTGGTCTACGGATACAACCTTGATCCTCCAACTGGAGAGCAACATGAAGGTATGTTTTAAGGAATTGGTCGTTCAGAGGTGCGTTGGAAACAAAAATTTTAATTCTGTGTTGATTTCCATCATGTGCACTGTTCAACAGACTTTATATTTGGTTTCTTCTCTGTTCTTAATTATGCAAGGATTTTTTTCATATAGCTTTGGAACAACGGCTAAGTGACACTGAATTTAACGCCTTAAAGCCCTGACATTAAAATGTTCTAATTATGCCTTGTAACAGTCAAATGTTCAAAGATTATCCTGCACCATGGAGTGTGTGATGTTTCGAATTAGGAATATAGGCAGAGGAAGGAGGTTTAGAAGAGTTTAATTTGCGAGTTAGGAGAACAGAAAATGTAACAGCATCATTCTGTTTCAGCCTTACTTGCTGAAGCAGCAAGAAGTAAGCATATGGCATTCAGAACATACAGAGTAGAGAAGAATTATGCAGTCAGTACAGGAAAGTGGTAAGTTACTGTATAGCAACTGAAAAGCATGAATGAATCAAAATATAACATGTTATATTTTTGAGGATATCAAAATAACATGTATAGACAATTTTGACTCATGTTAATTTTATACAATATATTCATGATGACAGTAAAAGTAGATGATTCTAAAAAGGTTATCAACACACAGAAGTTTTCTTTTTTGATAATATTGTTTAGTTGCAAAAAACTGCTGCTTTTGATGGAATAAAAAAAAAGTGGTAACTTTTAAATGACATTTCTTGTTCCCCATAGAAAATTTTTTGATTTATAAGAATTGGTACTAAATATTATTACCCTTTCTACACAATTTTTACATGTAGTTTTGTCCTGTAAAATTACAGTATGTTTCATTCACATTCGTGTATTCAGTACATTTTTATATGATTTGGCAATAAAATATCCAATACAAATTATGCATATGCTAGTTCTATCAGTGGGCACACTGTGCTCTGTTATCATACGTGTTTATCCTGATTTTATAAATTATTACAAAATCTAATATCTACTGCACAGCTGTTATAGTTTTATTCCAAATAGTTCTTGCTTTTTTGGGATGTTCTACTATAAATTCATGGCCAAATTTTGTGTAGGGTGGTGGCCTCAAATGGCTCGTCATAATCTGAATTACTCTACCCCTGTTTCCCCTTTTATGTTGTGTCATGCTTTGTGTCACAACAGTATCGCCACTTTGTTCTGAGGTTGCTTGCATTCTATATCAGAGACATTTGAGGTACATTGTTTTTCAGAATCAGAATTAAATACCATAATCCATTACTTTTGTGTGGTCGTTAATCCGGCAGGTACTTTGAATTTGAGATTATGACTGCAGGCCCAATGCGCGTTGGTTGGGCACATGCTGATTGCAGCCCTGGATGTCAGCTTGGCAGTGATGAATACACTTGGGCATTTGATGGCTATAATGTAAGTACCTCGTTGTCCAATTTTTCTGAAGTTACATTAATAATTATTTTGAGACCCAAGATTCTCACAGCTGTGAAACATTGGTATTTATCTAAGATCCGACATAATGTGACAACCCAGAAGAACTACACTATCAATAATCATTGTGTTGCTAGATCTGTTACTGATACCACAGTAATCAGTGACATCTGATCTATAAATCTGGACTCATTTTGGTGAAGCTGCATTCAGTGTAATAGAAAAATAACGTGTCACATACAATATTGCATAAAAGTCACTGATCTAAAAAATATCAGTAATATAACAATTGTACCTGTTAAGTGTACAATGTCAAAAGCATTGTCCAACTTTCTGCTATCACTCTGCCATGTAGCTTATATGTGCTCAGTTTATGATGCATTGCACATAATTATCCAGCAGACAGATGTCTTGCAAAAATAAAATATGTATTCTTAGCGGCAACACAAAGGTGCACTTTGCGCAGTAAATTCTGGCATAATACTGTTGTTCTAATTAGTTTGACTATTCTTTTGGATAAACAGTTGGAATTATTAGTGTCCTTATCATATGTCTATGTAAATCAATTTTTAGGATACTCGTTCTTTTATTCATATAAAAATATGGTGATATCAATTACTTAACATTTAATTGGTAAAATTATCTTCACCATTCTAAATATTGTCTGTGATAGGCTTCTTAAAAAGATGCCTTTAAATTGCACTTATTGATAAAAAGGCTGAAATTGTATGTCTGTACTTAAGTACCATGAGGATAAAGAGTTATGCATTCATTAAAGCTGTTAAATGTGATCAGATTAAGTTTGCATGGCAGTGGATTTTATGAAGATGACTGTCTTCTGGGATGTTATAACGTGCAGAACTTGACTGATGTTTCAAAGGTACTGACTGCAACTATTATCATCACCATCCATTGCATTACCTGGTGATGGAGGCAATAAGTACCTCCAAAATGGTGAATTTCTTCCACACTACAGTGTGCAATATCTTAGTAGACAATCATCTTCACTATTATACTTTTCAATTCACGTGTTCTATAAAGTACCAAAATGTTTCATTCACTGAGCAACAAAATGACTATATACAAAATTTTGCAAGTGTTCAAGCACAGAGGATCAGTTATTCATATTCAGATTTATAAATCTGCGCTGAAAAATCAATATTATATTCCAATGTTACGATGTATAATGAAAGTATTGAATGACAGTGAAACTTTAATTTGACATCACTTAAACTGTGGTGACAATTTTTCACATGCAGTGTCTATGTTTTTTTTGTTTTTTTTGTTTCTTGGCGTCACTTGGTGATTACGTAGGCCATCAAGATACACTTTGGTGCTAGTGATCCATTTGGCAGGCAATATCAAGTAGGAGATGTAGTGGGCTGTTTCCTAGACTTGTTTGATAGAACTATCAGTAAGTAAATAAATGTCTTGTGTTAGGGACCTGATGTGGTGTGTGGGTTGCACGCAGCCCATATGAATCATTTAACATTATTAACTAGGTAACTGCATTTCAAATAGAATGTGACTTTCATGGATAATTCAAGGTATATCAGAGGTGATCCGTATGGATATAAATATGTATGCTTGCAATGTGAATTTTTTGTTATAATAACAAACGTAAGTATCTGCGTAATTGAGCTAAACGGTGCCTGAGTTTTGAATATGCCTTGTTTTATGTTTTAGTTTATATTATAATTTCTATTTTAGTATGCATTGCTGCCACCTTGAACCTAAGTAAATGAGCCTTTCAACTTGTGTGTAGTTAATTTATTTTGACATTTGTCTATCTTTGATTTATTTAGAAATAAATCTTAGATTGCAGACAAAAAATGATGATTTCTGAGAAACTGTAGAGTTTCACAAGTAATGTCACAAAATTATGAACCTCATTCTTAAACATCTTTCTTAATGATTTTATTTTGTGGTTATTCAGTTTTAAAGTGTAGGTCAGTGGCATTCAGTTCAGGCACACGAGTGCATGACCTAATTTATGTGTATATATCCACTGTTTGAGTGATGTGTTTAACACCACAACAGTTATCTTATTGTGAAACAATGTAAACAGTCGTGAAGTCCCTGTAAGAGAAGCTCGTGCAGCCCACCACCCATAGCAGTTTTGAGTAGCCCCATTACATGTAATCAACTATGCACCTCAAGGATTACCTGCATATGTGATTAATTTTCTTTACTCCAGTGACATTCTTCCGCCATTTGTTATAGAATTTGTTTGCCTATATGGATGCATATTTTAAGACGTTTATCCCTCCATATCCTTGTGAATTTGTTGTAATCAAATCTGTTTGTTGTGGCCTTTCTAAAGGGATATTTTATTTTAATATCACCGCAGTTAAATATTAAGTAGTTGAATGATTAAGAACAATTATAAATAAAATAGCAAACATTTAAACACAGTTATTTAACATTTAAGTCTAGAAACATACAAAAGATTGATTTTGAAACATGGCAGATGATTGCTGATATTCTGCAAATGATTTATTTAAACATGCTGTCATTGGCTCTGACTACGTAGCATTGAGTGATTGGATGATTAATGAATAATGAATTGGAAATGATATGGAAGTGATCCTGGTCTAATTTAAGTTACTATCCTCGCAATTCCTGGAAGGACCTCGCTCATGATTGTTTGGTCACCGGGCTGAGATTTAAACCTGGAACCTCCAAAATACAAATCAGGATTGTTATCCACTTGGCTGTAACATTCAGCAAATATTTCAAACAGGCAAAAGTATTTATTTTTATTATGAAATTCCTTTCTTACTGAGAAGGTATGCGAAAAGGATTATAAGTTTAACCCAGAACATGTAACAACTTTTTTCATTTACATAAAAGCAAAATTGAATGAAATGAAAACATTTTAAAATTGATATTTCTTACAGTTTTCTCATTGTTTAACTTTCTAAAATGAGTATATCAAACAGAATATTGACATATTGTAATTGAATGCCAGGTTGGTTCTTTAGTATGATTCATACATTTCCAATTCTTGTTCACTATTATCAGTTCTGTCATCCCTTAAGTGCCAGATCACATAAAAAACTTAAAAGGCCCCAAAACTTAGAAAAATTACATGAAACATTATCATCAGTATCATGCAATGCCTTCAATGATTGATCATTTTACACACAAATTACAAATGGTCATGGGGTTTGGGGGGGTGGAGTGCAGTTGGAGTACAAGGTTTGTTAACTGAGGATGCAGGTTTTCTTAAGGCTGGTCCTGATTACACTACTGTGCATTCTGAATGTCGGAGCATTGCGGTGTAAGAGTAATGCTGTGTTAATTGTTCAGGTCACTATAAAGTTGTCTGTGGCCATTAGTGAATACAATAGCAACTTATAAGAATGGCTTCCTTTACTGCACATAAAGGCAAATTTCAGTATGATAATTAGAAAATGTTAGTTTAGACGTGATTTGATATTCTCTTTGATTTAAAGGAAGAAAAGATTTGTTGTGGGGCAGCTGAGTCATTTGGCAAACAATGGCTAGTGGGAGATGTGGTCGGAGTATTCCTCGACTTAATTGATCGTACGATAAGTAAGTCAGGAAAATAAAGTAATTTGCCACGTGTGCCGTCATCAAGTAGTAATTCAGTTCATTTGAGTACAAATTATTTGAGTTTATTAGGGTTTTAATATCTGAAAACTTATAATTTGCACTCACAGGAACGCTATCTTTGGTTGACCATGCATTTGCTCATGAAAGTGGATGCAGTTTGTAAATTGTGGGCTGATGAATGCAGTAGTGATAGCCATTTGCCTGCTAGGTCACACTTGCTTCTGGTGCAGCCCACCAATGGATGTACGGTCAACTGGATAGAGGTGTTGGATTGAGATCGATTGAAATGTCAGAAATATTTATTGAAAGTTGTCAACACAGTTGCGAAGGTCATGCTGCACATGAGAATAACATGCCATGGTCAGCATCAAAGTGCAAGTGTAGATTGGGAATAAAATGCTGAAAACAGTTAAAGCAAGTCCTTTAACAGCATTTAATAAAGGCAACAGTGAGACATGTCTCCAATCCAAAGTTGAATTTTACTTTGTATTTACAAATGCGTCACATGTTTTGTGGATAGCATAACCAGGTTTCTTCCATGCAGAGAAACATACAAGCAGACTCTTACATGATCTCCAGCCTGCCTTATGTAAATTTTATACTGCTGAAGGAAGATGTTGTCCCGTGCCGTAGCTGCGCAGTCCGAGGCATCATGCTTCGGACTGGTGATACAGAATGCGCGCTGGTTCGAGTCTCGGGAAAGAAATTTCTCATGAGATTTTTGACCGGTGTATGGGACCGGACCGGTGCCAACCCAGCATCGTGAGGAAATTGGGGAGCTACAATGAGTAGCGTAAACCGGTCATGGAAACTAGCAATGGCTGGAGGTTCGTCGTGCTGACCACACGTCACCCTATATCTGGTTGGATGATCGTTCACCTCTGCTTAGGCATGTGAACGTGAGGCTAGCAGTCAAGCTAGCCGGCTTTGGCTCTCTGGAGCTGTTACGCCACGGATTTTTATTATTATTATTATGAAGGAAGAAGATGAACATATTTTGTTGTTCTCTCAGCAATGATTAACACATCAAAATATTTAATGGCTGAGTGAGTTTCGCTGTCTTTGGATCTCTGTGACCAGTCCAGGAAACAAGTGTAATCAAGGCTCTTTCATCAATATTTTCTCTACAGATGTGTTCATAAAATTGTTGCAAATGACTTTTTGTCATTTAATAGCTCGTGCTGGCTTTGATAAAAATATTTTTAAGCTGGATTCATGGGTCATTTGAACAGTGTTTTTCTCTGGATGATCCCTTCAAAACTTTCATGTTCTTGGAAGTAAATATATACTTTCTGGTGCAGTTTTTCTGCTATAGATGTAGCCATGTCAATGGCATATGGATGCATTAAACTGGTGGACGTGTGGGTAGTAGTGAAGGTCCTCGTTTTACTTGCATAATTAAAGTTCACTATTTATGAATCAGCTTTGGCACCTTCTCATGATACACATATATTACTTTTCATGGTCTGTAGAAGGCGTGAGAGTGACCTGGCAGGGAAACGGCTATCACCACTGCACTCAGCAACCCACAATTTGTCAAATGCACACGCTTTTGTGTGAAACTACATGGTTGACTGAAGATACTGCCCTCGTCAGTAAAGGAGTAAAAAAGCATATAGTGCTATACTAGAAATTATATGATCTGCTCATTTTTGTAGAGTTGAATTAATTAGCTATTCTAGACACATTAATTTTTATTTGTTTTGAAGGTAGTTAACTGTAGAAAGTACGCAGCTGAATAACACCATTACGTAGAGCATCTGCAAAATATTAATTTCTGGATTACAATCCCATTTAAGAAGTAGTGATATGAAGGCATTGGTTTGATGTTAAAATTTGAGCTATTATACTATTGTGTTATAATATGAAACCCTAAATATAAAACATAAAAATGTATCTGTTTTACAAAACTTTACACTTGACTTCCCTTTTTAGAATTTTTATTTAAAAGAAAAACCAAAGTGTCTGCTTTGTTAGTATTTACTTGGATTTAGTGACACTTGTTTATAGCACACACTTAAAATTAACATTTTTATTGCCTATATCACCACCTCTTTAACTGGTTCTCATGCATGAATTATGCCGTAGAACTTCAGCTATTGACCACTAAATCCAGACTGGTTTAGGGAGAATCTGAGTACAACTTGTTAATTGCATTTTTTCTGAGAAGAGGTAAAATTGTCTTATAATTACTTGTATATTCTTGAAGCAAGTATCCATGCAGCCAGCAGTCTACTATTCTGAAGTATATTCAAATGAAGGTGTCTCTGAAAATGTAGAATTTCCTTACCCACTGTTTCATCACAAATAAAGTGGATGGTATATGTAATGCATGTGCACATATATGCAGTACATATACACAAAATAATGTGTATGAATAACATGGACAGTCCATGACATTAAGACAATTCCAGGCTGAAGCTTATTTAGCAGTTGTAGTTCTCGTGTGAATTTTTATTTAGTGAAGATACTCGTTGTAAGTAGTCTCATGGATGGGACATGGACTAGGACAGCTTGGTTGTAGGACAAAAATACTGATAAGAAATATAAATTGATGTATTTACTCTGATTTGTGACTGTAAGGAAAGTTAATGAAAAGTATCTTGTTTGGTCCATTGTGGCATCTGTCAATCGTGAAACATCTTGTCAAGTAAAAAATAATTGGTTTGAGTACTTTTTATATATCTTGTATAAATTGTTGTATTGTGTAATTTAGTCACAACAGACAAAATGTATATTTACATGATTTTGATAGGTTCTGTTTATGTGGTTTATCAGTACAGGATAGGATGCAGCATGCCAAGGGAAGTGTTTATTACTACATTAAATTTTCAGTATAATGAACTCCACTGTAACAAAATATCAGTATAATGAAAATATTGGTCATTCCCTACGCAAGATGAACAATTATTTTTCCATTTGCAGATATTGTTACAAATACATGATGTGCCACTCATTTGAACAAAACACATTGACCTTTGTGTATTAAAATGTGATGTTATTAATTTATTTATTGCATTTCACTATAACAGAACTTTATTATTATGAATATAGTAAATTAATCCAACAAGATTATAGTAGGGTTTTCCTGTAAATTAAACTGACAACTTAATGAATATAAATAGCTTATAGAATCAGAGTTTTTATATTGATTATTCTGTGCGTTAGAATGTTATGGACCGAAATGCCCTAAGCACTCATATGAAATTATGTTACCTCTTGCTATATCTCTTCTGACAAATTGTGACTTCTATAATTTTTTTTGTGTTTTTTGAAGATGTTAAATGTGTTTTGACTTTAAATTGGGAAAATATATTATTATAACAGATACTTCATAGACTTGATCTAGAAACTATACATAAGGTATAAAGATTATGGATAAGAGACGAAGCCACAACCAATCTGTCCTCAGATGTGCCCTTAAAGTACCTTGACCAGTTCTAATTCTCCTTTTATCTCTATAAAGACATGAGTCTTAATGAATATCTCTTATATACAAAGAGTGTGAGATAAAATTGGAGAAATATATTATAATAATTAGGCATGGCTGAGCTTCACCATAAACCAGCTAGACATAACAGGTCAGTAGCATTCCTTGCGTAGATTGTAGTCTTCTGCTATGCTCCAGCTTCTCGTTCTACAAAGTTCTTTGTGTTTGCAGGAATGATTTATTGTCCATTTCTTCACTCTTCTCAACTTGTGGTAACTTTATTTTTTATTCATTTAAAACAAGCAAATGTGTACTTTAAAATTCTGTGTTAACATTATTATGTTATTATTTTTATTATATTTCAATACTTAAGTGTAGGTACAATGTTAATATTAATCAATATGTATTTTATCTAATGTTTACATGGCAACAATTTTTAGAAACCCACCGAATGTTTTAAGTTGCAGGAACAATTTCACTTGCAGCTTTTTTGATAAAAACTTGGGAAAGTTCAGATATTTGGGAATGTCAGTAAGGATCCAAAATTACATTTATGCAAAACTTAAGAGCAGATTAAATTCAGAAAGTTTAGAATTTTTAATCTTCCTGTCTTCTTTATGAAAGCGTATGAATTAAAATATACAGCACTACAAATGGGTCTTTTATTATGTACGGGTGTTTTAAACTCGATCTTTCACTCTGAGCGAGGTGCATTTTTTTGGTGTGTTTAAAACAAAGTGTTAGAATATTTGGAGTTAAGTGAAAGCAGTGGAAGAAAGTAGAAAATATCATTTATAGCAGTAGTGGTTTAGCATATCAGAGGAGAAAGGTTCAGTCTTTACCTTTTAACTCACCAATCACTCAGATTTTAGAATGCGAAGGATACTACAAAACACATTATGTGGAAGGATAGGAGAGAGGCGAAATTTAATCCACAAATACCTTGGTTGTATAAAGTTTCAATAATTCCAGCCACTGACAAAAATAATATACATTGTTAATACAAAAAGTAAATAATCTATACATGGAAAATTAGTGTATGTCATATTTAAAAAATAAGCAAATTCACCACTTATTTAATTCCATTCAGTAAGAGAATAACATACATTTATAAACATTTTTTATTTACATCGAACACTGGGTATAATGTATCATACTTTGTTATAAAATGCATTCAGGTGATCAGCCAATGTTTTGAAGATTAGGTCTGTCTCCATCATCAGGGTCTGTGTCCATGGGCATGGACACTTATGATGGAAACACTGAATTTTAATTCAACACAGACACCACTGATTGTGTGAGAGGATGTTATAAAATTAACACACTATGAAACTTTTAAATCTTACATATCAATTTTATTTTTCACACTGGAACTGCTAGACACATTACTTAACACTGAACTATGCAATTTTATGTGATCCTACTGTATGTTATTTTGTATGCATGGATGTTGTAGTGTGCCAATATAACTGTGACAAAACAGATTTCTGTAAATGATGCATGAAGTTTGGCATGCGTTTGTTGTTTGTATGTGAATGTCTGTAGTCATTGTAACTATGATGTAGATTTAGTAATGAATAGAGTAATGTGTATTTTAACAGTCTGATATGCTGTTTTGTATTTTAATGGAAGCAGAGAAACATTTATACATTTCATCCTAACACAATTTCCTATATTGAGATAATTTGTTATAATTATTGAGAATCTAGGATTTATATAGAAGGAGAAAGAGATTGATGTTGACTAAGTATTTAGTATTTGAGGTAAAGTGTAATGTATTCAGTATATTATAAAGCTTTTTATATAGTTTGTGAATTTTAAAATCTCTGATTGGCTGTTGACTATCAAAACAAATAATTTTTCAATGGCAGTAGATTTATTTTAGTTGTATTATAAGACACATTCATGTTTGACTAACATTTATGGATATTTGTAACTTCAGGCTTCTCACTAAATGGTGAGCTTTTGATGGATGCGTTGGGCGGTGAGACGTCGTTTGCAGATGTTCAAGGCGATTCTTTTGTTCCTGCCTTTACATTGGGAGTCGGTCAGAAAGGCAAGCTTACATTTGGTCAGGATGTAAACACGCTGAAGTTCTTCACTATGTGTGGTCTTCAAGAAGGATATGAACCTTTCTGTGTGTAAGTATCATAGCAAGACAGTAAGTATTTCAGGTTTTTGTGATGGTTTGTTGTTAATGTGGGTCCTGTTTCTGGGTGACGACACTGTATAGATGCAGGCTGCATGTTTTTGAGCATCTTCAAATTCAAGGCCTGAAAGTCAGATTATAGCAGCACAAGACCAGGCACTAAACACAAAATATTACGCAACAAAAATACTGAAAACAGATACAGGCAGCAAATGCAGACTATGTCAGCAATTTGATGAGACGACAGATCACGTTATGTCCGGATGCCCCGTGCTGGCAAAAGAGCAGTATATACAGCGACATGATCGTGTCTGTACTCAGTTACATTTTAACATATGCAGGAATGCTGGGGTAAAGCTAGAAGAGAAGTACATAAGAAGTTATAAAATAATTTAAACATTTATTTGTGGTAATTTCCGTTTGGATGGCACCCTCACTCCTCGTTTGTCCAATCAAGTTATTCACCTCCCACACATCAGTCACTGGATTTGACTTATCCCTGAAAGCTTAAGTTGCAAATTATATGACAAGAGTTACGTCTTTTTCTATGTGTGGTTCAAATGGTAACAGTAAGTAATTTAAATTTGCTTACTGTGCTTTAGATTGTCTACGCTTAAAGTGATGGACTCTTTGCCATTAATTTTGGAATATATCTTAGAATGATCTTAATAAAGAAGACACATTAGAAATAATGTTTATTTTTATTATGGAGTACATCTTAACATGCTCGTTAAACTTATTGTGTTCTGCTTCATATCCATCTGTAAAATGTCAAATTTTAAATTACTCCTGCACAAAAACATTACTTGAACAACTATAATGTATATTCACATGTGTCAAACTAATTTACTGAATTAAACATTCTTGTGTCCACAGATTCCCAGCAAACAGTCAACTTTTGGTGAAGTTCTCTAAGATCTCATTAAATCAGTTTTTGGTATTGACAATAAGTTCAGCAGAATACTATTAAATTATATCCACAATGTTCATACATTTGAATAATTACGTGAGATTGTTATGTGTAATATTTAAATTTTGTGATATTTTTAGTAAAACATTAGAGTTTTGAGACTAAGTGATTGATGTTTTCTCCAGCAATATGAAGAGACCTGTTACGTACTGGTACACAAAGGACCAACCAATATTTGAGAACACTGAAGATTTTGTTGACACAAGGATTGATGTGACGAGAATCCCAGCAGGCTCAGATACACCGCCTTGCTTGAAGATTAGCCATAATACTTTTGAGACAATGGAGAAGGCTAACTGGGAGTTTCTGAGGCTGTCATTACCTGTCATATGTCTACCAACATTCATAGAGTAAGTAATTGCTCGAGGTTCAACTCTAAGATCTGTTTATCCATTTTCATCGCTTATCATAAATCATTGTTTTAAAATATAATTTGAGGTGATTTTGAAGTATCTGAAATTGTGAATGAACAAATTCCATGTAGCGTCTTGTGTGTTTACATAGTGAAACAGAGAAAGTCAGGCGATGGCAGGAGATTAAGATTCGTCAGCATCGACTTCTAGCTGAGGCTGACCACAGTCAACCAGCACATATAGAACAAATCATGAAATCTGGTTTCACAATGAGTGATATTAAAGGTTGGTTTTCCTCTATAACATTTAGTAATATAAGCCATCTTGCACCATTGTTATCAGTAATTGTGCAACAGTGTTTTTTATCGGTTGCACAAACGTGTATTCCGACAATGAACCGACAGTCATGCAAGGTTTCCAACCCCTGTGGGAAGTACATGACAAACAATGGCCCTCTGTTGTGTTCTTTGCTCACACTAGAGCGTGAAGAATGCCTAAAAATATTTCTGGCCTCAGGTAGACATTCACTTTTACTGTTGTTTATTCAAAGCTTAAAAGGAGTGATCATGAATTGTTAGAGAAGCCTAGGGGTTACACTGAAAATCAACTCAAAACACGTGTCTTGAAATACTTGTAGGCATTTATCTGAAGTTTAATTACTACAATCCTAGCAGGCAATTTTCTTAAAGATTTGGTGATCAGAGATTGTGAATTATCTGACAGATTAACATTAAATATAAGATGTATACTTACCTTTGTCATTGGTTGTAACTTTCTGAAGTCTGTAGTGTTGCATCCTAGTGTGTTATATAGATTCTTGGTTTTTATTGGTCGTCTTGTTCTTTTTTATTATTATCCTTTGATATTGAGCGGAGAAAAAATGATCCCCAATGCATTGGCATAAAAGCAGGGAATTGAACCTGATGATGGCCACATTGGGCTGAAACATGCTGTTCTAGAGAAATTACATTGAACTGAGTGTGTGAAAAGTGACAAACAAGGAAAACCAAGGAGTGAAATCTCATCAACACGTGTTTCTTTATAGAGCTGAAAAGTTGTAAATTAAATCGGAATTAAATCGGCCAACATGTTGATCATTTTATAAATACAAATCAAGAAGTGATTTGCAACACATGAACTAACAGTGGTGCTGGGAATAAGAAACTGTCTTCACACTTGTCAGTAGTTACCAGTGCAGGAAGGAGGTTGCAGCACTCACCTTGTCCATTTATGGTATCTGTTTGTCCATTAATAAGACCTTCCTTTCTTTGTAACGAGTTTAATGACACACTCGTGGCTTCGGAACTATCCACATGGTCTTGTGTAATAACCCTGTAGTTAAGAGAGTCTTGGCTTACTTCAAGTCTGTTTCTATTAGGCCTCCAGCGTGGTTATTCAGAAGATGCTGTTGAAGCAGATGAACTTATAATGAATGGACCATCACCAGAACCTTCTGCAAGCAAACTGAAGCATAAACCATCCAGACCTCCGAGGAGAGGCTCGCTCTCACGAAATGTCACATACGACAAACTGGAAAATGCACAAATGAATGGTACATTAGAACGAGGTAGGTATTCGTGGTTCTTCTGAAAATAATTAAGAATTGGTTATTAAACATGGTTAAATTACATGTGCATTTGCAAAGGCAGTTGACTGAATTTCACACTTACTGCATATATTATCTGATTATTAGTAGCTACATGGCACCACAATCTAGAAGACATGATCAACCTAACATCTGTTACTTACAATTCAGTATTGTAATACAAAACATTAAGTACATATCTGTGTAAGCTGCCATGCATTATAAGCATATTCAATGCTACTGCTGTTTGTTTGTGTGTGTCAAATTTTTTAAAAGTACTGTGTTTTCAGTAGAAGCTTTCCTTTTTATGATTTTTATAAAAAGTAAAAAGTACATTTGAAAAGTAATCAATATCTATTCAATGCTTATCTCATCTACAGTCTCCGTTGTAGGTAAAATGCATCGGTCCACAAGTGATGTAGACTTAAATCAATATAATGGTGTGCAGGGAATGGTTAATAACCAGGATTCACTAAAAGACGACAAGAAGAAACGAGGACGTTCTCCTTTCAGGTTAGCGTATGTTGTCTGTCATAAATAAGTATTGACACACAAACTAACAAATTGTAATTTAACTTCATAATGCATTTGTTACTTAACACCATGGCTTTAAACCACTGAAATAAAGTCAGTTTGGAGAGAAATCTCATGCTCCAGTTCTGTTCCTATTCAGTGTTTTAGGAGCTGTTTTAAAAGGTTTGATAATTGATTCAAACCAGTCCACAAAATCTAGTAAATAACAGGGAAATGTCTTAATATAACTTTAATATTAAGGAACTAACTCCATGAAGTACAGTACTTGAGAAACTGATAGTCACTGAGGTGGTCAAATTTAGTGGCTTTTGTAGAAGCGAATGTTCATTACCATGTTGACAATAGCCCACCACCAGTCTCTGCTCTGAGCCAAATAATCCATCCCACAACTTCCCACCTTATTTTCTTAAGGATCCATTTTATAAACGAAAGACTGCAATACAAAAAATATGCACAGGTTGTTGTAGTGCATGTGTGGTAAAATTACTGCACAAGGACTTCCTAATAATAGTAGCAGATTACTTTTGCATCGCACTTCTGTTTTTTTATAAAGGCATAATTTTCATGAAAGTGTGTTAAAAGCCCACAATAATTAAATGTTATATTGTTACTAAAACGTGCTATTAAACATTAAGAGAATACTTAAAATATTCTCAGAGAAATAATTTGGTTCACATTGAACATTGTTTATATGATAGCTGGGAATATTGTACAATGACGTGACTGTGTCTCTGTGGGACTGTGGCTATTAACCGGCCCATTGGCCACCCCCAGATGATACATGAATGAAAATGGAGCATCAGTGAAATGATATTTGCAGGTAAAAACTGGAAAACTCGGGGAAAAACAAGTCCGAATGCGAATTTGTCCCCCACAAATCCCATATAGGCTGCCCTGGGCATGAATAAATTAGTTTATTAGAGTTACATGTAATTGGAACTGTCAAATTATTTTAAAATATAAATTTTATCATAGATTCTTCTCTCGTAAACGTGATGCAAGCAATGATCGTCTGAAGAAGGGAAGAACTCCAGAACCAGCTATGGATGGAGATGTCAGTCCTGAGAGAAAACCAGTTGGCATGGGCCGCACTAGTACACTACATGTGCGGACACCACAAGTGAGGGTCTCGCAGGTGAGCTTCTATACAATAAGGTTGTAATAAGAGGTACATGAAATATCCATTTGACTTCTATTTAATAAAAGGTTATGTTTTGGAACTGGAAGTAAGCTGTAAGTCCAAATGCTTTAGAACTGATAATGGACTAGGACTGGCTAACTCTTAAGAGGTGTGACAGTTAAGTTCCCAGAATGCCTGCATACATTTTACATCGAGTAGCGAGTGAGTAATAACTAAGCAGCGATATGTGTTTTTTTTGCTGGTGAAGGAAATAAGGCAGTTGTGGTGAAACAGTGGCTTAGTTACACAAGCGTGTGTTTTTGTCTTGGAAGAAAAACTAGTGATAGTTTGTTGGAGCAACACATTTACATCAAGTTTCATGTCAAGTTAAGCAGAAGTACGAGTGTCAACAGAGGCTTCTGGTGCTGTTGCTATGGAAAAGTCAGTAGAAACAGTTTGATTTTATTTCTCTAAAAAGAAGAATAATGGCTTCCTTATCCATCTTCAGGGCTTGTTACAGATGGTGTTTAATTTTGATATGACAGACTTTAAGACTTTTGTTCCTCTGTGCAGAAATTTCTCATGTACTTTCTTTAATTCTTTTGGCATTCTGCAGTTAGGGGCTAAGCAGAAAAACACTTCCATCTACGGTGTTGAATTTATGCCCTCTTATTCAGTTGCGTGTTACTTCATATTCTGCTAATTTTATTTTAGTAATAAATATAAATTAATTAGTGAGTAAACAAATTGCTTTCAGACGGACTTGAAAATTACTCCACCTACCATCCCAGACAGAAGTCCAAAGGTAATGTCTGTCCCAGCTGTCTCAGGAGTGGAATCTATTGGCAATGAGATATTCGATGCTGAATGTCTCAGACTCATCAATGAGTACTTCTATGGTATAAGGATCTTCCCTGGACAGGACCCAACTCATGTGTACGTGGGCTGGGTAACAACGCAGTATCACTTCTTCAGCAAGGATTTCAATCAGAGTAGTGTCCGCAAGGCTTCTGTTATGATTGTGGATGACCATGACAGAATTATTGAAAGGTGACAACATAATCCTCTGTGTTCTAATTTTCTTGCCACGTAATGTTAGAAGTAACTATTTAAGTTTATTCCAATTAAAACTTAGCTGTTACGCATACATAATTAAGTTTATAGTCTTTTGAATTTAAAAACATTGGAATGCCTTTTTTAGCCTGCTTTTATTTTTTGTAAGGAAAGGTGGTCTTATGTTATTATTACACTGTTTAGCTCACATGTGTACATCCCACTAATTATTTTAGATTCATTTTGTGATATCACTAAATTTGGTATGTCTGTCATGCAATTAAAAGCCATACCACCTTTATACCCTCTAATTTCCCACAACCAGTAATGCCGTCTTGGCTGCATTACAAACATATGAGGTGGGATTCATTTCCTTGTTCACAAGAGTCCTCCTCATTGTTCACTGGTATTAATACTTTTTATCTTTGAAATTATGAAATTTGAAAGCAAACTATTAAGTTTTGTTACGATAGCATTGATCGTCAGAGTTGCTACATGGTCCGAGCTGACGAACTCTACAATGAAGTAACTCATGATTCATCAGGCAAAGGGGCATCACAGGGAATGTTTGTTGGTTGCTTTGTTGACACAGCAACCGGCTGGATCACCTACACTTGTGAAGGAAAGGAAACCAGCCGCAGGTTCAAGGTAATGTTTTACTACGTGTATCTTAACCCTTATCATGTAGTAACAGGGAATTTAAATTACCATATTATAGGCTGCTGGCCTGACTTCATTCTGGGGTTAGTGGCTTGGTTAGGTTGCTAGGGCAACATGCAGCCAGCTGGATCATGTGTAAGCAGTGGCACAAGGACATATAAAGTTTTAGAGCAGAATTATGGCTTGATACATTACTGTTACGTGCAGTCCATGGCAATATCATGTGCTTTGGTACAGTGACAGTATTAACAGAAAATTTGTTTTAACAATTAATAACAACAAAATAGATCCTTGATGTATTACAGTTTCACACTTACGATTTCCCTTCATTTCCATAACAAATAAGGACATTTATTATTTCAGTAGAGTTTATTTTAAGAAAATTTGGGCAAAGTATAAGTATTTTTGATATTACTTGTATGTTTAAAGTTATGATTGTTCTTGTCATTACCCTTCAATTTTAAATTGCTCATTCTCATAATCTAATCTGAAATTATCAAAATCTAGCTTTATGTAGAGAAAGAAGGATTTTATTTCTCTTGGTAATGAAATTGTTTGGCGCCACGCCTTCAGACGTACGATACTTCTTTAATGTTCCGACATGTAGTGTTTTCTAGCATAGTATAAAAAGTATAAAATGTTGGTCCCTTTACAGTATTTTTCTCCCTTATTATGTGGTTTGGGGTGAGACATCCACAAACAAAATGGTGTCCCAGTGAGGTTGCCAAGATTGCAGCAGAAATAAATTATGTTTTTGAGGGAAATTGCCATATTTAATAAATTTTGTAACTATAACTCCCTTAACCTTTAAAGTGCTAGTTTAAATCTGTGTATCCCCAACTGGCCCAATTTAAAACCAACAGTGTTATGCTATGCTGTGCATGTATTTTGATAAAACAGTGTACATTTCTTAAAAACCCACACAGAACAGTGAAGTAAAATACACATTGATCAGGAAATTGTACTTTGTAACTTAGAACATTTCTCAAGATATTGTTCACAAGAATTCTTATAATTGGAAGGAATGTTACACGTATATTATGCTATTATTAGATTCATATTCTGAAAAATATTGTGAATTTATTGATGTGTTTAGTGGGAAATATGAACTTACTGTGTAAACGTCTCTTCTCCTATGTTGTTTTGATAGATGGAACCTGAAACAAAAGTTTTCCCTGCCATCTTTGTGGAAGCAACGAGCAAGGAAGTGTTGCAGATAGAGTTGGGCAGGACATCAACCACCCTGCCACTTTCAGCTGCACTGCTTCAGAACTCTGAGAGGCATGTTATACCACAGGTTAGGTTAGGTCTATATACACTTGTTGCTTTTAAGAGGTATCAAGTTTTAAGTCACATTACCAATTTCAAGTGATATGCTGCATAAAATGAGTCAGCACTGTAAGGAGATGCAGACAGAAATTTAGTTACAGAACAAAACCAAGTACAGAATTTTGCACTAACATTTTCATAATTTATTTATAAAATCTAGATTGTAGGGCATTTTTCAGATTCCTTCATTATTATTATATGTTTTGTGTGTTGTTACTTTAATACATACTGAGGAGATGGACAGGATTTTCTCTGAGTACAAATATACAGCTGGCTCTTCTTAATGTGATATTTAACAGATACATCATCCAATATTTTTTTCACCTGGCTAAATGCATTAAATTATTTTAATTCATAAAAGTCTGCAAAACATTATTATTTACCAAAGCAAAATAATGAATGTAATAATCATCAAACTCAAGAATGAAATCAGTCACTTTCAGGTCTTATTTTTATACAGTTCCTTCAGAACTTGCAACTACATGTGTCAGATGGCCAAAACTTTTGTGACCACATGCTTATTAAAATGCACCCTTTAATAAATCATTGTTTCTCTTTTATGCAGTTTCCACCAAGACTTAAAGTACAATGCTTGAAACCTCATCAGTGGGCACGAGTACCTAATCAATCTCTGCAAGTGCATGCCCTGAAGCTGTCAGACATTCGTGGTTGGAGTATGCTGTGTGAAGACGCTGTGTCCATGTTGGCACTTCACATTCCAGAAGAAGACAGATGTATCGATATTCTGGAATTAATTGAGATGGAACGATTGCTGAGGTAAATGTGAACACCTCGTGACAGACGATAAATATTCATGATACAGGACACACACAATCTTCCTTTCTGTTCACATTCGATACTATGACAGATAAAGGACTTCATGGCATGGAGAAAGGAAACCTGTGATTATGTAATGATTCCAAAACCATGCCTAGATGTTAACCACAGCAATGGAACCAACGATTTCTTTTGTCAACACTGCATCTCAATACACTCATCTTAGCTCTGGTGCTTTGTATTTAAACTCTTTGAGCAAGGCAGCTAAAGTCAGTATAGTGACTGACTACAGGCTGAATGATCAAGATTTAATTCCTAACAGGGACTCTGCATTGAGACTATCCGTGGGTCCCACCCGGCTTTCTGTCCAATGGGTACCAGGGGTCCTTTCCCCAGGAGTAAAGCGCGGCCAGGTCGTGACACTGACCACTTGCCTCCATCTAGTGCCAGAGTTGAGAACGAGTGGGAGCCACACCTCCTCTCCCCCCAAGCACCTACATGGCCCGTAGCAGTTTAGCTTTACTTTTAGTTTTACAAAATGTTTAGTCTAATAGTTTGAAAATACCCCAAGAAAACATTTCCTAAATTTGTCTGTCAAGAAATAACAATTTGAATTGAGCAATCTGAAAGCTGGCTAATTAAAAAAAAAAGACTGCTTTATCTTTCACAATCCACAATTTAGCAGTGAATGTGGTGTCATTAATTTTAGAGCCTGTTACTGCAGTTGAAGGAACTTACGCACTGGAGATGATATTCTGGAAAGTTTACAGAATGGATGAAATATTAAAGCCCCTTGCAGCATAATTGATTATGGGATGATCACTTTTCAAATTATAACCTGTACCTCAAGGAAAAACTTAATAGTCCGCCCAGTGTAACCCAGAAATCTGTAGCAAATAAGAGTCTTATTTGGCTAGAGAGCTCATTGCAGTTTCATTTTAAAGGTGACAGGATTACAGTTTCCTATGTAGAGAATCTGAGTATAAATATTGTAGTGTACTTGTTTCCAAAATATTTGCTTTAGCTAATTAATACCACTGGAATATAATAGAATTTCCTGCAAGGCTTTTGTCTAATTATTCTATTTGTCTTACAGTTTTCATTCCCACACTCTCACTTTGTACGCCGCGCTCTGCTACCAGTCCAATTATCGTGCAGCTCATGCCCTCTGTCTCCATGTGGACCAGAAACAACTATTATATGCCATTTGCTCAGAGTATATGTCGGGGCCCTTGCGACAGGGTTTCTATGATCTGCTCATAGCGCTTCACTTGGAATCACATGCTACAACGATGTGAGTAGTTCTTCCTGCTTTGTTCATCCTAATACTTATACAATATTAGTGCCATAATTAAATTTATAATTTTAAACTGTATTTTATAATAGTTTATGTAAACAAATTCTTCTCGTTGTTATTCAGATTATCAATTTTTAAGTGTTGTGTAAGGTTTTTGCATGCTTGTCTTAAATTCATTGACTCCCATTCTGCTGTAATTAAAATGAATTTTAATTCTCATCTGTAAATTTTATATCAGTTCTGACATGGTGCTTTATCCTCCTTATGCTTTTTGTTCATACATGTTACGTATTTTTACATACTTCAGACCTACAAATCATCTTCAAATATTTACGACAAAAAATCTGAACACAAGATGGAAGAGGAGGCACAGACCCCACAGCAGTAGAATCTTACTTCTGTAGTTTGACTTTGAAGACATTTTGTTGTGTTAAGTGTGCAAATAGGAATTAGAAGCAGCACAGCACATAATTATAAAACATAACTTTGCTAATCTGTTAACAAGAAGTTAAGTATGACTTTGAATTATAAGGTATTCAGGAAAAAAAAAACATGCAACAGGTAAAGTTGATTCAACACAATGTGGCTACAAAACACATCATGTAGGATATAAAAGATGACATTCACTGAATGAGGGTGTGCGCCATTCCACTGCCAACTTGCATAGTGCGCATTGTTTACTTGACTGCAAACTCCTGACATTTCCACATCCGGTGGTACCGCGTTTCAGTGATCCTACTACTTGTTCCGTAGTGGCACGCGTTTCAAACTGTTGCACATTTTTCTAATACCCTGTAAATGAAAGCAGTGAGGATTTCAACTGAACTATGCCTATGGGCTTTCAGAATGAACAGAATTGGCATTCACTGACTGCTTATTCAGTAAATGTGTTCTTCTGCAGTTGTCAAACTATTGTGTTTTTCCATAGCAGTCTTGTGTTTCCATATGATTTTTATTTTGTCAGTGTCGATTCTTAAAAAAATTGTGTTCATCTGTTTGGCCTAATTTGATTGTACATTCATAAGTTACTGTAGTATATGTTAATTAAATTTGAGTTTGGTAATCATCTGAAGTAATGATTTTGTCTTTCAGGGAGGTTTGTAAAAATGAATATATCATTCCGTTGGGTCCAGAGTTAAAAGAATTATATGAAGATCCTACAATGGACCATAGTCTATGCTGCCTAAAAACAGAATCAGTAAGACCGCAGATGAATATGACAGACATTGCGTAAGTACATTTTTAAATTATTGTAAGAAGAATAGAAATATTATTAGAATTCTGTTTTGCTAATAAAAGGTTGTTAAACTTGTTTAATGTAAGAGTGTATTAATTATTGACATACACATTTTGAAGTTATCTAATTATTTGTTGTAGTAGATCTAGGAACATTATTGAATGCAACATCTGTTTTTTAAAACTTTGTATTTTTCTTCTTACAGTGAGACAGTTGACAACATCAAGAGTTTGTACAGCCCCTACTTCCCTCTTGACGTGGTAAAGAATTTTGTAATGACAGCTCTAGATGAGGCTGTTCAGATCAATCAAGTACACAACAGGGATCCCATTGGAGGCAGTAATGAGAACCTATTCCTGTAAGTACAACTCTTTTTGTTGTGTTGTACTCTGTGAAAAAGGAGAAAATATGTACACACACACGCGCGCGTGCATGTAAAAACTTTATAATGCTGAATCAGGATTACATTTTTTTGATATTGGGAAGTTTTATTAAAATTTGTTGTCATTTTCCAATTTTGGTTACAATTGCATTATATTAATGGACACTTTACTGAAAGATATCCATGCATTTCTGCACATGAAAATGACTGGGTTGGGAACCCCCAGTCTACCTTCCTGATTTGAATTTATTGAAGTCTGTGATGTGATTGGTTCTTATTCTCGCAGTTACAGTTGAAACCTGTTTGTAGTAAAGCAACAAATTGGATAAAATATTTCTTAAACTGCATGTTTGAATACAAGTACAGTGATCCCTTGGTTCCACAGGGTCCAATTTTTATATTAATGATAAATTTTTAATAAATGATATGTATTGTATCATATGGCCAGTCAGATTGCTTCTAAGTCGAATATTTATGTATTCAATAAATTCAATTAAAGATAGTTTTTGTGGGACCAGTTACAAGAGACTACTGCATATAAATTGTATAAACTTGGGCATTTGTGGAATGGTTTGATTCAATTTATTCTTTATAAAGAGCTGTGCGTGTACTAATGAAAATGTTCAATGTTATTTCAGGCCCTTGCTGAAATTGGCGGACCGTTTGTTGCTGGTTGGTATGCTGACTGATGAGGATGTTGTTAAGTTGCTGATCATGATTGATCCAGGGACTTGGGATGAATCATTTCAGAAAGGTAATTTTTGTATGTGTATAATAATTTGAGATAAACGCTACCTTAACCATTCAGTGCTGGGAAGAGAGAGCATTTAAATATTAACCTTTCTTGGCCTTGCATTATGGCTTATGTGCATTCAAGCTGGCCACTAGCATACAACTAAACCATTAATGTTTTAGGTATGACCTTTAAATTCCCGTGGTCTACGCACATGTACCGGTTTAAATGGAATATAAACCATGTAAAAGTGATCCTTGTTACAAAATACAGTGTATTTATTGCATTTTTAAGCTTAGAATGTCAAATGAAAGCTATATTCTTGAGACTGAACCCATTTTCCTGAACATAAAGTTTTGTAAAAATCTGTCTTTATATACATAACTACTTTACATTTATTTTCAGTTATTTCAGGTTTCTTTAGCCCTGAACCCTCAGTTTTGTAGTCGTGTTGTATGACCTGACTGTTCTTGCCTCGACACAGGGTCTGTGAAGTTATTTTTAGACTGAGTTAGCTGTATGAATAACTTTTAATCTTTTCCTGTCAATTCAAGATACAAAAATTCCCACATTTTCCATGATGATTTGATATCTGAAATTAACTTTAATCACATTGGAGGGAGTGAAATGAAATTTATTTCCTCAGGTAGAAAGAAGGGCTTTGATTCAAATTCTGCGCAGGCTCCTGACACTAGCTGGAGCAGATTGAGTCACAGCTGAAATAATCTTTGATGAATCTTACTCATTCACATGACATGTGCCTGCGAAAGGGATACCTGTGTGCCTTGTGCCATTTTTACTTTTCTGATTTGAAACTACTCTTTGTTGATAAACTGTTCTGTAACCAGACCACTGACAAAGAACCCTGATAAAGACTAATCATTTTGCTGTGAGGCTTGGCAGGCCAAACATTATTACTTCTTCTTACATTCAGAGTTTGTTGTCCTGCTGCTGACAATATGACTGCATCTTGACAATTTATTGGTAAAAATTGTCTACATGATAAGTAAGTCACTGCAAACATAACAGTGAACAGAATTACTGTGTCACGACTGTTTAATATGGTCTTAAATAAATAAAAAAACCTACTTCAGTGGTACACTAAGCCAGAATTTATCTGGATGGATTGCTTGTAAGAATTTTGACAAAATTTAATTGTCTGTATGTACCTGCCTGTCCCAAATTTCAGTAAAAAATATGCTCATATATAAAATGTGCCTTGCAGATGGTAAGGATGAGCATAAGAAGGGCTTGTTACAAATGAAGATGGCTGAAGGAGCAAAACTTCAGATGTGTTACTTGCTTCATCACCTTTGTGATATTCAGCTTCGGCACAGAGTGGAATCCACCATCGCCTTCAGTCACGATTTTATTGGTGATCTTCAGACTGTAAGTTCTACTTCTAGACAGTAATAGCCAGAAAACTATAATTTATTCGAATTACATGCCATAGTTTGCTGGTTCAAATTTCTATTTAAAGCAAGAAATTTGCATTCTTTAAAATCATGAAAGATGTCAAGTTTTTTATGAACCTAGCGTATAAATTACAAACTACTCCATTTTCTAAATAATTGTCTAAACTTTGTACACAAAATACCGTTCTTAGTACTTGGAATTTAGAGTGAAAGAATGTTTCAAGCTTATATTGAAATGAAGTTTTAAAATTATCATAGAAACACTGACTAAACTAAACTGAAGTAATTTATCTTTCTGACTGATTAAGTAACTGCTTACAAGTTATCAAGATTACTGAAACCACGTAGTTTTTAAGGGGACCTTTCGTGAAAATGTCACAGAACGTTAAATATATTTTTCAGTGGGAAGAAAAATACTAAATTAATTATTTCTTCATTACTTGTTTGTTCTTTGTGTAGGTTTTACTATTATCCTGTTGTCGTTAAACTTTAGAATGATATTGAAGCTTCGTAGTTAAACAGAATAAGATGCAATTTGTTTGACTTAAGTGAGTGAGCCTTCAATAAATTTTTTAAGAGAATCGAATATTAGAATTATAATAAGAAACCTAACTCTCTGTTTCATCATATAGCTCAGTCTAAGAAGGGATGTTACTGTGGTTCTTACATAAGATTGGTCATAGCAAATCTTATGAGTAATGTGCTAGTTTCATTTTATTGTTTCCTATAATGTTTTTTATTATAGGATCAACTGAGAAGATACGTTGAAATCAAGCAGTCTGACTTGCCATCAGCTGTTGCAGCTAAGAAGACCAGAGAATTCAGATGCCCACCTCGAGAGCAAGTAAGTGCTTTCGTACTTTCAGTTTTTGCTGGAATTCTTTCTCTCTAACAATTCAGCATGAATTGTATAAAACAAGCTAGAACTGTTGGTCACTATGGATACTGTTCGGAAGTTAAACAAATCTTGTCTTGCAATATACTTTTTTTTCAGGACTAAGACATTATTCAGAAGGTTTGTTTTATTTTATGCCTTGTTTTAATTTTATATCCATTACTGATGGAAAGGTATGAACTTCAGTTGAATATACATAGCTGAAGTCTGTGAATTATAATTGCTACGTAAAACATTTATACATGACGCTAAACAGCGTATAGGACATGTTTCAACATCTGAGCTCATATTAATAAATAAAATATAGGATTACAATATAATGCCATTCATCCACTCACACACATCCCTTTCAGCCTTTGAAGATTAATCATAAAATTGGAGAACATAACTTGTACAAAAATCATTGTTAAAAAGATTCTTCATTTGACAGAATTCTAAATTTGTGGAAAAATTGCAGAATAATTGTGTTTTATTGATTTTTTGCAGATGAATGCAATTCTTGGCTTTAAGAACTTGGAGGGAGAAGAGAGGGAGAATTGCCCCTGTGGAGAAGAGCTGTCCGAGCGTCTGGCTAAGTTCCACGACAGGCTTATGTCCTATGTTTCACTAAGTGCTCTGCAGGAGCCTGAGGAACCTGAGGTGAGGTGAAGATGGTGTATTGTTTTGATGTAAGGGAAGTCCATATTGCTGTGATAAGCTGTCAAGAGTGGTCAACAGTTAAGAATTTTCATGTTTTCTTCAGGAACTCGCAGCAGATGTGGCGAAGTCTCGCCCATTCAAGCGTTTATTTAATTTTATCAACGCTGTGAAAGAACTGGAAATAGAACCCAAAGAAGTAGAAGAACCTTTAAAGAAATCACCAGAAGGTAAACTGTTAGTCCTAAGTCTTATTACATAATCCCAGCAATGTGTTAGGGACAGTTTTAATGCTTATCATGAGCTGTGATTGTTTTGGTATTTATCATTATTTATTATCCTGTTTAGGTGTGTTTGCAACTTTGAGGAACACCTTCTAAAACCATTTCAGTCCATTTGCCCATATTCATGAAACAACTCAAGAACAGAATAAGTGAATTTTGATTAAATTTGATAATTTCCACATTATGTAGCATCTTGAGATTAAATTTTTCCTTATCAAATATCCGCATGATGATAATTTGTAAAAGTGAAGTAGTCACTGTGATGTGTTGTGTTAACTAAAAAGAGGGGTTCGGTTATTACGAAGGATGGGAAGGTTCAAGGATACTGATATGTGAAAGGGATTGGAAATGAATACGAGTAAAAGAAGGAAAGAAGGTATGAAATGGTTTAAGGAAAGTAAGAAAGAGAGATGGGAGAAATGTTTGAAGAAGATACAAAAGGATAAAGGAGAAGAAGAGAGAGAGAGGGATTTGGATATGAAAGATTCCCCATTGAATTTAAATGGGCTTTTTACTAGTTTTATTATATCTTGTTTAACCATCTTATGTAACTGTTACAGAGGTTTTCAGAAAAATATTAATTAGTACAATTGTAAGGTGGGCTGAAGAGTCTCAGATTGAAACATCTAAGCTTGTACGAGAAATGTTCAGGTAAGTTGACAGTTATTGTTTCTTCAGACACTTTTCCTGTTGCCGGTTGCCTCCGTGACACAAACCCTCTTCCACGCGTCCCTCTTGTTCATGAATATTTCATTTTCATTTCATTTGTTTCCTCTGTTTTATTTTCTTTCTTTATTCCAAGAATTGCTTGCTTATAATGCAATTATGCTTAGTAACTTGATTCTTCTGTGAAAATTTTTTAACCTGCTAGTATAACTAGGCAGTTTATGCTCTTGGTTCTGCAAATGTGTTCCATTGGAAAGTGTTTAAATTGAAGTCAAAAAATTCTATAAATATTTTTATTCCTTAGACCAGTCCTTTGGTTCCGTGAATCAAGTTATTGTCACGCGAAATAATGAGACTTATAATACACTAGATGAATATTCTACTTACTGACACTGTCTTAATAGCCCATGGTTGATAACACTTAGTGTCAATTCGTAATTCATAAACTGAGTGGATGTCCAAGCAAACTTCAAAAAATGATTTTAACCTATTCACGGTATTGCAGTATAGCAATGACATAATGGCGAAAGTATGAAGTCAGAAGGCACGTACATCCTTTAAAATTTCCGTGTGGGAATACAGGATTTAAACCCCTGTACTGCAGGGCTGTTAGGCTTATTTCAGCTCCTGGGGTAATGATTTAGCGGTGTGTTAGCGTG
This sequence comes from Zootermopsis nevadensis, assembly GCF_977971745.1. Taxonomy (NCBI): domain Eukaryota; kingdom Metazoa; phylum Arthropoda; class Insecta; order Blattodea; family Termopsidae; genus Zootermopsis; species Zootermopsis nevadensis. Next base: position 469,662 of record NW_028259134.1, on the reverse strand, counting down.
ACAAACGACCATCTGAATTGTACATAAGCTGAGACATACAGACAGTAGAGATTAATGTTGACGACATGACTAAAGGTTTCTGATCCCCCCCAGAATCAGTTATGGTAACTGTCATATGTGGTGTTACATAACACTCATTCTCCTAAAGTTCCTATTATTTGCAAGATACGTAACATTGTACTTTCATGTACACATAGCCATTTTTTTGAAAAAGTCTAAGCTATGAATTAAGCATTGTTTAATATTTCAGCTTGTTGGTGCGACAGTATGACAGCATTGGTGAGCTCATTAGATCATTACAGAAGACATACATAATTAACAGTAAGACAAAGGATGATGTCGCTCAAATGTGGGTTGGTTTGAGTCAGATAAGATCTCTGTTGCCTGTGCAGATGTCGCAAGAGGAGGAGGGCCTGATGAGAGAACGACTATGGTAAGTTGGTTTCACCAGTAATTATGGTGATTATTCTTATTGTTGTTTATTTTTTCTCAGTTTTTCTCCCGTAATTATACACAACAAGCCACGGTGGTCTAGCGGTTAGAACGCTGGCCTTGTAATCCTGGGGTCTCGGGTTAGATTCCCGGCGGTGCCCGAATTTATAACTTGCGTTGGGCAAGGCCGTGGTCTAGGCAACACGGAGTTTTCCTCCGTGGCATCCCAACAATTACTCCATTCACACACAGAAGAAGGCAATGGCAAACCACTTCTGGATCATCTGCCAAGAACGTATATGAACAGGTCCCAGTCCGAGAAAAGGATGGAAGGATCCTGTTCATATGGACCTGTCCTCAGACAGAACACTAAATAAATAAATAAAATAAATTATACACAACTAGTGGACCTGGCAGTTTCCAAATAATTTCAAGGGTTAAAAAGAGATATGATTGATTTTGTACAAAAGTAATGTAGTGTAATTAATATTCAGAAAACTAAAATTATATCTTTCACACTTGAGACTAAAAGTATAATTTTAATTACTATGTAAATGATGTTTCAATTTTCCATTTTGACTGTATAAAAGATTTTGGAGTTATGTTAGATAGTAAATTGTGTTTTTACTTTTATGTTGTCCCACAGTGGGAGTAGAGATAATTGTCGGAACACATTTTTGCACAGCAATGACACTGGGTTACGTTAGTGCAAGGATGACATAATGCCGTTATTGGAATGTGTGCAGCAATGACGCACTTGAAGTGGTGTGTAAAAATTATAATGAAAAGTTTATTATCTGTTATAAAAGATGCCACTGGGGTCGTATATTCTTTCCAGACTACTATTTGAACATTCGTAATACTGAATCCATTATTATGTTAACTACTGTACATTGTTCTAAATGCACTTAATATATATTATTTTTTAGGAAACTGGTGAACAACCATACATTCTTCCAGCATCCTGACCTGATTAGAATCCTACGTGTCCATGAAAATGTGATGGCAGTGATGATGAATACTCTTGGCAGACGAGCTCAGGCCCAGTCAGACACCCAGACACAAACTCAAGTCACGGGACAAGAAGGAGAATTGCCTCAAAAGGAGAAGGTTGAAATTCAGTACCACTTCTCAGTATTTGTTTAGCATGCAAAGGGAACGTATTTCATCCTTCTTTTAACCCTGTTATCAAGCTTCTCACGTCTGTCTACATATCCTATTATTCAGTGTGACCACTGCTGTTGTATACCACTGGAATCTGCACTGAACAGAACAAAGAGTGCTACCATGAAAACTTATGGGCCCTGATATATACACAGGTTGATCCTTTAAGGAAATGGAATATAACAATATGGCGGCCAACAGAATGTTTTGATTTGATGTTTTATTTCATCTAAATGATGACATGTAAACGCATCTAAACGTTTCTTATGAAATACTAGTGTCTGCCTACTAGAACTGCATGCGTATGATGTTGTTCATTACACTGTTCCATGTCATGTTGAAAATACTGCATTTACTCCCATAATTGACTTATTTGTTCATATCTACTTATTACATGTAACAGTTGATAAGACAATTGCATGTTTTTCCCATTTAATTATCAAAATGTCATACAAAAATGAATTATAACACTAATGGAATTGACGGTGGTCATCTTCTGGGTTGCTGAGTAATCATTGCCCTGATGATCGAGGCAGCACCACCTCTCAAACGTCAATGAACTTATGCCAGACTACATGGTGCAACAACCGATAAGACAGCCATCATCATGCTTGCTGCCATGAGAACCTCAAATCTCACTTAGTAATGGAATTGTAAAATATTTACTGGTGTTTTTTCTCTGTACAAATTAGTAAAGGACACTAATTTAATTTAATGTAAGTTTTATTTTATTTTTATCTTCACATTTTTGTATTGTTCAAATCAGGACACCTCTCACGAGATGGTCGTAGCTTGTTGCCGATTCCTGTGCTACTTCTGCAGGACTTCTCGTCAGAACCAGAAGGCTATGTTTGACCATTTTGCATTTCTTCTGGAGAATAGTAACATTCTTCTCTCGCGACCATCTCTGCGTGGCAGTACGCCTCTGGATGTGGCTTATTCCTCACTCATGGAAAATACTGAATTGGCTCTTGCACTTAGGTCAGTACTCTTGATTAGCCTTCTGCCTTAATCTTAAGTTCCCTTTCATGATACAGATTGTGCCATGAAATATGGCAGATACAGATTAATGTATTGCTTAGTGAATGATTTAGATTGTTTGGATTCCATAGACAGCATACTGTGACAGTTATTTGAATATAATTATTTGAAAATTTGCCATTCATATGATTCTATGTGAAGCATATACTTGTTTTTCAGAGAACATTACTTGGAGAAAATTGCCATCTATCTTTCCCGTTGTGGTTTGCAATCCAACTCTGAGCTTGTTGAGAAAGGATATCCAGACTTGGGATGGGATCCAGTGGAAGGAGAGAGATATTTAGATTTCTTGAGATTCTGTGTCTGGGTCAATGGTAATTAAAATTCTTATATCTTTTCTGTATGAGAAACATATGTAGAGCCCTATTCATAGATAAAAAGGTAAACTCTGATGACCTTAGTTAACATTATCTTCTCTTCCATTTGTATGCGAATTCTGTTTTTGCCTTCTTTTTACATACCGATTTATTTAATTGCATACTGTGAACGCATTTATTGCAAATATTAAAAGAGCATGATTCTGTTTAATTTTGATTAATTATACCAATGTATGATCTGAAGCTTTCATGGTGAGTTTGTATAATGAATTCTTCTTAGACCCTAGAAGAATTTATTATAATTTATGGATGTTTTCTACAGTTTCATTTCATAAAACTTCTTTATTACATATGACCAAATTAATATGAACAGACTTTCAAAATATGTTTTTAAGAATAATTTTTCCTGCATCTAGATATTACAATGTGGAATCCTGTAGATGTGCTAGCTGTACATAAAATAACTTACTGTAATATTCAATCATTCACAAACCCACAATACAAAGGTCAAAATTATATGAATAATGTATTTTATTTGTAGGTGAGAGTGTAGAAGAAAATGCTAACCTTGTAATCCGTCTTCTTATACGTCGACCAGAGTGCTTAGGTCCGGCGCTAAGAGGAGAAGGAGAAGGCTTGCTGAGAGCTATCATGGAAGCAAATAAGGTTTGCTCATAAGTTCATCATATCAAGCACATATACAGCAGTCAATGTTAAAGCATTAACAGTCTTTAACGCCCTTTAACTAGTAATATAGCTCTTTAAATCTGTTGTATTCTGGTGATACTTGACATTTGATTCAAATTACTTTATATACTGTTATAGTGTTACATGCAGCCACAGACATGATCTACTGCAGGGGTTCTCTACGTCTTGGTGCTTGCGGCATACTTGGGATATATTTTTTTAGGGGCACAATTTATAATAATTCTTTTCTTCAACAGAAATTGTTTTTAACAAAGTTCATTACCTTCAACCCAACCTGTGTAAGAACTGAAGCTGCAGAGTCTGAAATTTATTGTGGGGGTAGGAAGTGACAGGAAAAATTTTGAGTAACTTTGGTGTTTGTTGGTGGGTGTTCTAGCTGTTATTGTCCAAAAATGTAGAAATTTTCACAGTAGTTCTAGTCTTTCTCTCATTATGTTCCCAGAACCTGCTATAGCTATCACTCTTTTGATGTTGAAGGCTTATGAACATCATCAATGGGATGATATGATTTAATAGATTACAGCAGAGAGTAATGATCAGGTTTCAAAGTGAAGAAACGAAAAGAAAAGAAAGAGGGAGCAGAACGCTTACTTGAAAATCTGTAGTTTATTGAAAATTTGTATCATAGAGAGCAAAATGTTCTGTGCAGGGCTGTTTGTTGTAAGACCAGTATTCCAAGATGCTAATTATGAAATTATACAATTATCACATTTTGGGTGTTACAAACCAGAATTTACACAGTTTTTAAACATGAATATCCAGGAGTTAATAGGGCCTATTAAATATAATGACGACTGTTTTGTATGTGTGTACATGCTTGAAATATCACTCCCCTTGAGTGAATCAATATGTATACATTGAGAATGTTTATGAAAGAGAAGTGTCAGATTTGTTTTATATTTTGTTGGTATTGTGGTTCTTTTGGTAATCGGCGAGTTTCTGTCATTCCAGATGTCAGAGCGCATTGCTGATAGGAGGAAGCTGATGGATGAAGCAGAAGGAACGATGTCCATATTACAGTTTGAACATCCACTGCCTGAGAGCGATGAAGATGAAGACTACATTGACACTGGATCTGCCATTCTGAACTTCTACTGTACTTTGGTGGATTTGCTGGGGCGCTGTGCTCCAGATGTTTCTGTTATTGCGCAGGTTATTTAACAAAATTTATGCTCTTTTCATAAAATACATTAAATGCTCATTTCATGGTGTCCTGTTAAAAGTAGTTCTCTTGTGACCTGTTACGGAAAATTCAGTGTTTCTGCCTTTGTTGGTAAGCGTCCGTGAAACTCCTGTGCTTTCAGCTACACAATTTTTCTCTTAACAGAGTAATGTTAAACCTGTAACTTATCAGGTGGCTGATAGCACATAACACATTATTTCTAAATGATGCATCTTATATTTTTAAAAATGGAAAACAATTCAACAGATTGTATTATACCTTCATTAAGGAGAAATTTTTACAGACTAGTAGTGTCACCTTACAGCCAATCTGGAAATTTTTTTAATCACACGTTATAAACTGTAAGACCAGACACTCTTGTTTTGAATGTTTTACGTTGATACCTATGAGGATAGGAGATTAAAATGTCTGTCTGATGAAAGTTATATTTTCTGACAAAGCAGTATTCCATGCCTTTGACTGCAAATAGGCATAACTGTTAAATTTTTTGTCTAGTCCATTTAACATATACATACAACATGTAAAAGTTATTTGTGAGATATATATATGTAGTGAGCACTCACACGCACCAAAATGATAATTTTTCTTCACATGTAACATGAAACTGCATTTTGTATTAGAACACACTAGAAAGCTTTGCATCTACAAAGCTTGTGGGACAGGTTAACATATCTTTCAGTAAGATGGTGTACCCTCATGTTTTGATAACGTGCTCTGTAGCAAATACTGAATGCCAAGATACTAAATACCTGATTGTGAGAACCAAGGACCAATTTCTTGACTTCTCATTTCTTTTTCTTCTATGGCTCTCCGGTCCGTGTTCGGTCCATGGCCTCCTCAATTCACCTCTTCCATTCGGTCCTACTGTTAGGTCCATTCTATCCGAGGCTTTGATTGAGGTTTCGAAACATCTTCCTTTTTACGGTGCAAGGTTGTTAGCCTTGCGACCAACCCCCAACCTGGAGGACCAGGGTACCTGTCTTAGTCTGACCTCTCCCCCTCGACCAATCTGGCTAGGGAGGCCCTACCAGTAGCTCTGGGGGTCACTGAGGTACTCGAGCCCCACCACCACGAGAAGGTGCAGCTACCATTAAGTGAGGTGACTTCTCATTTACCTGATCTCAATCCATTAGGTTTCTTACTTTGAGATTGTGTACGGGATAAATGTTCTTCTCAAAACAATGTCTTTACAACAATTAAGAGGAAGAATAACAGAAGCTACAGTTACTATGCCAAGAGCAACTAACTGGCAGAAGTCAGCTCTTAGTTCAACATGGAATGAGTGTAACAAATACAGTGACATCTCTGTAAAAAACATGCCGTGACTTATTTACATTGTCGCAGTTGGTACCACGTGTCGTGCGCATTTTGTGGTATGAGAAGTGACAGATGCAAAGAAATAGAAACACCAATTACTTCGGTCTTAGAGTTAAAATGTGAAACCTTTGAAACAAACAAAATAAAGCTATAAGACAATTTTTTATATCTGATATATAATTTTGCTCAGAAACTGATAGTAATTGCTGAGTGATTACAGGATGTTGAAAGTTTTGTTTTGTTTCAGAGATATTGCTGTTTTTGATTAATAATGAAAATCAAAATACAATAGGACATACGTTGTTCTCTTCAGTCTTGGTCATGTTAGCCTTCCTTATCCCTTCCTGTCTGTCAGGTTGAAGAAATCTATTTCTGGAGTATCAGGATCAATGAGCGAAATTCCACTGCTTGCAGTGATAAGATGACAGTGAAAATTATGCCTAGCAGACACGACTTACAATTTAATATAGACAGTTGATGGTTTGGTGTGATAAAAAGGTGTGTATGTTGCTTAATCAGGTCTTTGCTTGTTAATGCCCAGGGCAAAAATGAGTCTCTCCGAGCAAGAGCCATTCTGCGGTCGCTGGTGCCTCTGGAAGACCTACAGGGGGTGCTGAGTCTGAGGTTCACCCTTACAAATCCTGCAGCAGGAGAGGAACGGCCTAAGAGTGATATGCCATCTGGTCTCATTCCTGGCAATAAACAAAGCATAGTACTCTTCCTGGAGAGAGTTTATGGTATTGAGACCCAAGAACTGTTCTACAAACTCCTGGAAGATGCATTCCTTCCTGATCTCCGTGCGGCGACTATGTTGGACAGAGTAAGCTGTTTGCTGTACAGTTAATTAATATATTTTATTTTTGAAATCGCAAATGATAGCATTTTTATTTGTTAATAAAGTTGTAAGTATTATAATTTTAGAAATGATTATGGAAAATTTTGTTCCCATAGCTCTTTCAATACTAAAATCTTAAAACCATTATTTGTAATTAATAAGTTTGTCATATATATTCCTGTTCTCTGTACTAAAAAGCGCCAATTCTCATGTCGTCTAACATCAACACTGATCCTTGTCCTTGAAAAACAGAAACATATAATTGGAATTATGGGTGCGGAAACAGTAACATTTCTTATGAAGTATATCATGATAATTCTATAATGAAAAGAATATTTGTAATTATGGCTGAGTTGCTGTTACAGTATACACCTTAACTGGTTTCAAAGATTTTCAGCTGTTAAACCATATTCATTAAGTTCTGCTTGATTTCAGAATGATGGCTATGAATCTGACATGGCACTGGCAATGAATCGTTACATTGGTAATTCCATCTTGCCACTCCTCATCAAACACTCCTCGTTCTACAATGAAGCTGATAATTATGCCAATTTGCTGGATGCCACTCTGCATACAGTGTACAGACTGTCCAAAAACAGAATGCTTACCAAGGGCCAGAGAGAAGCCGTGTCAGACTTCCTTGTGGCTCTTACCAGGTAAGTATCATAATTAAGTACGCTTATGACAGTCAGATTTAATTAAAATTGGGTGAAGTGGAAATTTGTAAGAATGATGCACGGCATGTTTCTGTTGCCTCGCCTTGTTGGTTGAGCCTTTCTTATGCAACCTACTTGTAACACAGCAAGAGCATACAGAGAAAGACGCTGTCAATGCAGATACATCGCTCTGAAGAACTACTGGAGAGAATTTAATTTTGTATAAGTGCAACCTGTTCACAGGCAAATATGTTTTAGAGGTGTTCTAGTAGTTAGCACTGACATAGTATTTAAATAGTCCTGGGTTCATTCCCAACCACTGTCACTAAGAATTAAAAAAGTTATTGAACATCTGTCTGCATAATCAGCTGAAGGTGGGAGTAGAGCCAACTACTGAAAAAATCACGTGTGTTGAGTGTACCTCAGGCATGACCAATGTCTAACACAGTATTCCTTTAGTATTTTAGCGGTATTAAACGTTCATTTCAAAGATATTTGGTGTACCATTTCCAAAGTTTTAGGAAGATTTTAATTTTAATGTTATTATACAAAATATGAAATGAACAAACCTGTGATTTTGGACTTTGCTTAGTGGCTGATACAGTGTTGATGTTGATAGCAAGGCAAATAACTCGTGCAGTCATACATATGAATGAACAGATTTTTTGAAATGGGAAGCACAATGTTACAAAGATGGTGCGGCGATGACAATTTGTCTTGATGCTGGCCAACAGCAAATACATTCTCAGTGTCACTGATAAAGAGGATTCTAGCTGCAAGTATGCTCTTGGGTTACCAGGTTCAAAGGTCGATAGGTATGGAACCTGAATTTTATACTGCTGTAGAAATGTCAGTCGTGGATTAACATTTGTTGCTGGAAGTATGCTGAAATTTTTAAACACTGTTTTCTTTATCAGACAGTGAACACTCCATTTCGTGTTTAAAACACCTATTTCTTACAATATAATTTCTATTACAGCCAAATGCAACCAAGCATGTTACTAAAGTTACTGAGGAAGCTTACCATTGACGTTTCCAAGCTGTCAGAGTACACCACTGTAGCCCTCAGAGTATGTATACATAGTGTGAAATGTTTTTTCTTCATCATCATATTTTGGGGAAGAACTTGTTAGTTATATGCAGATTCTTGACCATTTATGTTACTACTACATAAGAATTCCAGAGTGTAAATTCACGAAAAATTTATTTTTGAAGAAAAATATTTTTTATGTAAACTGAAGTCAAGTAAAATGAAATAAAATAAAATAGAATATACGTTATTTTAATACAACCATCAAAACTAATCTTTGTTGTCTTTCGTTGTTATAATAAAATAATTTATAATGAATATACAGTGAAAATGGATTTGGATATCAAGGTAATAAGTAATTTCTGCAACATATTTAAACAATTTTCTTCAAAATTTTATAAATTATATTTATCACAGTATTAAACAAAACTTAGACTCTTATAATTTTCAACTAACTTGTGTTTTCCAGTTGCTGATGCTGCATTATGACCGATGTGCCAAGTATTACGGTTCTACTTCAGGGCAAGGGATGTACGGCGCATCCAGTGATGAAGAGAAGAGGTTGACCATGATGCTGTTCAGCAACATCTTTGATTCTCTGTCCAAAATGGTAATTTATAGTTTCAGAATTTATCATCTGTCCATCATACTGTTGAGTGCATTCCAGTAGGATGTGTGTGTCACCCTACATAGGCCTTTACTTGGAGCCACTTTATAAAAGTTATGACACTGTTCACAGTCTTGTGCGTTATTCCTTCATGTTTTATGGCTGTTTTTTGTTTTGTAGTTATCAACCCTATATACTGAGAAGTTGTATCAGGCATTCAAAATCTTGTCAGTGGTATGTGAATGTAAGCCACAAAGAATATTAAAAGATGCCAGAACAAATAATAATCCACTCATGTGTTTGTAGTTTACCATTGGTTGGTGAGTTTGAGGTGGGTTAAACCAGAACATTATAATTTTTTAATATAGAGTCTGACCTATATTATGCATTTGTAGTTTGCTGCATGTAAAGTTTACAGTGGGTGAATTTGAGGGGTGGGAGTGGTCGTAGATGAGAATGCTATTGGAAATTTTGAATACAGGAACTGACCTATGTGATATGTTTGTAGTTTACCATATCTAGTGTCTGTAATCCGCTTGGTGGTGAGGAAATGAGGTGGTCTGTATATTTTGAGGGTAGTAGACCCATAATCTGATATATGTGTTCCAGTTATGCTAGTGAGAAGTAGCGTAAAACTGCATTTCTCTCAACAAAACACAGTTTTCTTCTTCCCATATTCGAGCAAATTTTGAGGAATAGAATAGCTACTGGTTGCGGAGCTAATTCAGAAGGTCAACTGTGATGAGTTGAGCTCATCTGACATTAGAAGGGAGCTTGTAGTCTAGACTGCATCCACTAGTATTTATTAGTATTTGTTTGACAGTATTTACATGCTGTGAAGATGTTACTCAGCTGTATCAATAGCAAATAGACAAAGTGTTTGTTTATCTTAGGATTATGATCCAGAGCTGTTTGGAAAAGCGCTTCCATGCTTGACTGCCATTGGTTGTGCCTTACCACCAGACTATTCTCTGTCCAAAAATTATGATGATGAATGGTACAGCTCAAAGACAGGAACAGATCCTGATGGTCCGTACAACCCACAGCCCATAAATACCAGCAGGTATCTATTGTTTTTGCAAGTTTCTGTTCCACAGTAACAACTGCAAAAGTTACATGTTTGGACACCATTGTAAATTATTAGACATTATTTTTTTACCTTAATTTTATACATTTCTACGACCCGTTACATTCTTTCGACACATGCAAGGGCAATGTGACAAATAGTTCTGTATCTTGGGGATTTCGGAAGATGAGCTAACGAATGCCATAAATAAGTGAAAATCTTATAAAACATTACTATAGAGAGAGTAAATAAAAAAGAATGTGATGGGTAAGGCATGTAGCTTGCATTATGTCAATACCGTATGCTTACAACATTTTTGTTGAAAATCTAAAATTCATAGACCACTTAGGAGACCTAGGGAAAGGTAGGAAGATTTTTTGAAAATAAATCATCAAGAAACAGGGTTTCAGGACATGGACTGGATCCATCTGGCTCAGGAGAGGGTTCAGTGGCAGACTGTTGACTGGTATGAACATGGTAATGAACCTTAAGGCTCCATAGAAGGTGTGGAAGTGGAACGAAGTGAGAATTAGTTTCTGAAGAAGGGCTTCCTTTCCTTGGGTTAATTAATTATGGAGACTTTTGTAAGTTATGTTTCCAACATCTTTGTTTCCACAAGTGGTCAATGTATAAAAAAGTAACTTTTTTATTAAATTTGTATCTTATATGCGTCATGTTTGTGTTTGATTAAATATATTTATTTTGTACAGTCTATACACAAACGTTTGAAGTTTATTGGTGTTGTAAAAATTATATAATATTAAAACATTTTATTGTGTAAAATCTAATAGTTTTTAAAATATTTTAAATTGATAAAAACCTGAAGACGACGGTATTACCCGTCGAAACATGTCGTTTTAATAAAAGCGCTAAAATCGTATTTACGATTAAGAGCGCTAATATAATATTTTACACAATAAAATGTTTTAATATTATATAATTTTTACAACACCAATAAACTTCAAACGTTTGTGTATAGACTGTACAAAATAAATATATTTTTTATTAAAGTTGTATACTTGGCCAAAAAGTAAATATAAACAAAACTATGGTCAGAAAATCTCAGAGACCAAATAACATATGAGACAACAATATTAAAACTGATCTTAAGGTAATCGGCTGTGATGTTGCAAAATATTGTGACGAGAATTTTCCACCTAATACGTGTGCCGCAAGATCTCCTCTCTCCCCACAACACATCTTGAGTGACATTCTGCCAGCTGGCAGAGCAATGCGCTTGCTTAGGTCTAGGCTTTTGTACCCCCCTCTGCTTTCTCAAAAATTGTAGTAAGTCCATTTGCAGAGTAGGGAGAAGTAAGTAGACCAGTAAGTAGTAACACCGTTTAATACTGAGAAACATTTCTAGTTGATGAAAAGTTATCTTGCAGTGGCATGAGCAAAGTAATATTGTTAAGTTAGTGCCAGATAAGATCATGAACATTTAGTGTAATGTCTTGAATCAGTGGTTCTTAGCTAGTACAGGCATCACATTGTGTTCATGATCAGATGGTTTGGGCAGGAACCACAAATTTAGATACTGTATTAGTTAATATGACTTTTCTTATAATCAGTTTGATTCTTTCTTATAATACATTACAGAAAACTGAGAATATGAATCATTCCTTGGCTAGGTTATTTTATATGCATTCTCACAATTTGATGGCATGGATTGAATTCTCTCATGTTATGTTTTGCTGTAACTTTGTTTCAGTGTGGTTTTGAACAATGATCTCAACAATATTGTCCAACAGTTCTCAGAACATTATCATGATGCATGGGGCAGTAAGAAATTGGATAATGGTTGGGTATATGGAGAGCAGTGGTCTGATGCGAATAAAGCTCACCCTCGCTTGAAACCATACAGCATGCTGAATGACTATGTAAGTAAAACTGTAATGGACGCTTCACTATGACATGTAAGATTATATTTCAGCTTCTAACAACAAAGAACTCCTACACTGGGAGCTTAGCCCAATCAGTCAGTTCCGTTACCTTCCATTCTGTCAACTTATCAGTTCTCCTAAAGGCCGTTTTCCAAGAGATGTCCGTACAAAAGTTCTGCATCCATTCTTTGCCTCACCAGCTGCCCAGAATTCACTTTTATAATGCAAGGTGACAAATATAAATCATTGTATTAATTCTAAACTAGTTGTACAGTTGATATCATGGAAACTTCTGAACACACATGAATCTGTGTATTATGTGGAAAATATTTTCTAAAATAAAGCTGTTGTCTTATATTCAGGAGAAAGAACGTTATAAGGAGCCAGTGAGAGAGTCCTTGAAAGCCCTGCTTGCTATTGGTTGGACTGTGGAACACTCAGATGTTGAAGTACCATCAAACAATAGAAATTCCACAAGAAGATCTTCCAAAACAAGCCCAGTAAGAATCACCTTTAAGTATTAATTCATTTATGATACAGTATGCGCTCTTATTTCACCTCTTCCAGTGCCCACAGAAGTGTGACAATTCAGCACTTGTTTTAGCCCTTAAAGCCAGTATTTATATATCCACTAAGCTAACACTGTGACAGTATTTAAATGGCCTGTCAGTAACAAATTTGTTACATACGAAGTGTCAAGTTTTTCCCTCTTCCAACCCTGCAGTTGTTTCAATAGAAAATTGCTCACTAACTTGTCTTTTGCGTCCCTCACAATATCTGCTTCACTCTGCTCACTATCTGGTGGTTTCTCAGCCACAACACTCTTTTCATCTTCAGCACTGTCTAATTCGCTCACACTACCACAAATCCTAATGTCTCTGTTAACGGGTTCCGTCATTTCCAAATTCAGGCGGGGTGAAAGGCCAGGATAGGCCGTGTTGCTTCCTGGTTTAAACAGCAGGAGTGTCAAGAAAGCAAAGAAAATGCCTCGTGTAAAGTCGTTTCTATGAACAAGCCGATGGAAGATTTGGGAAGTGCAATGTTTTGAGGACTCATGACCTAAATAGTATAACAGAAGTCAATAGAGAGATGATTTGTCATGGGCAATACAAGGTCTATTCAGAGCTTTAATAATAATAATAATAATAATATGTAATAATTTTCCATTGAACATTCAACTATGTTTCTTTAAGGTTGATAAAGCTACACCATTTAACTACCACCCACACCCAGTGGATATGACTAATCTGACACTAAGCAGAGAAATGCAGAACATGGCTGAGAGGCTGGCGGAAAATGCTCATGACATCTGGGCAAAGAAGAAAAAAGAGGAGCTAACAACTTGTGGTAAGAACTGACAAGCCAGTGTGAGATTGGATAGCCTGATTTATGAAACCGTATTACCCAGATTTCAAAAGTGCATCCTCTGCTGTTTGTAGATTGTTGAACGTCACAAGAAATTCACTTTTTGGTCAATCTCTGTTTACCCTTTTAAAGACTTGCCTGATATACTAAGTTTAAATGTCCCACATTAACTTACCTATCTTTTCTGTGATGCCAGAATAAATTTGGATTTGGTCCACGAGGCTTCATGAATTTTACATAGAACATATGGTCTTGACTTCCTTAAAAACTCCCGACCACCAATAGCCATTATACTCACAGGCGGTATATGAAGATATAATAATTTGAGATACCAGTATGTCTGAGAAAGATGTGGACAGTAAAGTAGTATCTATAGTGGCTGCCCTGGAATTTAATGGCTTGAAACATTGATAAACTTGAGTTCATTCTGCAAGTTCCTTATTTTTAATAAAAATTTGTTCTTCTTGGACATAAAAGAATGTAATGTTTTGTATGTTGCCTACCATAAAAGTCAAACTTCATGTTATTTTTCTGAATTGACACAGATACATGGAAATCTTAGTATTTCGTTAACTTTTTTCAAACTTAGAACTGTAGTTGTCTCCTACTATAACTATTTTATTTACTAACTGTTGCAGTATTAAATGTTATATATTTAATATTTTACTCCATAAATCATAAATAAAACAATACTGTTAAGTATTTGGTACTTTTATCTATATTTATATTTGAAGATTTTGGGTTTAATTACCTGAGGTCAGACTGTTCTTACATATATATTTTCTTGAAGTTCTATATAGTCCTTCCAGTTGAATCCTGTGACAGTTGCCTTAAAATTGGCCACAATCACTTTCTTCCATATCCTCCTCCTCAACTCATTATCCCATAACCTGTACAGCTGAGAAAAAACTATAAACTAAGAAGCAGAAATATCCAACAGGAATGCACTGTGACTTTGTTTCCAAATTACTATCCAAATTATAATTTTGAGGATGCAACTTGCACGTAAAGCCACTAGCATTATTGTTAGGAAGTGTAAATTAGCTTGAAACTTTTGTTCTAACAAGTCTTGAAATAAAAGACTTTAAATAAAATTTTAGGCATTATGCAAGAGATTCGAGATCTTTGTTCAACCTGTTCTGCAAATATATTTATCACCATAAAATAAAACTAAATTCAAGATATTCAGGTGCTACATGGACAGAAAAATATAGCATTTTTATTATATCTAGTCTCAGCTTTTAAATCCTAATGAAATGAATAACTGAACTAAATAAATAATTTTGCTGGCGTATAGGAGGGGCCGTCAGTCCACAGTTGGTGCCGTATGATTTACTGACTGACAAGGAGAAGAAAAAGGACAGAGAGCGTTCACAGGAATTTCTGAAGTACCTGCAGTACCAAGGCTATAAGTTACATAGGTAAGTAATTCACGGAACTTAATCTGGCAATTTACCACCTTTCTCTACCTTACTTTCAGGCTTGCATAGTATTAGGTATTTATTACTTAAAATTATTGTGTGAGACTGAAGTTGACCTGTCCCAAGTATTTTCTGTGTATATAAGAGAAATATTATTTGTTGAAAATTAAGATTTTTATAAAACATGCATAAAACTATTAAAAATAACTGAATTAGAAGGTGACTTATGGACCTGGAGTTTATCTTCTTGATGCTCCATTACCAGCAAATTACTTTCATAACATTATGCAGAAACTTTCATGTAATTATCCACTTGTGAAGATGACACACATCTCACTGCACTCTTAACGAACTATAGAGCAAAGGCCTTCTTGAGAAGATAACAGTTTTCTGAACTAATAAAGAAATTCCCTGTCTGTTTTCATGAAAGTGTTTTCCTTTTTCTTTAAACTTTCTGTTTTTAGTCACCAATCATTTATCATTTTTCAAGAATGTACAATATCATATTGCTAGTTGTGTTCTGTGTCAGTTTATTTTTCTATTTGTGATGGGAGCACATTTTTAATTTCTTTTTCTTCAAATGTTGTTCGAAAGAAAACAGTGTTTTGTGAAGACTTTTCTTAATTATTTAAACTGTACTTCGAGTTATTTCGTTTCTTGAAATGAATATGATATTACACAAAGAGTCATTGTTCTTTTTTCAAATAAATTCTTAAATTCTGTTTATATTGTATAAAAACTTTATATGACGTTAATATCACAAATGATTCTTCTGTTAAGGCCAATCCGTGGCGGTGGAACTGAATCAGAGCAGGCTGCTGCAGGAGCTTCTGTAGAATTGAGGTTTGCGTACAGCCTGCTTGAGAAACTTATTCAGTACCTGGACACGGCTTCCATCAATATGAAGCTTCTCAAACCATCAAGTACTTTCAGTAGAAGGAACAGCTTCAAAACTTCCACTAGAGACATTAAATTTTTCTCAAAGGTACTTAATAATTGTATAAAAGATACTTGTACCTACATATTTTATTTGTACTTTATTAATATTTTCAATAGCTAAGATTATATAGTATCTAACGAGAGGATTTGACTACACAGAAAACAAATTATACAACAACACAAGCAAAACAGTTCTCTTTCACAGTGGCAGACATTGGTTTCTAACAGCCTTAAATTTCCCAACCCCCTTCCATTCATCGCAGTTCCAGGGGTTGTTTTAGTGGCGCACAAAGTTTTAGCAAGAAAACCAGCCAGCTAGACTGCATCTGCTGATGGTAAATGACTGGCATAGTGGATTTTAATATGAAGAATACTTTTAGAAAATGCAGTTATATGTCTCAGCCTGACATCTATAACAATGTTTTGCTCTTTGCATTAAAATTAATCATGGATATCACATTCGGTATGTGCCCTAACTAATCCATGTAAGCCATGAAGTTCTATACTGCCTTGTTTCTATAATGTTACGTTAAAAAGTGTCTTCTCAGTTATTTTGTTTTGTAGCGTAAATGGTATGGTTATTATGACATAGATTATGAATTACTTACGACGTGGGAGGAGGTAGTCATCTGTCTTTAATATTTTGAAATTTTATTGGGGTTAAATATAAATTGTTCCTCTTTTTTTACAGGTAGTGCTCCCATTGATGGAAAAATATTTTAGCACTCACAGAAATTACTTCATTGCTGTAGCAACTGCTACCAACAATGTAGGGGCCGCATCTTTGAAGGAGAAAGAAATGGTGGCCAGGTAAATAAGGTGTTTCAAGAAAATTAGTTGAGGTACAGGTACATTGTGTTGATATGCAAGAGTTTGACTGACAAGGATTTAAGGTTTTATGAACTTTCAGTACCTTCATGTATTAACTTTACATGTGGTCAACTCTACTGGTATTTAAAATAATTTACTTACACATTACTTACCTGTTGCTTTATATCAGTATGAATCTTAGTCTCTGAAGGAAGAACATACCAAAAATGAAGTTCTGAGGGGATTATGTGCACCTGAGAGAGATGAGGTAACAAGGAATTATTAAGTATCACAGCCAAATAGGATTCCTGCTTCATATTTGGGAGATCCTACATTAAAATCTGAGCCTGGAGACCAGGTTCATGGGGTTTCTTTTAATCTTTCCTGGCAAATTATGTGGTGTTATGTGCGTCAAAAGCTGTGCGTTATGCCTTCCACATCTTCTTCATTGTAGTAATCGTCATTTCATTCAGTGTTTCCAAATGTAGCAAGTTCTTCACTTATTTGATTAAAACTTTTAAGACCCACCTGAAAATCCATCAGTCACTGTGATAAATAGACAAGTCTGTCTTCAGATACATTTGGATGCAGTGAAATGTTTAGTTTTTAAGTTTTTTTGCAATCATGTGGAGCACTACTAAAAGTTCCCTGTCTGTCTCTCTGTCTGTACACATGAAATAGCTCGATAATGGACAAACGAAGTTTTATTGAGTTTGACGTTTCAGAATTTTGTAATAAATTGTTGTGCCATATCAGTTTCCATTTAAGTCAGACTATTTTAATGACCACATTTTACAAGAGCATAAAATATTTTGTATTGTAATCTTATCAGAATAGATCAATAAATTGAAACACTTTCTTCGATTTTGTTAGCATCAAACCATAATAATAAATAAAATGTGAAGAAACGAAGTCTCAGATGAGCTGAGACTGCACTAAAATCAGATTTGTTTTATTTTTTTTAGTTTTGGTCCCTGTTAAAAAATGACTTTAAAACAGAAATTTAATTTTGTTTTAGTGTGTATAATAACAATAATTAGTGAAAATCTTAATATAGATTGTAATTTTGTATATAGTTCTGACTTCAGGAATTTGAATGGTTATAATCTAACAGTGAATAGTTTCATGTGAATTTAAGTCTGGAAAGATTTCATCATAGTTATAATTATTAAGTTTAGTTAACAGCTTTATTTTCGTGACTCATATCAATGTAAATGAGTTATCAGATAGTTTAATATTGTGTGTGTCCATATATACATACATATGTGATTCTACAAAACTGTTTTCCATTCTGATTTTGTAGTTTGTTTTGCAAACTCGCCAACCTACTGCGTTCCCGTCTGGCAGCATTTGGAGCCGATGTGCGTATTACTGTCAGATGTTTACAAGTATTAGTAAAGGGAATTGATGCCAAGTAAGTGTTTGATTTTATGCTAGTGTTTGATTTCATATGTCATTTCTTTTCTTACATTTAACACATATGACCTTATAAATGTAAAGGTTAATGAATGTTTTCATTCATTCCAGCATACCAGAAACAATCATTAGATTCATGCATTATTCATATTTCTGTTCTTATATGACTTTGATTTTTGACCAGACCTCTTCAGAGGGCTTTGCCAACAAGGCTTACTTGCTCCCTGTAGCATGATCCCCCCCCCCCGCCCCCCAACTTGCTCTCCGTACTGTTCTTTACTCCACTAACTTTCTTATCATGCTTACTTCCAACTACTTGGCCTCCTGGGATTGGCTACCTCCAGGCTTTTCCCTCATCCCCAAGGCTTTGCTTCCACTTCCAAAGACTTTGCTTCTCAGGCCTCCTTTTGTGTGCCTTGCCACCATGACCCCCCCCCCCCCTCCCCAGGCCCTGTCCTCCGTCCTAGGCTTTATCTTACTTTTTTCTGCTTACTGCCACTTAATTTAAAGTGGCATAGCTTCATAAGATTGCCCACATCTGGACACCACCCTCCTCCCAAGGCTTCCTCCCCTCCAAACATTCAAAATCCGTGGCTTTTCTCTCCCTTGGCTTTGAAACCCGAGTGCTTCCATCATCCTGGGTTGTCAGACCACCCTGGGCATGCCACTCTCAGAACTGCACCATTCACAGTGCTAGGCCACCTCCAAGCCTTGAATTTCTTGAGGACACACCTGAGCTTTCCCACTAGGTTTGACACCCCTGGGGTTTTAGCATATAATCTTTTCCCAGGGCTTAGGCCCTGTACTTTCTGCTCCCAGGGCTTGAATAGCAGACTTTATCCAATGATCTTGGCCCATACAGGGTTGCCACCAGTATTCAGTTTGTTGTTATCTATCGCATCTTTCAGCTTAGAATGTGCTACCATCTATCTGTGTTCTTACAAACTACATGTTCTTCTGTACGGTAACTCAAGAATGGCTAATAGTATTTTCATGTAATTTGTCATCATCATTATCTTCAGGGGCTGGGCCTTTGGGTCCATTCTGATCCCAGGATTAGTCGAACTGGTCCCTCCGTCTCTTCAGTGGTCAACATTTTTATGGGTGTTCTCCTTATCTCCCTCACAGATTTTGTGATCTTTTACTGTTATTGAACAATTTTTTACCCAGATCGCTGGTGAAGAACTGTCCCGAATTTATTCGAACCTCAATGTTGACATTCTTCAACAACACGGCAGAAGATTTGGGACATACTATACAGAATCTGCATGATGTAAGTTTAATTGAAGAAAATGCAGACCTCTTTTAATTTTTTCATAAAAATTATTGATCGTCTTTGACTGATATGTAATATTTGGTATGTCTAGGGCCGTTACAGCCATTTGCGGGGCGCCCACTTGAAAACGTCTACATCCCTTTTCTATATAAATGGCGTCATTTTGCCAGTCCTCACTTCTATGTTTGACCATCTAGCAGCCTGTGAATATGGAAGTGACCTATTACGTAAGTATTTAGAACACGTATGAAATTGAGAATCATGTGAGGAGGGAATTCTAAATTCTTTGTACAGTAGATTTGATCACTTACTAGAAGCATAAAAATGTACCAGAGAAGACAGCGAGTTGTGTCCAAGTGGATGAAAGAAAGATAATCTCCTCTTAAGAACGAAGAAATTTATTACATGGCCTTGTAATCCTGGGGTCTCGGGTTCGATTCCCGGCGGTGCCCGAATTTATAACTTGTGTTGGGCAAGGCCGTGGTCTAGGCAACACGGAGTTTTCCTCCGTGGCATCCCAACAATTACTCCATTCACACTCAGAAGAAGGCAATGGCAAACCACTTCTGGATCATCTGCCAAGAACGTATATGAACAGGTCCCAGTCCGAGAAAATGATGGAAGGATCCTGTTCATATGGACCTGTCGTCAGACAGAACACTAAATAAATAAAAAATAAAAGAACTAAAATAGTTACTGCAGTTCCATCTACAGGTGAATGTCGTGAGCATATCCACATATTTCAAGAGTAGTCCTCGTTAGTATAGTTCTCTTTTGTTACAGTGGATGAGATACAGGTTGCTTCTTATAAGATGCTCGGCAGTTTGTTTACCCTGGGTACTGATGGATCTTTGACAGGAGACAGGTAATTTGTTTTTGTTTATAAAAGCAAAGCATATGAAGATGTCATTTGAAATTGACATTTGTATGATGATGCGAAATTAATTTCAGGAAATATTTGAAGACCGAATTTGAGAGGCATCGTCCTGCTCTCGGAAGCTGCCTAGGAGCTTTTTCTTCAACATTCCCAGTGGCTTTTTTGGAGCCTCATCTCAACAAACACAACCAGTTCTCCCTTCTCAACCGCATTGCAGACCATTCCCTGGAGGCACAAGGTTAGTGGTTTTAAATTGTTAAAAACAACCCCTTTTCTGTATTAGGTGTATCAGAATATTTCCAGACATTAATATTTCTGTGCTTATTATATTTAGAGGCTTCTTCATGCTAACCTCTTGTAACCTTTTACATTGTTGGAAGGATTTATTAAAGTCCTGTGTTTTGAACTCCACAAGTGCAATATGCAAATTCCTTTGATTGTAATGACATCATCAACTATCTTCCCTTTGGGTAATAAGTTCAGTTTTGGGGCAAGAAATACATCAGACAAAGCTGGATCAAAGAAGTATGAAGGCTCTGGAACTACACGTATGCAGTTCCTGGCCAGAAATTCATGCACATGCAAAGCGGAGTGAGCTGGAGCACTGTGGTTTTGAGAAACCAGTCTCCATTTTGCCATTTTCAGGATAGTTTTACAACAAATCTTTCCACTGACACTAAGACTGCATGTAGGAATTTTGATTTACAGTTTGTCTTATGGGAGATGTTCATGATCAGTGTTGAGAAACAAAATATCAAAGGCCCTTCACACTGGAAGAAACATGTATCTGGCTTTCTCTGGTGTAGTGATACTGGCTGGACTATTACACTGTTTCGCTGCTTAGTTTAAGGGCTGTACCATAAACTCATGTTTCATGGATCACTGTGAAAATTGGAATTGCTGTATGTGGTTCAGTTTCCATATAAAACTGTAAATGTTGTACTAACAGTCACATCAAGTGACTGAGGAAAAATGTGAGGTATAATGTGAAAAACTGTTGAGCACTGTCTGGACTTCTAGTGTGTGACTGTTATACTATATTTCACAGATCAGACTCTTACATATCATACATTTCATTGCTTCAGATGTGATGGCAAAAATGGAGGCCAGCATGCCAACTCTAGAAGCTATTCTCACAGAGGTGGACCAGTTTACTGAATCAGAGAAGACTTATGCAGATGCTCCTCATATCATTGATGTCATTCTACCTTTACTGTGTTCATATCTTCCCTTCTGGTGGTCACAAGGACCAGACAATGTCAGTCCAACAGGAGGGTGAGTACTGCTATTTGAGGGTAACTTTTGTAATGCAACTGTTTGCAAAGACTATTTAAGCATCGCCTTCCACATTTTATTGCATGGTTTTAGCATAAACAAAGCACATCCTGTGGACCAATTAATGTCTGGTGGTCTTGTGTAATATATGTTTATGAGCTGGGAATGTCTGCATAGTTTTCATGAATGTTATGTCATTACGTCATTAGAGGCTAGTACAAACTCATACATATTCATTTTCTACAGAAAATTATTCTAGATATTGGCATTGCCTTCGATCAGGTAATTTCCCATGATGCTCTTCTGTACAGATGTTATTACTAGAGAATAGCTGGACAGATGTGTATGAAATCTGATGTTGGAGTTAAGCCATTAGAGGCAGATCCGAACTTGTACATTTTTGTTTCCAGAAGTTGATACTGTCATCATTAAAGATTAAAGATGAGGAGGTACTTTATGATCTAAATATGGGTAAGATTTAGT
This sequence comes from Zootermopsis nevadensis, assembly GCF_977971745.1. Taxonomy (NCBI): domain Eukaryota; kingdom Metazoa; phylum Arthropoda; class Insecta; order Blattodea; family Termopsidae; genus Zootermopsis; species Zootermopsis nevadensis. The sequence goes on along the minus strand of NW_028259134.1, from coordinate 447,561 downwards.
GATTAATTTTTTTGTCCAGAACTCATGTGTCCATGGTGACAAGTGAACATATGAACCAGTTACTGAAGAATGTTCTCAATCTTATCAAGAAGAACATTGGTAATGAAAATGCTCCTTGGATGACAAGAATTGCAGGTAAACATGTAAGCTATTGAATCATTTGTTAACAGTAGTGCCATATTTTCTTCATTCATTTGCTTTGATTTTATATATATATATATATATGCAGTTACCTACTGAGAAATGGATATTTTTAAGTTATTTAGCTTTGCATTATCCCAAGTTACATGTAACTTTTCTTATCTTATTTAGCATACACACAGCAAATTATCATCAATTCATCTGAAGAGCTGTTGAAAGAACCATTCCTACCATTGGCTGAACGTGTTAAGAAACGAACAGACAATATGTTCCACAAAGAGGAGTCTCTGAGAGGATTCATCAAGTCATCCTCTGATGACACTTCTCAGGTAAGGAGCTGGTGAGCCTTGTATTCTTGCCTATCTTAAGAGCTAAATGAACATAATTTTTCCTAGTCCTTGAGGCTTTCATCTATTCACCATTTTATAGGGTATTTACTTCTGTGTACCTGAGACAAACCTTGCCCCTGAGGTACATAGTGCAGCAGCTATTTATGAAATACATTTTGTTTCTAATACATGCTACGTGTATTATATACTTCTATTGTGAGGCGTGACTATATATTTTACATCAGTTATTATTATTAAGTCATTAAAATGCATTTTTAAAATTTGTTTTAATATTAACTTTAGATTGAGTCACAAATTCAAGAAGATTGGCACCTGCTAGTGAGAGACATCTATGCTTTCTATCCACTTCTTATTAAGTATGTTGATCAGCAACGCAACCACTGGCTGAAGAACAATGTGGTGGAAGCTGAAGACCTATACAACCATGTTGCATACATCTTTAACATTTGGTCTAAGTCACAGGTACTGAATTTTAATAGTTAACTCTTTTGAGTCTTATGTTTCACTGAAACAGTATATCCAGGGTGCAGCTGGCTGTGTGTCCTTGTAGTGTCATGCTATAGGGTGGCTCACAAAGAAATTTACCCATTTCATGTTGCACAAAATCTGAATTTGTAAAAAGATGTTACATATCACATATACCCTGAAGCACAAGAACATTGAATGTTACTTTTAGTGCACGTGTTCGTTATGATTCCCATTCTACTCCATGACCTCCTAAAGATGATTATGTGTATTTGTGATCACCTCATGGCATAAATCTTCTGAAACAGATATCCCTGATAATTCCCTGTTGTGATTTATCAATAATATTGACCCTAGAAGGATCATTGTTAGCAATAACGTATCAGTATCCAGTCACAAGCTGGAAAGTCATATAATGCAAAAACATATTTGTTTTGTTTTAGTACTTCATGCGTGAGGAACAGAATTTTATATCTGCCAATGAGATAGATAACATGGTGCTGATCATGCCTACGGCAACTCGTAGATCGGCCGTTGTGTCTGAAGGTGGACCAGTTGCTGGAGGTAGCAAGGTGAGTCTGTCTTATAACGAAATGTTAAGCTCTTAACATTTTGATCTTCTTTCTTTGATAGGTAGTGTAATGGCGTACTCCATGCTAAGAATGTAATATCTTCTATTCCAATCTGTTCTCATACAGGGGTCAGGTATTTAAAACCTTAATAAGAATACATATGGGAGAAGATTTTCTTTTCAGTTATATTTATTTATCCAACAGTTTTTGGTTCGTTAATTGCTGTTATGTTATATAAAGAAACATAAAGACATGCAAGATGTTTCAAAATGTGAGTGGTCATTTTATTATGACATTTAATTGCCTAATTATTTTATTATATTTATAATGATGGTTAATGAACTTCACAGAAAATCTGAAGTTATAAGCAGCACAATAATGCTGTTTCACACTGTAGATGTGTGTGTAGATGTTGCTGTGCTGTTATTACTTCAACACAAAATTCTAATCATGAAGGGTGTTATGTACTGTCTGAACAAAGAATGTGTTTGGCTTGTAAGTCAGATATATGAGAGTAATGCAACTCATAAACAATAAATTTCTTCATTTGGATGAACAGAAAAAGAAGAAACATCGAGATAAGAAGCGTGACAAAGATAAGGAGCTGCAGGCTAGTCTGATGGTTGCCTGCCTCAAAAGACTGTTACCAGTTGGTCTCAACCTGTTTGCTGGCAGAGAACAGGAATTGGTTCAGCACTGCAAGGATCGTTTCCTCAGGGTAATTACAATAATATTTTTAAGTAGGTTATCATATTACAGAAATAGAATTTTTGGAAGTAAATCAGATTTACCTGTCGGAGGACATCATACAGTTGTGGGCTTTTGTGAATACAGTAATGAATCTTTGGGTTGATCATACTATATGCAAGTGATTATGCAAAGCCAGTTAAAATCTAGAGGAAAAGTTTGTCTTGTTTCAGGGATTCTTTTCTCAATTTCTGGTCACATGGTTTGTGTAGCATTAACTGCTTATCAGCTCATTGCAGAGCTGTAAATCGGGGGTGGGGGAGATGATTGTAATTAGAATGATGATTGACAGCAGTGCAATTAATGTGAATATGCTTTTACTTAAGCCTGTGACAGCATGCCAGAAACTTTAGTGGCTATGCATTAATGTAATTCTTTTCCCCTCAGTTTTTGTTTACATTGTAATTTGTATTTCTCAAATTCTTGACATATACAGGGGACATTTTAATGCTTGTGATAAAATAAACTACTTACTACTGTATTTCAGAAACTGCCAGAGACTGACATAATGGAATTTGCCAAGATACAGCTCACTCTCCCTGATAAGATTGATCCAGCAGATGAAATGTCATGGCAACATTATCTTTACTCCAAGCTTGGACAGAAGAAGACTGATGAGGAAGGCAAACCCATGAAAATTGAAGATGTTGTTGAGAGGATTGTTGCGATGTCAAAAGTACTTTATGGGCTGCACATGGTGAGTCATGATTATGGTATATTAAATGGTATTATTATATGTACAATTTCTTATATGTTTATAATATTAGTAAATATGTTCACTTATGTGTGTAGGGAATATTATCTAGATGTAACATATTTCTTGTGTTCAGGTAGGCACATTTTTAAAATATCACTAAAGTAATTTGATAAAATGCTGACCTCAATAAAATACACAGATCTAATGTTTAAAAAATGCCTAATCTATTATTAATTTAATCAGCAATATTCATTAATTAATCTTTTATCTTTAAGAGATATAACAATTTTAAGAAGTTATATTTATATCTTACAAATAAACTTCTACTTAATTTTTGTCCTCCATATTTTATTGACATCATGATGAATATAATTTATAATTTTATATAACTTTTTGGCCCATGATAACAATTTGTGCAGAAATACTCATTCACTTCTGATTTAGAAGCCTGATGTGGTAAAGCAGGAGTATGTTATGGTGTCTCAAAGTGATCAGGACATGTTTCATTGAATGTGAGCCAAATCAATCAGATGTTTGTGTGCAGGTATATTATCTTTTATACATATACAGATTTATATAATAGATATCTTATGAAGGCAACATAATTAATAGAAATTTGATAAAGTGTGATGCTTATCTGAATCACAGATCAAAATATGTGGCAGATACAAAGAGAGATCGTAATCAAGTTCTACTTCAGTCAAATTTGTATTATTATGAAAATTTGTTAAGTTTTGCTTGCACTTGAACTTTTTATATTTTCTCATTGCTCTGTTTTATTAACACATTGAAGGTAATTGTAGGATGTCTAACATTTTTTACAAATGAAATTAACTAGAGAAATGGTGTGTTGAAATAAATGGGGCATAGTAATAAGAACTACTAATATCATATGTAGTATATCCAGTTCCAGAGGAACTTACTGCAAGTGTTATACAATTAAGAATGAAATCTTCTAGTCAGAAGAGTAAAGTTCAGATATTAGATGCAGTAAGTGGTGATTTAATTGTGTTTATTTAACTGACAACATGATTTCTATTCCAATAACTTGTAAGCACTGCAGTATCTGAAGACTGTTTGTATGTAATTGCTTCTACACATTATATTAATAAAACAATTGTATGGCAGGATCTGAGGTTCTTATGGCAGTGAGTATCAAGATGGCCGTCATCTGGGTTGTAGCACTGTGTAGTCAAGTTGAAATTTACCAGTGTTTCAGAGATACATGTTGCCTCCATCATCGCCTTAATGGTTGAGGCAGCAAGTTCCTCTGAAACATCTGTAAACTTGTACCAGACAACACATTGCACTGCAACCAAGAAGACAGCCATCTTCAGTTGCGTGGAAAATAAATAATGCTGCTGAAAGTTTCGGTGAATAAGTCTTGGCAGACAGGTTAACATGTATCCAAATGTAGACTTTACAGAAATAAATAATAAAGAAGACTTAGTTCCCATCTAGAATTTCAACTAATAGAGTATATAATATATTATGTTGTCGCAACGTATGATCAAAATTTGTAGGAGCCATATACAAATATATGATCTTCATGGAGATTACTGCAATTAAGCATTCATAAATATCATTAGTATTGTCTCTGTAATGTGTACATACCCAGTGGAACTGCATAGTCCTGCAAATGTCTTCACCCTATATATATCGTATTAAGAATATCAGGAATCTGTAGTAAGTGACAATGTTTCCTTCTTGTTACATATTTGAAGAAAATTTTTCAAATTTTTACAAACTGATTTGCAAAGCTGGTTGCTACCTGTTAATGCTCAGAAATGTATAGTGATCTACCCACAAGCAATTGAAATGTCCATTGTGCCAGTTAAGATGACACTGAGGCGTGGTTGAGCTTGTCCACTAGATTCCATAGCATAATTTCACAGGCTTTGTAAGTCTTATCACAAGAACTTTAACATCAGGGATACTAGTTTTAAAATGGGTGGTTTCACACCTCCATACCTTCTTTCAACCTCTCACAATTTCAGTTAGTAATAATTGCTTACAGAATTTTGTATGTAGGAATGTATTTATAAGTTCAAAATCAAATCTTCTTTTTGTATTTACAAAATATGTGTTTTATATAGTTCTGGGTGATACGCTTTTGAGTAAAATTTTTCAGTTCCCTAAATCTTTCATTTCTCTATAATTTTGCTTCTTATTTTATATTTCAATTTGTTATATTGTTCCCTTTCCTCCTATCATAGATGAACTTTGAGCTGACAACAGATGGATGAACTTACCCACAACTAAACATGTACTTATTTACAAACAAGGTCCCACTTTATTATTTCCTTGTGTAGATTGACCACCCCCAGCAACAAAGTAAGGGCAGCTATCGTTCAGTTGTTTCCACGCAGAGGAAGCGTGCTGTCATTGCCTGCTTTCGACAAACATCACTGCATTCTCTGCCAAGGTATAGCAATCAACCATGAGATGTTCTTGTGCCAGTGTAGATTTTGCCCTTGTATGTTATATGTTTTATATTTTTATCTGACTTAACAATATGTTTCAAGAAAGTGTTAATAGCAGGCAGTAGGAATGACACAAAACTAACTAACCTTATCATTTATTTCCATAATTTATTTCCATTTATAAGAATATTTACTTTTGTCCCCTTCTCCCCATCCATAGGCTATTTTTTTTAAAAATCTGAACAGTTAACATGTACTGACTAACATACGCATCTTTAAAAAATTATATGTTTAGAAGATACTATAATATACCACTAGAAATCAGTGAACATAACTGATAAAACTCATGAAAGAAACAGATATTTCAGTGAAGTAAACTATGATCTTAGTAAGAAATTAATCTCTTAAGGTAATCACAAAATGTGAATGTTTAAATATATGACAAAAACACTGGATCAGTTTAGGTGCAGTCAGAGCACTGTAAAATAAAATAGTTTGGCTGATAAATTGTTATCCCCTGTTTTCGTACAGTGTGACTTACCTTATTTTGTGTAAAGGATGATTTTCTGCACTCCATTAGTTATTATTTTGACTGTTTTCATAACCACTTGAACTACTCCTCATTAGAAATAAAATAGTATACAGGGAGAATTTTTATCACTGGTTTATTAAATCATTTGCAGTACTTCACAATCTTAGGGCATAAATTCCTTTTTCACTGTAGTTCTCTAGGGACACAGTTATTTTTCTGCCTAAGTTAATCTTCTAACATGTTACATTGACCATCCAAGAGGTGCAAAATATTTTTTGGACCTCCTTCTAATTGTGTTTCATTGCCACCCATTTTCTCTTTAGTCAAACATTATTTTCATGTTTTCTTTTGTATCCAGCACCGAATTTTCTGTATGAATCATTCCCTTATTCGTTCATGCTTCTGTGAGATCTGGGTATTTTCATTGACATTTTTGCCACAACAAATGCTATATGAAAATATAAAAATTCTTAGTTGGAACACTTCATTTAAACTAAACAATTTATTTATGATTATCTATTATGTAATCTGTGAATGACCTAATGTCTATGGAAGTCTCAAGTAAGAGGTCGACACTGTATTAGCACAGGACAACAGAAAGTATCAGGCATCTTTCAGCAGTAAGAAAGACACATTTATTTAATTTGCTTCATATCGCCTTATCAAGAACAAGAAAGAATAAGGACAGTTATAAAGTTTCTGTTATCATCAATCTTACAGTCTGTCATGATCCTTTGGGAAAAAGAGGGAGAAACTTAAAATATTGCTTGAGATCTGAGGTTCTTACGATGGCGAAGATGGAAATGGTGGCAGTGTTTTTCTCCAGACTGCTGGTATCTGTGTATCTGTCTTCAAAGTAAACACAATGTTCCTACCTAGAAGTCCAACACATTTGATATAATCATTCTAGTTCAGAGATTAGTATTTCTAAAATTGTATATGCAGTCTGGAATATAAAAAAAAATTAAGATGGTTCAAATGAAGTTTCATAATTGTGGCCCTAAGTATTCTATAAGACCATTATCTCTGTATGAAAATTTATATCAGCACTCAAGGATTAGACCTTATAATTCATTCTATGGGCATGATTAATCTTTGTTGGATAGTTTTAGACACACTGATATCTGGAATATAATTCCTGGGCTGCTGAGATTTAAGGAAGTATGTCAAGTTTTGCAGTGTGAAAGTCCCACTCTACGTTGTGTCTACTTTAAATAGTAACAAGTTGATTGAGGTATTATATCTGCCATTTCAGAAAAGATAAATACTACAGAAGTGTTGTTTGATGTAGTTCCTTTTTCTTGTCAGTAATCCATTCATCAATTTCATAATACTTGCATATGCATAAGCTTTCATTTGCACTTTCTGTACATTGCCTCTTGCTTTCCTGTGTTCATTTTGATTATGTTATTTCTTGTTTACTTTAAATCTAATATTTTTACAGATGTTTGCAGTAGTATTGTGCAGTAATTATTATATCTAGCATCCAAGTAATGAGATTGGTACCTAATCTGACCTCAGGCTTGGCTATATGTATGAACTTTAATGATTGCTGTTTTTGTTAGTCACAAAGGTTCTAGTGGAAGCCAGAAAGGAGTTTGTGATTCCACTTGTGTTCTGTATTAATAACCACTGTGAACACTTGTTAACTAATGCTAAACCACGCACACCCACACCCTCTATATTCAGTACATTTTATACATGTTTCTAAGTTCCTCTAACACAAGAGTTTTTCGATTTGCAACCTGTTGATAAGTCTGTGTAGCCCAGGTACACTTTTTAATAATCAATTAAAGCACAGTAGTTTACCAATTGTTTAGCATTCACTAATTGTGCATTTTTTTGTGAACAGTGCATATTTATGGGTTTTGTATGGCTTTTCAATAAATGTCCTAATTTCTATACCTACATGTCAGTGGGTTGATAAGAAATGGTTATTGTGGCCCCAGACCTCCAAATGACTGATAATCCTTGCTCTGATATATTCTTTGCCATTACACTTGATGTTATATTAAATTAAATGAACTTCATTATTCAGTTATAAGATAATAATATCAACAGTAGAATACACCAGTTTGAACATACCTGTCATACGTAAGTCGGTAAGACATCGCAGGTTGTGTAACAGAACATCTTAATAGCATATTAAAACATTACATTCAGTTTCAGATACACCCATACTCCTTATATAATTATGAATTAAATTCTTAGACATTATACAATTGGTATACAATATATATATATATATAGTATAGAATTTCAGCTGAAGTTTGAGGTTAGGGAAGACCAACAGTTTTTGTGAAATATACTCACCAAAAATAATATTTTTAAATAACCAATTTACTCTTCTGTGCACTGTGCAAAAGAAATGGAATATCGGTAATATTACAACATTTTTATAAACGAAAGCATTCATATTTTTTGTGGAGTATATTAATTAAAAGAGCCATAGTTCTTTATTATTTTTATACTCCTTTGACACACTTATAAAGGAGAATAAAAGTATAATAATGATATAAGAATATTAACAATTAAGTTTGTATTTTTCTTAGATGGCTTTTGTGCAGTGCATCTGGCCAATATATCACAGTTAGATACCTCTAAACCATCATCCTGCAAGCTAAAGTCTGGCCAAAAGTCCAACAGTCATGTAGATATTATGTTATATTATAGGTGTTATACCAGAGGAATATATTAATATGTACATTTTATTATCAAACTTATAACAAAAATGTCAAAAAAATCTTTTTTATTTTGTTTGCAGACAGACACATACATACTGACACTTGATAGACATAAGATATCAGTTCAAGTAGATTTCAATTAGTGAAATACATGTTTAGGATGGTGGAATTTTAGAATATTGTATGCCTGTTGCAATGAGATTTAAACTCACTACATCTAGTGTAAATCTCAAGATATGGGCTAAAAAGTTATTCTCAGGTATATATGATGTGAAATATAATTTTCACACAAATGTTCATAGATTCTGTTCTTTTTTTCCCTCTTATATATATATATATATATGTGTGTGTGTGTGTATGTGTGAAGGGAAAATGTTACTTTTACATGATGTGTTTTCATTGCAGCTCATGAATATATATGAATATATTACTCTAGTTTATTGGAATGTTTACAGCTTAATTTGTGACAGTATTTACTAACATGAATATAGGTTTGATTATGATAAGATAATAAATATTTATACTTTGTTGTACTACTTTGAAAACGTTGTACATTTGGTATGCTTTCTGTAATTCATGGGTTTAACAACATTTTATGCTAAGATTTGAAACACTTATTACACTATGTACAGAAAATCACCTGCTGGCAATACAACTATAAAACATAACCAAAATTTATACCACATATTTTGGTTTATGAACACTTGCACAGGACAACAATTTCCTGATTATATGGATTCAACACAGTGAAGCTTCAGTCTATAAAACATGAAGGCATTTCATGTCACTAAGCTGCTTTTGTTTAAACCTGTGAGCCTTATTTTGGTCTGTTATCTTATTTAATGATTTTTCATCAGCAGCACAAGTTATATAGTGTCCACTTTGAAGGTGGCAGTAAATGATGAATTGTGAAGGATATGTGGTCATGACCTGTTTTAAGATTCTGACCTTTCTTTAAGTGTAGGAAGCATACAAATGCTCATTCAGGACAACCAGCCTCCAGGCTCAGTTTTGAGCTTGTGACCTGCAACATACAAAGTGAGAATGCTAACTGCCCGACTGCAACGTTGAAACATGAAGGGGGAAAAAAGAAATAAAGAAATTAAACTAATGCTTTAAATGAGAGAAATGTACTAGGTGAAGTCTGTATTTGGTATATGAGATCTGAGGTTCTCATGACAGTTGCCTTCTGGGTTGTAATGCTTTGTAGTCTTGTTGGTGATAACCAACATTTAACAGGAATTAATTGCCTCCATAGTCAGGGTTCGGTGTATCACCTCCATCTTCATCTCTGCAGTTGTACGAGCAATACATTCCTCTTGAACACTGGTAATCATCTTCAAGGCCTCATGGCATCACCACCCAGAAGGCTACAATGGACATGCATTTTGGCATGTTCTTTGCATTGTATAATTTTACGTTTTCTGTGGTTCAAATTGATTATTTTTATTCTCTGAATTAAAGAATATTCTGTAATGGTGCACTACAACACGCGCGTCTCAGAAGAAGCTGTGCTAGAAAGCATTTAAAATTGGCATTTTAACTTGTAACTGACTTACGTAAATTTAAGGCATTTGTGGACATTGTGGATTAGATCCTTATTGCAGACACATAGAAGCAGGGAATTAAATTTAACGATGGCCACATTGGTTCAAAGTATGTTATTCAAGTGAACAGAGTGTGTGAAAAGCCACACGCAAAAACACCAAGAATTAAATAATATAACTAATATGAACCATAAGTTATTAAAAACATTGTTTAAGTTCTGATTTATTTGTTGAAACATTTCTTAGCATGGAAGAAATCTGAAGATATATTGTAGGTTACAGAAAACAATCTCTCCACTTTTTTAGAGCAATTCATAAGCATCTTCTTCCTCTATGTATATATTTTATTGTTCTGTAGGATCCTGTAGAAGATAAATAGTGCATAAGAGAGTGTGATGTGTCCCTTGGCTGTCACAAATTAAGCACTAATTGCTTTGTACTGAGAACAAAAAGTGTAACAAAATTGCCTTTGACTTTGCGTGCGTGCATGCGTGTGTGTGTGTGTGTGTGTCCTCTATTCTAACAAACATGTTCCTGTGTAACATTCATGCTCTATAACAGCAAGCAAACAAACCATCACCTAACCGTTCATGTTGGAAAAGAGTGTTGTCAGCAGCACGCAAAAGAGCAGCCATTGCCTGTCTTCGCAGTGAACCCCTCTACATGCTCAGGAGGTAAATCTATAACTTCTTGCATGTATTTAGTATAGAGGTGACTTTTTCTTCTACAAAATGTCTTGCTTTAACAGTAATATATATTGTAAGGCAGGGTACTATAAAAACAATTGCAGAGACTGGTAGTAAGTAGAAATTGTTCTATAAACCATGCTGTGATAAAGTGAATTATGTCAGCCTGTAGATATAAGTTGTATTTCCAAAGCCCTGTTAAGTACATAGACACAATTTTTATTATATTTAACATGTACACTGTTCGCTCCCAGCTGTGTAGTTGAGGCTGTAATTTGCACTGCTTATTGACTTATAAAACAAATAATGCTTGAGGGAGAAAAGAAGATGGTGCTGTATGACCATGCAACTCAGATGGTAACCAGTTTGAAATATGTGAGAGTTGAGCAGTGGACTATGATGATTCATATTTGAACTTTAAGAATTCAGACACAATTTTATTAAGGCCATTTTAAAATGGCTTCAAATCTAAGGTGTTAATGTTTACGTACACATGAGTGTACAAAGACGTGAAATGTACAAGCGATGCTGATATCTCTGAAAAATATTCTCCAATTTACACACAGATTAGGTTTCCATTGCATTTTGAGTCATGCTAATACTGTGTCATATTTAATGTGTCAGCATCATTGATAGACTGTTCCATAGATAGACAATAATGTGTGATCCAATTTCTGTCTCAGAGTATCGAAAACTAGTAAAATTTGTTAAAGAATTGCAGTTCAGTATTTTCATAATGGTGTATTAGTCAGAAGAAAGTTTAAGAATAGGTGGAAGATTTCAAAGAGGGCATACAGGTGTTGCTGATAATGTCCTTTCTGGATGGTCGTAGACTCCAACACATGTTGAATTTAAGAAGTAGATAAAGAGAGGAGCAGTGCAAAGGCAGCTTAGTGCCACAAAAGTAAACACATTATTGTGAGCAAATTAGGAAATTTTTGGGCTTTTGAAACAAATGTATTGAACAATAGGGTTATTAATTTCAAAATTGTTAAGCACTTTGTAATTTTTTTTCTCCAAAATTTATAGCAAAATTGTCTTACCTACATTCAAGTATTACTAAAACTAAATTTTTCTGCAGTTATTTTTGTTCCTTGCTGCCTGCAAGAAGTTTTCAAGTTCACCAACTGAGTTTATGAATATGAAGTGACGATACTTTTAATACATTTGTCCTTCTGAATTGTCCTCATTCCAGTTATGGAACCGTCCATAATAGATGGATGCTTGAGAGAATCATAACAAATTTTAGTTAGTATTTATGTGAGTCACTTGATATCATTAATGCAAATATCTATGAATCTCACTCTAAAGCACCAGATCTCTCATATTACATACCACTGAAAGTTTGTTTACATATTATGTAAGAAACACGCTCCTACATATGTTAGATAATAATTTGAAAATTTGAACAGTAATATTCACTAGTTATGAAGAGTTTATTTTAAACTCATTTTACATTTTTGTTCTTAGGCATCGAGCGATCAACATTTTCATTCGAACATATCATGAACTGTGGTTGCAAGATGAAAATGTGGGTCAGGAAGTCATGATTGAGGATCTCACAGTGAGTATCATGGATGCGCTTTCTTACATATGAATTTTCCTTTACATATGGCTGTAGTTCTTTCTTGATAATAAAGTTTAGAAATGAGTTTAAACTGTGTTTCTTTCTAAACAAATAAAGAATAATTTCTTGCTTGTATATCTCTTAGTAGGCCAGGAAATAAACTAACATATTCACCCTGCATGAACATTTGGGTGGATGTCCACATAAACATTTATACATGTAATATGACTTTCAATAAAAGTAGCTATAATGTTTGTAGTAAGTCAATAATATTATATTGAATGGTAATTACTGTATGTATTAGCAATCGTTTGAAGACTCAGAGTTGAAGAAAAGTGATGCAGTACAGGAAGAAGGGAAACCAGATCCCCTGAACCAACTGGTTACCACGTTCTGCCGAGGGGCAATGACGGAGCGCAGCGGAGCTTTGCAAGAGGACCCACTGTATATGTCGTATGCTGAAATCTCTGCTAAGTAAGTGTAAATGGCATTTGTTTTCTGAGATCTCTGTCCAAAAGCAAAGTCGGGGAATGCACGTATAATATACATTGTTTTGCTTAGTCTGCTTTCATTTGAATATAAATATAGATGCGTGCTCATCAAAGAATTAACTGACTTAACTATTTACTAAGAACTTTTTAGTATAGGTGTGAAATGTACGGTACCATTTTCAATAGTGGATCTCTCCATCCTTGCTATGTGCTTCTTGCCTTCCCCATCAAGGCACCGTCACTCTTACCTGTTATGAAAAGTTGGGTGAAATCAACAATTACCATCATCATCATCATCATCACAGGTTCTACAGCCTATTACAGGCCTTGACTGCCCCAATCAACAGTTACACAAGGAATAAAACTGGAAAGATTGCACTCTCTGGACTACACACAAATCCGAGTTTGTTCTTTATGCAATTATGTAAAATATTTACAGCATATTCTGCATATAATGAGTTCTCATTCCCATTGCTGTTAATCTTGTTTTTTTTGTCATTATTTATGTGAAACCAAATTTGATACTAAGTATGCATATATGTTTCCAAAATTTAAAAATATACAGTCTAAAATGTTTAAACATAGAGTTAATAAAATATTAACTAATATAAATGGATGATTTATAAGCATGTGAGGTTAGGTTATTGCTGTTTAGTATAGGACAAAACAGAGTTTATTATTTGACTTGGAAAAAATTGTGCCAATTTTTAACCTGTACTAAAAGCCACATTGAACAAACTGAAATCCCAGAAACTGCTCGTTAAGTAATTTCTAATAGTGTTTATATTTACGAAATGAGAGTGTGTGTTTTTACACACACACACACACACAATTTAAGAGCTTTTCCTAGTAGTTCTGTCATTTAAGTCACTTCATCTATTTATTTATTGTTGTGTGTTAAAAAATACCAACATGGTGGTAGTGTAAACCTTTGAGGCTTCATTTGACTTTTAGGCACTGAAAGCCAAAATGAAAGTAAATTTTGTAAAATATTTTCATTAAATTGTGTGCTGAGGCTTAAGTAAATCAGACAAATATATGAAGAAAATTGTTCACTTTAAAATTAATGTAATGATATTTGTCTTTAGGTCCTGTGGTGAGGAGGAAGAGGAAGGAGAAGAAGAAGGTGGTGATGAGGAAGGAGGTGCTTCTATCCACGTAAGTTTCCAGTTGAATTTACTTTGACTGATACTTGTTTGGTACAGTAGGCGTTGATACACTGGGTCCTTCATCACATAGCGCAGTGGGTCATATCATAAGCTTGTATTATAGTTGAGATTCTCTTCTGATGTTCTCCTTTCTTTGCTGATATTTTGGGAATCTGTATGAGCACGCATTATAAAATCTTTTGCGCTGATGAAAATTATGCACATTGTATTTTAATATTGGTGGAGGAAAAATAATATATAAATATGTATTAAATAGAAGCAGCATTTAGACAATCACAGAATATGAACGTTTTTGTTCATATTGTCTATGGCATTCATAGAAGTTAATATGGTTGATTGAAAACCTCGGATTCATCAGTTGATCCTCTGACTTTCTGGCCAGTTAGGTATCAATTCTCCACTGTTTCTTCATAATACACAATTTTATTTTATACTTTCTGTACTGTTATTTCATAAGTCTCATAAAAGGATCTGTACTTACATTAACCACAATAAATAGCTCATGATAGTGTGTTTGCCTATGGTATGGGTTGCTGGCTGGGGTTTGATTCCCAGTGAAGTGATTTTCTTTTAATTACTGTGTCTGTAATGGCTTCGGAGGCCATGATTTCTTTTAAGTCGTTGCTTTCATCTGTGTTTTTCTTTCTTTCTTTATTCTTTTTGTCCTGTATTCCTTTATTACATTTGAGAATGAAATTACTGCAGTTGCTTTCTCATCATGAATGGTTGAAAATACACCAATATTTTACATCAGTCACGCTTGACTCAATAGTATTTGCAGACAACATAAGTTTTTATCCCTTTGTGAGACTTATGAAGAAACCATAAAATAAAATCATGTATTACAAAGAAACAGTGGAGTGTCAACACCCAATATTTTGGCCAGAAAGTCAGAGGAGGGTCCATTATCATACTACAAAACCTGAGCTGAATCAGAGGCTTTAAGTTGAACCGGTCCCCTTGTTAGTTCTTATGTAATATTTTGTGCTGTAATATTAAAAGTGTTTTAGGAAAAAGAAGAAGGAGAATTTCTCAGATGAGATTTGTGCATATAGTTCTTGAAATGTTATTGCATCTTCAAATCAAACATGCATACTAATTTGTAATTGTTTACAATTTTAAAGAGAACAATGGATACATTAATGGTATGTATAATTCATTATTATTTTTTCCATGCACATTCATGAAGCAAGATTTTTCACTCTGTAATTATGCCAAGTTATTTTGTTATGATATTATATAATTATGGTTGCACAAAGAATAAGTTTAAAAAAGGGAGATAAAGCAGTTACATGTTTCTTGCTTCATGTAGGCTCATCTCTGTGGTGTACATAATCAAAACAACCTCCCCTAGCCTCACAATTCATATCATGGCAATAAAGTTATGTTTATAATAATTTTTAATAAATTAAATTTTAGTAGTTGATGAGTAGATGTTATTGGAAGCTACTAAACCATATGACTGAGAACATCATTGTGAAGATTTCTGTCTTCTGGGTTGTTGCGCTGTGTAGACTGGTCGATGTTAACCAACGTTTCAGAGGTCATACTGCCCTGATGACGGAGGCAGTATGACCTCTGAAACGTTGGTTAACATCTACCAGACTACACAGCGCAACAACCCAGAAGACAGAAATCTGAGTTTGTTGATCATCGCCCTGATGACGGAGGCAGTATGACCTCAGAAACGTTGGTTAACATCGACCAGACTACACAGCGCAACAACCCAGAAGACAGAAATCTTCATACTCACCGCTGTGAAAACCTCAAATCTTACAACATCATTGTGCATTTCATTATGCAAATGCAAATGAAATGTCCTTGCTAATTAAGGCGGACAAAAACTTTTAAGGCTTATTATGCGTTCTTTGCACAGTATGCATGAAATGAACACGTATGGTCATGGTCATGTCTGTCTGCATGATTTAACTTGAGAACTAGTGGACAGATTTGGATTAAATTTGGTGTAGATGTATGCCATTGGGGAATACCTTAAAAATTGTACTTTTTAATTTTCTGTGATCATTAATATTAACATCGTGGATGATCAAACTTGCGAGGTGGAATCAGCACTACTGCCACTTGCAATGCGGCCATACAATAATGTATGTTTATAGATTTTTTAAAAATACGCAATTTTGGTATGTTAATTTTTTACACAATGTAAAATGTCAAATGACAACTGCATGAAAAAAGATGTTTTGTCTTAACCAGGATTCAATCCTATGAACCCATATGCATGAATCCAGTGCTCTCTCACAGAGGTAACACATGTTGTGACATATTGGTATTGATTTACATTGTTTATAAAGACCTCAAGACTAGATGATTTGTATAATTGGAAACTAAAGTTGTCTAAGTAAGGATACAGACACAATTTTTTATTAATAATTTAGAATTTGAAAAGAATGTGCTTATCCTGCTACAGACTACAACCATATATTGTTTATATGTCATATGTCAATAGTCTGACAAAAAAGGATAAATAAATAAAATTAAAAGGAACAAAATATTCTTCATTTGTGGGAATGTAATACAGCTCCCTCATAATCAATCAGAATATTTATTTATCGTAGCAGTTTTGGAATGTAAATCATTTTATAGGGCATGAATGAAGATTAGAACACATTTGTATCTTTCTTAGTAATGAGGAAACAAGAATGAAGAAATATACACAATACAACATCACAATCTTTTGCGTTACAGCTAATTCGTAATTCACTATGAAACTTTTGAGGCTTTCCATCATGGTTCTTTTCTTATTGTACATGTTCCTTGTAGATGGGGAATCAGGTTAATAAATTAATACACGTTTGCTTCTACCAGACTACATAGCGCTACAACCCAGAAGATAGCCATCTTCGGACTTACCGCCATGGAAACCTCAAATCCTACTAAGTTAATAAACTAGCTACAATTTGTTGTATTACAGGAACAAGAAATGGAGAAGCAGAAGTTACTGTTCCACCAGGCAAGATTAGCAAATAGGGGTGTAGCTGAGATGGTACTCCTCCACATCTCAGCTTGCAAAGGTGTTCCTAGTGACATGGTTATGAAGACATTGCAACTGGGCATTGCAGTTCTTCGAGGAGGCAATGTTGACATTCAAATGGTAAGTTAGTTCATACATATATCATAAATCTTGTATAGTAAAATGTGCATGTGGTAGTGAAATTCTGTTGGTACGGTTTTAATTAAACAAGAAATAGAAGTTTTATTAGACCTTTGTTTTTGTACGAATGTAAAAACTTGTTACTGTCATTGTCCCTTGGAGAATTAAAAGAGTGTAGTTTTAGAAAAATAATTTTATCTCCTTTACTTTTAAGTTTTTTTTTATGAAACAAAAAATGGTATGAAAGAGGATACATATTCCTGCATGTTCCAGAAAGAAGTAGCCCAAATGTGTGCAGAGTCCAGAAATGTTTTCTTGTATTTTGAGTATTGTCACACTTTCCACAACTTTTGTCTTATATTTATATTGATAATGTTTTAATAACAATTCTCTATAACCAGTCGCAGAATAAATATTCTGATATTAAGTTATCAACTGCTGATTATATAAATTCTCCATCCATAAGATACAGTGAACAGTTTTGTGCATTAGAAATTCTCTGTACATAATTGTGAAAGGGTTTGTTTGAAGCAGAACTTATGCACACTTATTCTTTAAATCTATAATTTATTTTAAAAACCAAAGAAATTAAAGTTAAAATTGAAGATGACATTACACATAACCTTACAAACATTACCACTGAAATACACACACATTTGTTTCTAAACCAATGGTCAGAGGAGCTTCATACAAACTGTTTTAGCATGACCCTTTAAGGCAATCTGTCAGTTTAGACATGCATACCAAATTGCATTGCAGACTCCTGTAATATCAGCACTTTTCTTTTGCATAACCAAGTATCTATGCTTCTTTCAGGGAATGCTGAATCACCTCAAAGAAAAGAAAGATGTTGGCTTCTTCACTTCCATTGCTGGTCTCATGAATTCTTGCAGTGTGCTCGATCTGGACGCCTTTGAGCGCAATACCAAGGCAGAGGGATTGGGTGTGGGTTCGGAAGGAGCAGCTGGAGAGAAGAACATGCACGATGCCGAATTTACCTGTGCTCTTTTCAGGTTCATTCAACTGACCTGTGAAGGTCATAATCTTGGTAAGTTTATTTGTAGCCTTCATTTTGTACTAACCTTTAAATGATGGATATGTAAATCCCCCAGTCATGGGACCTATTTTACATCACATTTGTTTTAAAAACAACTGTTTTGTTTATACTGGTATTACAGTCTGTACAGGCATATGACATGTCTTACTCAGTCTCTCACCCATTCTCATTTACTCCTTGGCACAGGAAATTCTTTGAAAAGTCGATCGTATACTCAGCTTTCCAAAGAATAGCGACATATCTTACTGTGGTCTGGATTTCTTTGTTGTAGGGGACCTCAGGTACCTGATTCTAAAATGTTTTAAGTAAAATTCTTAGGAAATACTACCTGATTAATCTTTTAATACACTGATAACTAGTACAATAAGTATTCTGTAAAGTGTTATGTGAATAAAAGTTGTGAATATCTGAATGCCATGAATATTTGTATTTGTATGTTGACAGAGTGGCAGAATTACCTAAGAACACAGGCTGGAAACACGACTACAGTTAATGTTGTTATCTGCACAGTTGATTACTTGCTGAGACTTCAGGTATGGTCCATTTGTTGCTCTCAAAGGAAATATGAAAACATTTTCTATATGTTTTCCTGTAGTAACTGTATGAAGAGGTGTACCATCTTATTTGTTCTGTAGGTTATCATTTATATTATATTTGCTGATATGTCTATTTTACTGTGCCCTTCCATTATATATAGGATGAAAATAGCTTTATTCAGTGTCATGTTGATTACATTCTGTTGGATTTTCTGCCTGATTCTGAGTGGTCACTGTGCTGACTTTTGTCAGACTCTAGTTCAACGTAGTGCTCTGATTCAGATAAAAGTATACAGAAATTTTCAGAGCTTGAGTTCTGTTTAAAGGGTTATCTCGGTATATTTTATGGATCTTGGCATGGACCTCGTGCTACTAGTGACCATCCCATCTTAGTATGTCAGTAATATCTGCGTGGCATCCATATGAACTTCTGAAGTAAGAGTGGCATAGTAGCACTGTTCGTTATATTCTCCAATTCTGTGCAGTAACTGATCTTAAAGAAATATGCAACTTTTATTTTATAGAGTTAGGCATGTGAAATTTTGTCTCAAAATGTATACGTTCTTTATGAACCTTTTCCTGAGGATACATCTGACCAATTTAATGTCATGAAAATCTGTACTAGTATAAGTTATGTACAGAAAAGACATTTTAGTTATGCAGTTATTAATTAGTTTTTGCTAACTTCACCATCCATATTGAAGGAAAGTAGGTCTAATTAGTTTTTCTCTGAATCTCCTGTTTTCTGTCTTCCAAACTAACCTAAGATGCAAACGTCTGTTGACTAGAACTTTCAAGGCCTTTGACGAATTGGTGTTGGACAGTTTCAGATATTTCTTATTAGTTAAATCTGCAGAGACTTCAGTATTTTCTGCATTCTCTTTACATACGTATTTACAATCAAAACCATAGCAGATTCTTTCATGAAATAATAAAAATAATAACAACATTAATGTTACTTTTTAGACTTAAAGTTCTCATGACAGTGAAGATAAACTGTAATGCCATGTAGACTTGTAGCTACAAGTCCATAAATTCTTATAACCATGAATACCATCAGCTTTGTCCTTGTTTGTTTCCAAGTGCTATACATTAGTTCGTCATGTGTCTACAAGAATCCATGCAGTATATTTTTTATAAACATATTTATGAAGGACAAGCAAAGTAAACAACACACCTGTCACTATAAACTGCCAGCCTGAAGACTATTATTCTCCACTACATGGTACATACAGGCCATTAAATTTAGTTCACATATGTGAAAGTTAACAGTTAACCTTTGAAGACCCACCATAGACTTCAAGACATGGCAGGAGTTCAATCTGCTAGGAAAATTTTCAAGTGTATTTCTGTTTTATCATGCACAATGTACCTTGTACAATTTTATCAGCTGTGTTATACATGTTACAGGAATCTATCATGGACTTCTATTGGCATTATTCTAGTAAGGAGATTATTGATCCAGCTGGTAAAGCCAATTTCTTCAAAGCTATTGGTGTAGCAAGTCAAGTATTTAACACACTTACTGAAGTAATCCAGGGTCCTTGTACTCAGAATCAACAAGCATTAGCCCACTCAAGGTAAAGTAAAGAGGGCATTATTACAGTAAAATCTCGGTGTAATGAACTTTCGTGGACTGACAAATTATATTTGTGATGAAGATAACTGCTGTCTCAGATCTTGCACCATTTAGTTTGGTAGAAATCTATTGATGTTTCAGAGACTTCATCACCACCCTGCATTCTCACTGCTGTGAGAATATGAAGTCTCACACGCACGCGCACACAGACGTACTTACATATACATTAATTAAATGTGATTATAATGAAAGGCATTTTTAAATAACTTTTATTATTTTACATAGAAAAGTGGTACATTATGCGTTCATTATGATATTTGTGAAAGGAATAGTTTATCGTGCTTTTACAACATAAAGTAGAATGATCTATCTAACATTTATGTGATCATGTAAATGATCCTTCATTCAGCTTGCACTGCGCATCATGTAGCGTACTGGTAAACCACTTAGACCCAAAGTTAATATCTTGTTGGCAACCCTGATGGTAGATTTAAATCCCTTGTTTCTGTTTGATAATGATTAGCATGAATTATTTGTACAAGTGCATATACACAGACTATTTTGGTGATATTTGTTGTGGCTGTCATGCGATTAGCAGAGACCCAGGGGCCAGATTTTTTATTTGCCCTGTAATGTCATCCCAGAAACTAACAACTCGAGTCCCTTTCTAACCCATCATTCAATTCACTGTCTGATGTGCTGTTTTTGTAATCAGAGTCTTTATTTTCACCAATTTTATTACCACTGTCACTAAATTATATGTCTGAAAGATTTCCTTCACACACTCCAATTACAGAATCTATTTATAAACCATATTCTTCTTTATGCTCTGTTTCTTTTTGCAGGTTGTGGGATGCTGTTGGAGGTTTCTTGTTTCTGTTCTCTCACATGCAGGACAAACTATCGAAACATTCAAGTCAGGTTGACTTGCTGAAAGAACTTCTCAATCTTCAGAAGGACATGATCACTATGATGCTGTCCATGCTTGAAGGTACAGATATCTGTGATAAAATTATAATAAAATGTTTGTAACAAATATGAGAACAAGGACTTAATAAACTTGAATATGCACAATAAATAGAGGACATGATAAATTCAGAAAATGAGACATGAAAGAAAACTGTTGTATATGTTAAATTATAACAAGAGGAAGCTTATTTCATGAGAAGCACCAAACTTTTCAGACATCCTTTCACATTAGGAAAGAACTGTTTGGAATGTACGTTTTATCTGATTCATAAGAGAACTGAACTGAATATCTTGCAGGTGATGATATGTGGGAGCTGAAATAGTATTAGACAGGTACAAGGATTTATAAGATCCAGTGTTTGAGTTGGCTTGTAATACAGCACCCTATATTAAGGATTATTTTTAGTGCATTGCATACTCCAAATTCTTGGCCATAGTTCAACATTTTAGAGACCTTCTCTGCCTCGATCATCAGGGTATCATGATATGTGACTACTGCTTGCTTATATACATGATTGGTGCCCCTTCTTGTATGATCTTTGACCAATGGGGTTTGTGGATAAACCAATTTTGAAACCATTCACTCAAGAGTCACTGCATCTGGAACTTGGTGTCAGAGCGACCCAGTGATGGCTCTCTAGGAATAGCCAGTCATCTGTCTTCATTCAGGAGGTCCCATTATCTTTACCAGCAGTAACTCCCCCCCCCCCCCCCCCCCCCACATACACTTTTTCTTTTGAAGGTGACAGGGGTTCTTGAATGAAGACAGATGATTGGCTGTTCCTAGTTCCTTCACTTTGTGTGTGCTTAAAACAAAATTATTCAACTTTTATTTTTCATTTTCAGGCAATGTTGTGAATGGCACCATTGGAAAGCAGATGGTGGACACGTTAGTGGAGTCAGCATCTAATGTCGAGGTGAGTCTTTAGATGAGTATGGATATTGTTTTCTTACATGAAGTGCACAGTTATAGTGAAAGTTTGAGGGGCATTAAATGTAATGTATTGAATGCAGGAATACATTTTGAAGTACAGAATTAGAGTATTATAATGTGTTTTACACTCTCATAATTTAAAATCACATTTGTACTGTCTCTTACAGTTGATCCTGAAATACTTTGACATGTTCTTGAAGTTGAAAGATCTGACGTCATCAACTAGCTTCCAGGTGTGTAATCTAATATTATAAGCTGCATAATTCAGTTATTCATGCTCAAACTTCCAGTTACCCAGACTAATTTTGGATAGAAGATGCATGAACATTAAAAGAAAATGGTAACCCAAAATATTTCGTTTGGTGCTTTTATTGCAGTTTTGCAAAACTTCACAAATTACTTTACTTTCTTTGCATAATTGATATTTATTTTGGGAAATAGTTTGTAATGTTCCATTTGTATTTGTGAACTGGTTAGACTCCTCACGGCAGAGATCATTTCACTCTTACCCTTTGGACCCTCTTGTTCACACTCTTGTTTCACAGCACAGATATGTCTGTCTGTCTGTCTGTCAAGTGCTGGAAGGCCAGTTCACATACGTCACTTTGTAGTCATTCTTCAACATTATCTTTGTCAATGCTTTTAGACACACGCCATATCAAGAATTTTGGACTTACTGATTTCTTTGTTACAAGTACTTTACAAATCATGCTTTTCTACATCTGAAAGAAGTTTTCTCCATGGTTGAATTAGCATTACACGATTTATGGAAGAGCATACCAGAGATACACCATATCCAGTTCCATTATTTTATTCCTTAATACTGTTATGTTGTTATCTTGATCAGCAAGAGTTCTGAGCTCATGCTGGTAATGTAATTTCATGGACGCAATCACTCAACCCCTATGCCATAATCTTTGGCTAATTCTGTCACAAATTCTTCATCCTCAATTTTTTAAATTAATTCAAGCTTTGTTTTCTGTCAGTACAAATTTCTTATGATTTTCTACCATCTTACTTATGAAGATTTCTGTCTTCTGGGTTGTTGGAGGCAGTATGACCTCTGAAACGTTGGTAAACATCGACTAGTCGACACAGCGCAACAACCCAGAAGACAGAAATCTTCATACTCACCGCTGTGAAAACCTCAAAACTTACGTATCTTACTTATGATCCACAAGTATTAACCATAATTGTTAACTAGTCAAGTCAGTACATTGTAGCAGAAGCAATTGCAAACCACTAATATTTTGCAGAAAACATGCACACCTGTAGCATTCCACTTCTCCACCACCATGACCATTGGAATAAACCATCCCAACCCACCACCAATACTGACTGTAAAACACTGAAGAGAAAGGTATTGTCTGGCCATTACCTTGTGTAGCCAACCTACCTTCTCCCCACTGAACTGGGCAACGTGGCACAGAACGATATTGAAGCTAGTTTATACATGTCTGCATTTATGTAAAAGAAATCCTGCAAACCAGATAATCCATACACAAATAATAAGGAATTTGCTGTACTGACTTTAATTTTCGTATTATGTAATACTAAATAAAGGAAATTATTGTATATGTCATATATTTTACATTTTAATGAATGTGAAACAGTGTTTTTGTATGTAATATGTATAACGAAATGTTTGTTGCTTTATTTAGTATAATATTTTATTCTAGGAAATTGACATTAACCATGATGGATGGGTTCTGCCAAAGGATTTCAGAGAAAAAATGGAACAACAAAAGAGCTATACTCCGTAAGTTATGTCTGCACCAATGTTCCAATACTTACTGTAGTTTATAATGTTGAGGCATATTCTGAATAATAAGTCTTCTATATCATTTGGCCAAACTTCTGGAGAAAGTTTCATCACTATCTGTTATTTCAGTCTGTTATTGAAGTCTTTATTGCAGTTACATATTTATATGTAAATTATATTTTTATGCAATCTTTCACTTATAAGTGACTTTAAAATATTATTGTGTAAATAATAAAGTGTATACATATACACTGGTTCTTGTATAGAACATTATTAAACCAGCTGTAAAATAAGATACAACAGAATTTTAGAGAGTTTTCACTTCTTGCAAATTGAAGTGATAGTTGAAAAATAAATTAGTGTGAAAAGTGGAATACAAAAGGATTTAAGTTTCTGCTCACTTATTCCATTAACCATAATAGGATTATTGAATTAATAAAATTTGGCAGAGTGCCTCAAAAATATTAAAGCAAGATTATTTTATGTCCTAAATTATATGTAGGGCAGAAAGTGGAAGAGAATTAGAATGTCTGTTTTCAGATGCCCATACAATAAAACATAAGGTAATTTTTTAAATTCTCCACAGGTTGCCTCAAAAACATATCCACAAGAAACTTGTCAGTCATTAAACAAAAATAAAGGGTGACGGAGATTTACCTTAATGATACACACTGTTGAATTATTTTACCCATGGGTTTGCTAAATGTTAGAAGATTCCTGAAATGTTTTTGTGAAATATTTTACAGATCATGTATCAAAGACAAAAACAAATATAAGGAACAAATGTGCTTATATTTGTATTTATTTGAGAAAAAATGTTATTTTTAAAATTCTGACAGAAGATTCTTTACCTTTATTGCCCATGCATTGCTAGGATACTACTAAACCGTTCAGCCCTGAGCAGCAATGCAGTATGGGAATTTAAATCCTGTATTCACATATGACACAAGTTAAAACTGGGTCTGGTTCGCGTTTTATGCTTATTATGCTCTGTGATGCACATAAATGCAAAGTAGAGAAGCACAAACTGATTACTTTTTAACAGCCTTTAGAAGAAACATTATTACAGAAGTTGTAAAACCAAAGTTCTTAGTATCCTTATTTTTACAGTCACTGTTCTGACTCTATACACACACACACACATGTGCGCACATGCACAGACATGCACACACAGAGATATTTTCATATATTAATAAATAAACATTGTTTTTTGTATTTGCAGTGAAGAGATCAACTTCTTGTTGATGTGTTGTGACACAAACCATGATGGGAAGATAGATTATGTGGAATTTACAGATAGGTTCCATGATCCTGCCAAGGAAATTGGCTTCAACCTTGCTGTACTACTAACTAATTTGTCTGAGCATATGCCTAATGAGCCAAGGTAATGCTGCACTCTATTCCTGACATTTGTAGAAGTTAACAGAAAATATTTTGTGAATGGCATTGTATTATTTTACATTCAAAATTCGGTAACAACAACCCAGAAGATAGACATCTTCAGACTCGCTGACATTAAAACCTCAAATTGTGCTTAATTCATGATAAATCCAGATGTATGCCTATTAAAATGTAAGTAAGTAGAATCCTGAGTAGTTCATGAATGTGGGTGGTTTGATGAAGAACATTATATCTAAATAATTTTTCCGTGAACATATTCCTCTGAATACTTTACAAATGGAGGTAACTCAATGAGGCAAAACCAGAAAGTAAGATGAGACAGCATGTTCTTGCTGAAATTACCTTACATGTTACAAATACATGTAGTACACTAAATTTCGAATTAAAATTTAATAAATTATATATAAAAAGTGTTGAAAATGCTGAGTTGTGAAAGTGGGGGTCATTTTAAATTGGTTTCAATTTCTTGATTGCAATTGCACGAATGGTCCCCACCTGGTAGGTATTTACTGAAAGCTGTCTCCCAACTTAATTGGTTAAGTTAATATACACATGCATTATTTATTTCTTATTTAGAAATCTATCACACTCCTTTTATATTCTGTATTGCCTTGAAAGGCGGCCGCGCGGTCTGAGGCGTGGGCCTTGTGCCGCTTGGTTGCTGGGACCGTGGGTTCGAATCCCACTCAAGCCATGGATGTTTGTCTGCGTTTTTCTGTGTTGTGCTGTCCTGTGTACGAGTAGAGGTCTTGCGACGGGCCGATCCCTCATCCAAGGAGTCCTACCGAATGTCTATAGATCAAGCCAACGAAAAAGTTGGGACCCACAGTGCTTAAGCACTTGAAGAACGGGTAATTTCCAGTATCCCCCAGTATCCCAGTATTGCCTTAAAAACATTTAAAATCAATTTGGTCACAAATTTTAAAATACTTAGCTAGTTTACAGAGCTCCTGTTAATAACAAATTTATCAAATGGCCTATTCAGTGACTATGTGACTGGCCCTGTCCTCCAAAGAATTATGAATTAAAAATACGGTTTCTGTTCAAAATAAACTGATGCTACACTTTTGACAAATATATTTTCTTCATACTACCAACAGAATTAATGAAAATTTGTGATATTGGTGCCTTACATCAACATTCATTTATGTGTCAGGTTGGCCAGATTCTTAGAAACTGCTGGCAGTGTCCTCAACTATTTTGAACCATTCTTAGGACGTATTGAAATTCTTGGTGGTGGCAAGAGGATAGAAAGGGTGTACTTTGAAATCAAGGAATCCAACATTGAACAATGGGAAAAGCCACAAATTAAGGTATGACTAATCTCTTTACTTCAATTTTAACAGGGCCTCCTATCCAGTGAGTACAAGGGAGATCTTTCCCCGTAGATAAAGCAGTTGGTATAGATCATTACCTCCACTCTTCACTGTATCTTTATTATGTCATTCTTAAACAGAGAGGTGACACTTACAATTGTGTATTTATTTTCAAGGATACAGACGTAGAATGAAGAAAGAATAGAAAAAGAATGATTTAACATCCGATTTCCTTCTGACCATTTAACATTTATTTTTTGCTTCAAAACCAAGCTGATCAGATTTCCATGGTACCCTCACTTCCAATTGTCAGTTTTACAATATCTCTTCTCTTTACCTTTGCACTGAAATCTTGTAACAAATGTTTTGTGTGATACTGATAATGGTCAAAGGCATGGCTTAGTTACTCATAAAAGCTATAATTTTTATAATCACTTTTATTCTCAGATTGACTATGCACATTCAAAACAATATCACATCAATGATGTCTTGGTTTTGTATGTGTCATCCTGAGAGCGACAAACAAATCTGCTAATTACTGCTACGATTTCCTTACGCACAATTCTTACTGAAATGTACAGTTGCGTCTCAGTGCATTCTGTCCTGACATCACAGTAGTCTGGGTAATTAATTATACAGGCATTTACTTAATATGATTGTTTCCACACAGGAATCAAAGCGAGCATTCTTCTACTCCATTGTTACTGAGGGAGGTGACAAAGAAAAGTTGGAGGCATTTGTCAATTTCTGTGAAGATGCCATTTTTGAAATGACGCACGCCAGTGGATTGATGGCCGTGGTGGAAAGCTCTGGAGGAGGAAAGGCAAGGGAAGCTTCATACAGTTACATGACTGAAGAGGATGAAGAACGGTGAGCTCGTTGTTGTGTGCTCTGTTTCTGGAAATTAAATTAAATAATCCAGTTAGCAAATGGCATGATTGAGAGAAAGAATGAGGAAACATGGAAATTCATTTTTCTTATGAATTATTAACACTTCATTTGCTCTTATTCTAGAGCCGCTAGGGATCCCATCCAACGAGGCATCCAAGCTACGAAGGATGCTCTGTACTTTTGTATAACAATGTTGTCTCCATCACATATAAAAGCAAAGATCACTGAGCTGCAGCAGATGACAATACCAGAAATCTTCATTGCCTTTTTCAAGATGATCTTCTATGCTTTCTACTATTCTGGATTTGGTATCTCAATTGTCATACGGTAAGAATACATACTGTAATAGAAATTATTCATAATTATTATAGCTTAAATTAATCTTTATTTCTTTTACATTACCAAGCAATGGTTTTATACTAATGATGAGTAATATGTTCTTACAACTTTGCAGTACTCTTGGTTGCATTGTCATATCTTAATTTGTTATCAGAATATGACTATATTACTAAAGGTAATACGAAAAGACACATTTAATTCCATCCAGGTATTATGTGTGGGACACTCAACTTAGCATACTGCTGAGACAAGCTTTGCAGTATTTAGTGCGTCTTCAAGGAATAATACTAGATGTGTTCTCTGTGTATGGTGCAAATTAAATATATTTTAGACATCGGATTGATTAATCACACTTTTCTAACAAATATATACAGAAGTATATGTGGTGACCCATAAAACTTGTTTACAGTATGTATTAAATTTAAGATCCATTATTACTTTATAAAATATTCCTGACAGAAGAAAAATTCTGTGACATGCTCTTAGTTGTGTATTTTTATTTTTCTACATTAATTTTAAAAATTATCAAGTTTAATGTAATGTAAGAATACTTCAGATTTTGACCTTTATGGTAGTGTCTTTGAATTTCTAGCACTTATGAAAAATTAAATAGAACTATAGACAGAGTCAAGGAACTATGCAATTGATAACTACATCAGCACTGATTTATGGAAATATTGTTACAATGCAGTTGATAGACACAGGTTCATAGTTTTCTTGCGTTTCATTTCAGGTACTTTGTGGGAGTTCTGATGTCACTGATGCGAGGTCCACAAGTAGAAGAACCAGTGGAAGAAGTGAAAATGGAGGGAAAAATAGGTCCATTACGAGTGTTACCAGCATTACCAGCAACACCTGATGAAGCTTCTTCACCAACACAGTTACAGGCATTTGGACTTGATATAACCAAGGAGGACAATGGGCAGTAAGTTTGTGTACAAAAAAAAAAACCTTTCATTTACAGAAATCACTGGAAAATCACAGAACAAAATCATATGATTAGACTTTTCTTTTTTGCAAAACTCCTTGTATTTTTTACACTGATATATGCTGTTGAGATATGAAACTTTACTGTTTCAGTCCACAGATTAGTTATTCTGTGAAGCTGGTGCATTTATCATTTGAAATTATTTCCCCTTCATTTAACACTTTTTTATTATTGTCATCAGTATTACTGCCTCTATTAGGATGCATTACGATGCCAACTATTTTCCGTCTGTGAGTTGGAGGACTACTGGAGCATCATTATCTACATTCGAGATATACCTCAACAGCTTCTTCATCTGACAATTTCACTTCTTCAGATGTCAATTCTTTTGTGTTTTTCAACAAATTATTCACAGTTTGAGAAATAAAAAACTTCTAAAATCTGGTATCCTATTATCTTCATCATCTAAAAACCACAAAAAAATCTCACAACTTACGCGATCCACTCATTAGACAGACGCAAAGAAGCTACTTTCCGCTAGCAGTAAAATATCATTGACAGTGGTGCCTCTCGCACATGGTGGTGAGTTGAAGAACTGTGAAGTGCCGGTTTCAAACATAACAAGCGCAAGAAAATGCCGCCACAAAAAATTACTGGGAAAAATTCAATTTTTTTGTAATTTCTGATTTTTAGATGACTGTTATTATTTTCCACATTACTTCACAATTTTTAATTATTTGTTGTGTCTTCCTAATGTTTGAGAAGAAGCCTGGGAGTGACAAATATCTTAGCTTATGTTCAGGAAAAGGTAAATTCCGTTCAAAAGCAGTGATTTTTGTTATACTTCTTCACTTGCACAACATATCTTTTGCACTACATCATTGGTTTCTTCTTTTGTATAGTGTGACTATACCAGTGAATGATTCTTCAGTCTTATTTTGTTTTTGTCTTGATATTGTGATGGCAGCGATAATGATAATGATGATAGTGACAGACATAATAGTACAGTTGTTTGTCAGGTTTCACATGGCTCCCCATGAAAGTGCTCCACCATCACCACAGTCAAGTTTGGAAGAAGGTGGGGAGTCTACCCCAGAAGAAGGGGGAGAGGAGCATCTGAAGCCTGAGGGATCTGAAGGAGAACCACCGATGTCCTTGGTCGACCTACTCGGGTTAGTTAAGATATAAAATTTCATATTCATTTTGTTACAGTACATAATTATATTTCTTGTGTGACTTTGTATTTTTTTTCTCTGAAACATTGGTCATAACTTGCAACTGTAGAACTGCACGTGGTTGTACCGTTCTAATAATTTTGCTTCGGAAAGTATATAAAATATTTGTACAACTGTGCTGCATTCGGAAGGGAAAATAGTGACTGGCTATATCTGATAATTGATAGTAACAAAATGCAGAACATTGTCTCTGCAACCAAGTGTAAAATGAAGCAAGCATATACTTCTGAGTCGTAACTTGATGATACTACATAATAGTAAGGGTAAATAGGCCTAGACTGCTACAGTTGTGATGATGCTAATAACTGTTTGCATTCAGAGAAGCAGGTAGGAAAATTATTTGTATAATTAATTCTTCTCAGGCTACCAGATACGTCAGGTCGTTGAAAGGTGAAAACACTAACGGTTCAAGAATCATCTTTGTCCTTGTTCTCAGGGTACTGAAGTGGTTGGAGATTTCAGGTCACACTAATTATGTGTAGGTACAGCCTATAGTAACAAGAGGAGAAGGAAAACATAAAAAAGGATAAAATAAACTCTTGTGCTGGAAGCCCACTTCACATGCATAAGAGTGAAGCAAATGTGTGCAGTAATGTAATGTATTCATACACATTTTGACCACTTTCTTCCAGATTATAGATGAATAACTTGTAGACTCAGGACTGATATGATGGCTTCATGTAGGCTGTTGCACTGTTTGATACATTAATAACACGTGCCATTACTGATACTAAATTTTGCTCGGTTTCAATTTTGCAGGGGTGACGCGGCTCGTAAAGCTGCAGCCGCAACAGCTGAAGCAGCAGCTCAGCAGCAGGCGGTAATGGCAGCAGTGGAGGCAGAAACAAAGCAAGAAGTCGTCGTGGAACCATCTGCTGTGTCTCAGGTAGTTTCCATATTGATTGGTCTTTGTGCACAATTATAAAATTCGCAGATAACTTATTGGCAGTCTCATACGTACAAGATGCTCTCTTACAAGTTACATTGCAGTAGTCTCAGACTTGCTTGTCAGATGTACTTTTTGTGATGTTTTAGTTTGAATAATATTACTCAAGTATGGATTATAATTATCTTGTGTAACATTCACAACTCCGTTCTTTTCTGGATGTTCAGGTTTCAGGTTTATGTATGAATTAACAATTTACGTCATATAGGAGCCAGTTTGTTGCCACTCTGGGTTTTTGTCTGAAGGCAAGACTGGTTTATTCATGAAAACAGTTGTGATGTGTCTGCTACATCTTTGGCTTCAGATGTAGGCTACTGTTTCTTTTTCATTTGTAGCCAGTGTATGATATGAACTGTTTCTCATAAAACCAATAAAGAATTTTAAGAATAAATAAGAGTCTATGTTATGGACTTCTATGTTAATTAGAGCTGTCAGAATCAACAGGGAGTGAGAAAAGATGAGCATTTATGACTACATATATTATGTCATATTTTAAGCTGTGGTATAGGTGTCCCCAAAAGTTTCTCATACTCCAAATCAATTAATTTGTCAATATTTTGAAGAATACATAATTGAAATATGCAAAAATAATCATAATATTCATGAAGAAGCATAAACTATTGTGTGCACATAAAGACTGATTATTTTTAAATCTTGAATACAGAGAAATGAATTTGTTCTTATTAACCTAATATTATTTTTAAGATTCTAGCTTAAAATGCAACAAATACAATTTATGACTGTCTGTGCGTCAGGCATTTAAATTCCATTTTAATCCGACTGTGAGGTTGTGCAAGTAATTTAAGTTTCTATACCATACAGGTTAAAGACATTTTAAAACTAATGGTCACTGGTTTTAGATTAACTTCAATGAGTACACAGCAAGGGCTGTTAGTTTTCTGGCTCGGAATTTCTACAACCTGAAGTACGTGGCTTTAGTACTGGCTTTCTGCATCAACTTCATTCTTCTGTTCTATAAGGTTTGTAACTTTTATATTTTCTTAGTGTTACGAGAGGCGGTTTACTTTACAGTAGGGCATCTGTTTGGAATCAGATCTTCAGAACATGGGGTAATCCAGTTCTGTCCATTTCTTCTTTCAAATTCTTCGCCCAGCTCTGAGAGTCTTGTAATTTTGGAATCTATAATCAATATAAGAATGGGTATACTTCTGCTTATAATTATTTTATATTGTAAAAATCTATTTATTTATTTATTACTTTGTTGATGTATTTTTAGATTATTTATAATTCATCTTTAATGTAGGAACATACTATGTGCTAAGTATTACAGCTTTTATTGCATTTGTAATTTAAATTAGGTAACAACTCTTGGTGAGGATGGTGATGGCGATGACAATGGCAATGGCTCTGGTGGAGAAGAATTAGCTGATCTGATGGAAGAATTGTCCGCTGAAGTTAATTCAACAGAAATTCTGAGTGGAGAGGAAGGTGGAGGAGATGATGATGTGGAAGATCCTATAGAACTTGTTCATGTTGATGAAGATTTCTTCTACATGGCCCATGTTATGAGGTTGATGGCAGCGTTACATACTCTCGTGTCTTTGGCCATGCTTATTGCTTACTATCATCTCAAGGTGAGCTTAGAATTTTGTCCACAAATCAGTAGAACAGTAATTTATGGTGCTCTGCATTGAACTAGACAGATTGTATGTATGTGCTTCATGAATGATAAGCAAACTTTGGCAGATGACTCTGGCCAGCCGATGTCTGTAATAGCTAAATGAAATTTTGTTTGGCCTTGTTCTGTAACATTTAGCTATGTAGATACTGTACATGTTGCCCTGATGCCTAATTTATATGGTTTTGTGCTTAGAATTTGTATATTTCACTAAGCCTTTCTGCATATTCGTGTTTAAAATATTTGTAACACAGATATTTATGATGGAATCTTTTAACATTTTGAAAAAACTTTTAGCTTTAAAATGTACCAGAATGTCATCAAAAGATAAATGAGTTGGAATTACTTGCGGCAGTACTACAAGAACAAATCATTTTCCAACATTCTTAAGACAATTGATTCTCTGCATCATACAAGATCTCTACAAATAAAAATCAGTCACTGTGGCAAGACTGAACACAGAGAAGTGACATCATTGAGTCACAGCAGATAGGGGCCTTTTTCATAGCAAGGCCCACATTACATCAGATTTGTGATCATGCAGTGTGAAGCATGAATTATATAACTATTACAATAAAAAATACTAGTTATATTGTTTTGTATTTAGTACGATGCTTGTCTAGATGTAATTCTTTAATGTATGTATTTTATGCTTTTATACTTGAGTTTGTGACGTGTTCTATATCCACTATTGGATTTCTGGAACTTGTAAATAATAATAATAATAATATAAGTATATGTTTATAACTAACTCCATGGAGCAGAGAAATTTCCTACCATTTAAGAAACCTGGAGGTTGCCCCAATATTATTTGGTGAAGAATGTAAATTGTGAAGTTCCTTCATATATGATTATGGCATATGTATTTATATATACATGTATATACAGTAAGTATGATTTCCATATTTTTGATATGTAAACTGCTATATAGGTGCCACTGGCTATATTTAAGCGGGAGAAGGAGATAGCAAGGCGACTGGAATTTGATGGTTTATACATAGCAGAACAACCAGAGGATGATGATATCAAGTCACACTGGGATAAGCTAGTCATATCAGCAAAGTGAGTATTAGTTTGATGTCATACTACACACTATCATTGAGTTAGGGGGTGAATTGTGAATTACTGATGACTAGAGAAGAAAGTCATTAGAAACTAATATTAACAACTATATACAGATATAATCTTAGCTTATAATAGAATATATTTAACTTTTAAAAATGCTTTATACAGCAGCTTAAGACATTTATGTACTACAAAATTTATATATTTTTTTTAAACTTCTGTTTTGGCCGTGAGTAAAATATGATGAAGTTTTTTACATGCAAATGTATTTTTGAAGTGTTTATTTTGACTTGTCATATATTCTACCACTAATTTTTCCAGTCCAGAATCAACAAAGAACACCTTCATAACTGCTTGATATTTCATTATACTAGTCCTTATTTTTAAAAGGATCATTAATTTGTGCTCCATTTCCCCAGTCCAAATCAAGATAATGCAGAGTGAATATATTCAATGAGTAGCATTTTAATGTAACATTGCTCATGAACCAAAAGGCACAAGAATCAAGCTAAATGCATTTGAGTATGTCTGATCAAGGTTATGTTAATTAACATTACCTAATAAAATGGACCGTGACTTGATCACTGAAGAAAATTTTAACTGTAAAAAGTCTGTTGTTTTAAACCTAGAAAAAATAAAGTGGGAGCAAAATGTGTAGCGAACGTCTTTGTCTTGGGCAGTTACATGTTATAACAGTTGGTACTTATAACTTTTAAATGATTCCACAGAATTCTTTGCACTGTTGTATGTGGCATGTTTAATTGTCAGGCAGAATTCCTAGTTGATTTACATGGACTACGAATGATAGCCACGTGAACTGTATCCACCCAGGCTTCAGTGACTGGTCATCTTCCAGGTCTTTTTCCTTTACAAATGCAGTCAGTCGGATCAAACTGTTTACAGCACTGTAAATTAACATTTTTGTCAGCAGTCTGCTTCCAGACACCATACGAAATCTCCTTTGCATTGTAAGTGCAGACCCTGACTTAAGAAACCACCACACACACTTAGCTTTTTCTACTTTAGGCACAATTTTGACAACTATTTGTGTAGTGCTTCAGATGGAAAGATTTGGAAACTCAACTGGCATGAATTATGTACTTGATCATATAACATGTTCAAATGTGTTTAGTTTTCATTCCTCTTACTTTTGGTTCATGAGCAGTGTTAACATCCTGTATATAGAATGAATTTTAGTTACAATCTACAGTGATATGACAGTATTTTACAATATGCAAGGTTCAGTGGTTTTAAAAATATTTTTTGTCTTCTGTGTATGAGTATTTGACAAATATATTTACTTCATTAATTCAGGTCATTCCCTGTCAACTACTGGGATAAATTTGTGAAGAAGAAGGTACGCCAAAAGTACAGCGAGACTTACGATTTTGACTCAATCAGTAACATGCTGGGAATGGAGAAAACATCTTTCAGTGCTCAAGAGGAAGAGACAGGAAGTGGCTTTTTGCATTTGTAAGTACGAAAGCATTTTTTGTTTTCTGGCTGATGAAATTTCAAGTATTGCCAGCCTTCGAAAGCAGCTTATTGAGATCCAAAATGATGAGACACTTTTCAAAAACAAGGAGAAACACTGAGTGTGTTCTGGACCAAAGTGAAAAAAGAAAAACCAATTCTGGGAAATGAAACTCCTGAAGTTTTACTTCACTTTTCTACAACCTATTTATGTGAAGCAGGTTTTTAAACATTTACCTCCATGAAAACAAAGCTTCATAGCTGACTGAAACCAGAGAATAATTTAAAACCCAGCCTTTCAAATTTACAATCTTAGTTCGAAGAACTTTAAGAGCTTGTGCACAGCCAAGGTTCAAATTAATATACTGACATCTGTTCTAGTGTTCTACTGTTCTTCCAATAATATTTGTGCTTTTCTAAACTGCTGTGTACTACAAACTTATAAATTAAGTATTAATCATTTTGTTTTGTATAAGTACCTAATTTTGTAATCATAAATTATATTTTAATAACAATAATATACTTAATTTGCAGAGAAGAGTAACGTTATTAAAAGTAAATGCACTGTTAATTCAAAACTGAATCATGGGTTGTGAAGCTAACTCCCAAACTTATCGTAGGTCCTTGGTTGAAGAGGTTAAGAACTCCTATATTATATAAAATGGTTTCAACATTTCAAAATGAATGCCTGAAAATTGTCACAAAACTTTGTTTTAAATATACTACCATATGTGTGTTGTTAAATAAGCAAACTGTTTTCTACTTTTATCTAGTAAAATTTCAAACACTGTTAAAGTAACTTGACTCAAGCAGAAAGACAGCCTACAACCATCAAATTATGACAAAAGGTCAAGATTGAATTTTTGTATTAATTTGTGTGCTCTTTGTTTTATTTTTATGTAGTATCATAAATATTGACTGGAGGTATCAAGTATGGAAGTCGGGTGTCACAATCACAGACAATGTAAGTGCAGGTAACAGTATATTGTATGTGATATCTTTTCTTGTACATGTAGGATTTCAGGTTGTCACAGCAGTGAGTCTGAAGATGGCTGTCTTCTTGGTTATTGCACTGTGTAGTCTGATAGATTTCCACCAACATTTCAGAGGTCATATTGTCTCTGTCATCAGGATGATGAATGTGCCAATCTAGTGGAAAGGGCTAGGTTCATAGGGACCAGACAGTAACCGGAGTATCATGATCCTAGCCAATGGGAGCTGGTGTCAAATCAAATGTGGGTGGGGACCATAGGATTGCATGGGCGTGTCTTGGGGTGTGTGAGAGAGATGGAGAGAAAGGAGAGAGAGAGGTCCAAGAACCAGCCCTATTTGAGGGACTCAGGGAGTCTGTCCAGTGAGATACAGGACATCAGGAATTGGTTGGAGAGTGAAATCGAACACAGGCCCAGGGCGCTGAAAAGGGGGAGGTGGAAATCTAACAGACTACATGGCACAGTAACCCAGAAGACAGCAATCTTGTATTAATACCAGTTCAAGAAGTAGTAGTCATGATAGTGCCTTCTTGTTTTCCTTCCTCATCCAGTCTTGAGATAATTCATATCACCTAAACATACATTTTTTTACAAGAAATCATGAAAATTTATATAGATATAAAGGTTTGTATGCAAGGTGCCATCACAAGAAACAGCTGGAATCATACCAATCAGTATAGAATTCTTTACCTTACAGTCAAGAAGAAGTTTGTATGACTTTGTCAGTATAATCTCACAACTTCGTACACATGGAATGACAGACAAAAGCATCAGCTCAACAGATTACTGTTTAAGTACAGAAGATTATGTGTCACTTCTCAGGAATGGACACAGCAAGAATTACCTTAAAATTAAACATGCACGTACAACATAATGATATTCATATTTTGCTTTGCTTGGTTAAAAGAAAAAAAGTACACTATTAATAACTTTTTGCAAAATGTCAGCCAGTTTGGCACCTCCTTCATCTTGCACCCTCGGCAGCTGTCCAGTTCATCCACTCCTAAGGCTGGTCCTGCTCAAATATAAATATAATACAAACAATTGTCCTATTTCCATATTATCTAAATTTTGGAATGTATTTGGATCTTCTGTTTACAGATGTATTTAACTTACATTTTCACAGAAATTATTGACATTTATTGTAATAGTTAAATGTTATGAAAGGGAGCTTGATTTATCTTGTAACATACATAACATCCTATTATAACTATAGGCAATAAATTTTTTATTCTCTGTTTTCAGGCTTTCCTGTACAGTTTATGGTATTTCATATTCTCCATCCTTGGAAACTTCAATAATTTCTTCTTTGCAGCTCATTTACTTGATGTTGCTGTAGGTTTCAAGACGCTACGCACTATTTTACAGTCAGTAACCCACAATGGGAAACAGGTAAGATCTTAAGTTTTTGTGGCTGCTGTCTAATATGTGGCATTGGTCTCTTATATGTTGGTATATAGTGTTTTGGCAAACACCTTCTCTTTCATTTATTCATTCTTTTGTCAGTGAGTCATTTATCTATTGTGGTCAAACTACTGACACAGGACACATCAGTAAGGTACATGGTCCTAAATTTGCATGAATTCAAGGTTTCAACTAATTCTAATCAGACACAACATAATACAAAAGAAAATAAGTAGTCCTTCCAATATAAAGAGAGCAGAGCATCGCATGCTACTAATGAATAGTTAATTCATCTATAAAGTAGACTATGTGGTGTATTACAAATGATCTCTGCTCCCTCTTGGAATGTTGAATTTTCTCTAATTTGCTTGTTTGATTTGGTAATCAATTATACAGTTTAATTCCTTTGTTCACTACACTTCTTTTAAAATCATTCTGCAAAACTGATTATGGAGATCCAACCATTGATGTTTTTGAGGTTATGAATTTCTCTGTTTTGTTCCATCTTTTCTATATAATTTTTTATGGTGCACACCTTTCACTTATATACATGCAAGCTATTGGAAAGTTATCTAGTTCATTAGAGAGTTGCTGCTTAAAGGCTAGCCAGGGTATGTTGCTGGCCACTTATCCTCATCAAGTACCAAGGTTCAGAATAAGAAGTAGCTGTACCTCCTCTCCTCACAAGTACCTCCATGCTGTGTAGTGGGACAGCTTTCCTTTATACGACATAAAATTAAACCATACTTCAGATGCATGTGAAAATAAGTGAATAAATAGAATTGCTTCTTTTTAATGGACTCATGCATACACATATGCATGTTTGCACACATTACACACACTACACATTTGTGTATGCACATACACATGTTTAAACCATTCCACTGCACAGTTACAATGCCACAAATAACCTAACATAACCTGAATTTACATGCACTCAGAGAAAAACTAGATTAATTCAGTAATTACTTAGCTTAAAATATTTACACTTTATCTTTGAACAGGTCTATTTTAATTAAGGCACAGCTCACGGCATGCAGTTCCACACTAAAAATACTCAGAAACTAATTTAAATGTTTCACTCCCATCTCGGAGACAGAATTTCAGTGATGATGAAATAATTGTGTGCTTGTTATTTTTCAGCTTGTCCTGACTGTGATGCTGCTGACAATTATTGTGTATATATACACTGTTATTGCCTTCAACTTCTTCAGAAAATTTTATGTTCAAGAGGAAGATGAGGAGGTGGATAAGAAATGTCATGATATGTTAACTGTAAGTTTTGTCCTGCTTTATTACTAAATTAATTGCAATTTAAAAGTGCAGCGTCAGTCTTAAAATGTAACCAGAATGTTTTCATAGAAATTTGTATAACATAAAACATTAATCATATTGCGGGGGGGGGGGGGGGGGGGTGATCAAAGTGGTATATCCGAATCCACAGTATAACCGGGAATGTTAGACAAGGTCCTGTTGTACTTTCATTGGTAAATTTATAATACACGTCAAATCATTTTCCTCTTAATCCAAACAGAACATTTCTGTACTACACATAGATATAATATTTTGAGGTAAGTTTCTTGGATAAGTTATGCTCATAATATGTTTGTGTTACTATTTCTTTATAAAGAGTACTAAGGGACAAAGTTATTGACAATTACTTTGTAGTATAATTTTACACGCATATTATGTATGTATTTAGGCAAGAAGTTTGAACTAAACAACAGAATGTGCAGTATATTCTGAAAGAATACTGAATACTGTGATAAACATGTACAATGTGATGTGTTCTTATGAAGCTGTATTTGTTTCAGTGCTTTGTGTTCCATTTATACAAAGGAGTGCGTGCGGGTGGAGGTATCGGTGATGAAATTGGATCCCCAGATGGTGATGACTATGAAGTATATCGTATTCTCTTTGACATCACCTTCTTCTTCTTTGTCATTGTCATTTTGCTTGCCATCATCCAGGGTAAGAAATTAAATTAACTAGATAATATTAAAAATTCAGTACAAGAATTCAAATTAGATTTATTCTTTCATCATTATTTCAGAAATGTTTAGAAGCAGCTAATGTGCTTACATGTGCCTCTGCTATTTTATACAGAATGTTTCCTTATGTGATAAAATATTTTAATTTTAAAATCCTAATATTGGGATATTATGATCTGCAATTTCCACTTCCCTAATTGAGCCTGAAAGTATGAAGAGTGAAAAAAAAGTGACCACTGTCACTATCTCAAAAGAGATTTCTTTCCTGCATTATACTCAGTATTGCAGGGTAATAGTTATTACTCCTACTTCATATTTATGAGGTACTCAAATTTTAAATCTCTGGAAATCAGCCATCCTGGCTAAGAATTCCCATGGTTTTCCTCATTCCCTGCAGGAAAATGGTTTTGTTATACCTTAAAATAGTCCATGACATCTTCCATCCACATGTTTCTCATCCTCTGATTCATTGCTAGACAGTTAATAATATTTTGATTTCTAACAGCAAATGAGTACTGACTATTGGGGTTAATATATGTAATGTTGTTTACATACATTTCAATTTATTTCCTAAGTAATGTTCATGTTATATGAATTATTTATTCCTTGCTTCCAGTTTGCTCCTGACATCCCCTCTCACTTAGTCCATTCAAATGATATCTTGTGCCTTCCCAATAACTTCTTCCTGCACTCTTCTGCTTCTTTTCCAATGTTTGCCTAATTGCTATTGTCTGTGGTAGATAGCAGACTTGCACCACGTCAGTCTGATAATTCACACATTGGTATAATTGAAAGTTTCGGGTGGAGTTGAGCCTGGCAAGGGTTCTCACAAGAAAGAATCAAATAATGTGTCTACTATTTCAGGTTTGATCATCGATGCTTTTGGTGAGCTGAGAGATCAGCTGGATAGTGTGAAAGAAAACATGGAATCCAACTGTTTCATCTGCGGCATTGGTAAAGAATACTTTGATACAGTTCCACATGGTTTTGACACACATGTTGCAAAGGAGCACAATCTAGCCAATTATATGTGAGTACAATTTATTATACCTCAAATTAGATATCTGTAAAATAAGCATTTTACTGCAATGAGTCGTCACTATTATGCTGTTCATTAGATTGCATTCACATTCTTTAGTAAAAAAAATAAATGTGTCACAGAATGAATGAATGGAAATACATGAGATAACAAGAGATACGATATGTAAGACTTGAGGTTCTCACAGTGGTGAGTATGAAGATTTCCCTGATGACGGAGGCAGTATGACCTCTGAAACGTTGGTTAACATCAACCAGACTACACAGCGCAACAACCCAGAAGACGGAAATCTTCAAGAGATACGATGATTCTGGAAAGTTCTATCTTGGCAATGGAGCAGGTTGTTGCCCTAGAACGGGAGGGTGTACGAGGATGAAAACTTTTAAAAACTTTGTTTTGGCAGTAGTTACTTATAGTGGGTACACAAAATAATTTGTGCAGGAAAACCATGTTTAATCTCTTTATTCCAGTCTGTGCCTTGTTTTAATGCTTGTGTGACTACAACGCACGAAGTCTGAGCTGGTAACCTATGTCATCACTTTGATGGTACTTACTTACACTGCATTCCAAAAACATTATCCTTGGCCTAAATGTATAAGTGGCAGGTGCTGCACACTTTCTCTTTTTCAGAGCCTGTTTTAGAAGTTGTCATCCATTTGCATGTGAAATATACACAGGTGAACTATATCATTACTTGAGTGGAGGCATACACTGTGTTTCCAAAACATCATCAGCCAAACGTGCTTACGGAAGAGTATAGTGGTTTTGTTGCATAAAACGCTACTATTCTGATGGACATTGAGCAGAGAGCAGAGATTGTTCTCAAAACAATGGCAGAAGATATGGTTTAGTCACCGTTCAGCCACCTGACGCAGCTTGTAACCTGAGAGTCTTTCATCAAAAACTAACACTGTTACAGGTTTTGAATATTTGAAGAAAATACTAAAGCCTACAACAGTCAGAAATTGTGCTTTTAACCCAGTAAGACTGCAGTGCTTATTCAGTAATATTGTACTGCTCTAGCTGTCATGTGTTTATTGTGTCTTCTTGACAATATATATGTTTCTTTGAACTTTAAACGCTATCAAAATTGACATCCAAGAACTTACACTAAATTGTTTTTTGGTGACAGGTTCTTCCTCATGCATCTCATCAACAAACCAGATACAGAATACACAGGTCAAGAGACATATGTATGGAATATGTATCAACAGAGGTGTTGGGATTTCTTCCCAGTTGGTGACTGCTTCAGGAAGCAGTATGATGAATTAGGAGGTGGTGGCGGCTAAAATAAAATATAATTAATCTTCACTTCTCTGGAGTTCAAGCAGCATTGAGTTGCAGCTGTAGTCATGAACATTACTGACTGTATCCAATAATCTAGTGAAGAAAATTGATCATCACTGTTTGTCTTTTAACACTTACCTGTGTGCTACAATCTCAGAATTTATTTTGTTTTGTACTCCAGATCCTACATTTACAGTTTTTTTTATATTAAAAAAATGAACATCACTGCATACTTGCTCCAGGATAGGTTAGGTTAGTAGACAGAAAGAAGGAAACAAAGAGACAAAATAAAATGAGAGCCATCAGTTGTCTGTATTGAAGAGATTAAGAGTTAGAAAATAAAACATGGTAAATGCCCTGTCCCAACGTTACAGTACATGTGAATTTTTATGCAGTTTTCAGGACTTTTTCATGCTGTAAGAGCATTTACACATTTCTTCCACATAGAATTATCATATTTTTAGATTAAAAAGTTTAATATAAATATACTCTGTTTAATGTGAGACAGATTCTAATTCTGTCTTCACTGTGCGCACAAAGACATCATAAGAAGTGCATAGCTAAAACCAGTCATAACTTATACTGTTGCCTCTCTTTGTACTAAAGTGTGGTTTAAATTTTAAAAATAGTTTAATTTCTGTATTTTCAATCAGCTTTAATCACAAAGTGGAATTTTTGGGTTAGGTAATATCATGGAAATGAAAGTGTATCTGTGAAAAGTTTTACAGTGCAAATTATGCAGTATTGCTAAGTGTGTACTATGAAATAAGAAGTGATATATACATGAAAGATAGAAATATTTTAATAACTACAAGTAACCAGTGTCCACAAATCAAGTCAATGTTTCTTGTACATACAGTTTTTAACCTAAGATTACATTAACACTGAGCCTTAATGAAAACTGAGTTCATCTTAGGCTGGGGCCACACGACCGTACAAAGTACGTCCGTTGAAATGGACATATTTTTGTACTGACGTAGGTGAGAACACCACACAAGCGCAGTGTGATGCGTCAGTTGCCCCAATGGAGCCAGAAAAAGCTGTTGCGTTCTGTGGTCTTGCCCCTTCATAATTCTATGAAGGACGTCATGATGTGTGTTACAATGGATGTACTTTGTACGGTCGTGTGGCCCCAGCGTAACCAGCAGATTGAAAACACTTGAATAAAATATTATCCCTTTTAAATATGGAAAGACATGTATATTTCACTTTTCATACTGTAAGTTTTATTTCATGTTTGAATCCTAGATACATACATTTAATAATTCTTTATCTCCCAGTTGCATGCATGTGTATGCTTGCACAAATATTATGAGGAAACTGTGACTTCTTCAAGCTCTTGGATATTGAGAAATTGTGTTCCCAAAGGTGGAAAAACTTGCTCATCTTTTAGAGCCAGTTTTGAAATTAGACACCTCTTTCAAAACATGCAAAGTTGCTGAATGCAATTGAAATTTCACTCTTTCATCTTAAATACAATGGGATAATATGAAAAATTATTACTAGTTGTAAGATAGCCAAATGACTTCCCATTTTTGTTACCTGCATTAGATTCATGAAGAAGTTTGGTCCTAATGAAGGGAGACTTAGTGTTTACATGGCAATAAGAATTTAATCTATAAATAAAATAGTATTTTGGATGGTTACCATATTCATGACTGGTTTTGAATTTTGATACTAATGTGTTTATATCACGTTAGACGTTTGCTATCTAACCTGATCCTCAGTTTATCTTCAGTCGCTGACAGTTTATTCCATAAAATATGAGGAGTTTGAAAATTATATTTTTCCAGTACATATATAAACATAATTTTTACCAC
Organism: Zootermopsis nevadensis; assembly: GCF_977971745.1. Classification (NCBI taxonomy): domain Eukaryota; kingdom Metazoa; phylum Arthropoda; class Insecta; order Blattodea; family Termopsidae; genus Zootermopsis; species Zootermopsis nevadensis. The sequence continues at coordinate 403,775 of NW_028259134.1, read as the reverse complement.
AGAAAGAATGCAGCTACTTTGGTTTTGAGCTTAAATATGTTGAGTATGAAGTTATTGTAATGTATTTGAGTGTCTTATTTAAGTTGCAATGGAGTTCCCAGGTAAATTAAAAAACAGAATTTTACATTGTGTCATCACAACTTTGGCATCTTGGTTTTTGTATCCCATGTACATCTAAACTTGTAGTTTAATAAAACGTTGTTTTAAAATAACAGTGGTTATGTATACTCTGTTATATGTTGGTACTAACAAATGTACCTTAGTTGTAACTCTTCTGAATAGTCTTTGTCATAGGTAACTTACACATTCATATGTAAAAACCAAATTCCCAAACTATGAGTATTCATATGTAACTAAGTTTTATAATTTATACCATGTGCTGGTATAATTTTTGCTCACAATCTCTGCTGAAAATAGTTTTAGGCTACACAAAAGAAATTCCTTTCTACACTCACCCAGTACCAGAATTGTGTGAGCAAAAACATCTTAAATTCCTCCCATGTAACAACTGCTATGCATGGTGCATTAGTTTAAAGCATGATGTACAATTTTTAAATACACTAAAGGCCTCCAAAAGCATATGACATCCATAGCATCACAGAAATGAGACTGAATGCCAGAGAGAAATTTTGAATAAGTCACCACACTTAGAATTAATTTATTCAACTACACTTGTTCATTGTAATGTTACTAGCTAGAAAGAAAAATCATGAAAGTCAATGCAGTTAACCTGTGTTAAAATGCAGCAAATTAATTGCTAATAACGTAATATAATTATTTATAATAATATAAATATAATATATTATATTTAATGCCTCTAAGTGAATTCCAGTATATAATTCGTTTTCTGAGTTTGTTTGTTTTATTTGAGTTGTGTCTGTGGAAGGGAGAAACATTGCATGTAGGTTAACTAACTTAACTTGATGGCTTACCAAACCCGAAGGTTCTTCACCGAATTAACCAAAGCCCTCCACTGGACCCTGTCCTGGGCCAACAAAATCCATGAAGATTTCCGTCTTCTGGGTTGTTGCGCTGTGTAGTCTGGTCGATATTAATGCATCCGTCATCAGGGCGATGAAACGTTGGTTAATATCGACCAGACTACACAGCGCACCAACCCAGAAGACGGAAATCTTCATACTCACCGCTGTGAGAACCTCAAGTCTTACAACAAAATCCAGTTTCCTTCAACTCCTATCTCCCAAAGATCCCACCTGACGTTATCCTCCCATCTACGTCTAGGTCTTCCCAGAGGTCTCTTCCCCTCAGGCTTCCCAACCAGTACCCGGTGCACACCTCTTGTCCCATCCATGCGCGCTACATGCCCTTCCCATCTCATTCTTCTTAACTTAATCACCCTGACAATATTGGGGGAGGAGTACAAAATTTTAAGCTCATCATTATGCAGTTTGCATGTCGGTTAAACAGAATGTAACGTTTTTACTGACTGAACAACGTTACCATCACTCCGTCACCTTGTGATTTTTATAATGGAAAATAGATGGCCAAACAGGCGTATACAAGGAATGTAAATTGTATCATCTGTGATTGGATCAGTATTTGATGGGTGATGAAGAAGGAAGGCTGCAATGGTGTGTGTTAAGAATAGTAGTTCATGTCGAATGATAGTGTCATGTATTACACTGTATTGTTTTATTTTATTAACGAATGCGAATGAATTTGTAAGAAAGGTATGATTTATTTTAAATTGTAATGCATGTGTCATCATTTACTTGAAATTTCTGTTGGTGTATATAATGTATGGGAATTCGCTGGAAGATCACTCGCCTTAGATTTTCGGACCAACAAAATACATTTAAAGTCATATTTAAGTGTGGTAAATGTAGGTCTGTTGCGATACGTTTTTCGTTTGCCGGTTACGTTTTTGTAAAAAAAACATTTATTTTTGCTGACGTTTATAGCTCGTTTGCTGTACACTGCGTTATGAGATAAAAGGTGATTCAGGCATTCCCAGCTTTACTGCCAACGTTTGGGGATCATACCGTCTAAATCTTTGTCAAAAGAGAATCAGTCATGAGTAAAAGGTGCAATATTGTTGATATTCATGTCACCATATAGTTGTATGAAAATGTGCAAGTAGAAAGAAAATGATCCCTATGGGCCTGAAAACTCTCAAAGAACTGATTGGTAAAATTTTATATTTCTTGAGGGAGGTCGTCATTGGACGTTGTAAGAAAATAACTGAGTGCAGTGAATGATTTAAGCATACCTTTTTTGACAATGTTCTGACCACAAATCTAATTTCATAATCATAGCTTTCACTTTATGTTTAACTTAAAGGGGGTTACAGCTCTCATTTCATCTTTCAGATAGTACTTGTGTTCAGATGTCTTTTGTAGTAACAAGATCTTGTATTTTCAGCTGAGTATGTTTCATAATCCAGGATGTGAACACCCAATAAATTGCAGCTCTTTTAAGGTAGGATATGTGAAAGCTGAAGGGCCAAATGACACCTTGCATTACTTGTGGGACTTCACACAAAAGCCATCAATTCTCGTGGCGGCAGCACCTGCAGGATCAAATTTGACCATTTCTTGGAGTCAGTTTAAAGCGGGAAATAACAAGTCCATAATGTTTAGTGAAGAGCCTGTATACAGTTTTGGTATTGTATTGGACAGGGTAAGCATAAGTTATGTTTCTTTAAAACAGTGAGGTCTCTTAGCACATTATTATGTTCTACACATGTTGGTGCATCCGATCATCATTGCAGTAATGCATACTGCTAGTAGTTTTCATTATCAGCAGTAAATGCCCTTTATTTTATGGATTGGTCTCATCTAGTATCATGGATTCATGGTTAAGTTTCAGAGGTTAAAGCATCATTCAGTGTGAACAATCACTCTTTATTGATGATGTAAAAACTGTATTGTTTATAAATTCTAAAAGTCTATACACAGACATGTTTCTGCACAGCATAGCATATAGTGACACTACTAGGTGACCTTACTTTGGAACATAGTTCAGTTATGTGCAATAAAATGTTGCCACAGCAGGAAAAACTGTAGGTCTATGTAATTAAATGATAAATTAAGTTTGTCATATTAATTCAACTTATGTTGTTTAAGTGTGTTACATTGAAGGTACAAGGTTGCTGAACTAAAGCTTGAAATTTAAAATAAAGGATCGATCATCTACTACCAAGAATAAGACTTGTTCATTTTGAATCAGCAGCTAACTGCCATTTCTGAAGTGTGTTTTTCATTGTGACTAGAAGACCTGGCTTGAGTAAATCTTGTAGCGCACTAGTTACCCCATTTGATTGTGACTAAGCATCTGAGTACATGTGTTGTATAACATTTTGGACATTTTTTTAACAAGGTAATCACACTACAGAGAGCTTGTATGTGATTTTTTCATTATATATATAAAATATTAATATAATTTCCTTTCATATAAATTTCTGTAAATGTTTCATGATATCTTGCAGACTTCCCATTAACAACTGTGCTTGCTGTAAGTAAGCTTGGTATTCTGTGACATACAACATGGTTGATCTAACATACCAACTCATTGCCCAATGAAAGTTTTACCTTTTCCTTCAATTTTGAAAATGTTGCTGTTCACTGAATATAAGGTCTGTCTCATCAGTTACAAACAGTTCAAAACTTTTTAGAATGTAATGTATATAAATATTTTATTTTAGATCTGGGAGTACAATGACGTAAATGACAGCGGTTTAATGGACCGTAAAAATAAAAACAGCAGTTATGTCAGAGCACTTGACATGGAGAACTTTAACTGGACCCTGTCAGATTTCGCAAATGAGAGTATGGACACTGTTGACCTTAAGGTTGAGTCGTCTTCATTCACTTCAAAGAATTCAAATGCTCTCATCAGTGGAAGCATCAGATTTGTGGTATATTGCATTATGTTAATATAAGTAAAATGCTTGACGATTCTCCAAGTGTTTTTAACATTCATTCATTCGTTATACTACAGTTATGTTTGTCATTATCCATTCCCCACTTGATATTTGAGAGTTTTCTTTGGGAAATTAAATGAGCTATATCATCTATCGCATGCATTGCTCAGAATAACAACATCTTGATTATTTTCTTTTAGCTTAGGCTAGCTAGACATTCCAAATTTTTTTTAAATAAAGTGATATTTTTCTGGCAATCAGAATATTTGTCTGGCTACCAGACCTTCAAAAATACTCTAAGCCCTCAACGAAAGAAAACATTGCATGTATATATTTGCTGAATTGCTGCGTATGAGAATATTCACACACGTGCATGCATGTACCAGTTTAACCCTAATGCTGTGGCCGTGAACTAGTAAAAAGTCCATGCGTTACTGTTTTCTGTGAAATTCATCTTTAGTGCACGTCAAAGAATATTCTCTTTTTGCTGCATAATTCATCTTTATTCTGTGATGTATAAAAATGCATTCTTATTGTTTTTCCTGGTGCTGCCATCTAGTTTAATGAATTTGTATGTAAATGTCACCATGCAAGTGACTCATGCTATCTTTTACAAGGTTAGTCTTGAGTGAAATCAACACAATCAACTTTACCTTCTTTGACGTCGGTGACATTTGGTGTATGTGCTGCCACATATCAGAAATAAGTGTATACAAAATTTTTGGTGTGTGTTTGACATATTTTAGAAGCTATTGCTGTCTCAAATTTTGAAATAACATTTTACTCATGGATTATCACAAATTTTATCATATATTTGGTTCTACCAGACGTACATAGCTGAACTTCACCACATTTTAAAGCTCATAAAATAAATTTTAAAATGATCTATCATACCACTGCATTAGCACAAAAAAGAAAACTGTTCCTGGTCATTAAAGGTACTCTGAGCTTGAATTTTTCAGAAATCTAAAATTTCAAAACTTTGACAAAATTGTGCGTCATAGTTGAGTACTTGCTTAATATACATTAAATTTGCAGATGGAACTGTTAATATGTTTAGAACTTCAAAACTATACTTCTTGGCCTCTTTTCGCAGAATTTCAAAAATTCAACATTTACGTTTGGATACACTGCGAAATAATGAGTATGCTTCATTCAAGTTGCATGGAAGTAACGATTTTTGTTTGTGAACTATTTTTCCATGTTTTTTCAGATGCAAAATCTTTTTTTCAGTGGCACATATCTGCTAATTTTGTCATCATAAAATTCAGGAACAGGCTTCATGGTATGATCTTTCAGCATCTTATCCGGTTTAGAGTTTGGAGTAGATAGTATTCCTGTAGCTTCTGTAAGTTCTTTAGTTTAGGAAATCAAGTAAATTATTAAATCTAAAACTTCTCGACGATGGTGAAGAGTCAATTGAATAAAAATTTCCTTGGATATTATCCATCGTCTAGTAAATATAAAACGTAAAACGACATTTCGGAGATGGGTCTCTATCTCCGTCTTCAGGTTCCTACGCAGTTGGGCCCACTAGATAGAGCTAATCCCTATCTCCGGACTTTCACTTTTTTACTTTGTTGTTTTTCCAGAACAACTTGGATTGTGACCTCTCATTCTACAATTCTGTGTAATCAACAAAGTTCACTGAATGTTGTTAAGTAAACCAAGAACTAACCAGCTGCATGTTTAATGCATAATCAGAAGAGGCTAGCTGGAATAGCTGTCAGTAAAGTGGTAGTGAACCTTTGGTTTCCCTAAAGTGTAGGGAATATCTTGATTATCTCTGCTCCCTGCCGTTACATTGATTGACTATATGACTTTATCTTTACAGCTGAGTGCGTTTAGCTTTCGTGATCATTTTGGAGAACTTCCTCACCTCTTGCATTCAGCAAACAGCACTCAGGTTGACCTGGTGCTTGACAAGCTGAAAACAAACTCCAGTTTCTCAAATTCTCGATTTGCTCTGGAGGTTCTAATTGCAAGCAGTGACAAGGTTAATAGTACAGCTTCCATTGTGTCACAAAAAAGCTTGGATGATGAATACAGCCCTGGAGTTTTTACGGTAAGAACCCTTTTAGTTAATTGCAAGGTGTGATGTTGAAGCAGAATTTGTAGGTGTGGGTACAGGTACCTTGGTTTCTCTGTTGTATGTTGGACCCATACACAACAATGATTTGGAACACTTATTATATTTAATTTGTTAATGTCTTTGCTCTTGCTGAATGAATTTTCATGAAATGAAATGTTATACTTTTTTAACTTGCATATTTATTTCTTCAGGTACTTTAGTTTCCAGTGCCATAACTTTAATTGTGAAGTTATGTAAAATCAGTGTAATTTAGATAATTTACAGAGCTCGAACTGTCAATCAGTCGTGTTACATTGGCATACTGATTAACTGGGAAACAGGATGAGAAACCGTTCACGCTTAGAACCATTTTCTTAGCGTTCAGGGTGCCCTCCTTGCCATATTTATATGGAGGTTGACAGAGCTGAAGAATTTGAGTGTGTCTGTCAGTAGTAGTACATCCATGTGGCTGGCAGTTGAAATTAAGTACTGCCATTTGTAAACTTGAAGGTGACTGACTGTGCTCTGAAATGGTAGGAATTATTCTTTATGTTAGTAGAGGAGAAATGAATAGGGTTCACAAAACTCCGGTGGTGAGTGAATGTGAACGTGGTCAGTTGTGCTATAGATATGTTTGTTGCTGGAAGAAGTATGACAACATATTTTCTGTGGTTTTGTAAAGTAATGAGTGTTAACTTTGTTCATAATTCATTCATCTTTGAGGTGTATGACTTAAAATGTAACAAAGGAATGATGATAATAATTTTGTATAATAAATATTACATTTCCATGTAGCAATTAGTGTATGAAATAAGATGGGGCATTCCAGAAAAAATAGTTTCTTGGGTGCACCTTGCAGTTTGGAGTTAGTCATTGAGCGTTTATTGCAAGTTACAATTGCAATTGGTCGCAACTGAGTTACAAATGCAACCAAATCATTTTATAGCTTCCAGTGATATAATGCAAGTTCTAAATTAATATTTAAGCTCTCAGTAACCACATGGCATTATTTCAATTTCAAATCCTGGCAACCGACCTACATCAAATAAGCCAGTTGTCTGACACAGGTCAGTCACTGTTTAAGCACTGAAACTGAAACATAAGTTCTGTGAATGTCAAATACCATTTAATATTAACAATAATTGTCACCAGATAACATCAGTACATTGTGTAATTTGTGGAACCAAGTGTGTCAGCTTTTCTGTACACCATCTGTGCAATGATTGAAGAACGGGTCATAGTTCATCGTCAGCGTACGTTGTTGAAGGAGCAGTGCCATGGCCACCTCCCAATATTGTCTTACTAACATGTTTGAAAACCAACCCACCAGCAAAGAAGGTTCCCCCAGTATCCACTGATATACAGGAACTCATACAACACCTGACTCCTACCCTCACATATCTAATCCAGTGCCCATCCATCATCTTTAGCCTCTAGCCAAGTTCAAGGTAACGTAAAAGCAACATCCGTTTCGTCACCCACTTACTTCAGCCTGGTCAGAGCTGTTGTGGGAGGGGGGTAGGAAGAAAAGAATACATCTGTACTTTAAATATAATGTTTTCTACTTTCTTCGGCTATCTACATTTTTACGCACTGTGGCTTGGCAGTCTTAGTGGGTATTTCAGATAATGGGTTGGCATGAAGAGGGTTAAGAACCAGACGAGCATTTCCAAGTATGAAGATGGCTGTCTTCTGGGTTAAAATGCTGCGTAGTCTGGTAGACGTTTGCCAACATTTCGGAGGTGACGCTGCAGCCCGGAAGACAGCCATCTTTATACTCGCCACTGTGGTCAGGGTAATTTTGTTCACTTCTGTGTCCTTTTGTGTGGATGTTCAGCTCATATATTTGCTGTTCCTCTATTATATCAAAGCCTGATTTTTGTATATGAGATATGAAATTCAAATGTATGAAATGAAAAGTAATTTGTTGAAAATATCAAAATGTTGTTAATGTATTCTTCCCTTTCAGTTGGTCCATCTTCAGACTCCAATGGCTGAGTTAGGGAAGGGTGGGTATTTGCAGTGGAGACCAGTGGCTTATGTTGCCAAGGAACGGGATATCTCATATTCCACTGAAACAAGCTCATATGGAGTGACAAATGTTAAGAATCGTAACGCACGTCTGAACCACACGCTTCTTTATGCCTACTACTGCTCTCATTTGGATAACCTCCTTGTGCAGTCAACCATAGTATCATTTGGTCTTAAAGAAGATGGCTTCTATAAGAAAACAAATTATACTTCATGGTAAGTATTACTCTGAATATTTGGCTACTCTCATAATTTATATTTTCTGATACTACATACATAAATTCGAGAAAGAATACTGCCTTATGAACTTTGCTGGCACATGGGGAAAAGTATCAAAAAATTTGTCAGCTGTGAAGCTGTGAATAATGAATCTCTGGGTTAATGTAAAGATATGGATTTCCTTAATGAGCCAAATATCTATAAACTTTTCAAGGAAGACCGTCTATGTTGGAGTTTTTTGATAGGTGCTCTCCAGTAACCATAAAACTTTCACAGTTGCCATATTTACCTTTGTTTCTATACTAAAAAATTAAAACATTACAGGACATTTGTGGTGGGTTATGGGACACCTCCTAATGAAGACTTCTCACTTCTCGTAATATTCGTCATCAGCATCGGTCTAGGCTTGCCTGCATTGCTGATTATCATCAGCGGAATAGTCGTGGCTGTACGAAGGATCTCTCAGAAGAAGGACGACCTCTTCCTAAACAGATAATTGTTGTGTTATATTTAGTTATCTTGCCAGTCTCCTGTGTGTTTTGATATACTCACTGTTGAACATTCCAGGATTAATTTCCAGGCTGAGGTGCAATATTTGATATACCTAGTCATAAAGTATGCAGCGGGAATTGTTTCCGTATGTGGCAAGAAAGAAGTACATGAAAGGAAATGCGAAAGGCATCATAAATGAAGGTATTTGCTTAAAACTGAAATAAGCATTTCGCTCCTTTAAATACTCATGCAGAATTTAAAAAAAAAACAGTACAGTGGATAGACAATGCGGTCACAGCATAATTCACTGCATATTAGGATTTGTTTCTGCTTTTGACGTTATAACCATGGGAGTGCACAGTATTTTTAGTTGTGTTGTAGAGATCAAAGACCAGGTGTCTCATGTATGTCCATATTTGTGATTACAGCTTATTATTTTAAAAATGTTGTTTCCCCCTACTGAAAGTTATGTGCTGCAATATATGTGTTATCTACAGAGACTGGTACAAGTTGCATTTAATTTGTAAGCATGTTATTATAAGGGATGAGTTTCCTAAAGGAAAGAAACAAACCAAACTGGAAACGGTACTGGATTAGCTGAAACAAGTCTTCTCCGTGAAGTGACACATTCATCTACTGCTGCCAAAATTCTGATTGATCTAAGTAGGTAAGTTAGACTGCGTGATGTTGTTCATATTCCATTTCAGAATGTTATAGATAATGACCTTGCTGGAAATCAGCCCTGATGATACCATTTATATTGCAGATTTTGATTAGGGAATTAAATGTGTGGAAAATACATATGCATTTACCTTATGTTTTAGCACAAATAAGAGAATAAATGTGTGTTGAGTATTTTAAGTAGTTTTAGGGACAATACATTGTGTAATGTTTGATTTTGTCTCAAGAGTATGTGGTCCACTGGCACATGTGAAGCAGTGCACAGACCCATGCATTGTCCAATAAGAAAGGCGTAAACTATGTGTTCAAAGTGCGTTCTGAAAGATGAATCATCATCTCACGGTGTTACTAGTCAAACTGTGTCAGATATGGCAGTCTGTAGATAACACTGGTAATGACCAAGCATGGATGTGAGAAATGTTGTAGGACTAAGGCTTTTGTTCACAATATTTAGTATGTGATTCATGTTCTTTGTTTTTATATTTGTCCATAAGTTTCCTGTTGGAAAATTAGGTCTCAGGATTGATAAGGCCTCTCATACTAGTGCAGTTAGTTAGTGAAGTGTGGTTTATTTTCAAGTCATGATTTCATTACATTCTCTTGATTTGATTTGGGGCATTAACAGAATATCTTAATTTTAATTTCCCGTTTTATGTACCATAAATAAGCTACCTTGTTCTGTCCTTTCTGTATATGCAACTGTTAATTTTGGCATTTTATTAGTTCCTCTGATTGTAAGAAGTAGAATATGTCATGTCTCAGTCTGCATGGTTTATTTCCCATATTAATTGCAAATTTTACACAAAGCTCATCTGTACAATTATATAGAGTGTACACTTTTCATGCACATTCAGCAGAAGTAATTATAAATGTCATGACACATTAATTCTGTTGAAGTTATTTATAAAAGAACTAAAACGAATGTGACAAAGGGAAGTGATTAGTTCTGGGGTGCCTTATTTTATAAAATGGATGGATCCTAGTGCAAAATATATGTAGAAAATTACTTCTGATGCACTAGTTTGGCCTTCAGTAGATTAAGATTACCTATATATAAACATGTATGTATAATTGTAAAATACATGCAACTAAGTGCATAGATTTTGATAATAAATAAAAAAACATTGCCCTTATAGCAGTAAAATATTTCCTTGTGATGCCAAGGTTGGGTGATATTTCTTTTTTCAGTTCATTGTAGATAATAATTGTGGTGGTACATTGGTTATAAACTTGGCAACTCATAAAGTGTATGTTATAAATGAGTGTATAACGTTTGTGATAACTGATCTAAGCTTCATAATCATGCTTCCACGTCAGTTACGTCAAGTGGCATCAGCTACTGTATTTTCATTTGTAGTTCATATGATGTAATCAGTGGATAATGCTGAAGTAATTCAGATTTAGGTTGAAGTCTCCAGCTTGAAAAAAGATAAGTCCAAGCAATATGCTCTTTAAAGTACATTCTGATGTTCATGGAGATAAAGTCAGTAACTAACTAACCAACCAACCAGATGGCTTACCAAACTCGAAGGTTCATCACCGAATTAACCAAAGTCCTCCACCGGACCCTGTCCTGGGCCAACAAAATCCAGTCTCCTTCAACTCCTATCTCCCGCAGATCCCGCCTGAGATTATCCTCCCATCTACGTCTAGGTCTCTCAAGAGGTCTCTTCCCTTCAGGCTTCCCAAATAGTGGACCCAACCAACCAGATGGCTTACTGAACCCGAAGGTTCATCACCGAATTAACCAAAGCCCTCCACCGGACCCTGTCCTGGGCCAACAAAATCCAGTCTCCTTCAACTCCTATCTCCCGCAGATCCCGCCTGAGATTATCCTCCCATCTACGTTTAGGTCTCTCAAGAGGTCTCTTCCCCTCAGGCTTCCCAAATAGTGGACCCAACCAACCAGATGGCTTAGCGAACACAAAGGTTCATCACCGCATTAACCAAAGCCCTCCACCGGACCCTGTCCTGGGCCAACAAAATCCAGTCTCCTTCAACTCCTATCTCCCGCAGATCCCGCCTGAGATTATCCTCCCATCTACGTCTAGGTCTCTCAAGAGGTCTCTTCCCCTCAGGCTTCCCAAATAGTGGACCCAACCAACCAGATGGCTTAGCGAACACAAAGGTTCATCACCGAATTAACCAAAGCCCTCCACCGGACCCTGTCCTGGGCCAACAAAATCCAGTCTCCTTCAACTCCTATCTCCCATAGATCCCGCCTGAGATTATCCTCTCATCTACGTCTAGGTCTCCCTAGCGGTCTCTTCCCCTCAGGCTTCCCAACCAATACCCGGTGCACACCTCTTGTCCCATCCACGCGCACTACATGCCCCGCCCATCTCATTCTTCTCGACTTAATCACCCAGACAATACTGGGGGAGGAGTACAAATTTTTAAGTTCATCATTATGCAGTTTTCTGCATTCCCCACACTGGAATTTTCTCTTCAATGTTTCTTGCTCATGTTGATGTTCTGTTTTCTGAGATGCTCTGGTTTTTACATTCTCCATTTTTTAATTTCTCTCGCTGAATGTCATAAGTTTTGGAACCCATAGGAAGAAACAAGAATTTCTGTAGTGCCACAAAAACGAAATTCTGTAGAACTCGTTTAGTTTTGGTTGAATTGTAACAACTGCATGTTTGAAGTTAGGAATAAAAGTACGCTAACCAGAATCCCTTACCAACCTTTAACCTGCTTTAGTAGTCGGTAACTATGCATTTTGCCCACAGAGTATATTTATGGGTTTTCAGTAACTATACTTCCCTAAATAGCATTAACCAGCTAGTCTTCATATTTATAAGTCCATGTGTTTTCTCTGTAGTCGGGATTGAATTGTTACATTACTTTGATGCTGTTTGGCTTCAGAGGATTAGAACAGAAGGAGCTATTGTTTGAGTGATCACTGCCATTGTACCATCTGAAGATGTTATGTTCTACATTTTATTACTCGTGCATAGATAGAACTAAGCTGACATAAAATTTGTTCACTTTGAGATGATCCATGAAAGTAAAGCTCTTCACTAAACTGAATAATTATGACTAGTGAACTCCTTTAAAATTAACAAACATTATATTCACATGCAACCACTCACTGTTGGCTATTTATTCAAACTGGCAAGAAGCCAGAACTATATTGTATGACTTAAGCAATCAATTCTAAGGCTTCGGTGTTCACCATTATAGCGAACATTAAAAGATAATTGTAAATATACCAGATGTCCCATCTGACAGTGCACAGCTTTACACCATGGATTATATAAGTAAAAAAGTTCCTATAAACAAAATGTCTCTGACTGAGAGATACAAGTGATTATTGCTATTTTGCAAATAAAATTACTGAGATGCAAACATTTTCCAGAACATTTTTATTGCAGGAAGATTCATTACACTTGACAAAACACTACAAACATCATATTACTAACACTAGTTTTTCTGTTAGGACCCTCTGAGTTCTGACCAAACCTCATTGTACAAACATTGCTTACAGGAACTGTATTCACCCTGAACTCCTGAGATGACTTGTCTTCTGGAATGTTGCGCCATGCAGACAAATAGAATTTTACGGATGTTTCAGGGAGGTGCTTACTACCTTAGTCATCAGGGCAATGAGTAGTTGCATGCAAGGAAACAGTTTGAGATGAGGTAATTGGTCAGACAATGGCGAAAGGGTGAGGTGAGGACAGAGCAAAACAGCTAAAGGGAGAAGGGGTGGGGGAGAAATAGACTAGGAAAGAGCAAAATAAAGGAAATGCAGGATACAGAACTGAACAAGGGTCAAGCAGAGGCCTTCTTCCCTGTCCATGTTACGGTGCAACCCAATATCAGTGGCCTCCCTGACACCTGGTCCATGTATATAGTTTACTATACTATCGGCATGAAAACCTCAAATCCTACACAGAAAAACAATTGTTTAGCGAACGGTTTACTGCTCTGTGGACTGCAAATTGTTATCTCTGTAACGTTGGTGAACCTAGCACATCCCGTGACGCCATACATTTCGCGCGTAAATTCAGCTGATTACTGTTTTCTGATATTGAATAAGTTGCTGTACTGTGCTACTTTAAAGAGTGAGAACGTATAATATTCACAATTTGTACTTCACGTTGGTAAGTTTCTTTATGTACGTGTAGGCCTTTAATTTTGTTGCAGGGTTGTGAGAAAGAAAGAAGTTGATCTTTTAAACCAAATTAACGAAAGTTACGTGATAAAATTTGTCGAGGCTGGAATGTTTCTAGCGCAGACCACCCAAGCTGAGTCCGATTTATTTAATCTGCTGGTGATAAGAAATTATAATTACTTGTTGGACGTAAATTTGATCACTATTGGAGTTCAGATATTTAATGACAGAATAACTACCAGTATTTATCTCGAATTAGAATAGAGGAATTGGGAAGGGTGGGAAAGGAAGCGGTCGTTGCTTTCGATGTCGTATACCGACTGAGGGCAACTGCGACGTCTGTGTCGGCCGGGATTTGAATAGGATGCATCGTAATGATGAGCCAGGCTTGTTAGCATTTAGTCATTTAGCTTGATCAAATGGTATGATGAAGCATATCTTTTCTGATTTATTATTATTATTAAGTGTTCTGTCTTACGACAGGTCCATTGCTCTGCTCAAAAAGAGCTCTCCAGTTGTCCCTATTCTCGGCTTCTCGCTTTAATTCCTGGAACGTCATCTTCTTTCCTTGTTTAAGGTCGTCAGTTAGCTGTATCAATCTTCTTCCTAGTCCTCTCTTTCCTTCAACCTGGCCTTCGATGATATCACTCAGTAACCCATTCCTTCTCATAATATGTCCCAGCCAGTTAGCTTTCCTTCGTGTAATCGCCTGCAGAATGTTTCTTTGCTCGTTGACTCTCCTCAATACTTCTTCGTTGGTCACTCGATCCGTCCACCTGATCTTCTCTATTCTTCTCCAACACCACATTTCGAAACTCTCCAGGTATTTCTGTTCCTTCTTCCTGAGTGTCCAAGTCTCTGCTCCATACGTAACACTTCACTAGTTTCTTCTTCATCTCCAAGCCCAACTTGCTAGTGAGAAGTATCCTCTTCTTGACGAAAGCTGCCTTGGCCATGGCTATCCTTGCTTTTACTTCCTTGGTGCATAGGGCGTCCGTCGTGACTATGCTTCCCAAGTACTTGAAATGCTCCACATTCTCCATCTGTTGGTTTCCAATTACAACGTTCAATGGTTCTGCTCTCGGTGCTATCCTCATCACCTTTGATTTTTCAATGTTGATTTCCATTCCATACTCTCTACCTGTTTCCACTAACTTGTCCATCATGTTCTGTAATTCCTCATCTTCCTTCGCCAATACTACCAAGTCGTCTGCATACTTTACAGTCGTTATGACTCTTCCTCCAATTTTGAAGTCTCCAGAGCTTCCTTGGCAAGCCAATCCCCGTACAGGTTAAAAATAATTGGTGATAAGCAGCATCCCTGTCTTACACCTCTATCTATCTCAACGCTGTTGGTGTCTCCTGAGTCCAGTCTCACTTTGACTTTTTGCTGCATGTACAGGTTTTTGATTTACAGAAATAAATACAGGTTATTTACCTTTGTAAAGCTAAACGTATTGCTTGTTCTCGAGGTGACCGTGATTGTAGAATAGTGGAAAGTAAACACTCACAGTGTCTTAATAATGTTTTGTAATTACTGGAAATAATCTCTTCAGACTGACAAATACATTGATTCATCCAACAGAGGTAAGCAGGATGTAGGACAAGTCAGAGTATATTACATCACATTCATAGAATACCTAGAAATGCATTACTCTTACAGAAACATACCTCAAGAAGAAAATAGGCTACAGTAGATAATTACATTAAATTATTAATACCATATCAGTTAAATCATATATTTTGAAATTTCTAAAATTACACTGTACTCAAAGTTTGTTCACTACCTAGGTATGTACCAAATAAATAAATATTTACATGTGGTTTATTTCCCATATGCTTAATGTAGAAATACGTACAGCCAAACATCGTTAGAGTGTTGCACTTTGTCCGACAATATTAGCATTGAAATGGGGGTGGCGGTAAATTGAAACTGTTCTTTCTCCTCCATCCCAGAATATCTCCAAAACAATGCCGACTGATGGGTTTACCCCATTGGTTCCCTCTGGAAAATTGTTTTTTGTAAGGCACCACCAGCACTTATCTATCATTGTGCTTTTGCCCAGGTAATAAGGTCATGATTATATAGTGTGCACTTGTATTTTTGTAGCACATAACTTTCTTACTGCGACTGGTCTGGCAATTTTATTCAAACTAAGGTGAGTAAGTATTATGGGATGTTGTTCCATGTAATCTTGTTGAAGTTACCTACATTTCAGAGGTGCAACATGTTCATACTTGCTGCCATGAGAACCTGAAATTTTACAAAAGTAGTCATGTTATCGTTATTGTGTATTGCGTTTACTTGTAGTTGCATTCAGATGCATTTTGATTCAACAAGAGTGTCATAGAGATATCGAATAAATAATAGCATTCATCATGGCCTCTCTTGTAACTGAATTGGCCTTTTAAGGAAATGTTTGCTGCATTTATGTCACTGGACACACTTACACTTAAAGAATTGAATGAATGGTAATGTTAGTTTAATAATTCTTAGATCTTTGTTTCAGGTCTTTATCATCACACATGGCAACAGTCCAGACAAGGCTTAACTTTAATGTTAGGAAGAAAAGACTGAATAGTTCTAAGTTAAACATTGGAAAAGAAAATGCAGATTTTGGGAACAAGAGATCCTCAGCAGTGAGTGCTTGTGTTGAACAAGGGAGGAAGTTTTGTAAAAGTAAAGATCAATCCAAATGTGAGGAATCATTATCAAGATCACATTTGTTGTCTGTTGATGACAGTGACAACAATTTAGATACAGAATGTGTTCTGAGTAAACAACATGGGAACAAAGCTGATGGAAGTTTTGCTTCTCAGTGCACAAAAAGATTACACATTGGAAATGGTGATAAACCCATAGGTTTGTTCATTTAATTTTACTGTAGTTTGTGGGTACCCACATTATCATATTTTTAATTGATGGTTAAGTGTCTAAAAAAATGAATGCCTTAATGTCAGCTAGAGTTAAATTTCATTAAAGTCAACTGCATTGGATTTCAATTTATTTGTAAAACTAATTTAATCTGTATGTAGAAAACTTACAAGAGGTTTGTAAATTGTGTATATACATTTACCATGTGCATCTGCATGGTACTGTTGGGCTTTTCAGGCTCATTTTACCAGTTTCCTTGGCCATGTCCACTCTTCTACCTCTACATACACGTATAACTGTGGTATTTCGTATTATGGAAATTTATGATACGTTGAAATTTACCAACAAAATGTTAACAGTTAAGGTTTGTTGGGACAACATTACATGGAGGCCAGTATACATTTTATTATAGTAAATGCATGGAGTAGAGCCCTTGAAGAACTGAAACTCAATCTGCTAGTCAGATTTTGTAACTGAAATTTTATATGCGTTTCTTATTTCCCCAATGTGTTTATGTGCCCCACCCGTCTCATGTCCCTTGATTTTATCGCTGTAATAATATTAGTGAAGAGTGCTACAAACTCTGGAGCTTATTTTGTGTTGAAGATTTGAAGATCCCACAATTGCAGGCTGATGCCATCAATTCTGGAAGAGGGGGGGGGGGGGCATTTCATTGCGGCCACCTCATGCTTTTAAAAAATCACAACATGCATCTGACAGAAATGACTCAGATGTTTAAGATTTATCCTGTAAAAGTGCTGGTCCCCTTGTTTGATAACTTTCAGACTAAATTGTACCAAAAAGGATGAAAACACCAGTCCTTTTTATAAACAGGTGGCTCTGGATGAAATCATTGGTAAGGCAAGGAATACATTGCAAGTGAAGAATGAGCTGCTGTTTTTGAGATATAAATGCACTTTTCATTCTACATAAATATTTTATCCCACTCTGACCAGCAGGTGACAGAACATTTTGTTTAGACTGACTTTTCATTTGAGGTAATTCTGATGATTAGCTTGAAATGATGTTCTCAGAACCAAAGTGGCGTAAACTCAAGTATAAGTCTGCGTGGGTTAGGCCACTTTTTCTTCATGGATTACCAGTCATTCAAATCAGAGCTTCAGTGTCGAAGGGTGTTTATCAGTGCACCAACAAAGAATTGTAAGACCAGATGCAAGAGCTTGCATTATTGGCATAACTTGACTAGTTGTGTTCTAGCTGTGAGTGTAAGAAGGTGGCCTGATTGTAATACAGCATAAGTTGCGTCATTCTGAGGCTGTGGTACAATGTGTTAAAGAATTTCTCCACTCCAACTCATCTATTTTCTAGTATTTCAAAAAATAAAGAAAAATGTAGGAACAAAATGAAAAATGTCTGATTATTTTGGGATATTGGTATGGGGAAAACTGATTCATCCTCAAAAGTATATATACACTTTATTTGAATGCTTTAGGTTAAAAATTTCAATGAATATCCTGCAATTTATTGTTGAGTATATAAATGCCAATTTAATTAGGCTACGAGGTGCGGGGAATTTTAAATTTCTGTGTTTTAAAGGTTAGTACATTATTTCCGAGCCGGGATAGCTCAGTCAATATAGTGACTAGCTACGGGCTGGACAGCCGGTGTTTGATCCCCGACGGGGGTAGAGGATTTTTCCTCTAGCCTCTGGGGCCCACCCAGCCTCCTCTACAATGGGTACCGGGGGTCCTTTCCTGGGGGTAAAGCCGGCCGGGGCGTGATGCTGGCCACTCACCCCAAGCGCCTGAATGGGACGTAGCGGGACAAACTTTACTTACGTTATTTCCGATGTGTTTTCCACTTCATGATGGCAGCAACTGACTTCATATTTATTCTTAATTTTAAAGGTGTCCTCTTACGTGATTTAACATTTGATATTTTGTGCATTATTCCTCAGTGCTTTGTTAATTATAAAACTGTATGTAGGTATGTGAAATTTGAGTCACGTTTTTCTTAGCATTTGTCTTTGATTATTAATTTTAATTTCAGATGAATTGGAGAATGTCTCATCTCCTCCAAAACGTGGTAAGATATTAAATGAAGATTGTGATGATGTAGGAGTTAGTGCTCCGTCACAGCACACACCATCTCAGCTTATAACACGCCTACATTTAAATAGTCCTCGTGGTTCAGCAGTCACATTTACTGAAAAACGCCTTGCTCCCAAACAGTTGTTTGTGTCAGGTATGTTAAGAAACAGTGTTATTAGTTTCTTATTTGCTTGAATGTTTGCAAAGTTTTAGTAATTATTGATGTAACACATCCCTACATTTTAATAATGTAATTAAATTTTCTTTGGAACTAGATATTTTTCATTTATTTTAAAACTGCTTAAATTTATTCACAATTAACATGTTAGTTTATTTCTGATCCTTTTCTTTGTGTCCCATCTTTTAGATTTTCTTCCTTGAGATATTCCCCATCCTTTTATAAATATTGTGTCCATCCCTTCCCGACTGGGGTTTGATTCCCGACACGGCTAGAGGATTTTTCCTCTGCGTCGAGACCGGCTCTGGGACCCATTTAGCCTCCTGTCCAGTGGGTACCGGAGTACTTTTCCAGGGGTAAAGTGCAGCCGGGGCATGATGGTGACCACTCACCCCTGTCTAGTGCTGAGATTAAGAATGAGTAGGAGCTATACCACCTCTCCTGCCAAGCGCCTACATGGCATATAATGGGCCAGCTTAATGTTGTGTCCATTCTTTTATTCATTTCACATTTATAGTTGCAGAATGTTTGTAGGTCTGCATTGGTTAAAATATTCCAGGCTTTGCTTGTCTTATAAAATCCAACAGAATGATAAAATTATCTACATTTTGTAAGCAAGCTTCATTCAACATTTACACGTTTTTCTTTATTTTCCTGCTTGGTGCATTGTATTCTTTCGTACATCCAGTTTCTTTGCTTTTTTCTCTCTTAACCCTTCAACCCCATAGCCCAAGAACATACTTGCAGCTAGAAGTCTCCTTTATCAGCAGCATCCTGAGTACATGCCGTTTGCAGGCACTGAGACAAATTATTGCTGCGCTATCTGTTGGATTTTTGTCATACTATTTAGATCATGAGTCCTCAAAACATTGCACTTTCCATTTCTTCCATCGGTTTGTTCATAGAAACGACTTTACACGAGGTATTTCCTTTGCTTTCTTGACACTCCTGCTGTTTAAACCAGGAAGCAACACGGCCTATCCTGGCCTTTCACCCCGCCTGAATTTGGAAATGACGGAACCCGTTAACAGAGACATTAGGATTTGTGGTAGTGTGAGCGAATTAGACTGTGCTGAAGACGAAAAGAGTGTTGTGGTTGAAAAACCACCAGATAGTGAGGAGAGTGAAGCAGATATTGTGAGGGACGCAGAAGACAAGTTAGTGAGCAATTTTCTATTGAAACAACTGCAGGGTGATCGGAAGAGGGAAAAACTTGACACTTCGTATGTCACAAATTTGTTACTGACAGGCCATTTAAATACCGTCACAGTGTTAGCTTAGTGGATATATAAATACTGGCTTTAAGGGCTAATATTCCCATATACTTTGACATAGTTCACATTTACTTTTGTCCTATTTCTGTTTGATTCTACATCTGTTTCATTGCAGAGAGGTGAGATAAATATGTGATCTGCCCTTTTCTAAATCCATTCTCTTCATCTACCAGTATTCTGTCCGTACATGCAAATTTTATATGCTCATAACATATTATTTTGTATGACTTTTTCATCAGGGTCAACTTATCAACAAGTCCGTCAAGCTCTCCAGAGTAATTCGCCAACAAGTCTGCCTGGTCGCGAGGAACACTTAAGCAGGATCCACGCATTTCTGCATGATCATTTAATAGCTGGCTCATCAGGCACTCTGTATATATCTGGACCCCCAGGCACTGGAAAAACAGCCTGTTTATCCAAAATTATGGAACTTCCAGAGGTGTAGTATGGAAATTAACTAATTTTAGTCTATTTCTGTAGATATATCTGCATCAGTGCATTAACAGAATACTGATTCAGAAGGAGAAATATTTTCACTGCTACTGTTTTAGGGTTTTCTGATGCAATAAGCAAGGATAATTAATTGTCATGATAAATGTATTTGTAACTACAGCCATATTAGTGTGGAGTAGATCTGTCTTGAGTAAGAACCCACTGTGTGATCAATGATTCCATCAGCGTGTTATTGGTTAGTAACAGTAGTTGATCTTTCGGAATTTTGTTTTGTGTTGTTTAACTGTTAAATTAAGTGTAGCATAATGTTACTTCCAGTGGTGACTTGTGAGTGGACGACTGAAGCTATCATGGCAGTCAGCTGCGTCAGCTGATAATAAAAAAAACCTACATTTTGAGAACTGTCTGGTCCTCATCATCAGGGATCCAGAAAGTCACATATTAATGGCTCCCTGGACCAGTTGCTGCAAGACTGAGTGGCTGTTGGGGCTAGTCGGCAGAGTCTGCTTGGCCTTGCTTTGGTGCATCTGTAGACCATTTGAGTAGATCGATTACTGGGTGCCGTGTGTGACGGAGTAAAACCTTTGTGACTGTTAAAGTTGCTGGGATGTAGATCAATCTCGATGGCTTCCCTCACGAGACGGTCCATGCACCTAGTAGCCATAACTTGATTGGAGAGACCATCAAAATTGATACAGTCCGCTGTATTGACCCAGTGTTTCCCCACTGCTGACTTTTCCAGTTATTTGAGGTGGACATGCCTCATATGCTGTGTCTAGCCTCGTTGGTTCTGCCGGTCTGCCCCACACACACTTTTCTGCATTCACAAGGGATGCGGTAGATACCGGTAGCTCTCAGACCTAGTTCGTCCTTAACCAGTCTGAGAAGATGGATATTTTTCTTGGCTGAAATGTAGATGGTCTGGATGTTTTATTTATCAAGCAGACTGCTGATCTTGTGATCTTGCTTTTTATAGCAAATTAAACTCTTGTTAGGGTGAAAGCATGTGAAGCTATGCATACTTTTTGTGACAGCCGACACATTATACCCCATTTATGTTTTGACCTACTTTAAACAAAGTGGCCAGTTTCATTGTTGATTAAAAAAAATTTCTTCTCATTTCAGTTTAAAAGTGGCTACAAAATCGTGAACGTTAATTGTACCTCCATGAAATCATCTGGTTCTATTTATGCAAGAATTGCTCAAGAACTTGCCTTGAAAGTGTCAAAACAAACTGAGAAAATCTGTTTGGCAAGTATTGAGCGATATTTGGCTTCAAATCATAAAATGATGTAAGTATATGTTTCGCACACATTTAAAACTTCTTGCTTTAAACCCTGTGAAGAAGAATAGTTCCATTATTTTTTGCAGATAAATATTTTTTTATGTGTAGAATTGTTCTTTTAGACTTTGTCCATTGTCTGAAGTATGTATAAGATGATAATGTGCCATTATAAACCTTCAGATATCTTTGCTTGCAGTTTATTGGTGCTCGATGAAATTGACCAACTTGATAGTCGGAAGCAGTCTGTTTTGTACACAGTTTTTGAATGGCCATCGGCACCCAATTCAAAGTTAGTCCTGATAGGAATTGCTAATGCACTAGATCTTACAGACAGGATATTACCTCGCCTACAAGCGCGACTTGATCTCAGACCTGAGCTCCTCCACTTTGCACCGTATACAAAGTTGGAGATTGTTAGTATCCTCACAGAGAGATTAAAGCAGGTAAATATTACAGTAAAGATTTGGTGTTACAGTACTGCCAATCTAGAAAACTTGGATTGCAAGGATTGTTACTGTATTTACTTGAACTATATGAGCACAGTTTAAAGTATGGCAAGGTTTATAGATTGCTTTTATTACTGTCCAATTTAAGGTTTTTGGGTGCTGTATTCCCCTCTAACTTTCAGTCAAGAAGGAAAGTGTTAGTTTGAATGAATAGAGGTCATAGCAACTAATAAGAGTATCTTGCAGTTGAGAGTAAATATAGACCTCTGTTCTTGTGTTTGCTTCTCAAGTTCTGAAGCATATTTTTTCTGTAAAGTTTACAGCATAGATTATACTGGTAAATGATAGGCTGTGCCGTACTGTTTGAGAGATGAATGTTTCCATAAATACTACAAATATAAATATATCAACTGTTATTTTTAAATCTTTTGATCAGTTAGGTGTGTTACTATTCATACTGTTTATCATTCTCCAGTTTATTAGATTCAAAATTGGGAAGATTGTTGTGTGGATGAAATATGGGCGAGAAAGTAAACAAATGGTTGGAAATCGATACATTTCCTTCACATAAAGTTTGTTCAATTCAAAAATTGTTTTTGAAACTTTATTTGTAGTCTGGTGTTTCTGCAATGTTCCCATCAGTTGCTCTTGAGCTGTTATCTGGGAAAATAGCATCTACTTGTGGAGATGTAAGGAGAGCGCTAGATATTGGCCGAAGAGTAATAGAATTGGCAGAGGTTCGGAATCAGACAGTGCCCCTGCAACCAACTGTGGATCATGGTATGTATATATGATATGGGGTTTTAATTATATCCATTATTTATATTGTCATCTGGGACCATGTATGAACTTAAAGGGATGTGTTTCCTTAATAAAATAACTCTGAATTTTTTTAAAAAAGTTGAAATATTTGTAGTTCTCCGCAGCCAATTTTTCTTTGTTCTGCCACAAAACGTCAAAATCAAACAAATATCTGAAAACACTTCAGAAAAGCATAAATTCACCTCATAATCCCTCTCATAAAATCCACACCCTCTTAGGCACCTTATTCCATCAATTGAAAAATATTGAAGTCTTACATGTGAAATTGGAATGATAGATATGTGCGAGAATGGATAAACGTATTTGCTCCAGACTTGGCATCCTTACATTGCCACCTTATAATTGAGGCTGACCACAGTTTTGCTTAACTTCGTTGTTCTCAGTCTCTGAATTTTATGCTTCTCAATTTTCAGCTTCCAACACATCAAGCCCCAGAAAATCACCTCGAAAGAATCCTTATGCAGGATGTGTGGCTCTCAAGGAAGTCATGGCAGTCCTGAACAGTGTGTATGGTACTTCACAGTCATTTGTCACTGACTCTGATGAAAGTTTTCCGTTACAACAAAAAGTCCTTGTTTCTACATTGCTTCTTATTCTCAAGAAGGGACACAACAAAGACGTCACTGTGGGGAAGGTACAGTAAATTAATTAGAGATTATGTTTTGTTTAGAGATCCCAGCTGTGATATACAAGTATATAACACACACACAGATGCACGGTGATCTTATATTAGACATACAAATTTTAGTGGTGAATTTCACATCCAAAAACAATTATGTAAGTTCATATAAACTTGATTCTGCAGATCATTGGCTTTTGAGCTGGGGCCAGAAGGTTGAATAAAGTAACTTAATGTATGCTGCGTATTCATTTTCCTTGTACACTTTGTGCATTAAAGGTAACAGCAATCATTTTATTAAAGCAAATGCTTAAAATGTTGACCACTCACTTCAACACAACACTTCGCACTTCGCATAAATGTCTGCCACACCAGTAAACGTCCTTGGAGTATTCTGAATGACCCAGCATCCATCTGCAGCAAACTGCTGTAGGTCTGCCACATCATTGCCTGTACTAGCATATGCCAAACATTTCGTATATCCCCACTCACAAAAAATAAATCCAGCAGATGAGTGCGAGGGAAGCGCGGGGGCCATGTGATTGTTCTGCTGTGTCCTGCCCGTCATTAAGTGAAGATGTTCTCTGGCTATGGTGGTGAAATGAGGTGGACCACCGCCATGCATAAACCACATCTGTACTCCAGCAGACTGTTGGCTTTGAAGTTGACATAAGAATGCCCTCTCGACCTTTGCGGCCAATCAATTTGTTTCCTAGTATTCCTGCCCACTGGTTTATTGAGAATTGATGCTCCTGTCTTGATTGGAAAGTGGCATGAGGATTCTATTCACTGTTGTTAATATATTAACCCTCATCAGTCTTATTTCTTACATCTCATGGGTCTCAGACCTTCATATGCAGATGGAAGGTAGTATAGTTAGATGATGACTGATTAGTGCCATCTGGTACACTTTTAATGCTGTGTACATACATTTTAATATTAATAGTATGCACCACCATTGTGTGCTGGGCAATTTGACATAGAGCTATGCTGTGCTGTGTGTGTGTGTGCAGGTACTATTTATGCTCTCTAGGAACTTTGTCCATCAAATTTCCAGCTTGTAAGCAGGGCCCTAACTCTGAAACCAAGTATTTATGGACCCATGTCTGTATGAAATTGTATCATTGTTTTTGCATGTGCAGTTCACCACTAAAACCTTTATGTGTAATATCGATTACATTGTGTTTAGGATTAGTTTGTGTTTAGCTTAGGGTGAAATAGGTTTAATTTGGAATTTGAGTCGCATGTGGTATGTGTTTAGTTAATTTTATAATGAATAGACCAGGCTCTGAAAACAATTATGAAGCCATTCTAGCAGCATTGTTGAAATTAATGTTTCCAACAAGTGGAAGAAATTTGCAACTTATTTTAAATTGGAGGGAATTGACCTTTAAAAAACAAGCAACCCATATGTTGGGCTTAAAATTCTAGTACCTCATCCTATGGGAGACGCATATACTGGGCCCCATGTATTTCAGTACTGATGTGTTTCAGTCAATGGAACACATTGTAAAATACATTAAATTTTCTTTGTGGCTTCAAAAGCTACTACGCACCTTCCACTGTTGTATGTGAACATCTATAACTAATGAAGCAAATGTTTATTTATTTATTTTATTATTTATCCCAGCCCTTTTGGTGAATGGTGTCATGGTCACTTCACAGGATGAGGTGGCTGAGTGTTCTAAAGTGAACACGTGCTACACCTCCATGGGACTGATACCATTCACAGTCAAATACTGAGACATCTACCTCCTTTATTGCTGAACATATACAACCAGATTTGTAGTTACGCCTTCTTTCCATCAGAATGAGGAGATGCGATCATAATCCGTACCTTAAAAGCGGGTGAAAATCGTTTGCTTTCTTCCAGCTTGCTCATTTCCTCAGTATGTCTCAGTAGCTGCGTCTGCAGGTTCAGCATGGCGATTCGTACGGGTTTCTCATAATCCTTGATCACTTGACAGCTAAAGGGCCAACTAAAATCATTTTACACAAGTTTGTCTCTTAGATAATATCAAATGCAATGTGATACAGTCCTGTCTCCTCCATGCTCACAGGAAAACTGCATCCCCTAGGGCTTAGTCCTCAGTGTTACCCTGTTTGCCATTGCTATCAGTGGCCTCACAGGTACGGAACGTTGTCATGTTCTCCATATATATCGGTGACTTCAACATTAATGACAGTTCCCAATTTCTGCCAGCCACTGAACAACTCCAGTTACTACATGAAATGGGAACCACACATACAACAACTCAGATTGCCAGCAGTCACTCATAATTTAAGTATTTTAACTAGAGCCATCTGGAGAGCAGGCAGAATGGCATTGCTTTGGTTTTATTGTTGCCTCATTCATTCAGCACTGAACTATGGGCCCTGTATCTATGCCTCTGCATTGAAGATAATTTTATTTTAACAGTCGTATCCACAATTCTTAAATACGTATCTGTTTAGGGTTCTTAGAACAAGCGGTGTTTGGTTGTGAATCCTTGTTCAAGACTACGTTGTTACAACCCAGAATAGAACAAATTGAATCTTTCTTTTGTTCCAAACTTTTATGTTACCCCAGAATTGTCCCATTTTATTACATGACCTGACACTATCCCCAGTTTGATTTTAATTCTATTTTTCTTGTATATTTAAATTGTTTGCAGTTTTTTGCGACTGAACTGGAGCCCAGTTACTAGTAAAACACACTGCCTTATAATTATGCCTATGCTGTTTACAAAATAGTAAATTAGTTACAGACTGACATTTTTTCTTGTGATAAAGATATTTATAGAGTAGGATGTAATAGTCTCTCTCTCTCTCTTTAAAAAGATAAATAACTTGTTCTACTGTAACTATGGGTTTGATTGTGTCTTCTCTTTGTTGGTCACATGTTGAAAAGTGTTTCAGAATTCACTTATGTGTAGTCATTTAAATATATTTCAAACTCTGACTGACTGACTATGGCGCACCAGCCCAAAGCCGAGCCTTGGCCTCCTCCCATGCGGGAGGTTTCTTTGTCTTTGAAGTGTGCATTTATGAATAGCGAGTGACAATCCCACTGCCTCAGCACGATTTCTACTCAATCCTGATTTATTTGCTAGAGCCATCTAGTGGTGAATCAGGACAGAATTGGGTGAGAAATGGCTGCTGAATTTTGCATACAAAACATCTCGTTAGGTTCTTTTACATGCCTTAAATCTACAACATGATACTGCTGGCTTTATTTGCCCTCCGAAGGAAGTTTTTATCACCCTCAAAAATCCATCGACCTCGGCCAGGTTTGAACCCGCTAACCTTGATTCCAGTGGCAAGGACGCTAACCACTGGTCCACTAAAGATGACATATTTCAAACTCACTATTTTTAAATGGTCAAAGCATGTTGACCTTCAGCAATTAAAGGTTTCTCATATCTCAGCCTCGTCAGTTATTTCATGAGTACTTACTGTTTTGTTGCTCTGTTCCAGTTTTCTTTAGTATATTCAGTCACTTCTAACTCAAAAGACATTAAACTGTTTTTGTGAACTGCTGTACCCATAAGCACTTTACTTGCAATACTACCAATAGGAGGCACGTTTGCAACTGACATTTGTGTGAGAAGTGACATGGATACTTTCCAAAAATAAACTTATGTTACAAGCACATTGGTCATTTACTGCAGCAATAGATTAGAAGTGAAGCTGTGACTTCACTTTGTATTATGAAGTCTGCGTGTGACATATATGCATGCATGCATACTTCTACTAGCTTATCTGTAACAAAACTTTCATATCTTTTTCTTGACAGCTTCATGAAGTTTATTGTCGTATTTGCAAGAAGAAAAATATACTTTCAGTGGACCAAGCAGAATTTATCAGTTTATGCCAGCTTGTTGAGACGAGGGGTATCCTGAAGGTCCAAGGACGCAAAGAAACAAGGCTGTCAAGAGTAAGTGTTTTCAGATTTTGTAAGTTATAAGTAACTAACTAGATGGCTTACTGAACCCGAAGGTTCATCACCGAATTAACCAAAGCCATCCACCGGACCCTGTCCTGGGCCAACAAAATCCAGTCGCCTTCAACTCCTATCTCCCATAGATCCTGCCTGACATTATCATCCCATCTACGTCTAGGTCTCCCCAGAGGTCTCTTCCCCTCAGGCTTCCCAACCAATACCCGGTGCACACCTCTTGTCCCATCCATGCGCTCTGCATGCCCCGCCCATCTCATTCACCGACAATACTAGGGGAGGAGCCACCCTAAGTGAATTTTTCCCGCCTGTCTGCTGACGACGAGATACTAAGAAGAACTTAGTTTTTTCTGAATTTACTTCTAGCCCCACAATTTCTACTAGCCTCTGGTAAAACTTCTGCGTTCCTCTTTATTGTATTTACGTCGTCCCCCAATAAATTAACATCATCAGCATATGCCAATAGCTGATGTGTCCCGTTCAATTGCAAACCCTCCTGCCTATCTTGGACTTTCCTGATAGCATATTCTAGCGCAAATTTAAAGAGCAATGGAGACAAAGCATCTCCTTGTTTCAGACCGTTCTTGGTGGAAAATGACTCAGATGAATATTTACCTACTCGAATTTTGCTACAGGTTTCATTTAAGCACATTTTTATTAGACTCACCAGCTTCTTTGGTTTGCCAGATTCAATGAGAATGTTATATAGCACTTCTCTCTTCACAGTCATAGTTTCTTTTTGAAATCAATAAATAACTGATGTACGGTCCCAATGAATTCCCATTTTTTCTCTAGTGCCTGACGAATGCAAAGGATCTGATCAATCGTTGATCTGTTACGTCTGAACCCACACTGATGATCCCTGATCATTTAATTCACATATGGAGTTAATTTTGCCAAAAGAATGATTGATATAATTTTGTATCAGGTTGATAGCACATAAATTCCTCAGTCTTTTCCCCCTTTTTATGAATAGGAATACAGTGAAACTTCTATCCATCGTTCCCGGAACTATCGTTTTCCCGGATGCATCGTCCGTTTTGTTCGGTCCCGGATACATCCCATATAAAATAATGTTACATTTTCCCGCTTCTATCGTTCCTCGAACTATCGTTTTATCGCATCGATCGTTCAAAAATCTTAGTCCCGGCCCACAATTTTCCCGCAATGATCGTTTCTGAGAAATTAAAATGCTGGGTTTTGAGATAAATTAATACCGAAAGACGCAGAATGTTTTTGGAATACACAGTAGCGGTAACCTGTTATGTCGCCCAACCAGCACAGATCCTTTTGGAATGAGGGGACAGTGGTGCAGGGGTGATAGTTGGAGTGAATGGCGGTGCTCATTGTCAGAAATTTTACGATTTTAATTAGGGTGCACTCATATTTCGTTCCAGCGATGCCAAATGGCATGTGCACTGTGAATTTCTTCACAAATGCTTTTATTACAAGTACAAAGGAAAGGCGAAAGTGCTGCTGTGGATGTGGAAATAACGGAGCTGTGGCTCGAGAGACTGCCAACACTGCTGGAGGGATATGAGCCGCGGGACATTTATAATGCGGATGAGACCGGACTTTTCTACAACGCCCTCCCGGATAGGACTCTGGCATTGAAAGGTGAATCTTGCCACGGGGGAATACGTGCAAAACACCGAATTACTGTTCTTCTGTGTGTTAACAGTGACGGTAGTGACAAACGGGTTCCGATTGTAGTTGGAAAATCACGAAAACCGCGTTGTTTCAAAAACATGAAAAAACTTCCGGTGAAATATCACGCCAACAAAAAGGCTTGGATGACAACAGACATCTTTACGGCGTTTTTAAGTTCTCTAGATGCCTCCATGGGCGCACAAGGCAGAAAGATTTTGCTGTTTGTTGATAATTGTGCCGCTCATCCGAAGGACACGACATTTCTACGAAATGTGAAAGTCGTGCAGTATCCAGCAAATTGCACGAGCGTCTTGCAACCGCTTGATTTGGGCATCATAAAATCTTTCAAGCAGTTGTATAGAAAGCGCCTTGTGCAAACAGCTGTATGTGCAATGGATGCTGGGAAGGATGTCAACATGAAAATTGACGTGCTACAAGCAATTCATTTCACAGTGGCAGCTTGGCGGCATGTCTCCCAACCAACTGTTCTGAATTGTTTTCACAAAGGTGGCTACGGGTGTGAACTTCGCGCAGAAGCAGACTCTAACGTCAGTGTGGATGAGCATGATGGCTTTCACGAAGACTGGAATAGATTTGGCGCCGTGAAAGACGTGGTTAAATTTGGTGACTACGCGGCAGTAGACAGCGAGCTTACTACATGCGGAGTCGACACGATTGATGAGTTGTGTGACGATCGCGAAAGGGGTGGGAGCGGTGAGGAAGACGACGAATGCGAGCCCGAAGCTGTGCCGAGTTTTGCCGAAGCACACGCTGCATTGGCAAAAGTGAAGTCGTTCTTTTATGCCCATAATATTAGCGAACGTGACGAGGAAAACATTTTGAACGTGGAAAGTACTCTGTTTGGTCTAAAACGTAAAGTTTCGACAAACCAGTTGTCCATTAAAGACTTTTTTGGTAAAAAGAAGTAACTTTGAAAGAGAAACATTGTTTTTTTTTAAATTTTTAATGCTTTCCCGCATCTATCGTTTTTATTTCCCACCCCCGCCGAAAACGATGCATCGAGGTTTCACTGTAATTATGGATTCCTTCTATTGAAGTGGCATCTCTTCCTTATCCCAAATTAACTGAATACGCGTATGGATCTTCAAATGCAACCTTTTGCCACCTGCTTTAATTAATTCTGCTAGAATTTGATCAATACCTGGAGATTTATAACTTTTCAACTTCCAAATGGCTAGTTTAACTTCTTCTAAACTAGGTTCTGGCACTGACAGTTTAGCTGTATGTATTTTAATCTATCTAACATCATCAGTCTCATGAACATTTAAGAGCTGGTCAAAGAAATTTTTCCACCTATTCAAAATTTTGATTGGATCTGCAAGCAAACTGCCATGATCATCCTTTACCAAATTGGTCTGGGATTGATATCCTTTCTTAAAATTATTTATGCCTCTGTACAGGTCTCTGATATTTTTTCCTTATTATTTTCCTCAAGTTCAACAATTCTGCCCTTCAGGTATTCTCTTTTCTTACTCCTAAAGGTTCTACTAGCTTCTTGTCTCACGTTACAAAGTTATTCTGAAGTAAATAGAAAGTTGACATAAGAATTCCATTAATATGGTAAATCCATATTAATTGCAGTTGAATAAGATATCACATGTTCAGGAAATTTACTTGCCTAATTAAGATATTAAGAACACAAAATTTGTAGGCCTGGGAGTCTGTGTAGTAGGTGATAGGAGTTCTGCTTGGAATGCCTTGTTGAAGTTATAAAGTTCCTCTGATGTGGGAAAGAGAGGAAATTGTTTCTGCTAAAATAGTGAAATATCCCACTTTTTACCCTCTTTTTATGTAGGCTTTAAGTTTCAGTGTGTTAGTGTCTATATTATACAGTGCTCGTTATTCTCAATTGAACAGGTGTGTCTGCAGTGGGATGAAGAGGAAGTGTGTGCAGCTCTCAAGGATAAGCAGTTACTGGCATCAATACTGAATGACACGTCATGTTTGTAATGATCTTGCATGGCTCGCAGGGAGGCCAAGGCTTGTGAACGGTGTCATGAGATGAAAACATATGACATTAGCTAGAAATTGTCATGTAAAAGAAGAGTGAGAGTTTTCTCAAGAGAAAGCGCATTTTATGAGAGGTATGGTTTAACTCTCACTTGTGTCTAGTAAGTGGTTGATCATATGTTTGGACATAATTATATATTTTATTCTGATCTGTTTTAAATGAGATGGTCCTGCATGGATCAGTACATTTTGCTGTTATGAAAGAACCAAATTAAAGCTAAATTGTAATGCAAAGCTCAAAACACTAAATTATTAAAGTCACCATATTTCACATTTCATACATACACTCCCCACCATCACCAAATTGTCTGGTGGAACGACTTTTAAAATTCTAAAATATTTCAAAGTTTTTCGAAAGTTTCATAAATGTCATAAAAACAAAACAATTCGAAATTTTCTTAATAAAAATTTAAGTCAAAATTTTTATCTGAACTTTTCAAAAAAATTTAAAAATTTTCAAATTTCTCCACACCCCGTCTGCCGAAACCAGTCTCTGCCGGCCCGGGTGTCTGGGTGAAAGACTTCCAAAATTCGAAAGGTTTTCAAAGTTTTGAAAATTTTTAAATATTTTCAAAATGTTCATAAATGTCATAGAAATAAAAATAATTGAAATTTTAGTCATTTTTCTGAATTTGAAGTCTCAAAAAAATTTAGTTTTATGCGATTTTTGAACATTTTCAAACATTTCTACTTTTTTCAAATTTTTTTAAGAATTGTTTTTAAAAATCTCCACACCGGGTCCCTGGTGGAGGCGGTCTCTGTCAGACCTAGTCACTGTTGGACCCAGTCTCTCTCGACCACTGCCAACCCGGTCTCTACCGGTACCGTCTCTGCCAGACGCGGTCTCAGGAGTACACTGTCTGCCTGACCAGACCTCTGCCATTCCTGTTCTCTGCCTCACAAGGTCTCCACCTGATATGGTCTCTGCTGTACGGAGTCCTTGTCAGTCTGGGAGTATGGTGGAACAACTTTCAAAATTCGAAAATTTTGTTAATTTTTAACAAATTTCAAGAAGTTCACAAATGCCATAAAAAACTAAATTAACTAAAAAAATTCGGAATTTTTGAAAAAAGTTTGATGTTGAAGTATTTAAATTTTTTTTTAGTTTTGTGCTCTTTTTGAACATTTTACAACAGTTTTCATTTTGAAAAATTTGAAGTTTTTCTTCAAAATCCACCGCACCAGGTCCCTGGTGGAGACGGTTTCTGCCGGATCAGGTCTCTGTAGGACCCAGACTCCCTTGTCCAGATTTCTGCCAGACCCTATCTCTACCGGACACGAACTCTGCCAATCACAATTTCTCTCGGATCCGGTCTCTACCGGAACCGTTTACTGCCAAACCCGGTCTCAGGTGTGTACGGTCTCTGCCTGTCCCGATCTCCATGTCGGACCCCTTCGCTGCCCAGGTCTATATAGAGACGACTTGTCTGTGCCTCACCTGCCTGTGTTGACAGTGTCTGTACTTCACACCTGTGCTCGACACGGCCTGTGTCACACAGGGACTCTCCTTGATGCGCTCTGTGCTTCACCCAGTCTCTGCCTCTCATGTTATCAGCTTGCCTCATTCTGTCGAACTAGGTCCTTGCAGAGACGGCCCGTTAGACGTCGGGGCACATTATGAACGATTCGTACAGAGAGAGTTCGGCAGAGGCCAGGTACATCGGAGATGGTGCAGCAGAGACAGCGTCATCTAGATACCGGTTCTGGCAGGTACCGATTGGGGATAACTTTGAAAAAAATTTCATATGTCGGGTGATACAGAGAACGTATCTTGCAGAGAGCGAGTCCGTTAGACACCGCGTCCGACAGAGAAAGGGATCGGCAGTGACAGGGTCGTCCAAGACAGGTCCTGGCCTGGATATTGTGGAAAAACTTTTGACGAAAAATATAAAATTTTTCGAAAAATCTAAAAACGTAGGACATCGTCCAGAAAGCGCACAAAACCAAAAATTTTTGAAACATTCCAAATTCAATTTTTTTTTCGAAAATGTCGAAAATTTTTAGTTTTCTATGCGTTTCATGGCATTTGCAGCCATTTTTATTTTTTTTAAAATTTCGAAGATTTTTGAAAATTTTCGAAAAATCAAAAAACGTGGGAAATCGTCCAAAACGCGCACAAAACTAAGAATTTTTGAAAATTTTCAACTTTTAATTTTTTTTCGAATTTTCCGAAAATTTTTGGTTTTGTGCGCATTTCAGAAGGTTTGCAGCGTTTTTTGATTTTTCGAAAAAATTGAAATTTTTTTCTTCTAAATTTGACACGGCCCATCCCTATCAGGACTAGACTCCGTCGGACTGTCTGCTTAACACAGTCTCAGCCGTACTCAGTCTGTGAGGCAACCGGTATCTGCTGTACACGGTGTGTGATTCACCAGGTCTGTGCTTGACTCTGTCTCTGGTTAACAAGGTCTCTGCGTCACTCGTCCTGTGCCTCACCGGTCTCTGCTTGATGCGGTGTGTGCATCAGCCTGTACGTGCTTGACTCGGTCTCTGCCTCACCCGATCTCTGCTTCCCATTTTCTGTGACTCACCACGTCTTCGCCTCTCTCTGTCTCACACCTCTCTGCTTGTTTCGGGCTGTGCCTCACCCGCTCTCTGCTGAACCAGGTCTGTGCACAGACGGCCCGGCATATGTCGGGTGATACAGAGAACGTATCTTGCAGAGAGCGAGTCCGTTAGACACCGCGTCCGACAGAGAAAGGGATCGGCAGTGACAGGGTCGTCCAAGACAGGTCCTGGCCTGGATATTGTGGAAAAACTTTTGACGAAAAATATAAAATTTTTCGAAAAATCTAAAAACGTAGGACATCGTCCAGAAAGCGCACAAAACCCAAAATTTTTGAAAAATTCCAAATTCAATTTTTTTTCGAAAATGTCGAAAATTCTTAGTTTTCTATGCGTTTCATGGCATTTGCAGCCATTTTTAATTTTTTTAAAATTTCGAAGATTTTTGAAAATTTTCAAAGGGGTACCCCTTTGAGAAATTTCAATTTTTTCGAAAATTTTCGAAAAATCAAAAAACGTGGGAAATCGTCCAAAACGCGCACAAAACTAAGAATTTTTGAAAATTTTCAACTTTTAATTTTTTTTCGAATTTTCCGAAAATTTTTGGTTTTGTGCGCATTTCAGAAGGTTTGCAGCGTTTTTTGATTTTTCGAAAAATTTGAAATTTTTTTCTTCTAAATTTGACACGGCCCATCCCTATCAGGACTAGACTCCGTCGGACTGTCTGCTTAACACAGTCTCAGCCGTACTCAGTCTGTGAGGCAACCGGTATCTGCTGTACACGGTGTGTGATTCACCAGGTCTGTGCTTGACTCCGTCTCTGGTTAACAAGGTCTCTGCGTCACTCGTCCTGTGCCTCACCGGTCTCTGCTTGATGCGGTGTGTGCATCAGCCTGTACGTGCTTGACTCGGTCTCTGCCTCACCCGATCTCTGCTTCCCATTTTCTGTGACTCACCACGTCTTCGCCTCTCTCTGTCTCACACCTCTCTGCTTGTTTCGGGCTGTGCCTCACCCGCTCTCTGCTGAACGAGGTCTGTGCACAGACGGCCCGGCATATGTCGGGTGATACAGAGAACGTATCTTGCAGAGAGCGAGTCCGTTAGACACCGCGTCCGACAGAGAAAGGGATCGGCAGTGACAGGGTCGTCCAAGACAGGTCCTGGCCTGGATATTGTGGAAAAACTTTTGACGAAAAATATAAAATTTTTCGAAAAATCTAAAAACGTAGGACATCGTCCAGAAAGCGCACAAAACCAAAAATTTTTGAAAAATTCCAAATTCAATTTTTTTTTCGAAAATGTCGAAAATTCTTAGTTTTCTATGCGTTTCATGGCATTTGCAGCCATTTTTAATTTTTTTAAAATTTCGAAGATTTTTGAAAATTTTCAAAGGGGTACCCCTTTGAGAAATTTCAATTTTTTCGAAAATTTTCGAAAAATCAAAAAACGTGGGAAATCGTCCAAAACGCGCACAAAACTAAGAATTTTTGAAAATTTTCAACTTTTAATTTTTTTTCGAATTTTCCGAAAATTTTTGGTTTTGTGCGCATTTCAGAAGGTTTGCAGCGTTTTTTGATTTTTCGAAAAATTTGAAATTTTTTTCTTCTAAATTTGACACGGCCCATCCCTATCAGGACTAGACTCCGTCGGACTGTCTGCTTAACACAGTCTCAGCCGTACTCAGTCTGTGAGGCAACCGGTATCTGCTGTACACGGTGTGTGATTCACCAGGTCTGTGCTTGACTCCGTCTCTGGTTAACAAGGTCTCTGCGTCACTCGTCCTGTGCCTCACCGGTCTCTGCTTGATGCGGTGTGTGCATCAGCCTGTACGTGCTTGACTCGGTCTCTGCCTCACCCGATCTCTGCTTCCCATTTTCTGTGACTCACCACGTCTTCGCCTCTCTCTGTCTCACACCTCTCTGCTTGTTTCGGGCTGTGCCTCACCCGCTCTCTGCTGAACCAGGTCTGTGCACAGACGGCCCGGCATATGTCGGGTGATACAGAGAACGTATCTTGCAGAGAGCGAGTCCGTTAGACACCGCGTCCGACAGAGAAAGGGATCGGCAGTGACAGGGTCGTCCAAGACAGGTCCTGGCCTGGATATTGTGGAAAAACTTTTGACGAAAAATATAATTTTTTTCGAAAAATCTAAAAACGTAGGACATCGTCCAGAAAGCGCACAAAACCAAAATTTTTTGAAAAATTACAAATTCAAATTTTTTTTCGAAAATGTCGAAAATTCTTAGTTTTCTATGCGTTTCATGGCATTTGCAGCCATTTTTAATTTTTTTAAAATTTCGAAGATTTTTGAAAATTTTCAAAGGGGTACCCCTTTGAGAAATTTCAATTTTTTCGAAAATTTTCGAAAAATCAAAAAACGTGGGAAATCGTCCAAAACGCGCACAAAACTAAGAATTTTTGAAAATTTTCAACTTTTAATTTTTTTTCGAATTTTCCGAAAATTTTTGGTTTTGTGCGCATTTCAGAAGGTTTGCAGCGTTTTTTGATTTTTCGAAAAATTTGAAATTTTTTTCTTCTAAATTTGACACCGCCCATCCCTATCAGGACTAGACTCCGTCGGACTGTCTGCTTAACACAGTCTCAGCCGTACTCAGTCTGTGAGGCAACCGGTATCTGCTGTACACGGTGTGTGATTCACCAGGTCTGTGCTTGACTCCGTCTCTGGTTAACAAGGTCTCTGCGTCACTCGTCCTGTGCCTCACCGGTCTCTGCTTGATGCGGTGTGTGCATCAGCCTGTACGTGCTTGACTCGGTCTCTGCCTCACCCGATCTCTGCTTCCCATTTTCTGTGACTCACCACGTCTTCGCCTCTCTCTGTCTCACACCTCTCTGCTTGTTTCGGGCTGTGCCTCACCCGCTCTCTGCTGAACCAGGTCTGTGCACAGACGGACCGGCATATGTCGGGTGATACAGAGAACGTATCTTGCAGAGAGCGAGTCCGTTAGACACCGCGTCCGACAGAGAAAGGGATCGGCAGTGACAGGGTCGTCCAAGACAGGTCCTGGCCTGGATATTGTGGAAAAACTTTTGACGAAAAATATAAAATTTTTCGAAAAATCTAAAAACGTAGGACATCGTCCAGAAAGCGCACAAAACCAAAATTTTTTGAAAAATTCAAAATTCAAAATTTTTTTCAAAAATGTCGAAAATTCTTAGTTTTCTATGCGTTTCATGGCATTTGCAGCCATTTTTAATTTTTTTAAAATTTCGAAGTTTTTTGAAAATTTTCAAAGGGGTACCCCTTTGAGAAATTTCAATTTTTTCGAAAAATCAAAAAACGTGGGAAATCGTCCAAAACGCGCACAAAACTAAGAATTTTTGAAAATTTTCAACTTTTAATTTTTTTTCGAATTTTCCGAAAATTTTTGGTTTTGTGCGCATTTCAGAAGGTTTGCAGCGTTTTTTGATTTTTCGAAAAATTTGAAATTTTTTTCTTCTAAATTTGACACGGCCCATCCCTATCAGGACTAGACTCCGTCGGACTGTCTGCTTAACACAGTCTCAGCCGTACTCAGTCTGTGAGGCAACCGGTATCTGCTGTACACGGTGTGTGATTCACCAGGTCTGTGCTTGACTCCGTCTCTGGTTAACAAGGTCTCTGCGTCACTCGTCCTGTGCCTCACCGGTCTCTGCTTGATGCGGTGTGTGCATCAGCCTGTACGTGCTTGACTCGGTCTCTGCCTCACCCGATCTCTGCTTCCCATTTTCTGTGACTCACCACGTCTTCGCCTCTCTCTGTCTCACACCTCTCTGCTTGTTTCGGGCTGTGCCTCACCCGCTCTCTGCTGAACGAGGTCTGTGCACAGACGGCCCGGCATATGTCGGGTGATACAGAGAACGTATCTTGCAGAGAGCGAGTCCGTTAGACACCGCGTCCGACAGAGAAAGGGATCGGCAGTGACAGGGTCGTCCAAGACAGGTCCTGGCCTGGATATTGTGGAAAAACTTTTGACGAAAAATATAAAATTTTTCGAAAAGTCTAAAAACGTAGGACATCGTCCAGAAAGCGCAAAAAACCAAAAATTTTTGAAAAATTCCAAATTCAATTTTTTTTTCGAAAATGTCGAAAATTCTTAGTTTTCTATGCGTTTCATGGCATTTGCAGCCATTTTTAATTTTTTTAAAATTTCGAAGATTTTTGAAAATTTTCAAAGGGGTACCCCTTTGAGAAATTTCAATTTTTTCGAAAATTTTCGAAAAATCAAAAAACGTGGGAAATCGTCCGAAACGCGCACAAAACTAAGAATTTTTGAAAATTTTCAACTTTTAATTTTTTTTCGAATTTTCCGAAAATTTTTGGTTTTGTGCGCATTTCAGAAGGTTTGCAGCGTTTTTTGATTTTTCGAAAAATTTGAAATTTTTTTCTTCTAAATTTGACACGGCCCATCCCTATCAGGACTAGACTCCGTCGGACTGTCTGCTTAACACAGTCTCAGCCGTACTCAGTCTGTGAGGCAACCGGTATCTGCTGTACACGGTGTGTGATTCACCAGGTCTGTGCTTGACTCCGTCTCTGGTTAACAAGGTCTCTGCGTCACTCGTCCTGTGCCTCACCGGTCTCTGCTTGATGCGGTGTGTGCATCAGCCTGTACGTGCTTGACTCGGTCTCTGCCTCACCCGATCTCTGCTTCCCATTTTCTGTGACTCACCACGTCTTCGCCTCTCTCTGTCTCACACCTCTCTGCTTGTTTCGGGCTGTGCCTCACCCGCTCTCTGCTGAACGAGGTCTGTGCACAGACGGCCCGGCATATGTCGGGTGATACAGAGAACGTATCTTGCAGAGAGCGAGTCCGTTAGACACCGCGTCCGACAGAGAAAGGGATCGGCAGTGACAGGGTCGTCCAAGACAGGTCCTGGCCTGGATATTGTGGAAAAACTTTTGACGAAAAATATAAAATTTTTCGAAAAATCTAAAAACGTAGGACATCGTCCAGAAAGCGCACAAAACCAAAAATTTTTGAAAAATTCCAAATTCAATTTTTTTTTCGAAAATGTCGAAAATTCTTAGTTTTCTATGCGTTTCATGGCATTTGCAGCCATTTTTAATTTTTTTAAAATTTCGAAGATTTTTGAAAATTTTCAAAGGGGCACCCCTTTGAGAAATTTCAATTTTTTCGAAAATTTTCGAAAAATCAAAAAACGTGGGAAATCGTCCGAAACGCGCACAAAACTAAGAATTTTTGAAAATTTTCAACTTTTAATTTTTTTTCGAATTTTCCGAAAATTTTTGGTTTTGTGCGCATTTCAGAAGGTTTGCAGCGTTTTTTGATTTTTCGAAAAATTTGAAATTTTTTTCTTCTAAATTTGACACGGCCCATCCCTATCAGGACTAGACTCCGTCGGACTGTCTGCTTAACACAGTCTCAGCCGTACTCAGTCTGTGAGGCAACCGGTATCTGCTGTACACGGTGTGTGATTCACCAGGTCTGTGCTTGACTCCGTCTCTGGTTAACAAGGTCTCTGCGTCACTCGTCCTGTGCCTCACCGGTCTCTGCTTGATGCGGTGTGTGCATCAGCCTGTACGTGCTTGACTCGGTCTCTGCCTCACCCGATCTCTGCTTCCCATTTTCTGTGACTCACCACGTCTTCGCCTCTCTCTGTCTCACACTTCTCTGCTTGTTTCGGGCTGTGCCTCACCCGCTCTCTGCTGAACCAGGTCTGTGCACAGACGGACCGGCATATGTCGGGTGATACAGAGAACGTATCTTGCAGAGAGCGAGTCCGTTAGACACCGCGTCCGACAGAGAAAGGGATCGGCAGTGACAGGGTCGTCCAAGACAGGTCCTGGCCTGGATATTGTGGAAAAACTTTTGACGAAAAATATAAAATTTTTCGAAAAATCTAAAAACGTAGGACATCGTCCAGAAAGCGCACAAAACCAAAAATTTTTGAAAAATTCCAAATTCAATTTTTTTTTCGAAAATGTCGAAAATTCTTAGTTTTCTATGCGTTTCATGGCATTTGCAGCCATTTTTAATTTTTTTAAAATTTCGAAGATTTTTGAAAATTTTCAAAGGGGTACCCCTTTGAGAAATTTCAATTTTTTCGAAAATTTTCGAAAAATCAAAAAACGTGGGAAATCGTCCGAAACGCGCACAAAACTAAGAATTTTTGAAAATTTTCAACTTTTAATTTTTTTTCGAATTTTCCGAAAATTTTTGGTTTTGTGCGCATTTCAGAAGGTTTGCAGCGTTTTTTGATTTTTCGAAAAATTTGAAATTTTTTTCTTCTAAATTTGACACGGCCCATCCCTATCAGGACTAGACTCCGTCGGACTGTCTGCTTAACACAGTCTCAGCCGTACTCAGTCTGTGAGGCAACCGGTATCTGCTGTACACGGTGTGTGATTCACCAGGTCTGTGCTTGACTCCGTCTCTGGTTAACAAGGTCTCTGCGTCACTCGTCCTGTGCCTCACCGGTCTCTGCTTGATGCGGTGTGTGCATCAGCCTGTACGTGCTTGACTCGGTCTCTGCCTCACCCGATCTCTGCTTCCCATTTTCTGTGACTCACCACGTCTTCGCCTCTCTCTGTCTCACACCTCTCTGCTTGTTTCGGGCTGTGCCTCACCCGCTCTCTGCTGAACGAGGTCTGTGCACAGACGGCCCGGCATATGTCGGGTGATACAGAGAACGTATCTTGCAGAGAGCGAGTCCGTTAGACACCGCGTCCGACAGAGAAAGGGATCGGCAGTGACAGGGTCGTCCAAGACAGGTCCTGGCCTGGATATTGTGGAAAAACTTTTGACGAAAAATATAAAATTTTTCGAAAAATCTAAAAACGTAGGACATCGTCCAGAAAGCGCACAAAACCAAAAATTTTTGAAAAATTCCAAATTCAATTTTTTTTTCGAAAATGTCGAAAATTCTTAGTTTTCTATGCGTTTCATGGCATTTGCAGCCATTTTTAATTTTTTTAAAATTTCGAAGATTTTTGAAAATTTTCAAAGGGGCACCCCTTTGAGAAATTTCAATTTTTTCGAAAATTTTCGAAAAATCAAAAAACGTGGGAAATCGTCCGAAACGCGCACAAAACTAAGAATTTTTGAAAATTTTCAACTTTTAATTTTTTTTCGAATTTTCCGAAAATTTTTGGTTTTGTGCGCATTTCAGAAGGTTTGCAGCGTTTTTTGATTTTTCGAAAAATTTGAAATTTTTTTCTTCTAAATTTGACACGGCCCATCCCTATCAGGACTAGACTCCGTCGGACTGTCTGCTTAACACAGTCTCAGCCGTACTCAGTCTGTGAGGCAACCGGTATCTGCTGTACACGGTGTGTGATTCACCAGGTCTGTGCTTGACTCCGTCTCTGGTTAACAAGGTCTCTGCGTCACTCGTCCTGTGCCTCACCGGTCTCTGCTTGATGCGGTGTGTGCATCAGCCTGTACGTGCTTGACTCGGTCTCTGCCTCACCCGATCTCTGCTTCCCATTTTCTGTGACTCACCACGTCTTCGCCTCTCTCTGTCTCACACTTCTCTGCTTGTTTCGGGCTGTGCCTCACCCGCTCTCTGCTGAACCAGGTCTGTGCACAGACGGACCGGCATATGTCGGGTGATACAGAGAACGTATCTTGCAGAGAGCGAGTCCGTTAGACACCGCGTCCGACAGAGAAAGGGATCGGCAGTGACAGGGTCGTCCAAGACAGGTCCTGGCCTGGATATTGTGGAAAAACTTTTGACGAAAAATATAAAATTTTTCGAAAAATCTAAAAACGTAGGACATCGTCCAGAAAGCGCACAAAACCAAAAATTTTTGAAAAATTCCAAATTCAATTTTTTTTCGAAAATGTCGAAAATTCTTAGTTTTCTATGCGTTTCATGGCATTTGCAGCCATTTTTAATTTTTTTAAAATTTCGAAGATTTTTGAAAATTTTCAAAGGGGTACCCCTTTGAGAAATTTCAATTTTTTCGAAAATTTTCGAAAAATCAAAAAACGTGGGAAATCGTCCAAAACGCGCACAAAACTAAGAATTTTTGAAAATTTTCAACTTTTAATTTTTTTTCGAATTTTCCGAAAATTTTTGGTTTTGTGCGCATTTCAGAAGGTTTGCAGCGTTTTTTGATTTTTCGAAAAATTTGAAATTTTTTTCTTCTAAATTTGACACGGCCCATCCCTATCAGGACTAGACTCCGTCGGACTGTCTGCTTAACACAGTCTCAGCCGTACTCAGTCTGTGAGGCAACCGGTATCTGCTGTACACGGTGTGTGATTCACCAGGTCTGTGCTTGACTCCGTCTCTGGTTAACAAGGTCTCTGCGTCACTCGTCCTGTGCCTCACCGGTCTCTGCTTGATGCGGTGTGTGCATCAGCCTGTACGTGCTTGACTCGGTCTCTGCCTCACCCGATCTCTGCTTCCCATTTTCTGTGACTCACCACGTCTTCGCCTCTCTCTGTCTCACACCTCTCTGCTTGTTTCGGGCTGTGCCTCACCCGCTCTCTGCTGAACCAGGTCTGTGCACAGACGGACCGGCATATGTCGGGTGATACAGAGAACGTATCTTGCAGAGAGCGAGTCCGTTAGACACCGCGTCCGACAGAGAAAGGGATCGGCAGTGACAGGGTCGTCCAAGACAGGTCCTGGCCTGGATATTGTGGAAAAACTTTTGACGAAAAATATAAAATTTTTCGAAAAATCTAAAAACGTAGGACATCGTCCAGAAAGCGCACAAAACCAAAATTTTTTGAAAAATTCAAAATTCAAATTTTTTTTCAAAAATGTCGAAAATTCTTAGTTTTCTATGCGTTTCATGGCATTTGCAGCCATTTTTAATTTTTTTAAAATTTCGAAGTTTTTTGAAAATTTTCAAAGGGGTACCCCTTTGAGAAATTTCAATTTTTTCGAAAATTTTCGAAAAATCAAAAAACGTGGGAAATCGTCCAAAACGCGCACAAAA
This sequence comes from Zootermopsis nevadensis, assembly GCF_977971745.1. NCBI lineage: Eukaryota > Metazoa > Arthropoda > Insecta > Blattodea > Termopsidae > Zootermopsis > Zootermopsis nevadensis. The sequence goes on along the minus strand of NW_028259134.1, from coordinate 361,238 downwards.
CTAAGAATTTTTGAAAATTTTCAACTTTTAATTTTTTTTCGAATTTTCCGAAAATTTTTGGTTTTGTGCGCATTTCAGAAGGTTTGCAGCGTTTTTTGATTTTTCGAAAAATTTGAAATTTTTTTCTTCTAAATTTGACACGGCCCATCCCTATCAGGACTAGACTCCGTCGGACTGTCTGCTTAACACAGTCTCAGCCGTACTCAGTCTGTGAGGCAACCGGTATCTGCTGTACACGGTGTGTGATTCACCAGGTCTGTGCTTGACTCCGTCTCTGGTTAACAAGGTCTCTGCGTCACTCGTCCTGTGCCTCACCGGTCTCTGCTTGATGCGGTGTGTGCATCAGCCTGTACGTGCTTGACTCGGTCTCTGCCTCACCCGATCTCTGCTTCCCATTTTCTGTGACTCACCACGTCTTCGCCTCTCTCTGTCTCACACCTCTCTGCTTGTTTCGGGCTGTGCCTCACCCGCTCTCTGCTGAACCAGGTCTGTGCACAGACGGACCGGCATATGTCGGGTGATACAGAGAACGTATCTTGCAGAGAGCGAGTCCGTTAGACACCGCGTCCGACAGAGAAAGGGATCGGCAGTGACAGGGTCGTCCAAGACAGGTCCTGGCCTGGATATTGTGGAAAAACTTTTGACGAAAAATATAAAATTTTTCGAAAAGTCTAAAAACGTAGGACATCGTCCAGAAAGCGCACAAAACCAAAAATTTTTGAAAAATTCCAAATTCAATTTTTTTTTCGAAAATGTCGAAAATTCTTAGTTTTCTATGCGTTTCATGGCATTTGCAGCCATTTTTAATTTTTTTAAAATTTCGAAGATTTTTGAAAATTTTCAAAGGGGTACCCCTTTGAGAAATTTCAATTTTTTCGAAAATTTTCGAAAAATCAAAAAACGTGGGAAATCGTCCGAAACGCGCACAAAACTAAGAATTTTTGAAAATTTTCAACTTTTAATTTTTTTTCGAATTTTCCGAAAATTTTTGGTTTTGTGCGCATTTCAGAAGGTTTGCAGCGTTTTTTGATTTTTCGAAAAATTTGAAATTTTTTTCTTCTAAATTTGACACGGCCCATCCCTATCAGGACTAGACTCCGTCGGACTGTCTGCTTAACACAGTCTCAGCCGTACTCAGTCTGTGAGGCAACCGGTATCTGCTGTACACGGTGTGTGATTCACCAGGTCTGTGCTTGACTCCGTCTCTGGTTAACAAGGTCTCTGCGTCACTCGTCCTGTGCCTCACCGGTCTCTGCTTGATGCGGTGTGTGCATCAGCCTGTACGTGCTTGACTCGGTCTCTGCCTCACCCGATCTCTGCTTCCCATTTTCTGTGACTCACCACGTCTTCGCCTCTCTCTGTCTCACACCTCTCTGCTTGTTTCGGGCTGTGCCTCACCCGCTCTCTGCTGAACGAGGTCTGTGCACAGACGGCCCGGCATATGTCGGGTGATACAGAGAACGTATCTTGCAGAGAGCGAGTCCGTTAGACACCGCGTCCGACAGAGAAAGGGATCGGCAGTGACAGGGTCGTCCAAGACAGGTCCTGGCCTGGATATTGTGGAAAAACTTTTGACGAAAAATATAAAATTTTTCGAAAAGTCTAAAAACGTAGGACATCGTCCAGAAAGCGCACAAAACCAAAAATTTTTGAAAAATTCCAAATTCAATTTTTTTTTCGAAAATGTCGAAAATTCTTAGTTTTCTATGCGTTTCATGGCATTTGCAGCCATTTTTAATTTTTTTAAAATTTCGAAGATTTTTGAAAATTTTCAAAGGGGTACCCCTTTGAGAAATTTCAATTTTTTCGAAAATTTTCGAAAAATCAAAAAACGTGGGAAATCGTCCGAAACGCGCACAAAACTAAGAATTTTTGAAAATTTTCAACTTTTAATTTTTTTTCGAATTTTCCGAAAATTTTTGGTTTTGTGCGCATTTCAGAAGGTTTGCAGCGTTTTTTGATTTTTCGAAAAATTTGAAATTTTTTTCTTCTAAATTTGACACGGCCCATCCCTATCAGGACTAGACTCCGTCGGACTGTCTGCTTAACACAGTCTCAGCCGTACTCAGTCTGTGAGGCAACCGGTATCTGCTGTACACGGTGTGTGATTCACCAGGTCTGTGCTTGACTCCGTCTCTGGTTAACAAGGTCTCTGCGTCACTCGTCCTGTGCCTCACCGGTCTCTGCTTGATGCGGTGTGTGCATCAGCCTGTACGTGCTTGACTCGGTCTCTGCCTCACCCGATCTCTGCTTCCCATTTTCTGTGACTCACCACGTCTTCGCCTCTCTCTGTCTCACACCTCTCTGCTTGTTTCGGGCTGTGCCTCACCCGCTCTCTGCTGAACGAGGTCTGTGCACAGACGGCCCGGCATATGTCGGGTGATACAGAGAACGTATCTTGCAGAGAGCGAGTCCGTTAGACACCGCGTCCGACAGAGAAAGGGATCGGCAGTGACAGGGTCGTCCAAGACAGGTCCTGGCCTGGATATTGTGGAAAAACTTTTGACGAAAAATATAAAATTTTTCGAAAAATCTAAAAACGTAGGACATCGTCCAGAAAGCGCACAAAACCAAAATTTTTTGAAAAATTCAAAATTCAAAATTTTTTTCAAAAATGTCGAAAATTCTTAGTTTTCTATGCGTTTCATGGCATTTGCAGCCATTTTTAATTTTTTTAAAATTTCGAAGTTTTTTGAAAATTTTCAAAGGGGTACCCCTTTGAGAAATTTCAATTTTTTCGAAAATTTTCGAAAAATCAAAAAACGTGGGAAATCGTCCAAAACGCGCACAAAACTAAGAATTTTTGAAAATTTTCAACTTTTAATTTTTTTTCGAATTTTCCGAAAATTTTTGGTTTTGTGCGCATTTCAGAAGGTTTGCAGCGTTTTTTGATTTTTCGAAAAATTTGAAATTTTTTTCTTCTAAATTTGACACGGCCCATCCCTATCAGGACTAGACTCCGTCGGACTGTCTGCTTAACACAGTCTCAGCCGTACTCAGTCTGTGAGGCAACCGGTATCTGCTGTACACGGTGTGTGATTCACCAGGTCTGTGCTTGACTCCGTCTCTGGTTAACAAGGTCTCTGCGTCACTCGTCCTGTGCCTCACCGGTCTCTGCTTGATGCGGTGTGTGCATCAGCCTGTACGTGCTTGACTCGGTCTCTGCCTCACCCGATCTCTGCTTCCCATTTTCTGTGACTCACCACGTCTTCGCCTCTCTCTGTCTCACACCTCTCTGCTTGTTTCGGGCTGTGCCTCACCCGCTCTCTGCTGAACGAGGTCTGTGCACAGACGGCCCGGCATATGTCGGGTGATACAGAGAACGTATCTTGCAGCGAGCGAGTCCGTTAGACACCGCGTCCGACAGAGAAAGGGATCGGCAGTGACAGGGTCGTCCAAGACAGGTCCTGGCCTGGATATTGTGGAAAAACTTTTGACGAAAAATATAAAATTTTTCGAAAAGTCTAAAAACGTAGGACATCGTCCAGAAAGCGCACAAAACCAAAAATTTTTGAAAAATTCCAAATTCAATTTTTTTTTCGAAAATGTCGAAAATTCTTAGTTTTCTATGCGTTTCATGGCATTTGCAGCCATTTTTAATTTTTTTAAAATTTCGAAGATTTTTGAAAATTTTCAAAGGGGTACCCCTTTGAGAAATTTCAATTTTTTCGAAAATTTTCGAAAAATCAAAAAACGTGGGAAATCGTCCAAAACGCGCACAAAACTAAGAATTTTTGAAAATTTTCAACTTTTAATTTTTTTTCGAATTTTCCGAAAATTTTTGGTTTTGTGCGCATTTCAGAAGGTTTGCAGCGTTTTTTGATTTTTCGAAAAATTTGAAATTTTTTTCTTCTAAATTTGACACGGCCCATCCCTATCAGGACTAGACTCCGTCGGACTGTCTGCTTAACACAGTCTCAGCCGTACTCAGTCTGTGAGGCAACCGGTATCTGCTGTACACGGTGTGTGATTCACCAGGTCTGTGCTTGACTCCGTCTCTGGTTAACAAGGTCTCTGCGTCACTCGTCCTGTGCCTCACCGGTCTCTGCTTGATGCGGTGTGTGCATCAGCCTGTACGTGCTTGACTCGGTCTCTGCCTCACCCGATCTCTGCTTCCCATTTTCTGTGACTCACCACGTCTTCGCCTCTCTCTGTCTCACACCTCTCTGCTTGTTTCGGGCTGTGCCTCACCCGCTCTCTGCTGAACGAGGTCTGTGCACAGACGGCCCGGCATATGTCGGGTGATACAGAGAACGTATCTTGCAGAGAGCGAGTCCGTTAGACACCGCGTCCGACAGAGAAAGGGATCGGCAGTGACAGGGTCGTCCAAGACAGGTCCTGGCCTGGATATTGTGGAAAAACTTTTGACGAAAAATATAAAATTTTTCGAAAAGTCTAAAAACGTAGGACATCGTCCAGAAAGCGCACAAAACCAAAAATTTTTGAAAAATTCCAAATTCAATTTTTTTTTCGAAAATGTCGAAAATTCTTAGTTTTCTATGCGTTTCATGGCATTTGTAGCCATTTTTAATTTTTTTAAAATTTCGAAGATTTTTGAAAATTTTCAAAGGGGTACCCCTTTGAGAAATTTCAATTTTTTCGAAAATTTTCGAAAAATCAAAAAACGTGGGAAATCGTCCGAAACGCGCACAAAACTAAGAATTTTTGAAAATTTTCAACTTTTAATTTTTTTTCGAATTTTCCGAAAATTTTTGGTTTTGTGCGCATTTCAGAAGGTTTGCAGCGTTTTTTGATTTTTCGAAAAATTTGAAATTTTTTTCTTCTAAATTTGACACGGCCCATCCCTATCAGGACTAGACTCCGTCGGACTGTCTGCTTAACACAGTCTCAGCCGTACTCAGTCTGTGAGGCAACCGGTATCTGCTGTACACGGTGTGTGATTCACCAGGTCTGTGCTTGACTCCGTCTCTGGTTAACAAGGTCTCTGCGTCACTCGTCCTGTGCCTCACCGGTCTCTGCTTGATGCGGTGTGTGCATCAGCCTGTACGTGCTTGACTCGGTCTCTGCCTCACCCGATCTCTGCTTCCCATTTTCTGTGACTCACCACGTCTTCGCCTCTCTCTGTCTCACACCTCTCTGCTTGTTTCGGGCTGTGCCTCACCCGCTCTCTGCTGAACGAGGTCTGTGCACAGACGGCCCGGCATATGTCGGGTGATACAGAGAACGTATCTTGCAGAGAGCGAGTCCGTTAGACACCGCGTCCGACAGAGAAAGGGATCGGCAGTGACAGGGTCGTCCAAGACAGGTCCTGGCCTGGATATTGTGGAAAAACTTTTGACGAAAAATATAAAATTTTTCGAAAAGTCTAAAAACGTAGGACATCGTCCAGAAAGCGCACAAAACCAAAAATTTTTGAAAAATTCCAAATTCAATTTTTTTTTCGAAAATGTCGAAAATTCTTAGTTTTCTATGCGTTTCATGGCATTTGCAGCCATTTTTAATTTTTTTAAAATTTCGAAGATTTTTGAAAATTTTCAAAGGGGTACCCCTTTGAGAAATTTCAATTTTTTCGAAAATTTTCGAAAAATCAAAAAACGTGGGAAATCGTCCGAAACGCGCACAAAACTAAGAATTTTTGAAAATTTTCAACTTTTAATTTTTTTTCGAATTTTCCGAAAATTTTTGGTTTTGTGCGCATTTCAGAAGGTTTGCAGCGTTTTTTGATTTTTCGAAAAATTTGAAATTTTTTTCTTCTAAATTTGACACGGCCCATCCCTATCAGGACTAGACTCCGTCGGACTGTCTGCTTAACACAGTCTCAGCCGTACTCAGTCTGTGAGGCAACCGGTATCTGCTGTACACGGTGTGTGATTCACCAGGTCTGTGCTTGACTCCGTCTCTGGTTAACAAGGTCTCTGCGTCACTCGTCCTGTGCCTCACCGGTCTCTGCTTGATGCGGTGTGTGCATCAGCCTGTACGTGCTTGACTCGGTCTCTGCCTCACCCGATCTCTGCTTCCCATTTTCTGTGACTCACCACGTCTTCGCCTCTCTCTGTCTCACACCTCTCTGCTTGTTTCGGGCTGTGCCTCACCCGCTCTCTGCTGAACGAGGTCTGTGCACAGACGGCCCGGCATATGTCGGGTGATACAGAGAACGTATCTTGCAGAGAGCGAGTCCGTTAGACACCGCGTCCGACAGAGAAAGGGATCGGCAGTGACAGGGTCGTCCAAGACAGGTCCTGGCCTGGATATTGTGGAAAAACTTTTGACGAAAAATATAAAATTTTTCGAAAAATCTAAAAACGTAGGACATCGTCCAGAAAGCGCACAAAACCAAAAATTTTTGAAAAATTCCAAATTCAATTTTTTTTTCGAAAATGTCGAAAATTCTTAGTTTTCTATGCGTTTCATGGCATTTGCAGCCATTTTTAATTTTTTTAAAATTTCGAAGATTTTTGAAAATTTTCAAAGGGGTACCCCTTTGAGAAATTTCAATTTTTTCGAAAATTTTCGAAAAATCAAAAAACGTGGGAAATCGTCCAAAACGCGCACAAAACTAAGAATTTTTGAAAATTTTCAACTTTTAATTTTTTTTCGAATTTTCCGAAAATTTTTGGTTTTGTGCGCATTTCAGAAGGTTTGCAGCGTTTTTTGATTTTTCGAAAAATTTGAAATTTTTTTCTTCTAAATTTGACACGGCCCATCCCTATCAGGACTAGACTCCGTCGGACTGTCTGCTTAACACAGTCTCAGCCGTACTCAGTCTGTGAGGCAACCGGTATCTGCTGTACACGGTGTGTGATTCACCAGGTCTGTGCTTGACTCCGTCTCTGGTTATCAAGGTCTCTGCGTCACTCGTCCTGTGCCTCACCGGTCTCTGCTTGATGCGGTGTGTGCATCAGCCTGTACGTGCTTGACTCGGTCTCTGCCTCACCCGATCTCTGCTTCCCATTTTCTGTGACTCACCACGTCTTCGCCTCTCTCTGTCTCACACCTCTCTGCTTGTTTCGGGCTGTGCCTCACCCGCTCTCTGCTGAACGAGGTCTGTGCACAGACGGCCCGGCATATGTCGGGTGATACAGAGAACGTATCTTGCAGAGAGCGAGTCCGTTAGACACCGCGTCCGACAGAGAAAGGGATCGGCAGTGACAGGGTCGTCCAAGACAGGTCCTGGCCTGGATATTGTGGAAAAACTTTTGACGAAAAATATAAAATTTTTCGAAAAGTCTAAAAACGTAGGACATCGTCCAGAAAGCGCACAAAACCAAAAATTTTTGAAAAATTCCAAATTCAATTTTTTTTTCGAAAATGTCGAAAATTCTTAGTTTTCTATGCGTTTCATGGCATTTGCAGCCATTTTTAATTTTTTAAAATTTCGAAGATTTTTGAAAATTTTCAAAGGGGTACCCCTTTGAGAAATTTCAATTTTTTCGAAAATTTTCGAAAAATCAAAAAACGTGGGAAATCGTCCGAAACGCGCACAAAACTAAGAATTTTTGAAAATTTTCAACTTTTAATTTTTTTTCGAATTTTCCGAAAATTTTTGGTTTTGTGCGCATTTCAGAAGGTTTGCAGCGTTTTTTGATTTTTCGAAAAATTTGAAATTTTTTTCTTCTAAATTTGACACGGCCCATCCCTATCAGGACTAGACTCCGTCGGACTGTCTGCTTAACACAGTCTCAGCCGTACTCAGTCTGTGAGGCAACCGGTATCTGCTGTACACGGTGTGTGATTCACCAGGTCTGTGCTTGACTCCGTCTCTGGTTAACAAGGTCTCTGCGTCACTCGTCCTGTGCCTCACCGGTCTCTGCTTGATGCGGTGTGTGCATCAGCCTGTACGTGCTTGACTCGGTCTCTGCCTCACCCGATCTCTGCTTCCCATTTTCTGTGACTCACCACGTCTTCGCCTCTCTCTGTCTCACACCTCTCTGCTTGTTTCGGGCTGTGCCTCACCCGCTCTCTGCTGAACGAGGTCTGTGCACAGACGGCCCGGCATATGTCGGGTGATACAGAGAACGTATCTTGCAGAGAGCGAGTCCGTTAGACACCGCGTCCGACAGAGAAAGGGATCGGCAGTGACAGGGTCGTCCAAGACAGGTCCTGGCCTGGATATTGTGGAAAAACTTTTGACGAAAAATATAAAATTTTTCGAAAAGTCTAAAAACGTAGGACATCGTCCAGAAAGCGCACAAAACCCAAAATTTTTGAAAAATTCCAAATTCAATTTTTTTTCGAAAATGTCGAAAATTCTTAGTTTTCTATGCGTTTCATGGCATTTGCAGCCATTTTTAATTTTTTTAAAATTTCGAAGATTTTTGAAAATTTTCAAAGGGGTACCCCTTTGAGAAATTTCAATTTTTTCGAAAATTTTCGAAAAATCAAAAAACGTGGGAAATCGTCCGAAACGCGCACAAAACTAAGAATTTTTGAAAATTTTCAACTTTTAATTTTTTTTCGAATTTTCCGAAAATTTTTGGTTTTGTGCGCATTTCAGAAGGTTTGCAGCGTTTTTTGATTTTTCGAAAAATTTGAAATTTTTTTCTTCTAAATTTGACACGGCCCATCCCTATCAGGACTAGACTCCGTCGGACTGTCTGCTTAACACAGTCTCAGCCGTACTCAGTCTGTGAGGCAACCGGTATCTGCTGTACACGGTGTGTGATTCACCAGGTCTGTGCTTGACTCCGTCTCTGGTTAACAAGGTCTCTGCGTCACTCGTCCTGTGCCTCACCGGTCTCTGCTTGATGCGGTGTGTGCATCAGCCTGTACGTGCTTGACTCGGTCTCTGCCTCACCCGATCTCTGCTTCCCATTTTCTGTGACTCACCACGTCTTCGCCTCTCTCTGTCTCACACCTCTCTGCTTGTTTCGGGCTGTGCCTCACCCGCTCTCTGCTGAACGAGGTCTGTGCACAGACGGCCCGGCATATGTCGGGTGATACAGAGAACGTATCTTGCAGAGAGCGAGTCCGTTAGACACCGCGTCCGACAGAGAAAGGGATCGGCAGTGACAGGGTCGTCCAAGACAGGTCCTGGCCTGGATATTGTGGAAAAACTTTTGACGAAAAATATAAAATTTTTCGAAAAGTCTAAAAACGTAGGACATCGTCCAGAAAGCGCACAAAACCCAAAATTTTTGAAAAATTCCAAATTCAATTTTTTTTCGAAAATGTCGAAAATTCTTAGTTTTCTATGCGTTTCATGGCATTTGCAGCCATTTTTAATTTTTTTAAAATTTCGAAGATTTTTGAAAATTTTCAAAGGGGTACCCCTTTGAGAAATTTCAATTTTTTCGAAAATTTTCGAAAAATCAAAAAACGTGGGAAATCGTCCAAAACGCGCACAAAACTAAGAATTTTTGAAAATTTTCAACTTTTAATTTTTTTTCGAATTTTCCGAAAATTTTTGGTTTTGTGCGCATTTCAGAAGGTTTGCAGCGTTTTTTGATTTTTCGAAAAATTTGAAATTTTTTTCTTCTAAATTTGACACGGCCCATCCCTATCAGGACTAGACTCCGTCGGACTGTCTGCTTAACACAGTCTCAGCCGTACTCAGTCTGTGAGGCAACCGGTATCTGCTGTACACGGTGTGTGATTCACCAGGTCTGTGCTTGACTCCGTCTCTGGTTAACAAGGTCTCTGCGTCACTCGTCCTGTGCCTCACCGGTCTCTGCTTGATGCGGTGTGTGCATCAGCCTGTACGTGCTTGACTCGGTCTCTGCCTCACCCGATCTCTGCTTCCCATTTTCTGTGACTCACCACGTCTTCGCCTCTCTCTGTCTCACACCTCTCTGCTTGTTTCGGGCTGTGCCTCACCCGCTCTCTGCTGAACGAGGTCTGTGCACAGACGGCCCGGCATATGTCGGGTGATACAGAGAACGTATCTTGCAGAGAGCGAGTCCGTTAGACACCGCGTCCGACAGAGAAAGGGATCGGCAGTGACAGGGTCGTCCAAGACAGGTCCTGGCCTGGATATTGTGGAAAAACTTTTGACGAAAAATATAAAATTTTTCGAAAAATCTAAAAACGTAGGACATCGTCCAGAAAGCGCACAAAACCAAAAATTTTTGAAAAATTCCGAATTCAATTTTTTTTTCGAAAATGTCGAAAATTCTTAGTTTTCTATGCGTTTCATGGCATTTGCAGCCATTTTTAATTTTTTTAAAATTTCGAAGATTTTTGAAAATTTTCAAAGGGGTACCCCTTTGAGAAATTTCAATTTTTTCGAAAATTTTCGAAAAATCAAAAAACGTGGGAAATCGTCCAAAACGCGCACAAAACTAAGAATTTTTGAAAATTTTCAACTTTTAATTTTTTTTCGAATTTTCCGAAAATTTTTGGTTTTGTGCGCATTTCAGAAGGTTTGCAGCGTTTTTTGATTTTTCGAAAAATTTGAAATTTTTTTCTTCTAAATTTGACACGGCCCATCCCTATCAGGACTAGACTCCGTCGGACTGTCTGCTTAACACAGTCTCAGCCGTACTCAGTCTGTGAGGCAACCGGTATCTGCTGTACACGGTGTGTGATTCACCAGGTCTGTGCTTGACTCCGTCTCTGGTTAACAAGGTCTCTGCGTCACTCGTCCTGTGCCTCACCGGTCTCTGCTTGATGCGGTGTGTGCATCAGCCTGTACGTGCTTGACTCGGTCTCTGCCTCACCCGATCTCTGCTTCCCATTTTCTGTGACTCACCACGTCTTCGCCTCTCTCTGTCTCACACCTCTCTGCTTGTTTCGGGCTGTGCCTCACCCGCTCTCTGCTGAACGAGGTCTGTGCACAGACGGCCCGGCATATGTCGGGTGATACAGAGAACGTATCTTGCAGAGAGCGAGTCCGTTAGACACCGCGTCCGACAGAGAAAGGGATCGGCAGTGACAGGGTCGTCCAAGACAGGTCCTGGCCTGGATATTGTGGAAAAACTTTTGACGAAAAATATAAAATTTTTCGAAAAATCTAAAAACGTAGGACATCGTCCAGAAAGCGCACAAAACCAAAATTTTTTGAAAAATTCCAAATTCAAATTTTTTTTAGAAAATGTCAAAAATTCTTAGTTTTCTATGCGTTTCATGGCATTTGCAGCCATTTTTAATTTTTTTAAAATTTCGAAGTTTTTTGAAAATTTTCAAAGGGGTACCCCTTTGAGAAATTTCAATTTTTTCGAAAATTTTCGAAAAATCAAAAAACGTGGGAAATCGTCCAAAACGCGCACAAAACTAAGAATTTTTGAAAATTTTCAACTTTTAATTTTTTTTCGAATTTTCCGAAAATTTTTGGTTTTGTGCGCATTTCAGAAGGTTTGCAGCGTTTTTTGATTTTTCGAAAAATTTGAAATTTTTTTCTTCTAAATTTGACACGGCCCATCCCTATCAGGACTAGACTCCGTCGGACTGTCTGCTTAACACAGTCTCAGCCGTACTCAGTCTGTGAGGCAACCGGTATCTGCTGTACACGGTGTGTGATTCACCAGGTCTGTGCTTGACTCCGTCTCTGGTTAACAAGGTCTCTGCGTCACTCGTCCTGTGCCTCACCGGTCTCTGCTTGATGCGGTGTGTGCATCAGCCTGTACGTGCTTGACTCGGTCTCTGCCTCACCCGATCTCTGCTTCCCATTTTCTGTGACTCACCACGTCTTCGCCTCTCTCTGTCTCACACCTCTCTGCTTGTTTCGGGCTGTGCCTCACCCGCTCTCTGCTGAACGAGGTCTGTGCACAGACGGCCCGGCATATGTCGGGTGATACAGAGAACGTATCTTGCAGAGAGCGAGTCCGTTAGACACCGCGTCCGACAGAGAAAGGGATCGGCAGTGACAGGGTCGTCCAAGACAGGTCCTGGCCTGGATATTGTGGAAAAACTTTTGACGAAAAATATAAAATTTTTCGAAAAATCTAAAAACGTAGGACATCGTCCAGAAAGCGCACAAAACCAAAAATTTTTGAAAAATTCCAAATTCAATTTTTTTTTCGAAAATGTCGAAAATTCTTAGTTTTCTATGCGTTTCATGGCATTTGCAGCCATTTTTAATTTTTTTAAAATTTCGAAGATTTTTGAAAATTTTCAAAGGGCTACCCCTTTGAGAAATTTCAATTTTTTCGAAAATTTTCGAAAAATCAAAAAACGTGGGAAATCGTCCGAAACGCGCACAAAACTAAGAATTTTTGAAAATTTTCAACTTTTAATTTTTTTTCGAATTTTCCGAAAATTTTTGGTTTTGTGCGCATTTCAGAAGGTTTGCAGCGTTTTTTGATTTTTCGAAAAATTTGAAATTTTTTTCTTCTAAATTTGACACGGCCCATCCCTATCAGGACTAGACTCCGTCGGACTGTCTGCTTAACACAGTCTCAGCCGTACTCAGTCTGTGAGGCAACCGGTATCTGCTGTACACGGTGTGTGATTCACCAGGTCTGTGCTTGACTCCGTCTCTGGTTAACAAGGTCTCTGCGTCACTCGTCCTGTGCCTCACCGGTCTCTGCTTGATGCGGTGTGTGCATCAGCCTGTACGTGCTTGACTCGGTCTCTGCCTCACCCGATCTCTGCTTCCCATTTTCTGTGACTCACCACGTCTTCGCCTCTCTCTGTCTCACACCTCTCTGCTTGTTTCGGGCTGTGCCTCACCCGCTCTCTGCTGAACGAGGTCTGTGCACAGACGGCCCGGCATATGTCGGGTGATACAGAGAACGTATCTTGCAGAGAGCGAGTCCGTTAGACACCGCGTCCGACAGAGAAAGGGATCGGCAGTGACAGGGTCGTCCAAGACAGGTCCTGGCCTGGATATTGTGGAAAAACTTTTGACGAAAAATATAAAATTTTTCGAAAAATCTAAAAACGTAGGACATCGTCCAGAAAGCGCACAAAACCAAAAATTTTTGAAAAATTCCGAATTCAATTTTTTTTTCGAAAATGTCGAAAATTCTTAGTTTTCTATGCGTTTCATGGCATTTGCAGCCATTTTTAATTTTTTTAAAATTTCGAAGATTTTTGAAAATTTTCAAAGGGGTACCCCTTTGAGAAATTTCAATTTTTTCGAAAATTTTCGAAAAATCAAAAAACGTGGGAAATCGTCCAAAACGCGCACAAAACTAAGAATTTTTGAAAATTTTCAACTTTTAATTTTTTTTCGAATTTTCCGAAAATTTTTGGTTTTGTGCGCATTTCAGAAGGTTTGCAGCGTTTTTTGATTTTTCGAAAAATTTGAAATTTTTTTCTTCTAAATTTGACACGGCCCATCCCTATCAGGACTAGACTCCGTCGGACTGTCTGCTTAACACAGTCTCAGCCGTACTCAGTCTGTGAGGCAACCGGTATCTGCTGTACACGGTGTGTGATTCACCAGGTCTGTGCTTGACTCCGTCTCTGGTTAACAAGGTCTCTGCGTCACTCGTCCTGTGCCTCACCGGTCTCTGCTTGATGCGGTGTGTGCATCAGCCTGTACGTGCTTGACTCGGTCTCTGCCTCACCCGATCTCTGCTTCCCATTTTCTGTGACTCACCACGTCTTCGCCTCTCTCTGTCTCACACCTCTCTGCTTGTTTCGGGCTGTGCCTCACCCGCTCTCTGCTGAACGAGGTCTGTGCACAGACGGCCCGGCATATGTCGGGTGATACAGAGAACGTATCTTGCAGAGAGCGAGTCCGTTAGACACCGCGTCCGACAGAGAAAGGGATCGGCAGTGACAGGGTCGTCCAAGACAGGTCCTGGCCTGGATATTGTGGAAAAACTTTTGACGAAAAATATAAAATTTTTCGAAAAATCTAAAAACGTAGGACATCGTCCAGAAAGCGCACAAAACCAAAAATTTTTGAAAAATTCCAAATTCAATTTTTTTTTCGAAAATGTCGAAAATTCTTAGTTTTCTATGCGTTTCATGGCATTTGCAGCCATTTTTAATTTTTTTAAAATTTCGAAGATTTTTGAAAATTTTCAAAGGGCTACCCCTTTGAGAAATTTCAATTTTTTCGAAAATTTTCGAAAAATCAAAAAACGTGGGAAATCGTCCGAAACGCGCACAAAACTAAGAATTTTTGAAAATTTTCAACTTTTAATTTTTTTTCGAATTTTCCGAAAATTTTTGGTTTTGTGCGCATTTCAGAAGGTTTGCAGCGTTTTTTGATTTTTCGAAAAATTTGAAATTTTTTTCTTCTAAATTTGACACGGCCCATCCCTATCAGGACTAGACTCCGTCGGACTGTCTGCTTAACACAGTCTCAGCCGTACTCAGTCTGTGAGGCAACCGGTATCTGCTGTACACGGTGTGTGATTCACCAGGTCTGTGCTTGACTCCGTCTCTGGTTAACAAGGTCTCTGCGTCACTCGTCCTGTGCCTCACCGGTCTCTGCTTGATGCGGTGTGTGCATCAGCCTGTACGTGCTTGACTCGGTCTCTGCCTCACCCGATCTCTGCTTCCCATTTTCTGTGACTCACCACGTCTTCGCCTCTCTCTGTCTCACACCTCTCTGCTTGTTTCGGGCTGTGCCTCACCCGCTCTCTGCTGAACGAGGTCTGTGCACAGACGGCCCGGCATATGTCGGGTGATACAGAGAACGTATCTTGCACAGAGCGAGTCCGTTAGACACCGCGTCCGACAGAGAAAGGGATCGGCAGTGACAGGGTCGTCCAAGACAGGTCCTGGCCTGGATATTGTGGAAAAACTTTTGACGAAAAATATAAAATTTTTCGAAAAGTCTAAAAACGTAGGACATCGTCCAGAAAGCGCACAAAACCAAAAATTTTTGAAAAATTCCAAATTCAATTTTTTTTTCGAAAATGTCGAAAATTCTTAGTTTTCTATGCGTTTCATGGCATTTGCAGCCATTTTTAATTTTTTTAAAATTTCGAAGATTTTTGAAAATTTTCAAAGGGGTACCCCTTTGAGTAATTTCAATTTTTTCGAAAATTTTCGAAAAATCAAAAAACGTGGGAAATCGTCCAAAACGCGCACAAAACTAAGAATTTTTGAAAATTTTCAACTTTTAATTTTTTTTCGAATTTTCCGAAAATTTTTGGTTTTGTGCGCATTTCAGAAGGTTTGCAGCGTTTTTTGATTTTTCGAAAAATTTGAAATTTTTTTCTTCTAAATTTGACACGGCCCATCCCTATCAGGACTAGACTCCGTCGGACTGTCTGCTTAACACAGTCTCAGCCGTACTCAGTCTGTGAGGCAACCGGTATCTGCTGTACACGGTGTGTGATTCACCAGGTCTGTGCTTGACTCCGTCTCTGGTTAACAAGGTCTCTGCGTCACTCGTCCTGTGCCTCACCGGTCTCTGCTTGATGCGGTGTGTGCATCAGCCTGTACGTGCTTGACTCGGTCTCTGCCTCACCCGATCTCTGCTTCCCATTTTCTGTGACTCACCACGTCTTCGCCTCTCTCTGTCTCACACCTCTCTGCTTGTTTCGGGCTGTGCCTCACCCGCTCTCTGCTGAACGAGGTCTGTGCACAGACGGCCCGGCATATGTCGGGTGATACAGAGAACGTATCTTGCAGAGAGCGAGTCCGTTAGACACCGCGTCCGACAGAGAAAGGGATCGGCAGTGACAGGGTCGTCCAAGACAGGTCCTGGCCTGGATATTGTGGAAAAACTTTTGACGAAAAATATAAAATTTTTCGAAAAGTCTAAAAACGTAGGACATCGTCCAGAAAGCGCACAAAACCAAAAATTTTTGAAAAATTCCGAATTCAATTTTTTTTTCGAAAATGTCGAAAATTCTTAGTTTTCTATGCGTTTCATGGCATTTGCAGCCATTTTTAATTTTCTTAAAATTTCGAAGATTTTTGAAAATTTTCAAAGGGGTACCCCTTTGAGAAATTTCAATTTTTTCGAAAATTTTCGAAAAATCAAAAAACGTGGGAAATCGTCCAAAACGCGCACAAAACTAAGAATTTTTGAAAATTTTCAACTTTTAATTTTTTTTCGAATTTTCCGAAAATTTTTGGTTTTGTGCGCATTTCAGAAGGTTTGCAGCGTTTTTTGATTTTTCGAAAAATTTGAAATTTTTTTCTTCTAAATTTGACACGGCCCATCCCTATCAGGACTAGACTCCGTCGGACTGTCTGCTTAACACAGTCTCAGCCGTACTCAGTCTGTGAGGCAACCGGTATCTGCTGTACACGGTGTGTGATTCACCAGGTCTGTGCTTGACTCCGTCTCTGGTTAACAAGGTCTCTGCGTCACTCGTCCTGTGCCTCACCGGTCTCTGCTTGATGCGGTGTGTGCATCAGCCTGTACGTGCTTGACTCGGTCTCTGCCTCACCCGATCTCTGCTTCCCATTTTCTGTGACTCACCACGTCTTCGCCTCTCTCTGTCTCACACCTCTCTGCTTGTTTCGGGCTGTGCCTCACCCGCTCTCTGCTGAACCAGGTCTGTGCACAGACGGCCCGGCATATGTCGGGTGATACAGAGAACGTATCTTGCAGAGAGCGAGTCCGTTAGACACCGCGTCCGACAGAGAAAGGGATCGGCAGTGACAGGGTCGTCCAAGACAGGTCCTGGCCTGGATATTGTGGAAAAACTTTTGACGAAAAATATAAATTTTTTCGAAAAATCTAAAAACGTAGGACATCGTCCAGAAAGCGCACAAAACCAAAATTTTTTGAAAAATTACAAATTCAAATTTTTTTTCGAAAATGTCGAAAATTCTTAGTTTTCTATGCGTTTCATGGCATTTGCAGCCATTTTTAATTTTTTTTAAAATTTCGAAGATTTTTGAAAATTTTCAAAGGGGTACCCCTTTGAGAAATTTCAATTTTTTCGAAAATTTTCGAAAAATCAAAAAACGTGGGAAATCGTCCAAAACGCGCACAAAACTAAGAATTTTTGAAAATTTTCAACTTTTAATTTTTTTTCGAATTTTCCGAAAATTTTTGGTTTTGTGCGCATTTCAGAAGGTTTGCAGCGTTTTTTGATTTTTCGAAAAATTTGAAATTTTTTTCTTCTAAATTTGACACGGCCCATCCCTATCAGGACTAGACTCCGTCGGACTGTCTGCTTAACACAGTCTCAGCCGTACTCAGTCTGTGAGGCAACCGGTATCTGCTGTACACGGTGTGTGATTCACCAGGTCTGTGCTTGAATCCGTCTCTGGTTAACAAGGTCTCTGCGTCACTCGTCCTGTGCCTCACCGGTCTCTGCTTGATGCGGTGTGTGCATCAGCCTGTACGTGCTTGACTCGGTCTCTGCCTCACAGATCTCTGCTTCCCATTTTCTGTGACTCACCACGTCTTCGCCTCTCTCTGTCTCACACCTCTCTGCTTGTTTCGGGCTGTGCCTCACCCGCTCTCTGCTGAACCAGGTCTGTGCACAGACGGACCGGCATATGTCGGGTGATACAGAGAACGTATCTTGCAGAGAGCGAGTCCGTTAGACACCGCGTCCGACAGAGAAAGGGATCGGCAGTGACAGGGTCGTCCAAGACAGGTCCTGGCCTGGATATTGTGGAAAAACTTTTGACGAAAAATATAAAATTTTTCGAAAAATCTAAAAACGTAGGACATCGTCCAGAAAGCGCACAAAACCAAAAATTTTTGAAAAATTCCAAATTCAATTTTTTTTTCGAAAATGTCGAAAATTCTTAGTTTTCTATGCGTTTCATGGCATTTGCAGCCATTTTTAATTTTTTTAAAATTTCGAAGATTTTTGAAAATTTTCAAAGGGCTACCCCTTTGAGAAATTTCAATTTTTTCGAAAATTTTCGAAAAATCAAAAAACGTGGGAAATCGTCCGAAACGCGCACAAAACTAAGAATTTTTGAAAATTTTCAACTTTTAATTTTTTTTCGAATTTTCCGAAAATTTTTGGTTTTGTGCGCATTTCAGAAGGTTTGCAGCGTTTTTTGATTTTTCGAAAAATTTGAAATTTTTTTCTTCTAAATTTGACACGGCCCATCCCTATCAGGACTAGACTCCGTCGGACTGTCTGCTTAACACAGTCTCAGCCGTACTCAGTCTGTGAGGCAACCGGTATCTGCTGTACACGGTGTGTGATTCACCAGGTCTGTGCTTGACTCCGTCTCTGGTTAACAAGGTCTCTGCGTCACTCGTCCTGTGCCTCACCGGTCTCTGCTTGATGCGGTGTGTGCATCAGCCTGTACGTGCTTGACTCGGTCTCTGCCTCACCCGATCTCTGCTTCCCATTTTCTGTGACTCACCACGTCTTCGCCTCTCTCTGTCTCACACCTCTCTGCTTGTTTCGGGCTGTGCCTCACCCGCTCTCTGCTGAACGAGGTCTGTGCACAGACGGCCCGGCATATGTCGGGTGATACAGAGAACGTATCTTGCAGAGAGCGAGTCCGTTAGACACCGCGTCCGACAGAGAAAGGGATCGGCAGTGACAGGGTCGTCCAAGACAGGTCCTGGCCTGGATATTGTGGAAAAACTTTTGACGAAAAATATAAAATTTTTCGAAAAGTCTAAAAACGTAGGACATCGTCCAGAAAGCGCACAAAACCAAAAATTTTTGAAAAATTCCAAATTCAATTTTTTTTTCGAAAATGTCGAAAATTCTTAGTTTTCTATGCGTTTCATGGCATTTGCAGCCATTTTAAATTTTTTTAAAATTTCGAAGATTTTTGAAAATTTTCAAAGGGCTACCCCTTTGAGAAATTTCAATTTTTTCGAAAATTTTCGAAAAATCAAAAAACGTGGGAAATCGTCCGAAACGCGCACAAAACTAAGAATTTTTGAAAATTTTCAACTTTTAATTTTTTTTCGAATTTTCCGAAAATTTTTGGTTTTGTGCGCATTTCAGAAGGTTTGCAGCGTTTTTTGATTTTTCGAAAAATTTGAAATTTTTTTCTTCTAAATTTGACACGGCCCATCCCTATCAGGACTAGACTCCGTCGGACTGTCTGCTTAACACAGTCTCAGCCGTACTCAGTCTGTGAGGCAACCGGTATCTGCTGTACACGGTGTGTGATTCACCAGGTCTGTGCTTGACTCCGTCTCTGGTTAACAAGGTCTCTGCGTCACTCGTCCTGTGCCTCACCGGTCTCTGCTTGATGCGGTGTGTGCATCAGCCTGTACGTGCTTGACTCGGTCTCTGCCTCACCCGATCTCTGCTTCCCATTTTCTGTGACTCACCACGTCTTCGCCTCTCTCTGTCTCACACCTCTCTGCTTGTTTCGGGCTGTGCCTCACCCGCTCTCTGCTGAACGAGGTCTGTGCACAGACGGCCCGGCATATGTCGGGTGATACAGAGAACGTATCTTGCACAGAGCGAGTCCGTTAGACACCGCGTCCGACAGAGAAAGGGATCGGCAGTGACAGGGTCGTCCAAGACAGGTCCTGGCCTGGATATTGTGGAAAAACTTTTGACGAAAAATATAAAATTTTTCGAAAAGTCTAAAAACGTAGGACATCGTCCAGAAAGCGCACAAAACCAAAAATTTTTGAAAAATTCCAAATTCAATTTTTTTTTCGAAAATGTCGAAAATTCTTAGTTTTCTATGCGTTTCATGGCATTTGCAGCCATTTTTAATTTTTTTAAAATTTCGAAGATTTTTGAAAATTTTCAAAGGGGTACCCCTTTGAGAAATTTCAATTTTTTCGAAAATTTTCGAAAAATCAAAAAACGTGGGAAATCGTCCAAAACGCGCACAAAACTAAGAATTTTTGAAAATTTTCAACTTTTAATTTTTTTTCGAATTTTCCGAAAATTTTTGGTTTTGTGCGCATTTCAGAAGGTTTGCAGCGTTTTTTGATTTTTCGAAAAATTTGAAATTTTTTTCTTCTAAATTTGACACGGCCCATCCCTATCAGGACTAGACTCCGTCGGACTGTCTGCTTAACACAGTCTCAGCCGTACTCAGTCTGTGAGGCAACCGGTATCTGCTGTACACGGTGTGTGATTCACCAGGTCTGTGCTTGACTCCGTCTCTGGTTAACAAGGTCTCTGCGTCACTCGTCCTGTGCCTCACCGGTCTCTGCTTGATGCGGTGTGTGCATCAGCCTGTACGTGCTTGACTCGGTCTCTGCCTCACCCGATCTCTGCTTCCCATTTTCTGTGACTCACCACGTCTTCGCCTCTCTCTGTCTCACACCTCTCTGCTTGTTTCGGGCTGTGCCTCACCCGCTCTCTGCTGAACGAGGTCTGTGCACAGACGGCCCGGCATATGTCGGGTGATACAGAGAACGTATCTTGCAGAGAGCGAGTCCGTTAGACACCGCGTCCGACAGAGAAAGGGATCGGCAGTGACAGGGTCGTCCAAGACAGGTCCTGGCCTGGATATTGTGGAAAAACTTTTGACGAAAAATATAAAATTTTTCGAAAAGTCTAAAAACGTAGGACATCGTCCAGAAAGCGCACAAAACCAAAAATTTTTGAAAAATTCCGAATTCAATTTTTTTTTCGAAAATGTCGAAAATTCTTAGTTTTCTATGCGTTTCATGGCATTTGCAGCCATTTTTAATTTTCTTAAAATTTCGAAGATTTTTGAAAATTTTCAAAGGGGTACCCCTTTGAGAAATTTCAATTTTTTCGAAAATTTTCGAAAAATCAAAAAACGTGGGAAATCGTCCAAAACGCGCACAAAACTAAGAATTTTTGAAAATTTTCAACTTTTAATTTTTTTTCGAATTTTCCGAAAATTTTTGGTTTTGTGCGCATTTCAGAAGGTTTGCAGCGTTTTTTGATTTTTCGAAAAATTTGAAATTTTTTTCTTCTAAATTTGACACGGCCCATCCCTATCAGGACTAGACTCCGTCGGACTGTCTGCTTAACACAGTCTCAGCCGTACTCAGTCTGTGAGGCAACCGGTATCTGCTGTACACGGTGTGTGATTCACCAGGTCTGTGCTTGACTCCGTCTCTGGTTAACAAGGTCTCTGCGTCACTCGTCCTGTGCCTCACCGGTCTCTGCTTGATGCGGTGTGTGCATCAGCCTGTACGTGCTTGACTCGGTCTCTGCCTCACCCGATCTCTGCTTCCCATTTTCTGTGACTCACCACGTCTTCGCCTCTCTCTGTCTCACACCTCTCTGCTTGTTTCGGGCTGTGCCTCACCCGCTCTCTGCTGAACCAGGTCTGTGCACAGACGGCCCGGCATATGTCGGGTGATACAGAGAACGTATCTTGCAGAGAGCGAGTCCGTTAGACACCGCGTCCGACAGAGAAAGGGATCGGCAGTGACAGGGTCGTCCAAGACAGGTCCTGGCCTGGATATTGTGGAAAAACTTTTGACGAAAAATATAAATTTTTTCGAAAAATCTAAAAACGTAGGACATCGTCCAGAAAGCGCACAAAACCAAAATTTTTTGAAAAATTACAAATTCAAATTTTTTTTCGAAAATGTCGAAAATTCTTAGTTTTCTATGCGTTTCATGGCATTTGCAGCCATTTTTAATTTTTTTTAAAATTTCGAAGATTTTTGAAAATTTTCAAAGGGGTACCCCTTTGAGAAATTTCAATTTTTTCGAAAATTTTCGAAAAATCAAAAAACGTGGGAAATCGTCCAAAACGCGCACAAAACTAAGAATTTTTGAAAATTTTCAACTTTTAATTTTTTTTCGAATTTTCCGAAAATTTTTGGTTTTGTGCGCATTTCAGAAGGTTTGCAGCGTTTTTTGATTTTTCGAAAAATTTGAAATTTTTTTCTTCTAAATTTGACACGGCCCATCCCTATCAGGACTAGACTCCGTCGGACTGTCTGCTTAACACAGTCTCAGCCGTACTCAGTCTGTGAGGCAACCGGTATCTGCTGTACACGGTGTGTGATTCACCAGGTCTGTGCTTGAATCCGTCTCTGGTTAACAAGGTCTCTGCGTCACTCGTCCTGTGCCTCACCGGTCTCTGCTTGATGCGGTGTGTGCATCAGCCTGTACGTGCTTGACTCGGTCTCTGCCTCACAGATCTCTGCTTCCCATTTTCTGTGACTCACCACGTCTTCGCCTCTCTCTGTCTCACACCTCTCTGCTTGTTTCGGGCTGTGCCTCACCCGCTCTCTGCTGAACCAGGTCTGTGCACAGACGGACCGGCATATGTCGGGTGATACAGAGAACGTATCTTGCAGAGAGCGAGTCCGTTAGACACCGCGTCCGACAGAGAAAGGGATCGGCAGTGACAGGGTCGTCCAAGACAGGTCCTGGCCTGGATATTGTGGAAAAACTTTTGACGAAAAATATAAAAATTTTCGAAAAATCTAAAAACGTAGGACATCGTCCAGAAAGCGCACAAAACCAAAATTTTTTTAAAAATTCAAATTTTTTTTCAAAAATGTCGAAAATTCTTAGTTTTCTATGCGTTTCATGGCATTTGCAGCCATTTTTAATTTTTTTAAAATTTCGAAGTTTTTTGAAAATTTTCAAAGGGGTACCCCTTTGAGAAATTTCAATTTTTTCGAAAATTTTCGAAAAATCAAAAAACGTGGGAAATCGTCCAAAACGCGCACAAAACTAAGAATTTTTGAAAATTTTCAACTTTTAATTTTTTTTCGAATTTTCCGAAAATTTTTGGTTTTGTGCGCATTTCAGAAGGTTTGCAGCGTTTTTTGATTTTTCGAAAAATTTGAAATTTTTTTCTTCTAAATTTGACACGGCCCATCCCTATCAGGACTAGACTCCGTCGGACTGTCTGCTTAACACAGTCTCAGCCGTACTCAGTCTGTGAGGCAACCGGTATCTGCTGTACACGGTGTGTGATTCACCAGGTCTGTGCTTGACTCCGTCTCTGGTTAACAAGGTCTCTGCGTCACTCGTCCTGTGCCTCACCGGTCTCTGCTTGATGCGGTGTGTGCATCAGCCTGTACGTGCTTGACTCGGTCTCTGCCTCACCCGATCTCTGCTTCCCATTTTCTGTGACTCACCACGTCTTCGCCTCTCTCTGTCTCACACCTCTCTGCTTGTTTCGGGCTGTGCCTCACCCGCTCTCTGCTGAACGAGGTCTGTGCACAGACGGCCCGGCATATGTCGGGTGATACAGAGAACGTATCTTGCAGAGAGCGAGTCCGTTAGACACCGCGTCCGACAGAGAAAGGGATCGGCAGTGACAGGGTCGTCCAAGACAGGTCCTGGCCTGGATATTGTGGAAAAACTTTTGACGAAAAATATAAAATTTTTCGAAAAGTCTAAAAACGTAGGACATCGTCCAGAAAGCGCACAAAACCAAAAATTTTTGAAAAATTCCAAATTCAATTTTTTTTTCGAAAATGTCGAAAATTCTTAGTTTTCTATGCGTTTCATGGCATTTGCAGCCATTTTTAATTTTTTTAAAATTTCGAAGATTTTTGAAAATTTTCAAAGGGGTACCCTTTGAGAAATTTCAATTTTTTCGAAAATTTTCGAAAAATCAAAAAACGTGGGAAATCGTCCAAAACGCGCAGAAAACTAAGAATTTTTGAAAATTTTCAACTTTTAATTTTTTTTCGAATTTTCCGAAAATTTTTGGTTTTGTGCGCATTTCAGAAGGTTTGCAGCGTTTTTTGATTTTTCGAAAAATTTGAAATTTTTTTCTTCTAAATTTGACACGGCCCATCCCTATCAGGACTAGACTCCGTCGGACTGTCTGCTTAACACAGTCTCAGCCGTACTCAGTCTGTGAGGCAACCGGTATCTGCTGTACACGGTGTGTGATTCACCAGGTCTGTGCTTGACTCCGTCTCTGGTTAACAAGGTCTCTGCGTCACTCGTCCTGTGCCTCACCGGTCTCTGCTTGATGCGGTGTGTGCATCAGCCTGTACGTGCTTGACTCGGTCTCTGCCTCACCCGATCTCTGCTTCCCATTTTCTGTGACTCACCACGTCTTCGCCTCTCTCTGTCTCACACCTCTCTGCTTGTTTCGGGCTGTGCCTCACCCGCTCTCTGCTGAACCAGGTCTGTGCACAGACGGCCCGGCATATGTCGGGTGATACAGAGAACGTATCTTGCAGAGAGCGAGTCCGTTAGACACCGCGTCCGACAGAGAAAGGGATCGGCAGTGACAGGGTCGTCCAAGACAGGTCCTGGCCTGGATATTGTGGAAAAACTTTTGACGAAAAATATAAAATTTTTCGAAAAGTCTAAAAACGTAGGACATCGTCCAGAAAGCGCACAAAACCAAAAATTTTTGAAAAATTCCAAATTCAATTTTTTTTTCGAAAATGTCGAAAATTCTTAGTTTTCTATGCGTTTCATGGCATTTGCAGCCATTTTTAATTTTTTTAAAATTTCGAAGATTTTTGAAAATTTTCAAAGGGGTACCCCTTTGAGAAATTTCAATTTTTTCGAAAATTTTCGAAAAATCAAAAAACGTGGGAAATCGTCCAAAACGCGCACAAAACTAAGAATTTTTGAAAATTTTCAACTTTTAATTTTTTTTCGAATTTTCCGAAAATTTTTGGTTTTGTGCGCATTTCAGAAGGTTTGCAGCGTTTTTTGATTTTTCGAAAAATTTGAAATTTTTTTCTTCTAAATTTGACACGGCCCATCCCTATCAGGACTAGACTCCGTCGGACTGTCTGCTTAACACAGTCTCAGCCGTACTCAGTCTGTGAGGCAACCGGTATCTGCTGTACACGGTGTGTGATTCACCAGGTCTGTGCTTGACTCCGTCTCTGGTTAACAAGGTCTCTGCGTCACTCGTCCTGTGCCTCACCGGTCTCTGCTTGATGCGGTGTGTGCATCAGCCTGTACGTGCTTGACTCGGTCTCTGCCTCACCCGATCTCTGCTTCCCATTTTCTGTGACTCACCACGTCTTCGCCTCTCTCTGTCTCACACCTCTCTGCTTGTTTCGGGCTGTGCCTCACCCGCTCTCTGCTGAACCAGGTCTGTGCACAGACGGCCCGGCATATGTCGGGTGATACAGAGAACGTATCTCGCAGAGAGCGAGTCCGTTAGACACCGCGTCCGACAGAGAAAGGGATCGGCAGTGACAGGGTCGTCCAAGACAGGTCCTGGCCTGGATATTGTGGAAAAACTTTTGACGAAAAATATAAATTTTTTCGAAAAATCTAAAAACGTAGGACATCGTCCAGAAAGCGCACAAAACCAAAATTTTTTGAAAAATTACAAATTCAAATTTTTTTTCGAAAATGTCGAAAATTCTTAGTTTTCTATGCGTTTCATGGCATTTGCAGCCATTTTTAATTTTTTTAAAATTTCGAAGATTTTTGAAAATTTTCAAAGGGGTACCCCTTTGAGAAATTTCAATTTTTTCGAAAATTTTCGAAAAATCAAAAAACGTGGGAAATCGTCCAAAACGCGCACAAAACTAAGAATTTTTGAAAATTTTCAACTTTTAATTTTTTTTCGAATTTTCCGAAAATTTTTGGTTTTGTGCGCATTTCAGAAGGTTTGCAGCGTTTTTTGATTTTTCGAAAAATTTGAAATTTTTTTCTTCTAAATTTGACACGGCCCATCCCTATCAGGACTAGACTCCGTCGGACTGTCTGCTTAACACAGTCTCAGCCGTACTCAGTCTGTGAGGCAACCGGTATCTGCTGTACACGGTGTGTGATTCACCAGGTCTGTGCTTGACTCCGTCTCTGGTTAACAAGGTCTCTGCGTCACTCGTCCTGTGCCTCGCCGGTCTCTGCTTGATGCGGTGTGTGCATCAGCCTGTACGTGCTTGACTCGGTCTCTGCCTCACCCGATCTCTGCTTCCCATTTTCTGTGACTCACCACGTCTTCGCCTCTCTCTGTCTCACACCTCTCTGCTTGTTTCGGGCTGTGCCTCACCCGCTCTCTGCTGAACGAGGTCTGTGCACAGACGGCCCGGCATATGTCGGGTGATACAGAGAACGTATCTCGCAGAGAGCGAGTCCGTTAGACACCGCGTCCGACAGAGAAAGGTATCGGCAGTGACAGGGTCGTCCAAGACAGGTCCTGGCCTGGATATTGTGGAAAAACTTTTGACGAAAAATATAAAATTTTTCGAAAAATCTAAAAACGTAGGACATCGTCCAGAAAGCGCACAAAACCAAAATTTTTTGAAAAATTCCAAATTCAAATTTTTTTTAGAAAATGTCAAAAATTCTTAGTTTTCTATGCGTTTCATGGCATTTGCAGCCATTTTTAATTTTTTTAAAATTTCGAAGTTTTTTGAAAATTTTCAAAGGGGTACCCCTTTGAGAAATTTCAATTTTTTCGAAAATTTTCGAAAAATCAAAAAACGTGGGAAATCGTCCAAAACGCGCACAAAACTAAGAATTTTTGAAAATTTTCAACTTTTAATTTTTTTTCGAATTTTCCGAAAATTTTTGGTTTTGTTCGCATTTCAGAAGGTTTGCAGCGTTTTTTGATTTTTCGAAAAATTTGAAATTTTTTTCTTCTAAATTTGACACGGCCCATCCCTATCAGGACTAGACTCCGTCGGACTGTCTGCTTAACACAGTCTCAGCCGTACTCAGTCTGTGAGGCAACCGGTATCTGCTGTACACGGTGTGTGATTCACCAGGTCTGTGCTTGACTCCGTCTCTGGTTAACAAGGTCTCTGCGTCACTCGTCCTGTGCCTCACCGGTCTCTGCTTGATGCGGTGTGTGCATCAGCCTGTACGTGCTTGACTCGGTCTCTGCCTCACCCGATCTCTGCTTCCCATTTTCTGTGACTCACCACGTCTTCGCCTCTCTCTGTCTCACACCTCTCTGCTTGTTTCGGGCTGTGCCTCACCCGCTCTCTGCTGAACCAGGTCTGTGCACAGACGGCCCGGCATATGT
Organism: Zootermopsis nevadensis; assembly: GCF_977971745.1. Lineage (NCBI taxonomy): Eukaryota > Metazoa > Arthropoda > Insecta > Blattodea > Termopsidae > Zootermopsis > Zootermopsis nevadensis. The sequence goes on along the minus strand of NW_028259134.1, from coordinate 334,667 downwards.
CGGGTGATACAGAGAACGTATCTTGCAGAGAGCGAGTCCGTTAGACACCGCGTCCGACAGAGAAAGGGATCGGCAGTGACAGGGTCGTCCAAGACAGGTCCTGGCCTGGATATTGTGGAAAAACTTTTGACGAAAAATATAAATTTTTTCGAAAAATCTAAAAACGTAGGACATCGTCCAGAAAGCGCACAAAACCAAAATTTTTTGAAAAATTACAAATTCAAATTTTTTTTCGAAAATGTCGAAAATTCTTAGTTTTCTATGCGTTTCATGGCATTTGCAGCCATTTTTAATTTTTTTAAAATTTCGAAGATTTTTGAAAATTTTCAAAGGGGTACCCCTTTGAGAAATTTCAATTTTTTCGAAAATTTTCGAAAAATCAAAAAACGTGGGAAATCGTCCAAAACGCGCACAAAACTAAGAATTTTTGAAAATTTTCAACTTTTAATTTTTTTTCGAATTTTCCGAAAATTTTTGGTTTTGTGCGCATTTCAGAAGGTTTGCAGCGTTTTTTGATTTTTCGAAAAATTTGAAATTTTTTTCTTCTAAATTTGACACGGCCCATCCCTATCAGGACTAGACTCCGTCGGACTGTCTGCTTAACACAGTCTCAGCCGTACTCAGTCTGTGAGGCAACCGGTATCTGCTGTACACGGTGTGTGATTCACCAGGTCTGTGCTTGACTCCGTCTCTGGTTAACAAGGTCTCTGCGTCACTCGTCCTGTGCCTCGCCGGTCTCTGCTTGATGCGGTGTGTGCATCAGCCTGTACGTGCTTGACTCGGTCTCTGCCTCACCCGATCTCTGCTTCCCATTTTCTGTGACTCACCACGTCTTCGCCTCTCTCTGTCTCACACCTCTCTGCTTGTTTCGGGCTGTGCCTCACCCGCTCTCTGCTGAACGAGGTCTGTGCACAGACGGCCCGGCATATGTCGGGTGATACAGAGAACGTATCTCGCAGAGAGCGAGTCCGTTAGACACCGCGTCCGACAGAGAAAGGTATCGGCAGTGACAGGGTCGTCCAAGACAGGTCCTGGCCTGGATATTGTGGAAAAACTTTTGACGAAAAATATAAAATTTTTCGAAAAATCTAAAAACGTAGGACATCGTCCAGAAAGCGCACAAAACCAAAATTTTTTGAAAAATTCCAAATTCAAATTTTTTTTAGAAAATGTCAAAAATTCTTAGTTTTCTATGCGTTTCATGGCATTTGCAGCCATTTTTAATTTTTTTAAAATTTCGAAGTTTTTTGAAAATTTTCAAAGGGGTACCCCTTTGAGAAATTTCAATTTTTTCGAAAATTTTCGAAAAATCAAAAAACGTGGGAAATCGTCCAAAACGCGCACAAAACTAAGAATTTTTGAAAATTTTCAACTTTTAATTTTTTTTCGAATTTTCCGAAAATTTTTGGTTTTGTGCGCATTTCAGAAGGTTTGCAGCGTTTTTTGATTTTTCGAAAAATTTGAAATTTTTTTCTTCTAAATTTGACACGGCCCATCCCTATCAGGACTAGACTCCGTCGGACTGTCTGCTTAACACAGTCTCAGCCGTACTCAGTCTGTGAGGCAACCGGTATCTGCTGTACACGGTGTGTGATTCACCAGGTCTGTGCTTGACTCCGTCTCTGGTTAACAAGGTCTCTGCGTCACTCGTCCTGTGCCTCACCGGTCTCTGCTTGATGCGGTGTGTGCATCAGCCTGTACGTGCTTGACTCGGTCTCTGCCTCACCCGATCTCTGCTTCCCATTTTCTGTGACTCACCACGTCTTCGCCTCTCTCTGTCTCACACCTCTCTGCTTGTTTCGGGCTGTGCCTCACCCGCTCTCTGCTGAACCAGGTCTGTGCACAGACGGCCCGGCATATGTCGGGTGATACAGAGAACGTATCTTGCAGAGAGCGAGTCCGTTAGACACCGCGTCCGACAGAGAAAGGGATCGGCAGTGACAGGGTCGTCCAAGACAGGTCCTGGCCTGGATATTGTGGAAAAACTTTTGACGAAAAATATAAATTTTTTCGAAAAATCTAAAAACGTAGGACATCGTCCAGAAAGCGCACAAAACCAAAATTTTTTGAAAAATTACAAATTCAAATTTTTTTTCGAAAATGTCGAAAATTCTTAGTTTTCTATGCGTTTCATGGCATTTGCAGCCATTTTTAATTTTTTTAAAATTTCGAAGATTTTTGAAAATTTTCAAAGGGGTACCCCTTTGAGAAATTTCAATTTTTTCGAAAATTTTCGAAAAATCAAAAAACGTGGGAAATCGTCCAAAACGCGCAGAAAACTAAGAATTTTTGAAAATTTTCAACTTTTAATTTTTTTTCGAATTTTCCGAAAATTTTTGGTTTTGTGCGCATTTCAGAAGGTTTGCAGCCCCTGGCAGTCTCCACCAACCAACCAACCAAAATGTTAACTAATTTGGGAGTCCTGCGAAAGAGCAAGGAAATCGTTCCTTGCTAGGTAACACCATTCCTGCATACGAAATGCATTGCTGGAAATGGTAAACAGAGCCTTGAAACTAAAACGGGAGTTTGCTTACGCTAATGGGGGTTTTGTTGTGGCGGGTGCCTCGACCATTCAAACTAGGGTCTGTTGCTGCTGATGGGAGGTTATCCCATCAGGCAACTTGTCCAAAAGAATTTGGTTGGTTGGTTGGTTCTCTGGGCTTAGGGGGGAAATCACTTCAGCTGAAGGCCTCCATGATTGGGGGGTGGCAGGCCATGCCCCTCTTGAATTATAACCTGGCATTCGCCTTACAACTGAGGAAAAGCATGGAAAACATCAGTTACTGTAGCCGAGTAGACAGACCACGCATTGCGCTCCACCTGACTCTCCGGTACACCTGGTTGTTGAGGCACCAGCTTGCCAGAACTCCACCAATGCATTACACTGGCATTTCGAGGTACTTTCTCGCTAAGACACAAGCTTACTGAGAGAAAAACATGCCGATTCAACGTGTCCCCGGTACTCGACCCGGAGCGGCTTGCTAAGACACTGGCTCGCCAGGATACCGGCTCGCCGAGACACCGACTGCCCGAAGTACGGGGTGGCCGAGATGGCGGCTCTTAGTGAAATCGCCTCTCCGAGAGACTGGCTCGCCGAAACATGGGCATGCCAAGACCGGCATGGCGAGACACCATCTTGTCGAAACATCGGCATGCCAAGACGCCGGGTAGCTGACACACCTGCTTGTCGAAATATCGGCTTGCCCGACCCCGACTGTAACAGGCACCAGCTGTCGGAGGCCCTGACTGGCCAAGAAACCGGCTCACCGAGAAACCGGATATTGATGTTGTTACCTGTTATAAATAGTACATTAATGGCCTGTAGTAAAAATCCTACATGCTCTATGATATGGCAATGGAAACCTTACCCAACAGAATCATCTGAGTATCTTTGTATTTTAGGTTTATTGTTTGGCATATCTGGGGTTTTCCCCATGCTACTAAAAAACTGGTGGCACCTGAACAGCTGTCCTTAGGAAGAGGTTTGTCTTTGGGGCCAAAACTGGTTCTATGACCACCTGAACTACACAGATCTTCCATTATATTACTGTGTTATCCCATAAGACTACCAAAAATATGAGATCCAAAAGAAGGAACTGGCAAAAACTAAAAAAAAAAGATATAGTCAGAAGAGATTTAATTGTTGGGTCAAACATACACACACAGTGGAAACGTCATAGAATTATGAGAGTAATGATAACTTTGTTCACAACTCAGATACTGGCAAAGTGATGAGTCACTTCCATATTAAGTCCATAGTACTCTGCTTTTCCTCTTTTGCTCTAAGACAACGTATAAGAAAAAATATCATGTAAATATGACAATGAAACTCTGGGCAAAACATGAAATAAGGCACTTTACAAAGAAATAGCAGTGGACTTAATTTTAAAGCCATTACAGCAATAATTGTAATGATATATAAATAACAAATAAGTACAATTAATAATTCACTTGAACTGGATTCTTACATGTTTCTGTTCTTCAACTTCAGAAGCAAATGATGAAGATCTATCTTCTGCATAATCTTCTGTGTGCACAGAGTCCACAGAATCCTCTACAACAGTTTTCTGTGATTCCTGAAAAATGGATAACAATTTTAATCTATGTTACAGTTACAATGTAGCAAGTGACTAAGCATCTCCACTGTTAACTGTTATAAATTGATTGAGATTTCAGAAGTAATTATAGCCCTGAAGATGGAGACAATGAGCACCTGTGAATCATTAGTAAATTTACCAAATGACATGGCACATTGCAGAAGATAGCCACCTTCAAATTGTACAATCATCAATTTACAGTTCCCACTAGCCTTACAACATGGACTGAAGTATTTTCAGGAAGTTGGTGTCATAAGTTATCAGAGTTTTTGTTGGCTCACTTTCCAAATTCCAGTTTCATAAAGGAATAGATGTGTAACGTTTTGTATAATTTTCATCCTGAAAGCATTTGAACCAAATTACATTTTCATTTATTTATTGAAGAGTACCAACATGTGCTACAGTTCCGCTACTTTTACACTTCATTGGTAAATGTAGTAAGGTTTGCAAACTTACTTAATCTTGAAAAAATGAATATTTGTGATAAAAGAATATAATTTACTCAGAAACCTCATGTTTTCAAACTACAAATAATGATAAATCAAGATCAGTAAGCAGAGTCAGAGCTACTTCACTTATAAAATTTTAGCTTTCGGCAATAGAGAATATGATTAACATAATTTCCAATTCAAGCTGATTTCCTTCCACTGTTAAAATGCTAGTTCAGAAACAATATAACTAACCAACAGGGCAACTCACCAGTGTATCACTAGTAGTAGGAGTTCTAGAAGCTAGGTGAGGAATTCCTTCATTCGGTTTTCTAAAGCCATGCGGTGTTGCAAATAAACTGGCAAGAGAGAAGGAGCTGCTTCGAAATGAGGTTCGCTTGACAGTGTCAAGCCGAGACACTGAATGAGGAATTTGTAGAGTACTCCGGAACTCCTACAAACAAAGTTCTAATTTGTCAGTAACTGTAACACATATAGGATTTTAGGATTTGACGGCAGTGAGTCTGAAGATTACTATCTTGTGGGTTGTTGCGCCTTGCAGCCTGAAACGTCAGTAAACATCTACCAGACTACATGGCTTAACAACCTAGAAGACAGTAATTTTCAGCTTTAGCACAATTTTCATAAACAAATTACAGAGCACAATGATATACTTCTGAGTTGTGGTGCCACGTGGACTCTAGTGGAATCAGAGTAACACGGAAAATTTTTTTTGGCAAAGATCTCCTGCTGACTTTGTGAGGAATGAACTACTTTTCTGAAACATGTCATTCCAAAATTCTAATGATATGTACTGAATCAGATATGATAAGATTGCCAGTATTGGAAAACAGCAGAAAACTATCAGCAAATATGATCCTTTTGGGATGAAGTAAGGAATAATCACCATATGGAACAGAAGTCATTCACAACACATGATGACATTTCACTATATTGAGATTTTATAATAGTCTGACCAGGGAAACACATTTAAGGACAGAATATATTTAATGTGTAATATTATTAGTATGCTATTTGCAATTAATATTGGATACTTATACTTAAAACACTGTACCTCTAAGTCCTCATCTTCATTTATATCTGCTATATCCTGATAAGCCTTAGTGAAGAGCTCGATTGCTTTTGAGTGAAAACCTAACTCAATAGTGACGAAACCTAGAAGCAACGACTTTACGTCTTGAAGCTTTTTCTTCTCAAACACATCAACCTGCTCTTCAAGGGCTTTTGCAGTTCGAGAGACATCGGCACTTGCTTTCAGTAACTCTGCCTCAGCAAGAGACTTGGAGGCTGATAAGGATCTGACATAACCAAGTTTTCACATGTTGGTATTTTAAAATTTACCCCTTGCACAGCATTTTTCAGCAGAATAGGTGGCTGAGTCCAGTTCTGTTCTCTGTGAGTGACCAGTCACCAAAAAGGGAGCCTGCCAACATGTAGCAGGAGCTCAGTCTGTTTGGAAGCTGCATGATAGAAGCATCAGTAGCTAAAATGCATTGTTGCAAGTTTGCACCTATTCCTTGCATTGTGTTGTGACATTCTGTTCTGATGGAGAAGAAAGGTGCAGATTTGTATTGCTAAGCTTACAGATTAACTCACAGTATTCACACGTACTGATTCACTGCATGCAAATACATCAAACAAAACAATCTGCATTCACTGGAATCCAACCTATGATTTATTCATGTCTCAGTCACCAACAGCACTAAAAACACTATAAGGAACGTGAACAAAAGTGCTGAGTAGGGACAGCTCAGTTAGTACAGTGTCTAGGCTATGGATTGGAAGACAGGGTTTAGTTCTCAGCACAGCATGAAGCTAACCAATTACATCCATCTAGGGCCCAGGTTAACAGGCGTGTTATCACAACAGAAAAAACATTACAATATACTAAACCAAATACAAATTTAGTATCAGTCAGCAAAGCATGAAGTGCTGAATTGTATTTGGTACATGCTGATTTTTTGTAATGCTGTATTACACTTTTGTAGCAATCTTGTTCTGAAATTTTGTGTTCCAGCAGATATATGCAAGATGTATCATTTGAAATTCACCCAACAACGATCACCATACTATGGTACAAAGAAAAATAACTGAAGTAGGTCCATCCCCTGTAACAGACTCCCCCACTTAAGTTTCTGCTTTTTTTTAAGCATTTCATAATGTAAAACTTGACAACAAAGCATCAAAAACAATGATGCACAGAATAGTAATCAACATTTGGGACACAGAAGTACTTGCCCATGACAAACGCTCATTGAGTAATCAAACAACTGAAATTATGGCCAAACTGATTTCAAGCAGTGCAGCCACTCCAACAATGGGACAGGGCTGCAAGAATTCAATATTGCTATTGGTTTGTCATTTTTGCATTAAGGGGTTCAGTGTGCACTAATTAGGGCTGCATTCTAAATGGAACACCCCCTGTATTACCAATCCAATTCAGTTTAGCCTGTTCATGGAATTAGAACAAAATTCACATAAGCCAAGAATTTCACATTCTTGCTTATAAACCTTTCAACTTCTTTTGCACATGAATACATGTCACTATCCCACAATATGGTAACACACATTACTACTGGAAGTGCATCTGTGTATAAGCAAATAAAACAAATTTTACAACTAAAATTATTTATATTAGATGCTGCACATGGCTCTAGAAAAGTTTCTTTTCATGCTGGCATTTGACGAAAGGATACTATTTGCTGCCTGTTTCGAGGATTTCTCTCCCTGACTCGATCAAGATGTTTCCTTCGAGCCAATACATGATTGCAGGCAACGAACGCATTCTTGACTTCTTTTTTAGCATGTCTGCAAATGTCTTCATACTGTGAGAGCTCCGATACTATTTTGGAATCTATACGTTGAACTTGGGCATCCCTGTGATATAAAACTATATTTTTACTTAGTGGAATACATACAGCAAGGTCAATAAATATTAGGTAGTCAAGGAAAACATAAGCTCTTCCAATGAGAGTCAAAGGCCAACACTTTTTCAACAATGTAAAATCTTCTACATACACTGACTGTCTTATGGATCCATGGAATGTAAATAAATTATTATTATTATTATTATTATTATCATCATACATTCACTAATAAAGCTCATAATGTTCTAAAAAAAGCAGAATTTTCCTTTCATGAACACGTTTCCCTCCTATGGGAAGTAGTCTTCATTTGTCTTCACCACTCGAATAAATAGTTGAAACCAAGCATTTTCTGTTATGGAAAATGCATTCAGCCACAGTGGTGTTTTTTCATGTTTTTCAGTGAGGCAATGATAATTCCAGCTGTCTACGAATTTTAATATTAACAGTTCAAAATGTATAAAAGGAAAGGATAGTCACTCACCTGTGCAAATTTAAAACTACTTAACTTCCTGATTACAAACTGGCAATGCTAACCAATACATAACCGTCATCTCCAGAAATAAAAACGTATTTACGAAAGCGTAGAAATCTCTATCATAAAACAAGACCGGAAAACTGTAATCCATATCAGAATACACAGTTCTGACACGTGTTCTTTGCTATTTTGCATTTTGAATGTTCCTACCTAACAAAAACTATACCATATTATTTATATTACACAAGCATTATCATAAGTATCAGTCATAAAAGCATAGCAGTAAATTGCAGCACACGCACAAACACTTACTCCACCAAAGTTACTTACCTTTAAAAGCTCTACTACCACAAATTATAGTGCTGCTCCTACTGCACGAGTTCATCCAGCCAGCAAGTTTGTGTAACCCATTGCAGGAAATTGAGTAAGTACGTGTTTAGATGACAGGACATAATGTGCGTACCAGTTTCATCAGCATCTATCAAGTAGTTCTAAAACTGAATCACATGGACAGACAGACAGACAGAGACTGCTCTATATACGTTCATTTCATGTACACTGTGCAAAGAACACAAAATAACAAACACAATAATCAACAGGAAATGAATTTCTTAGTTAAAATATCCTGTGACCTGAGGGTACTCAGCCAACCAAAAAAAAAGATGCGCTTCAGGGTTGAGTGCTACTGGGCACTTATTTATCTCTAAGAAGATACTTTTAGAATGGACCCCCCAATTATTGAGGTCCTATACTGTTGTTTGTAATCAGAAACAAGGAAGCACCTGTAGTCTCCTATAGCCAGTAATGTAGAGGAAAACTGAAGTAGACCATTTCTTAAGGATCTGTTCACATTTTCAGCTTCTGCATAATCTTGTATTACCTTTACTATTTCATCAGACGTATCTCTTAACCTGAAAATAAGAGTCACATGAAAGAAAGGAGTTACCTAAAGTCAAAATTAAGAAATTATAGACACATGACTTACAAAAATCAAGAAAGGTAAAAATGAAAGATGTCACTTCTCAAGAAGCTTAATTATTTTAAAATAACTGCCATAATCTCAAGAGTCAATACAAATGCATAAACATGTCAGGTGGATCACAGTTTTGGTGTTTTGAGCTGTACTCTAAAATACAAAATTTATTCTCTGGAGCCTTGTAATTATGGTAGAAGAATCAAAATATTCATTGCCAATGGACACGATTCTTAGTCATTCCCATCTCCAGTTGGTAAGGTTTCACGAGAAAATGCCCATGCAAGGAATGGAGGGGTCTGATGTAAACACAGTGATATGCTACTACTGTTCAGATTCCAACATATGTTATGATTAAACATTTTACAGCTGTTTTATTTTAGTCCCTTCTTGTAAAATAAACATGAGTAGTTATTTGCATGTTAGCTGAGTTATTTGATTTTATGATGCTGTACTATTATAAATATACCAGAAGTTCTTGTTGTTTTAACTGTGAATTATAAATAATATAAAATATTCAAATTTAATAAACTTTCTACCATGTAAGGATACACAGTTTGCCTATTACTGTCTTCAATTCAATAACTCAGAGAGTCTATTCCCCTAATTTCTCCACTGCTGGTTAAGTCAGGGTTAATGGACCTGTTATTGTCTTCTTATAGGTTAACTATACACTTCTACTTTCAGACAATCTTCTTCAATTTTCATCAAGTGCATGAATCAGGCTGCCCATTTCTCTCTGCATACAAAACCAAATTTCTCTCCAACTATTTTCATTGATATTCCCTTCCAAAATACAACTCTTGGTGTTCTTGTCACGGGGGGGGGGGGGGGGTAATATATTGTCTTTGGATAGATAACAGAACTCTGGTCCACTGAAACCAAGATGTGAGGAATTGTGTGGAACACTGCACAGCACTGGGGTGGTGACAGCAGTGTCACTAACGACCCCTTTGGGGCACCAGGTAGCACATCATGTTCCTGCCTTCCATCCATATGAGGCTCCGTAGGCAGTGACTGTGTGCTCCATTTCTTGTGGAACAAAATGGAACACAAGAAATAAAAGAAAAAAGGCAGAAGACATACAAGGGGGCTCTGTAACACAGAGGTTCCACCTGAAAGTTGATTCACCTCAGTATGGAACCAGCAGCTCCGGCATTTGACAGTACCAGCAAATGCGGGTTAAGCTGAGAAAATAACCAAGGCAAGGGACTCGTCTGTTGCCAGCCAGCAGTTCTAGCATACAACCATGAAGTATTTACACAAGTGATAACATCTTAATTCAGCTAAAGCCTCACATCATATGAGATATGTGAGGCTTTCTATTTCATCAGCCTCTCTGTAGGTCCCTGGTCTCAGAGTGTCTCTTCCAAACAATTTGTTCTTTGCCAGCTGAAGCCTGCCTGCTTGCCTCGGAGGCTACATTTTGTAGGTCACCTTCATCCACAGTTTGCTAGAACCACTAGTTATTTGTTACAGAATTCTACAAATTTTTAACATATTAAAAACTGAAATATGGAAAATTAAATAATTTTAGAACACGCACCCTGCACTCTTCCGTGTGTAAGCTGCAAATATGGTACACAGTTCTGCAAAATGCTTCTCAACTGTGGCTATCCTCTCCTGGATAAATTCAGCTTGCTGTTCACTAGAAAATAGATTACTAAATGAGAATGTGCCAAATTCTACAACTTCCCAACATTTTAGGTACAATATAAAATAAGCAAACAAACAAACAAACATGCCAGAAAACCAAAGTTATACATGTATCATCTGCTGGCCTGACTTCATGGAAAGAGTCCAATTATTTTGACCAAGTGCATGTTTGCAGAAAAGTGTACTTTAAACTTACCAGGCAAAATGCTGTGGACGGCTGGCTCTGATCATGATAGATATTTGACAATACTGAAACAGTGAAATATTAAAAGTATATCACAAAGATGCCAACATATGACCTGTAAATAAGTAACATGTACCCAAATGTGCATTTTAATTGAAATTACGGAAGAAAACAAGTGAATTTTGGTTGGCAGATTGGAATAATTGAAACTATTAAGAAGCAATATAAATAATGCATTAACAAAAATTAACAGAATTTTGTGTAGCTAGACATGCTAAGACTCACCGGAAGGAAGGTCTTACAAGATTAATGACAGAAGGTTAAACCTCATCCTTCTGAGAGCTCACAAATTTACGGACTTTCTCACAATGTTATGCACAGTATTTTACTCTTTAGTTGATGCTACATGTTCAGTGATGATAAACATGAACAATAAATTACACAAGTGAAATGTGGTTACAGCCGAGTGTTCCGCAACTGGTACATATTGTAAATATTCATGCAAATAACTGCAATAACTATGTTCTCATTTATATTGGTATTATTTACTGCACTTGTGCTAAGTATTGCATTTGTGTTGATATGATCCTCATATCTGGCTCGTACTATGGAGTATCTACGGATCTATCAGTTCTATTTTGTGTTTGGATCATCATAGTTTCCGAAGCAAGTGGAAACAATCATCCGTAATATTTCTGTTGCGGCGATAAATAAGTTTGTATTCGTAAACATAACCAATATTGGGAAACGTAACATACAACATAAACACCTACCAACTGCATCCACCACCAGCTACCAGCAGTACTGAGATTCGTTGATCAACGATCAAAAATGAGTAATTCTTTGTTACAATTACATGGATAATAATTCATTCATACAAATTCATTGCGCTCCCATCTATCCGCAGCTGTAGTGAGGAAGTGCAGTACAATCTGGCGGTACCACCTAGCATTAAGCCTTGGCAGCAGCCACCGCCAAGAGCTCAGTCGTTAACAACGTTAAATGCAAACCGACTTAATCAATAATGAACGTCCCCAAACCATAATGCAGGCGTTAATTTTAAAAATCGAATATAGCTATCTTCGGATTACACAGTGTACTATCCCCGACGGCAGTTATTTTCATGTTTGCCATCGTAAGACACTGAAATCTCACTTCTATAAAACTTGGTCCCTGTTACCACAAAGGTATTTACTCTGCTTTTGAAAACAAATGTATATGAACTGATTTAACTACGATCTCTGCACCCATATCCATCAGGAGAAAGTATCTCAGCAATTCCTTTATTAATCATGTACAGGATTGTACATTTGATTTTCTATTGAATGTAAAATTTATTTTACTGTCTGTTGAATTTCCAGACTTCTTCTCGTTATTTAACTATTTATGTGGGTGATGCAACTACTCATAACAAAGCATGCTGAACATGGTATATGTATAATATATTCATTGTGTACTTTCCAGTTCAAGCCACTGTCAATTTGTTGACCAGCATATTTAGTTAATCACACAACTTACATTGACAATACTAGATATCTGTCTTGTCAAAAGGAATTATTCATAACCTATTTGTTTGTATTTTAATATTGTAATGATAATGCACCATATACAGAGACAAGCAAAAGTAGGATGATCTGTATAAACTGAGAAGTGTATGTACCTAAATTTGTGATACATCAGGGTGAACTACCTTCAATGACCTCTAAAACATGAAAATTGTTTATTGTAACACTGTTTGGCATAACAGAAAGAATTCCCAAGAAATTTGATTCTAGGGCCGTACATAGAAAGAAATGGGATATTCTAAGTAGAGATGATTACAACATTATTGCAGTCCTGGAAAGACAACAGAGGCATGTACAGCTGTAGCCAAGAGGAATTTTGGGTGAAAATAATGTTCTGAATAATATCACAATATTTTACAAAATAAGGATCTCATGTTAGAAGAAAATGTAAATAAATGTGATATTCCTTTCAATTAGAAGTAATCTTGTGGAGCAAGAGCTTGAGGAACAGTTTCAAGGATAAAGTAAGCCCTTCTGAACAACGTGTAATTTATTTTTGTGTTTTATGTAGGTTTTTAAGAAAGATACATTGTTTTATCAGAAAACATGCACAGCGTAGCATAACTGTGAGATTAAAATCAGGCCAGCAGGCAATACAGGGATTGCTGGTAACACCTCTTTCTTAGCAAAATAAATAATAAATTATTCTTTATAAATAATGAACTGATCAAAATCTGTCCACAGTCCACAAAAAAATCATGAAGCTTATTATATTACTTATATACAACTAAATTGTCCTCTGAATCATGTAATGTCAGTTTCCCCCTCACATTTCCTGTGTTTACATTTTGTAGTGCCTTGCTGGTTACTGTCTACCACTCAATCTCTCCTGGGATGTACTTGTCAATAAGAGACTGGTAGTATGGCATGAGAGACTCAACATCAGGCACATCTGCACTCTTCGTGTACAGATCATATTTGCTGCAAAAGAAAACGAGTAGAATGTTACTTTTATATATTTATCTGTGACTTGAGGTTCTCAATGTATTGAAGATGTCAACTTTGATCTTCTGGCTGTAATTCCATGTGATCTTGCAGGCCATTACAATGTCTGTTCCTCTGAAATGTGGTTATCAATATTTTGGGGAAACTTCAGTATCCATCAATACTACATGGTGTTACAACCCAGAAGACCATGATACAGATAAAAGTTTTAAAATTCTCTTCTGACAAACATTTCCTAATAACTACTTGTGTCTCATACATGGACAGTATGATAAAAAAATATGATAAACTTCAGTAAATACAATTTAGCATGCTTACTATTAATGAAGTGCACCTGTCACTCCTTTTTTAATTCATAAAACTGTAGGCAGGCATTCATTCCTGCTCCATGTTTCTACCAGCCGTTCGTATTGTCAGGGGATGCATTCGCATTCAACTTTATTTGTAAATGCACTGTATAATATTGAAGTGGAAGATGGGTCGTAGAAGGGGCCTACAGATTAAATGAGGTTCACACAAAGGATGGGGCCCAATATTCCTTTAACAAAAGTTGGGGGAAGGGAAAACATGTAAAAAATTGATTTTAAACCCATGACCCATAAAACAAATATACATTGCCTACCTGAAGGCTACCAAGTTTCGAGGTATGTTTATAATCGATCATCACTTTCAATGTATCATTTGTGACTGCATGGTTCATCAGTTACAGATATAAAAACAAAAAATAAATACTCATTTCTCACTTATTCTACTAAAAATGGCCTAACAGATAGCACACATTTTTAAAGGTCTGCATAACTGTCTTATTCATGTTACACAGATAAAGAAAGCATACAGCCTTCCTCAAACAGCACAAGGTTCATTCTGAGTTTTGTGTAAAAATTATTAAGGGGATGGACATGCACTTTCTTGAACAAACAAAATACATTCCTTCTCCCTGAAACCCTTGTACAGCTGGGGTAGTCATTATTACTGAATCATGCTCCTCCACATCACAAAAAATTACAGTATTATCACCAGAGGCAGTCAAATCACCACACACAAGCCATCATGTGAATTAACTTCTAAAACCACATTTCTGCTTATCACACTGTAATTTGAGACATACAAACTTGCCATCTTGTAAAGTGGCCATGTGGAAAATGTGGTATTAAAAGCAGAAATGATGGCATTCAGACTAAAAATGTTCAATATTTCAATTAATTTTTCCTTCATCTATGGTCTCCATTTGTAAGACAGAACGGTGAACATCAATGTGGAGAATATGGTAGTCGCAACAGACAGGCTACTTATGTGGCTCTGAATGTGGTGATAAAGCAAATTGCTTCACAGTATCACTTACTTAAATTCATGAACCCAATGCAGCATTTTCTTATCCTTCTCATCACAAAGATGCACGTAGTCACCACCAGCATGCCATGGGTAGAATGAGTGGAATCTGCATAGTAAAGTTCATATTAATCCACACATATAACTCCATGGAGCAGAGCCCTTGAGAACCTAATAATACACTCAGCTAGTCAAAACAAAATTGTGGTTTATTTTGTGTCTAACCACAGTCTTGTTGGCTCTCATTGGAAAGTAATATATACAAACAATGTTACCTTCACATGTCCATCAATTGTAAAGATACATCATTTTCTTAAATTTTCCCCTTATTCTGACACACTAAAATGCTTATAAGTCTGGTTCTAATTAAGATAGAGAACTTATTCTTATACCAATTGCAAGCTCTTAAGTTGTGGCTTTCATACGGCCTCCCACTCATATTTTAAGGCACATTAACATTTTTACTTTAACCTTTGACATCTATTATAAAAATATATTGCCAGATTTATGCAAGTTTTCCCACAACAATTACTGATATTTCATTACATCTTTGGGAAACACCATGTTGGGACATGAAAGTGATGAGAAGATATGTGCCATCTTCTTCTGGTGATCTTACGCTACACTGAATGGTTAGGCATGATGAGCCACGTTGTAACCTGCAGAGACAAGCTGCATGGCAACACGACTCTTCCGACCTTTCAGTTCACACCTGATTCCAGTAGAGTTAAGTTGTATCCCCTTGTGTGGCAAGTTCTGTGGTGCTTCTGTCAAGTACATAAAAAAAATCCTCCCAGCTAAGACTGAATCTTCCAATTAGCTACTTCCCTTCCTTTAGGCCAACCAAAATTTTGTATGCATTTTTAATCTTCCCATGCATGCTACATGCCCCACCCAAATCATCATCCTTTTACTCCATTTGATCACCATACCAATATCTGGCAAAGAATGTAAATTATAAAGTGTCTCATTATGCAGTATTCTCCAGCCTTTACATTTCCAGATAGCAGCCAGGAAGACAAAAGATTGTAACAAATTTTTGGTTTATCTGCATGTCAATTTTCACACACTATGTTCAGGCCTAACGATGGCCAGATTTGTTTGAAACATGTTGTTCAAGTGAACAGACAGTGAACAGTGTGTGTAAAAAGTGACACACAGAAAAACCGAGAATTAATTTGTTCATAAGATCTTTTTGAATAAAACTTTGTTCTGTTATTATCATTTCCAAAAAATGGCTGTCTTTTTATGATTTTGTCTTGCAGTGTGGTAATGACATGAGCATATATTTAATTTTCTCTGCTCTTACTTTAAACCAACCTTCTTATTAGCATATAACACAGCTTTAATGTTTTTTTTTCCATTATACTTTTTACCAATAAATTAAAATCATCACCATAGACCAGAAGCTGACGAATCCCATTCAATTGTATTTCCACCAGGTTTTCTAGGAATTTCCTGATGGTGTGTTCTTACACAAAGTTGAAGAACAACGGCAATAAAGTATCTCCTTGTTTCAGACTATTTAGAAAAGGAAATGCATCAGTCAAATATTTATGTAGGCATTACTATAGGTTTAATTTAAACATATTTCAATTAATCTAAATATTTACATGGGTATACCAAATTCATTGAGAATGTTGTCAATACTTCCCTCCTAATTGAATCACAGGTCATCTTCAAGTGTATAGGTAGCTGATATAATAGCCCACTGTACTCTCCTAATTTTTCTGTTTCTGATGAAAGCAGCTACAGTATTACAGTAATACAGAAACTGTTTAAAAGTAGTTGTTATCATACGTCGAATGTGGTCTTCTGGGTTGTGACACTATGTGGTCCTACAGGTAGTCACCAACTTTTAGAAGAACATTTTATCTCCATCTTCACATGGAATCACAACTGAGAAGACCATGATCAAAATCTTCTTCACCACTAGAAGACGAAATTTTAAATGGTTTAACATGTGCATCTTTCACCATCTTCAGTATCAGGACAAAATGATAACTGGATTCTTTGAAAATGTTTCAGAGTTCAAATACTTGGGACCAAATACAACAAATCAAAATATTTATGTAATTAATAGCACATTAAATTTGATAAATGCTTACTACCATTAGTTCAGAATAGTTCAGAATCTTTTATCCATAACACTAGGATAAAAGTGTACAGAACTATAATTTTGCCTGTTCTCTGAAACTATTATATATAAATATCAGGGAGAATATCTGTTTGTCCTATCCAGGCATGGCGTATCCTACAATGTGCAATCACTATGTTCACTGCCATGAGTCCATGTGAGTCAGCAGTGATGGGGTAGGAGGAAGTGGTACATATTTCTATGTGACGTTCGTGCATGAGTCAGTGTCATTCAAGATCCCTTCGTATATAAGTTTATACTGCAGCACGGACCTTATGTGAAGTGTAACTCACTAGGAAGAGTCAGAGGAAATTCAAAAGAAAGTTTCCCAGGGTTTGATTTCCCAACAGAAATATTATTCATATGATCTTTGCAATAAAGTAAGAAATGACATGTTAATGAACAGGAAACTGACATTTTGTTGTCAAGTACTGATAGAAGAAAGGTTAGATGAAAACTTTTAAATACAAGTTAGCTGATCGAAAGGAAATTTAACAAAATTTATGATACCTTCTTTACACTGTCTCAAAATGCATGTGCGCCTACATATATGTTGTTGAGACCTTCCGGTACAGCCCTACTCTTCATTGTCAGTTTAACCATGGTGTGAACTTCAAGGTCGAGATGCATGACAGACAGTGATAGTGTGATGGATTCAGATGAAAGTAATGATAATGAAAAAGAAAATGTATTTTCTTTATTTGTTGTCTAGTTAAAGAAAAATTTTCAATAGCTCAGACTATACAGTGCCAAATGATAGGATGACAGTAAATTGGGAAGGATGTGGAGGGAAGCAGTTGGGGCCTAATTTAAGGTACTATCCTGGCACCTGCCTGGAGGGACTGAGGAAAACCATAAAAAACCTGGTGAGGATAACCAGTCTCCAGGCCAAGATTGGAACCCGTGACCTCCTGAATACGAAGCAGGAGTGTTAACCACTCGATCACGATGTTCAGTAAGAGAATGTAATTAGTGTTCAAGATGATAATAGTCATTCTGATGGAACCAGTGTTAGCAAAGATGTGTGGGAAGATGATAAATAATATTGGGAAAAGGGAAATGTTTGCAGGAATTAGTGGACCTCAAGATAGTGCACAGAATGTGACTAAAATTGTGGACATTTTTACATTATTTTTAGCAAAACATACGCTGGACAGACTGTAGCAGAAATAAACCACTGTGCTCAGCAAAATGAAAATTTCAAAGGAAACTTATTTTCTGAAAGATCAAGGGTGAATGAATGGAAGTCTGTTATAGAGAATAAATATATGTCATTCTAACTTGCATTATTCAAAATCCAAGCTTGAAGATATTTTCATGTTATCAGCTGGTAGCCATATTTACCACTGTCATTTCTCTGGAGTGATCTGAATCAATTTGCAAGTTTTTACGTTTCACAGATAACAGTGCCAAAATTAAGATGAAGGTCCCCTAAAATTGTAAAAATCAATTCTAAAGCCTCTTTGTGTTATTGATTGTAACAAACACACACTAAGTCCTCACAAGCAGGATAAGCTGTTACATATGCACATCATAGAAAGAAATATAATGAATAAGCAGCATACGGAGCTCCTCCATAGAGTACTAAATGTGACAGTGTTGAATGCAAAGACAATATTCAGATAAAATGTAGACAGAAAGATGGACTTCCTGAAATTTAAAGTTTATTTAGTGCAGGGTCTTTTTTAGTAAAGAATTACAAAGAGCACAAAGTGACAAGTCCCAAGCAGATGACAACACAATAAGGACAGTAAGGACAGTGCAACATTTCCAAAGGAGAACACTTTCAACACAAAAGAAGTCAAAACCAATGAAATGGTGTTTTATGTGTACAAAGCATTGAAAAAGATGCGAAACTGTGGATGAGTGCCCCAGTTGTGAAGTGGCTTTGTGTGTGGATGAGTTTCAAGGTTATCTTTCGAAGCAATTTTTCTACAGTAATATGACTTGCATTTTTAATTCATTTTGCTTATATTTATTTATTAAAATAAATAGTAAAGATTTATTTAGTTCCCCTATGTAAAAAAGCAATCTGTATATATTTACAAAAAAATATTAAAATTCAATTAAAAAACAGAGAATGTGTGGCAATTTAAAAATCTTGTAATTTTCTAATTATTATTTCCCAAGACTAAATGTCCAGCAGAAAATTATCCTGCATCAGGCTCTGGACACAGATTAAATGCCTCCACAGTTAACAGTTTAAAAAAATATAAACAACACTAACCACAAAACCCACAAAATTATGCACTCTGGCAGCTGTCGGAAACAGTGCTAAATATGTTACGTTTGTGAGGAACTGTCTGCATTGATAATTTGTGGATTCCCATTAATAAAACGCAGTTCAGTGGATCAGTACATAAACTATTTATAGACTTTATATAAAGAGTGTAATTTAGCATATGCCGTACGATCTCAGGCTTTCATGGGACTAACATTAATATTATTATTGGCCATGTCAGTTGGTCAAAAATCATCATTTCAAGAAGCAGCCGATCCAAATTATCAGAACATGAAGCACTGATCCTTTAATCAACTGACATGGCAGATAACCTGAGAAGATTTTATTAAGTTAGTACCATGCTACTGAACATGTGCTTCCCTCAAAAGAATATAATAACCTAACAAAGTAGAGACTAGTCAATATTTCTAAATATAAGAAAATAATATGGAGGTGATAACAACAAATGTTTTTATATGGTTACTCAGTTACTTCATGACATTTTATCAACTGCCGAGGTTATGTAATGAATATCATATTGGGAGGTGCATGGGTCAAAATGGTCAGTGTCTCTTTTTTTCCTAGTATAAGACACAGAAATGTAGGAACACCTCAGACAAGATAGCCAATTGCCAACCAAGATTCAAACTGGGTACCTCTTCAATGGAGGTCAAACATATTCACCTCTTTCCCAATAAATTCTAATACTGTTCAGTTGTGTAGAGAATTACCACTAGACCAGAAGGAAACAGAATATGAATTTATGAACAGTGTTAATGAAAATAAAACAAGTCATGATTCAGAAATTATTCATCCCAAATCACATGATGAAAGTTTTTCATCCCTTCAACCTACAAAGTTAGAAACTAAGGATCAAGTTGCAACCAGAAGGTGATGTTTACCTGATCATATACAGTGCTTCTTCAGGAAGAGTTGTCTTATTGTGTTTGAGCACTTGATACATATACTCATCATGGCCCCATGACATGATTATGTTCTCCAGACCACAGTTTGGTTTGTAGATACCAAACTTCGTGCTGAAAATAACAACAATAATAAAGAATTAAAATCAACTCTGAATCACCATATTGTAGGGTTAAATATGGTTGTGAACTGGTTATACAGGGCATACATAAATTATCCAACTTTGCTTGTAAACAAAAACCTTTATGAGAAGGCATACACATGCTGTCTGAGCATCTTCTGTAAGAGAAACTCTAAAAGTTTGTTCTGAACATTACATGCATTCAGCATGGGCACCATTTGTCACACATTCAATGTCCAAACAATATTCAAGCTCCATCCATTTATGCTGTAGCACATCAAGATCAACTGTTGCAACGGCAGATGCA
This sequence comes from Zootermopsis nevadensis, assembly GCF_977971745.1. NCBI lineage: Eukaryota > Metazoa > Arthropoda > Insecta > Blattodea > Termopsidae > Zootermopsis > Zootermopsis nevadensis. The sequence continues at coordinate 314,417 of NW_028259134.1, read as the reverse complement.
ATTCTAACCTTCAGATCATTGAAGTTGGCCACTAGAGTTCAGTATGCACAATTTTTTACATATCCCCACAGAAAAAACTGAAAGAGTGAGATAACCAGTAAACTGGCTGGCCAAGAGATGGGACCAGCACGGCCAATCCATCGGTTTGGGAAATGCTGATGAGGAGACACGTGCACCATCTTGCTGGAAAAACACGGCAGGCTGAAGTTCTTGTAACTGTTTACAGAAAAAGTTTTCCAGCACATTTAGGTAATTGCTGGATGTCACAGTCAAATGTGTCATTTGCAACTCATGTCGACTTACGTGGACCTGTACCTTACTTGTGCAAAACACTTCTGGTATCCTGAAACTGTTTGTACCAGGCATGTACACATGATCTTGGTGGAGGCATCTTGTGATGATACGTTGTTCTGAAACATCTTTGGACCTGTATATCTTATTTCATTTTGATATACCATTCCACGCACTGTGCCTTCTCCTGAAAGTTATGGCGACTGACCTGATTCACAAAGATGGATGCAGTGCAGTAGAAAATAACAAGTGCTACCTTCTACTGGGAACTCAGTGGAACTCTGAGAGTTTCTGTCACAGATGATGCTCAAACAGCATGTCTATGTCTTCTCATAAAGGTTTCATTCATATGTAAAGTTGTAAAGACAATCTGTACTTCTCAAACAGTAAATTAAGCTGTGGGTTTCCTGTACTAACACATTTAGATTGCAGATGTACATTCCTGATGTAGAAGTGGGTTCCACATAACTTCATGTAGTTTGTGCCATAGTCAGTTGATGGATTTAATAATACTGAGGTATTGGTATGGAATACTTCAGCTAGTACGTGAGGAAAGGAAGTATTGACATTTCAACACATAAAACACAGGCTGACTTACTTGTACAGCAAGTTGTTCCCATCTGGATTGTTCTTAAAGCTGGTCTGTCTGTACACAATAGAATTTCCCCAAGCACAGCCCACAGGAAATGTGTCCCCCACCACTGCCCATTGTGGTTCACCATAGAACGCCATAATCTACCATTAAAACAGTTACACACGAACTACTGCATAGGAACTGTTCACAACACACCACTAACAGCACAGAATAAATTGTTATTTTATTAAATGCATATATAAAATACCCTGAAGTGTAAAGGAAGAGGTGTACATCAAGGACATTAGAAAACAAGATACTAAGGATAAACAAGGAAATTAAAAAATTGTGCTTTTCACCAAATACTATCAGAGTATGAGATGGGTGGAAAATGCAGTATGCATGGGAGAGATGTGAAATGTATACAAAGAAAAAGAAAGTCACTTCAGAGATGTAAATTTAGATGATGGGACAATATTAAGAAGTAGGGTGTGAACTGTATTCATCTAGCTTAAGGAGTATACAGTGGTGACCAACTGAAAATTATAATGAAACCTCACGTTCCATGTAAGATAGGAACACTCTTGACCAGATGAGTAACCACCAGATTCAAAAACTTTGCCAAATATAATTAGTTTCAAAGGCATAGTTGTGAGGATAATATTAAAATAAATCCTAGGAAAAGGTTGTCTTAAGTGAACAAGACTGAACTGGCTCATAGTGGATTTTGTAAATATGGTGACCAATCTTCAAGTTCTGTAAAAGCAGAAGATTTTTTGACCATCTCAATAAGGCTCTATTCACAGTAACGTTATGTAGTGTACATGAATGAGTTAGTTAAATTTTCTGTCCCTGTATTTTTTACGCGTATATGAAGAAGCATAATACAGTTTGAATTATGTAACGAGGGACAGAAACAGAATAGTACAGCTTGTCTACATTTTAAATGAAAACAGAGCATATTTACACAGAATTACACCAACTTCTTAGAAAGAAAGCTGCAATTTAAATTGATATTTTGTAACAATTACTTGGGCAACATTTGTACACACAGAATAATGCCTAGGTAAGATATTCATTATTAATGTCACCAAAGTTTGAAATATCATCATAAAGAGTGTGGTATGAAATAAATATGTATTTCCTCAGTCTCCAGTGTCTCTACTATTTACGTACTTCGCAATGTACTTGGTTATAATAAAGCTCCACCCAAATTGCCTGGGTACATCAATAGCAAATTTCATTATGATTAACTTAAAAAGTGATTTTCTATCAACAATATGCTCTTGAAAATTTTCTGCTCCTTTAAGATTCAATGTATGGTATTCTATACAACCAGGTTTCAGAACAAAACATGTGTTGGATGCACAGTTTCAAAACTGTGTCAACCAGCAAGCCAAATGTCATACCTTTCCGAGATCATGTAAAAGTCCCGTGAGATGAAACCAGTCCTCCTGTGGATAATCTGCACGAATACGTTCTGCCGTCTGAAAGGCATGCACTAAGTTTGGAATGTCTACATCTGGGTCACTCTCATCCACAAGATCATTAAGCTTCACAAGTGCATCCATAACTGTTGATTGGAACTTGTCAAACCTGAGCCAGTAGTCCATCTTTCCTGAAAAGGATAGAGTATAATTTATTGACTGTAATAAAACATGTTTGTGGTTGCACTAGAAGAGAAGAAATGCTAAACATTTCCAACACATGATTTGAATAAAAATTTCGCTTACCTTGATTTAAGTTCTATTTTAGATGTTCTGCTTGGAAATCCCATAAAAGTTATAAAGAAAAGAAATTAAAACTGCAATCTGCAGGTAGGACTGATATTCAGTGATATAATTTAGCATAAACCTAAGTTAATTTGTAAAACAAGATTAAACACGGAACAAAACGAAGATGGAAAGTTTTTGTAGTATATACCAGAATGCAGACCCCACATTCCTGAAAGAATTTAAAATAAAAAATATTTTAAAAACATGCATTAATTAAAATTAGCTGGCAATTAAAAGACAGTATTCATCAAGACTCCTAACATGGAATTAATTCATGCAAAACTTATTAATGATCCACAAGTGTGTTGCAAAATAATTCAATTCAATTCTTTATTATTAGTGTGCTGTATCAACAGCCAGAAGGCCAATTACAGACACAGCACAGAGAAGAGCACACAAACACAATAAAAACATAAAAGGTAAAACAAGCAGAATATAAAATACATTAATTATATAAATAATTACTTGTTTTCTTTGCTTCAAAAAAAGCAATGGGAAAACTGTGATGCCCTTCTTGCCTTTAGATCCTTATAAACATGCACAGAAGCCAGAGGAATGGTGTACCCTACAGAGTATGCAAAACTTACAATTGCATTCCGTATGCCATATCTGAAGGATGGGATAATCTTTCCTAAGGTAACTGATAAAGGGCAGCATGGGTGATTATGTCACCAGTCGTTGCAAAGAATCATGAGTAATAACATCATGGAGAATAATCTTCCCACCTCATAACTTCAAATATCCATCATCCATGTTGGTATTGCACAAAATTATAACATGAGTTTGAAATAGACTCCAATGGGACATCCATACTAAATTTTACAAAAATGTGTCAAGCCGTTCTGAAGTTATTGCTATCATGGGCAATAACGTAACAGACAATGATTTCATCATTGGTGATGTCATCAGTTATCATAGAGTATCATGGTTAATGGCATTATAGGGGATTTCAAGTATCTACCACATTAGTAATATTGACTGTAGAAAATTAAAAAGAATGAGTTTGGACTAGATTCCAATGGCATAACCTCCATACCTAATTTCATGAAAATCCTTTAGATATTCTCATAAAGTCAATTCATTGAAAATTATTATTGGCTATTATTTCAAAAATTAAACATTTGCGTCCCCATGTTCATAGGAACATTTTTTCTTATTTTTGATCCTGGAACATGCACATGAAGTTTGTAAACATACTTCTGACTCATCCTGTGTGTGTGTGTGTAGAGAGGTAGAGAGAGAGAGAGAGAGAGAGAGAATTAGTAGTTCATAAAACCTCTTACAGATGGCAGCACAATATCTGCTGAAAGGCAGAACGTACCCATAAAGTGTTCTTTGCTTACACTAAAGTGTAAAGAACAGTTACATAATTCTTCGACACAAAAAGTTTCACATAAACCTGTAAATATTTTTTTAACTTGTAATCACATACTTAGGTGCCTAACAATTTATCACTTAGTCATTAAACAATAAATACATTTTACTCAGTAATAATTATGTTATGTTTGCAATATCTTTAATACAAGATTTGTATTTTTCAAAGACTTTTCAATAAACAAAATTTTAATGTTCTACTGCACTTCCCACCCAAACATTTGTATTATTTTAGGGAAATGATCATGTTAATGGCATAGAATGAGAGGTTAGTGCTTTCATAGTAGGTTTTATGAAAATTACTACTTAGTTCAGAAGTTACTAGGTAGTCACACATGAACAGACACATAAAACTCCTTTTACTGCCAATGTTACAAACGCATGGAACTATGTCCACTGCTCCATAAATCTACATGGCATGGTGCTTACAATTAGTTAAACACCAGAGACAATTTTACCTTTTGTGTGTGTGCATATAAGCACCAGTAGGTAAAAAATATTTAAATATTTGTCCTCCACAGGACCCCTTCCAGTTCAATCAGAATCTGTGTAACTGAATTACAGTTATGTAAATCAAGTAAAACAATTCTGATTTTTATTTTTGATAGGCATACTTTAGAATTTCATTTTAAACAATGACTGTATTAAAATTTTTAGTGCATACACTTCCTCTTTCCAGTCACCTTAGTTATGCTTTTTGCTTACCTCTGACAAAGTCAACAGTCTGATAGGTGTGCATCTTGTGATATGTAACACGGACCCTCTCCTTGATAGGATCTTCTGGGTCCACTGAATAATCTCTGAACATACCAATGGGCTTCGTGGCAAATATGGGCTCAGGCCGCAGCAGGAGCGAAGGATCCATCACATCCACAGGTTCACAAGCTCCCTGCTACATATTACAATGATTCAAAATAGTTCACATGATGAAATTATTAATTAGAAAACTAAAGCAGAGACTTCACTCACATTAATGTTCTCACAAGGTAAAAACAAAGTTCTGTCATATACATGGAAAAGAAATAATATGGCTGTCTTATGGGTTCTTGCGCTGTGTAGTCTGGTAGTTAAACAATCGCCCTGATGATGGAGGCAGCAAGGACCTCTGAAATGTCTGTAAACTTCTACCAGACTACATTTCACAAACCAGAAGACAACCATCTTCAGACTCACCACCACAAAAACCTCAAATCCTACATGGCAAATAAATGTTTCATAGGTGAGATTTTAGGTTCTCATGGTGACATTTATGAAAACCACTGTTGTGGGATGTTGCAGCGTAGTCTGGTAGAAGTTTACTGACATTTCAGAGGTGTCTGTTGTATCCATCCTCAAGGTGATGAGCAGGTGGTTACCTTCCATGTCACATCTTTCAGCAGGGATTGTGCTGCTGTTTTCTGAACTACATATTCTGCCATGTAACTTGAAAATAACTGAAGGAATTTTAATTTTTGGTGTAGAGCTTATGCCACTGGAAACTAGTCCAAACTTGTATCATACATAGGTTTTAATGGCTGGAGTTCAAGGTATAACTTCGGCTTTCGGGCGACAGCCACGTGGAATATTTGGTGTTAACCAACATTTCAACAAACACTGCAGTTGCCATTTTCAAGATGGATACAGGATGGGGTCAGCTCAGAAGGCCAGATTTTTGATGCAGCTCTCAACCAAAAGCCAAGTTATACATTGTATCATACATGTAATTTACTACAATCAGTGATACTAATGACAGATACTTGAAGTCATGAAGATGGAGAATGATTGTCCCTTATAATGCCATTATTCATTATCCTCTTCAACAAACTGTCCTGATGATGGAGGCAGCAAGCACCTCTGAAACCCTAGTAAACTTCTATCAGACTAGATGGTGCAACATCCCAGACGACAGTTATCATCCAAATATACAGCATGTTCCTGTTTCTTTATGAACTAACGCTTTGGTAAAATTTTCCTCTTTCACCTTAATTACTGGTTTCTTTTAAATTACGGCAGGTCTTAATAAAACTAAATACGAAAATGTTCACACCTTCACAAAGTAGAAGTGATTACTATTAAAAAAAGCCTGCACCTAAATAAAAGCAGCCAACTACCAACCAAATCAACCATCAAATTAGTAAAATATATGGAATATCAAAATCTGATAATTAAATTTAATACTCACCACTACCTTCATGACTGCACTGTACCAGTAAATATCTGAAATACTGTTAATACATGATGTTTTATATTCACTTCTAATCAGCTGAACTTTGGACAGGAGAAGGGGAAGGGGAGGAGCTGAAAACATTTCAATCCGCTCTCTTCCGTCATTACTTACGCACATTCATGTAGCTGCAAAAGAGATAAATGTTCGACATGTGCAACAGGGATGTGATATGTATCACAGTTTCAATTCCAAATTAAACATAAGAAGGCACATTCTTTACAGCGCAACTTCACCTTATCTTTTGTGAATCACTGTGCAATAGGCACTGTCAACTTTCATGACCTCATGAGGTCAAAGGTGAGCACTCTAATCAATAAGTTGCAGGGGGTGGGGAGCTAAATATAAATATTTATATTTAATGTCATCAGTTATTTCAAAAGACAGACAGACAATGTCACAAGTTTAGAAAATTAATCATGAGTGTGGAGGCACCAGACAGCACATTATGAACATACTTTATCACATGCAGAATAATTCATACAACAGATTATTTTTTGAGGATTTATATGATCAAAAAATGGCAGTAGTAGAGAACAGCATACATTAACTTGACAACCTAAGAGGCATGATTTGAGGTTTTCGTGGTGGTTAGTCTGGAGATAGCCGTCTTCTGGGTTGTGAAATGTAGTCTGGTAGAAGTTTACTGATGTTTCAGAGGTCCCTGCTGCCTCAACCATCACCCTGATAATGGAGGCAGCAAGGACCTCTGAAACAATAGTAAACTTCTACCAGACTACATGATACAACCACCCAGAAGACAATCATCTTCAACCTAAGAGGTGTTTCAAGGTAAAACAACAGGCACACTTTGGAAAAAAAAAGAGGGGGGAGAAGAACAAGATATATTGTATATACTATATGCCAAACTATAAGGAGATTGGTGTAGCATTTCTCAACCAGTTTATTCAAGAGTTTCAGTTATTACAGAATACAGGGAAATGTTTCAATCAATGTCAGGAGTTTGCAGTGCACAGTCAAGAACAAACATCAGACATTCCCAGAAATGCACTGATGGTTGAGTTATCCTGGCTGGTAATCCCACAGCAAGAAACATCATGACTGAACTTTTTCATGCTGCATGCCGGCCTGCTCCATCACTACCTTCATTAAGAGTACAAAAATTATAAAATGCTAAAATTTGTGTTTCTACCACTAGATGTCAGATGCATGCAACATGTAATCTGCCAGGTCCTGTCATTTAATTTCAAGTGTGATTTCTATTAAAAAAAGATCAGTCCTAGAATTTATTGTATACTCCACCTATTTTAATGAACAATTTGCAACTCATAAACAATGCAGTGGAATCTTGTACAAACTAACGCATATTTTCTAAGATAGTAACTCATTTTGTCATCATTAGAGAATGCTGGTCCCAAATAAAAACATGTGGCAGTGATCTGAACTGGGAGCTTGCAGCGTTACCTCGTGATCTGTAAAAGGAACAGAACAACAGTTCTGATAAAGCTGACAAAATCAGCTGGAAACAAAGCAAATGTTTTGTAACATTTGTATTGATTCATGACTTATTTCTACAGACTTGGAATCAACGTAACATTTGGTGTTGAAACAGTCATAATGAATGCAAATATGTTGCACATCATTGGGAATCCTTGGATCCCACTGCTGTGCAATAATGGATCTCGAGTTTTAACCATTGTGAAAAACATTAGACAGATAGAAAGACATGGATGGGCCCATGTGTTCCTTGCTCATGTTGGAGTTTGAAGAATGCCAAAAATGTGAAGTATTTCTAGAAAATGGTAATGATGCCTATTCATAGCAGGAAGGAGTAAATCAGGAGTTCTCAACTTTTTCCAGATAAAGGGCCAAATTCACACTTGCCTATCATCTCGTGGAATGCAGGCTTATAAATCAGAACAATTTATTGAAACTTCATGGATATAAATTACAAGTGTTACTTAGTTCTTATTATAAACAGATTAATTTATCACTTGAATGTTCTCTTCAAAATTAGTCATTAGTGAGATACCTCACAATACTTTTACTTGATTAATGTCCCAATGTCGGATTAAATTTCTGTTGTAATTCGCACGCATCCCTCGAAGCGTCTGTCAGTAAGACATCCTAGTTCTTGACTGCAATGGAGTGCCTATTACCAAGTACATTAACAAGACCTTTTCTCTCATACCAGGGATCTATTCTTCATCATACAGGTTAACACTGCAGGTCTTACAAAAATGTACACTGGCTGCACAAAACTCATCAAAGGGCTGTGGGCTGAGAACCCCTGGAGTAGACACACCACAAGAAGAGCAGCGGCAATGGCCACCTCAGACTTGAGACAGCAGCAATGTCCATACATAACACCTTAATTGCACCGACTGTTTCCGAGTTTTCAGCAGAAGTTATAAAACTGCTAGAGATGGAGACAACCATTACTAGCTCAGAGCAGCAACAACAGCAACCATTCTCTAATGAGGGTCTGCCATCTCGGACTAGAAACATCAGAGGTGTCCAAAAATCTACAGAAGGTCCTTGTGGAAAGAATATCACTGATGCACCATACATAAATAACAATTCAAGTTCACTGACTCTTTTCATGTTTTATTTTTTTGTTTTGTCACCCCCCCCCCCAAAAAAAAATAACTGCTGATGGTGAAAACCAAACAGTGTTATCAACAGACTCGCACACTCAACAAAGGGGATTTTGCCATTTTCTGATGTCAATGAATCTGAAATGATTCTCTTTCTGGAAGTAATCATACAAATACATACTTATGAATCAGACTAATGGACTATCGCATCACAACGTAACAATTGTATGTGCCCATTTATAGCAACATTATAAAGAAAGGTAAGTCCTCCAGTATCGCACTTTGGCGATAAGAGCTTGGAGGCTTATGGAAAAATAGGCATGAATTTACAGAAATGTGTGGACAAAAATTACTTCTTGTACTACTACATGAAGGTGCAGTTATGGAAATACCAAAAACCTAATTTTCAAACAACAAAAATTATGCAATCTAATTATAAAGCTATATTAACATTTAAAATGTTCATTCTGTAATTTCTTTAGATAAAAATGCAATTGATTTAATGAATTTTACTTGTAACAATACTTATGTTTCTGTTACTGCTTGCATTACTTTTAAACATCCCACCAGAAAGAGCATTTACAACTAGAACTACTAATTAATTAAAATCCCGTTGCTTGAAGGTTCATGTGCGAAATTAATCTTCTGACTGTCCTTTAGTGCCTTAGCTGTTTGACCCCTTTATAATAAGCACTATGTCTATGTTCCATAACATAATTTTCTTATCTTAATCTGTTGAGTTTTGGTGCCAGATGATACACTGAACTGAGAGTTTAAGTACCTACAACATATTTTATCATAAAACGAGCCTTGAACGTCACATGAGTAGTTCAATTCACATGTCAAAGTCATAATCTCTCTTTTTCCTAAAGTAATCTTCAAAAGAGTGTAAATAAAACCATGCATGGAAGTCTGTACAAGCAATCCTTACACTATAAAGTGGGGGCAAATAATAACAGGCTGGAGCATGATGTGGGAGCAGTGCTCAGAATATTTAAATTTTACTCAATCAAGGGCAAAAATTGCATGAATTTTGAAATGGAATAACTTCCATGCTTTTCGGTGAACTGGAACAAAATTTGGAATGTGAATTCCCTATAGATTCTAGATTATAAATATGCAATTTACATTAACCCAAAAATGTTTTTTGTGTGGTAGACTTCAAGACACAGAGTTACATCAGTATACAGTTTCTCTTCTCGTCATGCTTGCTGCAGACAACACACCAATCTGTTGGCTTAGATTTCTTTCCTGTGATAGGCATTCTTCTAGGAAAACAACATATTGTTTATTCTGAAGGTTTCTGATGAAGGTATAATACAATCTGGATTGTTGGGTTTTTGGACATTGTACATTGTCTGATGTTACAAAATTACACAACATTCTGAGAACCGCATGTCTTCATCCTCAGGTGTGGTGTATGGGAAGGGAAGCAGTGCACTGGTGCCCTGCCCTACGCAAAGATATCCTGGTCATCACCACCCAACAGCATCTTCATTCACAAACTGCTGCCTGATAAATTCCATTTGAGGGGCACAAAGTGGTTAAAATTTGAGACTGCCAACTTGGGACTGTGCAGAACGCTGCAACACCTCCCACTCACGCTGCCGGAAGCGTTGGTGGGTAATACATCTCATCACTACATCTATGAAACTCTCCAGTCTTGCTGCCACTTCAGTTTAGTGTTCACACAAAGACCTAGCATGCTCTTATCGCTGTTCAAATAAGTATTCATAGGCCTCTACAACTGCTGGTAAAATGCTTCCACTTATGAACACGTACCTTGTGCTAGGCCTGCATACATCTTACTTTTTTAACAACTCTCACGATCATGTTCTCCTTGTCAGGTCATTTCACTTCAAGACGCATGATAGCTCTATAATTCTGCAGTCCTGTTCTCTCACTTTCTTGGATATACTCTTCCAGTCTGAGATTATCACAGTGGTGAAGACGCCAATGTCGGTCTTCTGCAATGTAACACCATGTAGACTTGCAGGTAGGCATCAATGTACCAGAGGAACTTAATACTGGAGAAAACGGGATACAATAAAATTGTACAACAGTTACAAATTCAAGGCCAATTATTCAGTTAAAAGTGACATATACAACGTTCTCATTGAATTATGCCCATGGCACCAGTAAGGCTAATTAAAATGTGTTCAAATTCTCTAAAATGTGCCATTAGGAACGTTTGAGAAAATAAATAGGGATCGGAATCGAATGAAAAATATCAGCTCTTTTCTGATGATGTTGATTTATCACCTAAGTAACTAACTAGATGGCTTACGGAACCTGAAGGTTCATCGCCGAATTAACCAAAGCCCTCCACCGGTCCCTGTCCTGGCCCAACAAAATCCAGTTTCCTTCAACTCCTATCTCCCATAGATCCTGCTTGATATTACCCTCCCATCTATGTCTAGGTCTCCCAAGAGATCTCTTTTCCTCACGCATCCAATACCCAGTGCTCACCTCTTGACCCATCAACGCATGCCACATGACCTGCCCATCTCATTTGGTTAACTATGGTATAGCTGGATTCAGCGTTTTTGGTCGCTGAACTTTGTGAATTGGAACCTCAGAGCAAGTAACTTAACAGAAGTTAGCTGGAAGGGATGGCAGCAGGCCACGTACAGTACATTCCAAATAAAATGAAACACCACCATGGTATACAACACACGAAAGTCGATTTCATTACACTACGCATCACTAGAAAATTAACACTGCAGAGAGTATTAGACAATTTTATCTTCTTCACAACTCTTTAGTCCTCTTCCAATTCTTCCAGTCCTGACAGACCTTCACTTTCTGACATATCACTCGATTCATCACTGCCGCCGCTACTATCCACTCCATTACCTTCAATTATAATATGTTCGATGTCTTCGATTATGCCTTCCTGCTCATAATATAATAATTTTTACTGTCCATTTAATTGTGATAATCTCTGGTTTTCTGCCTAGATTTATATATGAGAAGTGCGTTTGAAATAAAGCTTGCTCTTCCTACAGCATGAACAATGACAAGTCTCTCGCCTTTTGATGTTGGCGCCAACAAACCGGAATCACAATCGTCAGTCCAATTCTTCGGTCTGGTATGGCTGCCATGAATATAAGTCTCGTCTTCAAATATGATTGGATGTCCACTGGCTTTGTACTTTCTGAGTGCAGTCAAGTATGATACGCACATAGATCGTATATTGTGCCTTTCAATGAGCACCCCTCTGTTTAACCTGGTCTTCTTCCACCTAAAACCAAGGTCCCTAATAATTCTTCTGAGGCTTGAACAATTTCCTTTAAAATCAGTGCTCTCTTTGAGCTTTACAAGTAATTTAGCAACTGTTGGAACAGTTCCCTCCTGTGCATAGAAATTATGGATGCTGCACCGAACAACACATTTATCAAAGTCTTCTGTTTCGGTTATTCGCCTAGGGACGTCGTGCTTCTTGCCAGGCATTCCAAATGAAGTGCTTTGTTCCTCTTGCTCTTTCAGAATCCTTCTAATTGTCCTTTCAGACACTCCAGTAGCTTCTGACACTCTTTTCTGCACTTTCTGTATTTCTTTAAAGTATACTGGCAAAGTCACTTTATCCTTACTTCTTGCCTCCCTTTTCATAAAATTGCAGGCAATCGTGACAATTTCTCGGCTCTGACTGCGTAATGTTTCAGAACCTAACTTGGAGCAAACAGGTGGCATGTTGTTAACACAGCACAGTCACAAGACAACAATATCAATCTTCCACACTGCTGCACTGACACTGACTGTATTGACTGACTGAAACAAGTGGCAATCTTAATTGCTTACTTTCCTTCTCCTTCCTTCAATGAGTGGTCCGCATACTGGGCTCTCCCAACAAGGTCAGCGGCCAAAAACAGTGAATCCAGCTATAATGAAGCCAACCCTGGGAGCTAAGGTAATCATGGTAACCAAGGGTTAGTTTAGGTTAGGTTAGGCCAGGTTATGAAAGACTGGGGTATATATGGCAAGACAATGTTCGGTAAGACAAGGTCTCACTAGGCTGGGGCAGGTTTGGCTACATATTTAAAATCCAAAATTTGTAACAAATGCACATAGAGACTGTATTCCTGTATTGATTACACCTTTGTAGTCTTATTACTTACAGTAACTTGTACAGCATTAACTGCTTTTTAATTGTCACTTTCAAATCAAGCAACTTGCTTTCACAAATGAGAACTCGGTAAAACAAACATGGTGTAACACTACATATAGTGCAGTGAAAACATCACTCCAATGCTTGAGTAGAATCTTTTGAGTCTCACATATCAACCTTAAAATTCAGCTGACTCTAGATGTGTCATGCATTCTCATACATACTGACCAACATTTCAGAGGCGTTTATTGCTTCCATCATCAGAGCGATGATGATGATGATATGAGGCACTAAAAACGTTTGAAATGTCAGTTTCTACAAGGCTACAAGGCAGTCATCTTTGAGCTGGTTCTAACTGGAGGATGTGCATGTATGAAGGAAAACCTAAAAGTAAAGACAATATTAGCCACCTCAGAAGAGATGTTGGCAGCATTGAAAAAGTGGCACCTAGGTAATTTTCACGATCTTTAGTTTATCGATAATACTATGACTCATTAACATGTCTGCTCAGTGCAATATAGTCTCCATATGTGAATTTCAAGACACACTTGATTTTTCAGGCAGACGGATAGAAAAAAAGCTGTAATGTCAATTAATCCAGTTCATTCTTTAATGAAGGATCACTTTTTTTGAACAATCAACCAGTTATGATACATGATTTTCTGTCACTAACATTTTAACCTTTGAATTCAAAACTTAGATCAAACCATTCTACACATTTACTGGTAGTAAGCTTGTTACTGCCATTTCTAAATCCAAAACTCAACATTACTTACTTGAAACATGGCACATGTTCCCTTATCACACCTGATCTTACCATTTAAATTACGGATCCTCGAAACCAACGACAAGGTCATTTAAAGAAGATTCCAACAGATTAATAGTAGACTGGTAACTTAATATTGTGGGAAAGTGCATTTTTAATACTTGGTAAGTATCTTTCCATGTCAACAAGATTATGTGCCTCTTACCTCATTACGAGCTGCCACTAGCACCAGAACTAGATCTCCTTTCAGAAACCCTTGAGCCCTTCTTGTTCTTCTTGTGGCGTACCTTCTTACTGAAATGTGCTTGTGACCTTGAGCCAGACTTTTCTCTGCTGTGGTGGTGGAACTTGGAATGATGAGAGGTGGATCGAGATCGGGATCTGGCAAGACAACCATACCTGTTACTGAGGGAATGAGTTTAAGTAGCTGAAACAAGGCATGGTATTTTAATATCACTGGAATTAAGTCTAGCATGAGGTCAGTGAAACTCATCTCCTTCCATTAAGACCAAAATACAAGATGCACATGTTCTTTATTAGCCCCCTGATTCAAAATTTCTTGATGTCATCTGGAGTAGGGAGTGAGGCTTTAGTCACATTTTATATAAACAAAAATTTAATCCACAATACACCATCCATTTAATTATAAAACATGTCTGAAATAGGTACGTTTCACAACTGTGTACAGCAATAAGAGTACGCCATTTCCTTCTCACTGCTGTGGCTACAGCCAGACTGGGCTAACAGTTTCATTACTGTAAACTCCACAGACAGCAGCAAGTCCTTAACCCTTTGCGGTCCTATGTCGGACTGAGTCCGCCACGTGGTTTACGAATTTTATACATGATCTGGAGTCAAGCTGAGGCTGGCAAACAGCGTCAGCATTCAAGCCTTTATCTGTGCACTAGTTCTATCCAAGTTTTCCTGGTAAGACTTTGTGACCCTTATAATGGTGTAATAGTGAAAGCAGGCAGGAGAGAAACGTCGTTTTATCGTGACACATGTAAGGAAGCCGGGACTCCACCCCAAGTGTTTTGCCATATATCACACAGTGAAGAAATACCATCGAGTGTGTGTAGCTGTCATATTTACTTAGAAGAGAAATATTTTATATCTGATAAAGTTATAAAACAAATATCCCATTTTCCTAGTAGGAAATTCTATTTTTTAAATTCTTTTTGATGCATAGAGCAATCCGCAACTGATATATGTATATTCATTTGTCTTCTTATCAAGCATTCTTTATGTGTACTGACTTAATCATTCACACTTCACGTTCTGTTTCACTTTTATGGTCTTGAACTTACGAACACAAACAGCAAAAAAAGAAGCACAGCTCTGAGATTATGAAATCCAATGCTTATACATCGTATATCTGCACGCAATAAGATATGTTTAGATGTTGCCAAAGTCACATCTATCGACTTGGTCATCCTTTATTCTCTGCCGAATGACAGCAAGCAGATAGGCACCATTTACTACACATCTCATTAGCGACAGTGGTACAGTCCGTGAAAAATATTCACACAGACAGTATTCAAACAGTAGGAACTGTTATCCTTTCAGAACATATTTTCATCACATTTAGCAAAGTTTCTTCCATTTTATGCAAGTTATAAAAGAAAATCAAACCAGTTCATAATAGTAGTTTATTTTCCTTACCTTAGCGGTATTTAAATTGGACCGCAAAGGGTTAAACCACCTCCACCAAAAAACTGCATGTACAGTCATACATTAAAGCCGACTTTCATTTACACAAATGTATAGAATATCTCACCTGACAGCTTTCAAAAATTAAACCACCAGAGCAAAATCTTGACATACACAGTTTTGTAGGTAGAAGAGAATTCAGATATTGATAACAGAATTTACAAATACATTAGTCACAGTCATATATTTCAATGAAAATCTCAACAAGAAAGAAACCTTGTTGAACAAAGTGTGTTTTTATCTTACCAGTGATGGACGCAAAAATTAAATGAATGTTAGCAGCTAACTTGCCACAAGAACATATGACACGTTCAGTAACTCAGTTATCACAGCAAGCTGTTTCATCTGTCTTCTGCATGTACCACCTACTGACCAGTTAAGCGCACGGAAGCACAGAATGGTGTTAACTGCTAATTGAGACGCTCTGCGTATCAGTTAGCTCATCATGGGGTATAAAGTAGGAAATGACAGATTCAGTAAAAACCAACGTGTGCTGTTAAAAGGAAACACAGCGTTTTTGGAAACAAAATGCATTCATACCTTGAATGAGTCTTTTGCTTCGACTTCCTTGACTTCGAGCGTTCATCTTCCTTCTTATGTCTGAGAGACCGAAAATGTGAATGAGAAGGGGGTGATGCATGACATCTGGAATTTATAAACATAAAGAAATTTTAGAATACTAAATTCAATTACAGTTACCTAATAACATACCTACATCCTTTGAAAATGTGGTGTGAAGTTCACACATCTGGGAACAACATCAACAAATAAGAAAGCAACATGCAAAATCTAAGAGCAGAATAAATTGATACCACACAGTTTGTTTTCCCATCTATCTAAAAATGCATGGAATAAAAATATATATAACCCTGTAATTTTATTGGTTGGTTCTTGTGTGAAACAGTTTCCCAATGCCCAATAAAGAACACAGCTTGCTTGAGAACAGGGTACTTAGGACCTATTTGGACATAAAAAGGATGAAGTGACGAGAGGCTGGAAAAATGTGTATAATGAGGAGCTCTGTAGTTGGTACTCTTCAAAAATATTATTAGCTCAATCAAATAGAAGAGGATGTAAGGAATGGGGAATGTTGCACAAATGGGGAAATGAGAAATGCGTACAAAACTTTTGTAGGAAAGTCTGAAGGGAAGAGACCACTCACAAGACATACATGGATGTGGAGAGAGAACTAAATGGATTTTTGGGAAACAGGGTTTGGGAGAATGAATTGGATTTATCTGGCTTTGGAAAGGGACCAGTGAACACAGTAATGAAGAAACAATATGTGAGGAATTTCTTCACTACTATACGCCATGTAGGCACTTGGGGGTGGGGAGGAAGTATAACTCCTACTCATTCTTAATATCAGCACTAGATGGGGTGAGCGAACAGTGTCACGCCACGGCAGTGCTTTACCCCCAGGAAAGGACCCCAGTACCCCTGGACAGGAGGCTGGCTGGGCCCCAGAACCAGTCTGGACACAGAGGCTAGAGGAAAAAATCTCTGCTCCCATTATGGACCAAACCATGGTCATCCAGTCTGTAGCCAGTAACTATACTGACATTTTAAGCCCTTAGAATTGTCATAACAAATACAAAATGTTTACAGTGAAATACACAACTTAGGCCAGTGGACAAAAAGCTAAGTAACTCAATTTAGATAATACATCAACTCTTGTGCAGTTAATGTCCAGTGTGGTATTTCATAAAGTGTGACCTTTTATGCTTTATAACAAACCATCATGTTATGAATTTATGGTTAATATGAATTAATTTTTTTGCCACTGATGATGACCTCTTGAGGTCAAAACGTGTTTGGCACCAAGTGTCTTTTCAAAGTGCAAACATTTTGATTGCATGCAAGATTTTAAGATGAACCCTCTTACCGCCAAGCTGTTTCATATACATTAACACTCAATGTTCCCCCTAAAAGAAGCAGGAAGTGTTTAGCATCATATATTTCACATACATGCTGGAGCACACACCCACCCACCCAAGCCCACACGTGCTTGCACGCACACACACACTCAACTGGTCATAAAATTTTCTCAACTTTCCTATAAGCAGCACTGAAGTTGCCTGGCACAAAAAATGTTCAATAGCAATTTTAAAAAAAATCAGAACAGAAAAGACATTACAATGTTGATCATGTACTTTTTATGTAAGCCTGATATTTTCTTCTTCTTCTTCTTGTGTCTGTGCTTGTCAGTCACATGACCGTGATTCTGACCCTTCAAACTACTCGTGCTGTGGTCACTGTTACTGCTTGAACTTGCATTCCTTCGCTTCACCCCTTGTGTCAAAGCTTCAACAGAGAAAACACAAACAGGACTTGTACTACAATGTTTTGTAGGCTGGAGTTTCCTATGATAACAGCATTTTAAATAAAAGCTAAGCAAGTGCTTCCAGCAGTGTTCAATGTTTCTGAACATGTTAAACAAAATCTTCCTTCCCAATCCTGCCCAAATTAAGGAACTTCAAGACCCATGGCCAAATGAAAGACCACAACCCTTTTCATACTGACATACATGAATTCAGCATTTCAGCTACCCAGGTCAAGGTACATATACAAAGATTTGTATTTTCCAACACAATCAAATATTGAAAACACTATTATCATATTACAGGCACAAAAAATTATTCAGCAGATCATTAGAGAGTCCAACTATGTCCACTGAACAAAACAATTGAGCAGAAGTGAACTGCATGAAAAGATGTACAAATGCAAAGGAATTACCCTACTTTTAATTTGGCAAATTCTGGCACATTTTGATCAAAAGATAATTTACATGTTAAACAACTGCTGACAAAATCATCAATGTGCTCAATTTATTTTCACCCAAAACACCAGTCTTTTTTTTTGTATGTGAGGGGGGGGGGGGGCACTTACCTTACCTTTGAAAAGACTACTCTGATGAAGTCATTCACAGGAACGGTTAAGGTGTAATTTGTGATATACATAGCTGTGAGAACATCCATTAACATTTTATTAAAGTAGCCACACTGACAACAGATTCTTCAGATACCAAATGCTCTATGTTAGCGTGATATGCTTAAAAAAGATCTTCTATTTCCTTTCATGTGATACAGTCATCGGCATTGGTGGCGTCTCTGCTTCTTGTAAGGACTCTAAATCTTATGCAAACTTCACTATAGGTCAAAATTATTTAACCAACTTGTGCTTAAACTTTATCCAGTATCACATTTAAGGCTTTAATCTGAAACATTTTGCTTAAAAATCTGTGGAAAACAAAGATTCTTGCTAATTCAATAGTGTCTTCTCTCTTTTTCATCCCCATAGTTCAAGAATTTCATCCCCCTACTGCTTGATAATATTTATTTTGAACATTCTTGCAAGGCACTCTGCAGCTGTTACAAATTCAATCACTTTTTAAACAGAAAATGAAGTTGAAAATAAACAGTTTTTTTCTAAAAATTAGACTCTCACTGCTTGGAAAAGACATTTCTCATAAATGTGTTCTTGGTGTATACTCTGTGGTTCAATCAACATCAAACATTTTATAGTTTACTGGGGATATGACAGGACATAAGAGGACAGTACGAAGAAAGTCTTACCTTGTACTCGAGCATACAAGGAAGTTGTCTGAGACTGCGCATTGCCATTGTGTTTTGGATTGAGACGATCTTCCAATTCCTGACTGAAAAAAAATTTTTTACATAAAAACAATATGTGCTACAAATGACATGAAACTGCATATAAATTTTAAGTCAATTACACTATCCTTTATTAGACAATTCCATAGTATTTAATGATTCTATATCAATTCTAAAGGTCATGCAGCATCTAATAATATGATATGATGAATTGTCAAAATTAAAAAAAAATAGAAAAATAAAATCAACGAATATGAGATAGATGGGGCATGCAGCTTGCAGGGAGAGGTGAGAAATGTCTACTTAAGTAGAAAACAAAATGATTCAGGCCACTTCATACACATAGGTATAGATGGGAGGACATTAAAGAAATAAGGTATGAGAAACTGGGTAAATGGGTGACTGGATTCAGCTGGCTCAGAATATGGCCAACTGGTTGTATTCTTTTGAGCAATGTAATGAACAAGATTATTCATTACCATGGAACCTAATTTCAGGTTCCATAAAAGAACCTCTTGACTAGCTGAGTGACTATCAGCTTCTCAAGAAGAATGGTTTCATGCACTTAGTTATAAACAGAACAGGTTAGACACAGTGTAGTTTGACGTACTGACTAACCCAATGTTCAAGATATTTTGAAGGTAAAATATCTTATATAACCTTTGTGTTTCAACATACTTCAAGAGCATAACCATGTTCCAGTACTGGACAGATCTGAAGAAGTTAATTTCTGGACAATCAAGCACAGATGCACAACTACTTAACGTAAAAACTACTGTCTGAGTAATGAAGGCAGATGGTAGCTTCCACCACTTTGTCTACCAGCAGTGATCTACCTCTTCTGGAATCCTCCCACCTATCACCATTGGCCTTCAGAACTCAGTCAACCAGTAAATTCCACTTCTAGGACTAAGACAGATTCTCAACCAACTACACACACAACGAAGTTGTTCAGGCCCACCACTTACTGGTACACAATTCCACGCACTTCATATTTAACCTTTAACATCTGATAATTTTAAAGCAAAAATCAGTAACTGCAAATTAATATCAATGCATGTGGGCATATAGTCAATAAATGAAATAAATAAACTTGAAAACTATACTGAACCTACAGTGTAACAAATGGAATGCTTAGCTTCCTACACTGCTGTCAGAAACAGTGCTAAAAGAAGTCTGGAAAGCTAGATGACATTTAAGAATTCAGAAACTGAACCAATAATGTGTAATGATACAACAGAATTTCCACGTAATTTCTTCCACGTGTAGGAAAAAAGTAAACATAAACTGAAATTTTCTACTCTGAAATAAGTTTCAAAATATAATACTTTGGTAAACAGCATGATACTTTTGAAGACATGACACTACTGACAACATTTCTGAATGCATTTAATCCTTTGACACAATTATCTAAACCTCTAAATCAGGTAACAAGCAGAATAATTTTCATATGTTTTCAGTTTTTTGTAGGAAGAATTAAAACCGTTCATAATATTTGGTCACTGCTATGACAGTTAATAACAGAAAAAAACCCAAGCTCGCTTTACAAATAAAGGGCTATAAACAGAAACATCACGAGATTGAGAAAAAGTATATAAAACTTGCCTCACCTCCCATTACCTATGTGCTGTGGTGAAGATACGTCATAGAGAGACGCTGGAGAAGGAACAGACGATACTTCTCCTTCATCACCACTAACTCTCTGCACTGGTGCACCATCAGGAAGCTGGGGACCTACAAAAGAGACTCTAAATATCTTCAAGAATACAAACTTTCATCATAACACAGAGGGTCAAGATAATAAACTCTACAAAGCAGGATCCTTCTTGAGAAGCTGATAGTTGCTCAGCTAGCAAAGAACCCAAAGTTTCTAAACCATGTTCACAAAAGCCTGCCACTTACCCCTACCACAAACAAGATGGATCCATTCCACAACCTAACACCTCATTCTTGTAAGAGCCACCTTAACGTTGCCCTCCCATATACGCACAGGCTTCCAAAGTGAAATCTCTGATCGAAATTTAGAGATGCCAGCTGATATCAATAAATCAACTCATCATAGAAGGAAATTTGATATTGTCATAAGCTATGAGAGGTATAAAATTTTAAATTATTCAAAAATACTGTGAAGAATGGAACTCAGTCCACTGCATAAAATTTGGGAGGGCTTGATAAGTTACTGGAGAAACAAAATGTACCCATTCTCTTTTGTGTATGTCTTACAGAGGCAACAGACAACAGTGCTACCTGTACATTCATTCTCCAAATTCAGGTATACTGAAAGCCACAGCTGTGTCCGTCATATCACAGCCTGATCATGTGATCTTCAGCTTTGTGATTCTGCTCTTATATGAAGAAACAACACCTAAACACCTTCCCATTTTTCTTCATAGATCAGAATAAGTGCAGGAAGAGTAGAAGTTCTCCAAAATCAAGTGGAAAAGTGCTTTGCTGATGCCATCATTTTGAGGGTATTTTATGGTCCACTAGCATGCTCTTGTGAACACAATAAAAATTTTCAGGTTCTTTAGCATAAAACATCCAGCAGGGATATTCAATGGCAATATGGTGAATGGTAAAACAAAAAAGTACCAACACAGAGATGCAGTAAGGCAACAGCCAGAAGAAAGAAAGAAAATTCACAAGCCAAATACAGGAAACCAGATTGTGCTGGAGACATAAATCAAATGAAATATTTGCTTTGGGTTTATAAATGTTACAGTGCAATACTACTTATCAAAAACTATGGATTCAAACATTGAAAAGTCATCAAATGAATAAAAGCAAACTGGTGGTCTCTTAAATCAGTTTAAGAGTAAATTAGAAATTATTTCCGATGAAAAGAATCAACAACTTGTAATGTGTCACAACAACAGACAGAGATCAATTTTAACAGTTGTGCAAGGGCATTTCATTCTGACATATACGTTTTCTTCTTGTGCCTTTATAAAGTACATCATGCAATAAACCATACATTTCAGGATATGTATAAAACATTCTATGGTTACCTATGATAGGAGGATCAAGGGCTCCCAGTGGATGATCTTTGCGTATCATATTTATAAAGGCAGCAGCTCTTCTCTTTCGCTCCAACTGCAGTTGCTTCTCCCGAGCCGCAGCTGCAATTTTTTCCCGAGCTGCAGCTGCTAACTTATCCTTCACTCGTTCTTCGGCTATAAAAAGAATGCTTTTTAAGGAACAGATTTCAATACGCTGTAACATTTAACAAAACTAAAATACCAAAACTCAGCTTTCAAACAAATAATGTGTGGTAACTACAGCATGGTTTCAAACCTTTAACCCATGACAGAAAGTGACATTGGTGCTACTAATTGCCTTATCACAATTTCCAAAGCATTCATGTGTGTTATCCATCGAATGACAAAATGTCATTTTAACGAATGCCATAGAAACTAAATATTCGGTATGAAAATTTTTTCTGGACCCCACCATTTACTACATTCTTCAGGTAAAAATGTTTTCCTTTAATGAATATCAATGCAAGAAAAACATCAGTTTAACGCAATAAAAATCCACCCCACAACAAAAAAATATAACCAGTATAACAAAGTTTGTAAGCACAAAATAATTAAATAATATGGCGCACACTTTACGAAATCAGCAACTGCATATGAGTGACAGAGACGGGAAAAAAACAGGAAGGAGTAACAAAGGATCACAAAGGTAGGCTCGTTACAGAAAACTACAAAAATGCGCACAGTGGCCGTCACGACATTTCATGGGAGAACCCCCATGAATAGAAACCACAAATAAAAACCATCCCCCATCTCAACCGCAACCCAAGAACACTAGTCAAGCAATGCATTCCACCCTGCTACTGCAGAACAGCATCACTTAAGAAGGGTTTACGTTGGCCGATCGCATGACTTCAGCAGCATGACCAAAACTGAACACTGAAACTGTTTTAACACGATCATTCAGTGAGCGTTTCGACTTAAGTATAAAAGGCGCATTTACATTGGCCAATGAGTCAAATGATGCCGTGCTTCGATGCCATCAATTGGCGAGCACTTTGATTCAACTCAAGTAGAAAGACTCCCCTTTCATTCTATTCGATTGTCGCCACATGACTAAATCACCTGTGTAAACATCCACAATCTAAACTTTCAATTATCCTGCAAATTGTATCTATTACGTTGTTAATTTATAAAAATTGAGTACAGATCCAGCTGCTATGCATAGCATAACAGTGGAAATGAACTTCACAATGACTGGAAGTAACTTAAAAATAGAGACACGCTCAAAACCTGGAAGCTGCACAAATGAGATTCCCCGAGACCATTATTAGGCCTTACAAGATTGGACCACCAGAGAAATCCTGACATTCGCAATAGGTAAAAGTGAGCAACGTAATAGAATATATAAAATTACATCAAAGGAGCTGGTTAGACCACCCAGAAAGAATGGACAGAAGCCGCTTACCCAAACGACAGGCTGCTGAAGACCCAAGAAAAGATGGAAGAGAACAGTAAAATTTTCAGAAAGTTTACTGAGAAATCACTACTAAAACAGGCTGTGCAGAAAAAAATTAGGGACTTTTCTATGGAGTAAACATGGTAAGGCTGTCCGTCCGTCCGTCCGTCCGTCCTCCTCTCCCCCCCATATACCTATCACTCCAATATTTTTAATGTGTTTGAATGTAACAAAACTTCATTATGAATATAATTTCTTAACCTGCACAGTTTCATTATACAGACATTTCACTGTAGTATTAACTGGAGGTTTCTATATTTGTAATTTTCAGTTTAGTTACTTGGAAGAGGAGGCAGTCATTCTTAGTCTGAACACAAACAACAACATCCACATACCCCATTTGGCCTTGTCTGTACTTCCTCTTTTTTCCCTGCTGCTACTGTTTTCATCAACTGTCACAATGCTTCCTGATGATGGTTGTGCTGTAGGCGTACTCTCTGTGAGATCAATTGTCTCAATCTCATTTTTTATTTCCTTCTCTTCTTTAACAGAATTCTCTTCTACCTTTTTCTTTTCCTCAACCTTCACTTTGTCTTTATCTCTCTCCTGACCTTCTTCTTCGTCTGAACTCTCTTCCACTGGCAAGGCACTACGCTTCTCCAACAGCAAAGCTTCGGAATCTTTTGGTTTCTTTATTGAGAAGCATACGGGCGCTGCAAAATAAATCCCAAAACACATACAATCTGAATTGTGATACAGGAATGCCTAATGCAGCACAAGACAACCTGAGGAAAGTACAACAAAGTACTACTCTTCAACAAATGCAGATAACATTTAAAAATTCACAGAAAATTATTATAAAAGTAAAGTATAAAAATGCATGGTACAGAATTGTAATATATAATAACAGCACTTCCTGCTCTATTTGCTGTCAGTCACACTGAACAAAGTAACACTCAGTTGTGGCATGGATCTATTATTTGCAAAAAATTGCATACGTGATGTACAGGTAGCCCTCGATTTACGCTGGGGATGCGTTCCTGAACGAACCGGCATAAATTGAAACTCTTTTATAATGTAAATCAATGGGAAGTCAATGACATGCGTTCCCAGCACCCAAACATGGACGAGTAATATAATGGAATTACATTTAAAGCTCTGAAATAATGTAAATAAAATAAGGGGAATTTAAAAAATATATTTTATACACTTACAATCGGCAATTCGTTGGTCCCCGCGATTGACTGCGAATCTTTCATGTGACTGATGTGTACAGTCATCTCTGCTGTTATGCGACAGTTGCATTCATGTAAGACGCCGACCCATAGAAAATCGCGTAGTAAAAATAGCCTTGGTACCTCCGCAGAGATTAAATTAGTCGGACTTGAGGTTCTCACAGCGGTGAATATGAAGATTTCTGTCTTCTGGGTTATTGCGCTGTGTAGTCTGGTCGATCGACCAGACTACACAGCGCAATAACCCAGAAGACAGAAATCTTCATTAAATTAGTCCTTTGAAAGTTTAAAGCGCCAGGAATTAAATTGCATAAGAGCAAACTCGCATATGCAAAAGTTTGCATTTCACAAACAATTTTTACCGATTCATCGATCTCATTGGAGCAAATTCGCGTTAACAAAACATATGAAATTCCAGAGATGACTGTAAGTATAATTTTTATTCAAGATCAGCAATGTAAGAATTACGATTTAGTATAAGAATTAGTACGAGAAACATTGTAAAACGTTATAAATAATAGTAAAACACATTTTCTTCACTTTTTGACTTGCTGGTTTCAAAATCGGCGATATCCTGGATCGGCACAAATCGAGGGCTACCTGTATACAATTTATTGTGGAAGCACCTGGTGTTTTGTAAATAATAAACTGTACATAATTCAGTATTGTAGTTAATGTAGGATTTAAGTATCTTATTTAAACATTGCAATCTGAAATTGACACAGAACCTGATCCTAAGACTCCATGTTGTGCCACACCAAAGAAAAGGTCTCCCTGAGTCACACAGTCAAACAAAAGTGTGGAAATGACACGAGGAGGAGGAGGAGGAGGAAGACTTAGCGTATAACGCATTATGTAATACCACAATAATATCAGGTGAATGGTTTACCTGGTTTGGGCCTTTGATTACAGTTGTCATGTCTGCTCCCATCACTGCTTTTATCAGAGCTGTCATGGCTGTCTTCACCAGCACCAGCAGTCACATTGATATCCTGACTTGAATCGTCCACTTCCATCCTTGCTGAAGTGCTGCCAACTGAAGCTACAGAAGGGGCAACAGCAGGAACTTCCAATTTCTCATAAATCCCCACTTTATGCTGATAATATAGGAAGAACGGATGATTCACATCAAGGAACGAAAAACGGCTATCACCTGAAAAGAGCCATGCAACTAATGTTCCCAGTAATTCAGTACAGGAAGAAACATAACACCACATACTAATGAGGAATAAACTGAGATCTGTATATAAACACAGCTCAGCATGCAATATTATTCAAAGGCAAAGCTTAAATGCACAAAACAGTTACAGAAAAATTATAACAGCACACAAATAATAAATTATAAATTACACCAAGTTCTTGTTCTGCGTAAGAGTTGAAGTATCAATGTTTCATTTCTTATTTTTCACATTGTCACAGGTATGCATGCTTTCCACTTACCTTTGCTTCTCACAATGGCTTCAAAATCCCTGCCATTCTTGGCAACATAGCTGGCCATTTTGTCTATTATGAGTTGCATGTCTGATGGAGGAAGAGTGAACATTTCAGGAGAATCTGATCTTGAACTGCTATGGCCTCCACTACAAACAGAACCTACTTGTCCCCTGAAATCAGAATTCAGAGTAGTAAATAGATCTTGAAAGAACATAGTAATACTACATGTAACCAATTCTGTTCTAAAATCCAACACTCGGTGCCCTCGTTCCAGAGGGGGTATCTTTGGATTGCATACAGGGCTCTTGTCCACCAAAGCCAATGTATGAGGTATCAAGCTGAGGGCCATATGGCACTACGGTGGTGACGGCAGTGTCGCTACGATCCCTTCAGGGCACCAGGCACCACCCCGTCATAACTGTGCCTTCCACCCGCACTGGGCCCCATGGACGGTGCCTGTTAGTTCCCTGGTCCTCAAGGAACATGGGAAGCTCACGGCAGCAGCCAACCCAGGGAAGCTGAGAAGTAAACTGGAGGGCAGGGACTCACCAGTTGTGAGAAACCTAACCTCACTACAAAAGTCCATCTCCTTGGTTGCCAGCAGTTCTGGCATAACACAACAGGGAGCCGAGAAAACAACTACAAGATCATGTTATATGGAATACAGAGAGGTGCGTGACTGCTAATGGATTAAGTGAACAGGAATGCATAAACCAATTTACATCCATTTCATTTCATTCGTATGTTCGCTAATGTATATATTCCCATAAATAATACTTGATTCAAAGTAAAATCCTACCAACCCATTCACTGCTTGCAACATGATTTAATATGGCAAGCTGCTAAAACCTGTTACGATATTGTAATCTCATTACTTCATCACAACTTTCTGCACAGCACTCTGGGTATTTACTGCTAAGTGAATAACCTGGGAACACGAAACAAATATTCATTCAAATAATCGTTGCTTTGAAACCTCTCTGACTACACCCATAAATAATTATTGCAACCCAGTTTATTCTCTTATGGATCAAAATGGAGTATCATGACTGTAAAGTGTGTAAAGCTTCATAAAGTTTAATTCTAACCATGTTTGGAATTTTCTTGTATGACAGCTCCCTGCACAACAAATGAAATGAATAAATGAGACAGTGAAACATCGACATACATTTTGCATCTCAGAGACGAACACCCCCCTTCTTATAACTTGCAGCATTAAACTAAATATTTAGAACAATTTTATTAGTGAATACATAATACACACTATATATGAAGCTTACCTATAAACATCATCATCAGAAGAGTCTCCATTACGTGAAGTTTTCTGTATGGTAACATGATGACGCACAGTGGAACCCAGCGCTGTAGTCTCTTTAGAAACAGGATCTTGCCTGTAGAGAACTGGTGATGCCTGGATAATGTGATCAGGTTCAACCTGGTGATATTGGACTTGCAGAACGTGGTGGGATGTGCCAGGAGCAGGAGGCTGCTGCAGTGGGTTCAAAGATAATGACGCCTGCCTGTTCTTGATTTTGTTAACTAGCATGGAGTAAGCACAGTCAGCTGATGGCTTGTAGCTAATACTTGGAATTGAGGGAGCCTGCAGATAAAAATGTAAAATGCGAGTAAATATCAAATGTTACATCACGCCCTGCATATATATCAAGTGTATGAAAATAGCAGGTTCTAAATGGAGGTACAATGAATTACATTTTTTGGCCACAGTTATCCTAGGTGCCCGGTATTATAACTTGCTTCAACAAACACACACTGACTTCAATAAAAAAAGTCTATGTGCTTACAAATGATGTGTAAGGTATAATTTTAAGTTTAATTAAAGGAAAAGCACTTGCAATGCAAGATGCACATAGGAAAATGTACTACTAAGATTTACAGTGTTTGAAACACCCACTTCCCTAAAGCTAGTACATTTTTTCCTCCCACAATCTCATCTCAAGAACCAAAAAACTGAGTTACTACAAATTGTTTTCTCTTTCTTCCAACACATCTTTTGCTGAGAACCATTGGTTTCTTTATAGATATGTGAGATAGCAAAAATTTCAAGAACCAAATGAAAACACCTAACAACTTCCAAAAGTTATGTAACTGATATTAACCAGCGTGACATACATTTTAAAATGTTTATATCAATGGCTATTCAGAAGTTTCAAACTCCATGGATACACAGATGGCAATAATTAGTAATGACATGTGGATAACTGCTGCTGCTGAAACTGAAAATCCAATTCTCATTGCTGAATTCCTCCTTCCCATTCCTCCTATAATACTGTCCACATCTGAATAATAACCTCACTGAGTAATATTTTACTGTTTCAGGAAATGCTGATGTACCCTTGTAAAGTACAAAAAAGAGGTATGATATTGGGGCACTGTTTATAGAGATGTGACAATCGCTTGTACTCGCAATCTGGAACGGGACAGACTTAATTCTTCCGCAGTCTCTTGACGGAGGCGATCGCCAACACTCCACATCCTCTCGTCTCTTGGACATCAGTACAAAGTAATCTTATGTATATGTAAATAAATGAAGTATTTTAAGGGTAAAACATATAACAAATTGTACCTTATGAGACTGCTTTACCATTTACTTAAGTTCATACAGAAAAAATAAACAACGAAAACAAAAACAAAAAAGATGTCCATTTTACCCCAAGATAACAGATTTAGAACTTCCATCCAAATTCAAACTGTAAACCAGTCCTGGAAATAGAAATAGGCGTTTGATTATCATCACAAATCAAAATATGGTCAACAAACACAGACACACAACACACATGATCAACAGAGTGTTACATCCAAAAATACAAAGGTGAACAAAGATGAAAAGTTTCAGACTACTATTAAATGGTACTTTCAAAACTTAACTGTGTCTATCAGGAGAGGGCAGTGCATAGCGAAGAAAATAACCACTAAATATAAAAAATACAGAAATTTATTCCCTGAGAGATTGCTGTTGAACACAGGACAGTTTTGTTCACATATAAACACTTTCAATGGTAGTGGATTGAAGTTTCATATTAAGCACATGTAATGTTTTGGGTTACTGCTTTTACACAAGTCATGAAATCTTTCAGGTTAACTAAACAATTAAACAATCTGTAATCAATGGTTACAAAAAAAAACTTTACCAAGCATTAAAGACTTAACAATCTAGTAAACTTTATAACATAAAGCAGAATACTGTTATAAAATTCTATACAGCTGATATCACAGTTTTGATGCGAAGAATGTCCTAGGAGGTTAACCTACCAATTCAACACGTGAACTTCCAGGGGCCAGGCTAGGATGTAAGTAGTGGTCATCACTGCTATCATCCTGATCACCTAGAAAACCCAATTAAATCAATACAGTAAACTAAAAAAAATTAACATTAATTTTACATGACTTTCATATATACATTTATACTAAAATGCCTTGTGAATTATTTTCTTGGGACCGGCTGGAAAAAAAGTTGTAAGAGCAAGAACTTAGTTCATGAATACAATAATCAATCTTAATCTGAAGCATGGAAAGCAAAAATTATTAACCCTAATACCACTTGCTGAGTATTGAAGTTTTAGATCAAGACCAACGAATCCACTTCTCTTTAAATTCTTCCAATAGCATACAGGGTGGAGTAGATATTTCAGACAAATAATGACACAGCTTGGTGATCTGTTACTCTGGATAATTTCTGCTAATACATATTTTCATTACCTAAAAGCTGTCAGATGTAATACGGAAGGTTCCACACAGTTGTCACGCTTGTCCATTTAGTATATGAAAAAGTGCTTCATAAAAATCTTGGTGTATTTCTGACATAAACCAATATCAAAGTTCACATGACCACCATTTCATTGCACATTCTACAATAATACCTTACATAAAATAGCATAATTTTTGGAAGAACCAGATTCTGTATTAAATGGTACTGAACTCATCTGCACACCTGCCACATTAGTGTTAAGTGATGGCAGGAAATTGAAATGCATGATGGCCTCCAGTGGCTAAACATTCACGCCAAGCACGACATAAATCTGCGCACTGGATCAAAGGTTAATAGGGAAGACTGGCCTATGCGAGCAGGCAGACAGACAGACAAATCAGATGTTACACAAGCCCATCTTCCTTTACAAAACACAAAACATGTACAAACCCTCTTTTTCTTGTTCTTGTGTCTTTGGTCGGTAACGCCCAGTCTTAATGGCCATGAGAAGGTGACGATAGTACGGGTGAAGTTGTGAATCAAAAGAAAGGAACTGAAACTGCGGATTGTTTGCCTGCTTCATTTTCAGCAATATCTCCATCTGTGCTCCTTGCTGGCTGATGAACAGAGCAGTCTTCTCAATAATTGCATTCAATTTAACAGAGTCAGGCTGGAAACAGGTACAAATCAAACACTTGGTGATAACCTTCCCATAAAAATTAGTCACCCTATTTAATTTCATAAACACAGACAAAGCCAATGCCAAAGTAATTTGTTTCTTTCCCATTAAAGGATTTCCCCCCAAATATAATCTGAAATTCTCAACATGAACATCAATATCTGGTTTCAATGTAATGCACATTACATTACATAATACTGAATATGAGGTGTGCTCCATGGAGTACTGATGATTTCTCTTCTAACAAGCAGTATGTTACTAGACTAGGCTTAGGGTAGAATCAAGTTGTATCAGCCAACAATAATAATTTCTGAAACAAGTGATTAATTTTCATTTAAATTCATATAGACATCTTGCAAGTAACCATACCACTGTGCCATTTAATTTCCTACTAACACCAATATCAACATGGCAGCTGCAAAAACTTGTGAGTGAACTGTGAGCGACACTATATCCCATCTGACCATAGATTGACGATTTCATTGGAGGGCATCCGTGAATGTTCGGATCATATGAAGGTTCCAAAGGGGAGCAGAGGAGGTGAAGGAGAGGTGTATATATAGTAGTACAACACAACAGCTTACATCACAAGCCAAGAAGGCAGAGTTTCAAAAGTTTGCAACTAGTAATCCTTGGACAGGGATATAATAGCAAACTAGTTGAATTCAATCCTGAAATTTTGTGGAACCAAATGCAATTATGATTACAGGAATTTTTTACACAGTGTCTATGAGAAGTCTGTATTTAGCTTTACCATTTGATGGTGATAACTACTGAGCTGCCAGACCTGAATACGTGATATTTTGTAGGCACATGTTCATAAACATACCAATAAGTTCTGTATGTATATTCTTGATTTATTAACAAATGACAATGGCACAAAACTCTGATATACTGTCAGGCAAATTTAATGTATATGGAATCTATAGCAGAAATAATGCACATACGTCAATTACTACACTCTACACTTATTAACTTACAATTCTTCCTAGCATTCCCATCATCGACTTAAATATTCAAAGGAATGTAGGCAGCATCAATTTTATACACAACTTCTGAAACACAAACCTTTCAGTATGATTTCAGGTTTTCACAGCACTGAATCTGAAGATGGCTGTCTTCTGGGTTGTAACACAGTGTAGTCTAATAGAAGTTCGCCTGTGTTTCTGAGGTCCTTGCTGCCTCCATCATCAGGGCAACGAGAGGCATCGAGGACCTCTGAAATGTCGGTAAACTTCTACCAGACTACACTGTGTTACAACCCAGAAGACAGCCATCTACAGAGCTTTCAGAATTGGTTTTGGGTGTGGACAGTATTTTCCAAAACAAAAAAGTTCCACAAACAATTAAGTTTGGTAAAAACTACTGCGTATCAAATGGGATGCATACCAATGCCATGTTAATAGGTACATCCAGTTCTGGTGGCACTACAAAAGGTTCGTCTCCTCCTTCCACTTCCTCCTCTGTAGGTTCTCCCTGTTCTTTCTCTTCAAGTTTCCCTGAGCCTGGATCTTCTTCATAATTGAATGCAACTTCACCATATGATTTTGAGCCCAGTGCCTTATGGAGCCGCTTCAACTCTTCTTCTACAGAAAAAATTAAAGTTACACAATACACACAGACTGCTTACACAGGCCACAAATGACAAATTTATTTTCAGCTAATATGGTACATCCAGCAATAAAATTAGACAGTGTTGTCTTATGGGTTTTTACTTCTGATGCTGAAACCCATATGAATTAAAATTTTGCATATGTTCTTATAATGGACTATAATGCAGTTATATTTTTCTGTAAGGAAGTGTTCAAAGTACATTATAGTTTACTTGCCCTTACAAAACTTTCATATTTGCCTTGCATCACGATCATGAACATTAACATTAGGTCCATTATTAATTGTTGTTGTTTATTTATGTATTTATTTATAGTTTATTTAATGACTCTTCCAGTAGCTCAGACTTTTTCGCACTGACTGTTGCTGTCACAATAATAGTGACGGGAGGAGTGACGACAGCAGCAGCTCACTAAAACCAACAGCATTTGCTCCCTTTATCACCAGATTTTCTGGCAAACAATTTTTCTCACTTCTCTGTGTTATTAAGGTATTATGAAGTGTGTGTTGCTAGAGAATGATTAAGGCTGGCTTCCTTATCACTGGTGGAACCCTAGAGCAACTCATGCTCTCATACACGAGGCATGTCCATGCCAAGACTCACTGGAAGGCTTGCCTTCCTAGATTAGGTCAGAAGGTAAGCCTCAACTCTTTGAAAGCCCTTATAGAAACAATTTTTTGCAGTTTTAAGATCAGTCTGTTACTGTTCAGTTGATGCTGTAACATGTTAAGTAAAGAGGAAGCAATTTTAATTGGTCTTGCTCTTACTTTAACAAAAACCAAACAAATAAGCAAAAAAAGGAATAAAATGTTCTAAAGTTTACCAAAAGCTGACTACATAGGTCAGAACTTTACCATGTAAAACTAATTAACAAAGTGAATTTAAAAGCAATGGACTGACAAAACTACCTGTGAAAAATAACAGGAGGGACACACACATATTTGAAACCAGTTTCTCCAATTATCAAGAAGGAAGACATCATAATAAGTACCACAACGTTCTTGCATAAATGGCTGTACACCCTCAGGTTATGGCCAAAGGAAGAAACTAGCACAAGCACTAAGAAAATTCATTCCACAATGCACATGCTAAAAAGCATATCAATAGTGAGATGATGAAAGAAAACACTTAATAATTTTAATATTATCTTACCTTGGTACAATGCTTCTTCTTCCTCATTATGGTGTAAGGATCGATATCGTTCCTCATCACAAAGCTGTTCTGCGCGACGTTCGGCATCAGACAGACCAACCCACCGATTTGCATCATGACCACCCGGCTGTGCCTCATACTGCTTTAAATCATACAAGGCCCCACGTCCATCATACCTGCATGACAAACCAACCAGGCAATCAGCAAGCACAAATATGGATCGTCCTCTCATAAAACATTCAACTATACATGACAAGCTATGATGAAGTCTTTGGAGAATTTACATGACCTGAAAAAAAATTCAGTGGAAACAGATTCATTATTATAGCCTTTTGTCTTCTGCTCTGCTCAAATATGCTACTAATGCCTTACATGCTCTAATGCAAACAGTAACAGAAGTAGAATTCAAGACACATTCATCTCACTGCCAACCTTGTACACCACTTCAAGATGTGAACAGATTCTTACAAAGCGTTTCTGAACCCTGACAGCTCCGGTATAATAAAGAATATGGCAGATTCTGCAAATAAACTACACCATTCCTCAGAATTGAAAGGGGTTCCTCTAGATTAAAAGGAGTAAATATGCATACATATAAATTAAGTGTTTACAGATACTACTGTACTTGTGCAGGAAGACTTCAGTTACAATAAAATACAGTTCCGTGGATCAGTGATATCACATGCATTCTTCACAACAAAGGATGAATTTATTTCCCCACTATTACAACTGATGTATTTTCCTCTTCATTGCACTTAGAACACCCGAAATAATAACACTTAAATATTTGTTCTCAATCAGTCGCTATTCACATCTCTAAGTTTACTGGTCTCTAAATCACACTTGTTCTCTTGACCAATCTTCACTCTCAATTCATGTCACATTTTGCTCCCTGCCCTAATGACTCAATTACTATAATAAGCTCTGGCTCCGTCATTCAGTTGCCTCACTGGTCACGGCACATGGTGTAACTTAAAACCATTACTGTGTATGTGTGTCTACTGATAACATGGAACAGCCAGTTCATGTTTAACCAAAGAAAAGCTTTTGTGAGTTTTAAGTTCATGTGAGGTTTTGGTACACAGAACTTGAAGTGTGAATAATATAGAGTACATTCTCTTACAGTCTTAATAACCTCAGAAAATGCAAAGTGTTGTGATCAGGATAAACATTCATACAAAATAATAAAAAATTCTGTATCTTAACATGTCAAAATTTACGCTGCAAAGACAAAACAATCACTCGAAAAAATATGATGACCAAATTTATCACATGTTTAGACATTCCAGACCACACTGAAAACACTAAAAGGTGTGGTGAATTTTTAACAAGATACATAAAACAGGGATAGTTCATTGGTTTTACAGCTGTTTTGTACTCTCCAAAGCAGAACCCTGATTAGCCACTAACTTTAGCCTTCAACTGGCAGGTCAAAATGTTGTCAGACTCTAGAATGTAAGGCGTCCATACATAAATAGCTCCGTACTCAAGATTGTGCTTGTATTCAGTTCAACTCTATAATAAAAAGTAGCACTGAACAATTTTTCTTATACAATCTTTCCGTAAAATACCATCATGGAGAAAGTGCCAACCCAAGTTTTGACAAAAATATCCTAGTTTTAGAGCACTATGTAAAGCAACAATACACAAAATATTGTGAAAATGTTGTATAAGTTATGTTTTACTGAAGAATCCTTGGACAATAATTGTTCTCGACTAGAAGCTATATTTTTGACATTACTTTTGCCAATGCTCAGATAACAAAAATCTATACAGCACCAAAGCAAATTATGCATTGAAATCCAATAATTGCAGTTGCTAATTTATAACTTTTACTGGCATATCTGGACTCACAGATGCACTCAAGGAATGGAAGTATCATAAGCTCTTCCTAGAACATCATATTAACACTAAAACATAAAGTCAGTAATAATGCAGATAATGAATACCTCTGAATTTTACTTGTGTTACTGTTTCTTAAACACAGAAGGCATTTTTGTAGCTCATTAGTTATACACAATGTCATACACAAGTTCTTATTATTAGACTTAGTATTAATTCACATCAATATCACTATACATTTATAAATATGATCATTTCTATGTAATCTTTAACACACATTATCCAATGTTGGGGAAACAGGACATAGAAAAGTCATGGGAGGCAAGATTGTATTCTCCTTCAATCTTACCACAACAGGGAAATGCCTAGTGTAAAGCTGGCTTTCCATCTCACCTTCACGGCAAACTTGCGAAGGTGGTCAACATCTTAGCCACCACGGTGATACCCTTGGCAGAGGCCAGGGGAGAGACAAGCTATAGCAAAAATCTCACGAAAGCTGTCCAACCTGTGGAAATCTTAAACACGTTAATTCAAGAACTCAAATAAACTTAAAATCAAATCTAAGACATGAAATACACAATTTACACTTGACTTTTAAATTATGTATTTTGGCCAGGTTACTATTCCACTAGAATTTTAAAATAATCCTTAACTTCCATGTAATTCTATCAATCATAAATGTGAGTACAAATGTAAGATTACAGGCTCTCATAAAAACATCAATGTCCACTGACAAAGTTAAATGCAATTGTCACTTTCGTGCTCCCAGCAAGAACTGCATGACTCACCACCAAATGCTACAAGAATTTCCTGGTATGATTCAAGAATAACTCCACAAAAACAATAGAATCAACTAACCAATGTTATAATATGTGCTGAAAACAATGTCTGTTCAAGCACACACTTTACACCATTTAAATTGGTTTCAATTACATAACAAGGAACTTCAGAGATTAAACTCTGGTACCAAATATTTTGGAAGGAAATAACCATGAAAACAAAACAATGCTATACACACACTAAAAAGAGGGAGAATGAGGATCAACTTCACCATCATGAAGTGACAGCAAAATCCAGCTAAAGAAATTAATCCTGCTAGCTGAGTCACATGATCACCTTGCATGGCCAAAGTTTAAGCAGTTTTCTCTCTTTAGCTGCTGATGATTTCAAGACGCAGGACTCCTACGCAAGGCGTCTTGGTGGTGTGTTCTAACCCAACTCCTATTTCATCTAATTTTATTTCAGTAAGCACGTGACATTTTTAGCAGGTTTCTTGTCCAGATCTGACCCAGCAGAACAGATTTCATCAGTAAGTATATGGATGCTTGTTGTGCCTAGAACTGTGATTCTGGGGAATTTACAGCTAAATTTTCTGACACTTTCTAGCAATACCATACTTCACATACAATTCACACAGAAAAACATGCTGTTCAACAGCATAATGAACATACCCATACATACAACAGTAACTAGTACTTAACACAATGTCAGACACAGTTGCACTGTTGTGTGAATAATTTTAGCAGCAACTGCTGTTGGCTCTTGGTGGCGAGTCGTGCACTTCTTGCTGGGAGCCAGAAAGTGACAACTGCATTTAACATTGTCAATAACTCTGTCAATGGCCCCACTGTATTATAAGCTAACAGAAATACCTGTCAAAGCATAATGAAAGAAATTTATTTATTTATTTATGTACATATGTATTTATTTGCGGATTATTTAACAACTGTCAGTAGCTCAGACTACACAGCATCAGATAAGAGGATGATTAATGAACAAAGCAGAGGAAAGAATATGTAACAAAGTGGTCATGAACTACAAAGGAAATAAAAATTTGCAACATTTCATAATTTTCAAGTTAAAATTATAATACTAAGTGAATCAAACACAAAGGAGGTTAATCTGTTTTTTCTTCCAAAGCTTATAATACATTTTGCTCCAAATTCACTACTCTTCAGATGTTCAAAATCATTTTCAGACTTTGTTACTCAACATTTTCTTTTGGCGAATACACTAGGCTCTCAATCAGCCATGACCGAATTAACTGCAATGCTTTTAGTAATGTTAACAGCCTAAATCAGAGAAAAAACCTTATACACATTGTGACCATCTTTAGATGTCTGAATGTATTAAGTGTGATCACTGTGCCACACCACTTCAAACTTCATCTTTTAAGAATTTTATGAACATGACAGCCAACCTAACCTAAGAACCTCTCCCTTCTTTCCAACCTCAAAATATGTTTTGCAGCCAATTCTTAATAGATGATCCACGTATCAGTGAAAGTACTGCTCAGTGTGCAACATGGTTCAGTGACATTGTACATAAGTGGCATAGGTTATTGAATCATTGAAGATTTTATAGTGGGTTCCTGCTACAGGCAATAAGCAATAAGCTGGGGTAACTCAGTCACTACAGTGTCTGATTACAGACTGAACAACTGTGGTTTGATTCCTGGCAGGGGCAAAGGAGTTTTCTTCTAGCTTCAGCATTCAGATTGGCTTTTGAGCCCACCCAGCCTTCCACCCAATGCATACCAAGGATACTTTCTCTGAGGGAAATGTATGACCAGGGCACGACACTTATCACTCACCCCAATCTAGTGCCAAGATCATGAATTAGTAGGACCTGTATCTACTCCCCCCTCCAAGCATCTCCATAGCATATAGTGGAAAAGCTTTCCCTAATTTAAAAGCAAATTATATAAGTTATTTAATGATTCATGCCATTTCTCTCTTCCATTCAGGTGGATAACCAAGAACGTGCTATAGTAATTTCATGTTCAGTTTGGTTTAAATAATTAACTGTTCAAAAACACTGAAAATGCCTTACACAAACAAAAAGCATATTTCTGGCTTCACCTGAACCAGTTACAAGCATTTACAATTACAACATTGATTTATGCATAATTAATTACTTCATCACAGGGTTCATATGTATTAACTAACTAACTTTGTAGTTGACAATAGCGATATTTTTTAAAAGTTACTTCTGTCATTACATTATTTAGGAGTGTCATGATACAGATTTATATTACAGTTAACGATGCATTTTTCCAAAAACAACAAACTGCCGACGAACAAAATATAAAATGGATAGAAGACATAGAATTGTCACAATTTTCAATGCATCTGGCGCGTTAAGCGCCCGCCTCTCAAAAACCGTAAGAGATGGATCTGGACATATTGCATATGAAATACGTATTACCTCTTCAGCTTTCCATATCTGTTTTCAGATTTTACATATCACAAATGGTTTAGGTTCTACAAACATTTATTTATACAAATAAAGGTGCATCGCACTTCACGCTACTGCTGCGTTTGTGTATTTATGTCAGATTCTCCGGAACCGTGGTTCCATTGTCAATTTTTTAACATACTGACTATAATAAATGGCTAAAATTATGTAAAGAACAAAATTTTACAATACTTACATTAGCACCATACACAATACAACATTTAATAGCTTTCAATATATTGACAGTTCCACCTCCAAATTTACACTGAACGTTTGTTCATACTTAACTTTGACAAGCAATTTTTTCAGAAGTTGAACATTGTAGTTTCTTGAAAAATCAAAGGTCAAAAGACCTTTAATGGCCTCTACTTCTTAATAACACAATGGTACAATAGATAATTTTAAAGCTTGATGAGCTTTAAAACAAGCCCAACTGCAGCTCTACACTTTAGGCTGAACCACATTAGAACAAATTTATGATCTGAGTCTAAATTTCCAGTTATTTCAAATTTTAAAATGCTAATAGCTTAAAAAATATTTAAAATACACATCTGACACTTTACATATGTTCATTTATGTGTGGAAGCATGCAAACCAAATAAGATTTGAGGTTCTCATGGTATCGAGTATGAAGACAGATGTCTTCTGCGTTGTAGAGCTATGTAGTGTGGTATAAGTTTACCAGTATTTCAGAGGTCCTTGCTGCTTCCATCATCAGGACACTCTGAACTGCTGGTAAACTTCTACCATACTACGTGGCACAACCCAGAAAACAGCCATTCTTAATAACACAATCCTTCCACTCCTCTGGCAATTCTTCCTTGTTCTAAATGTAATTAAGTAATTAATAAGTCATATGTAAGCTTCCTTTTGTGGTTCATATAAAACATTATCTTCAGTAGTCCATCAACACACATCAATAATACTTATCACATCACTGTTAACATCAACTTTATTAAAGTTACTGCTGATGCAAAACAAGTATTTATGATTACATATTTTGAACTCTACAGGCCTTCTTCATGTAGCAATAAACTTAATGTAATGTATGTAAAATATCACATGTAGTCACTAACAGTAAGTAATATTGTATTAGATGTAACTCTAAATTTTTAAAATATAAGAACCCTATTAAAACTAATTAAAATATAGTAAGCACCAATATGAAATGTGAAAGAAAATCAAAAATAAGAATTATATATTGAGATATGAGTTATATACTTTAGGTCTGAAACATGTCATAACCACATAAACTTATTTTTCATCAACAGTGATTCTAATAAGTATGAAATGAATTACTGACAAACGATGAAGATAACGTACAATTAATAAGTTTCATCGATTCTTCTCATATTTGATCAATACCCACCACATTATAACTTTTCAGCTTCTCAACAGGCACAAGTACCTATATCTCAGCCATACATAATTCACTCCCCCAAACATTATTAACTCCACGAGCATTCAATTTATGACAAAAGTAATTCCTCTACCTATTCAAAATTGGTAGAAAATTTATTGCAAATCATCACTTGCTGAATGTTACAACTACCCTAACATCCATAAGCCACCTGGTTACAACAAAGGACACAGTGGAATTCTGTGATGCCTATAACATCCACAATGCAAAATGAAAACCTGTTTGATAATTGGTCACCACACAGGGCCAACGAATGGCACCACATAACTAACACAAAATTCTACAAGTTACCTAACAAACCATTCTCACTGAAATATGAGTTCATTTTATTAAAGAATAAATTTCCATTTGGAACTTGCCAAAATAACATGAACAAGCCATAGTTGCACATAACAAAATAAACAATCAATAAATGATTAAAATGTGAAATCTATATTAAACACAAATTTTCCTTACAAAATAAAATGAGACTTACTAGATCATACACAGACCTGTCAATTTTTAATGATTCATCGCCCATCCATGGAATTAAATGTTTTCCCTGATCAATGAAAAGGGCCTTTTCATCGTCACGGAAAAGTTTGCAGGAATATCCAAACACTAGGAGTTCATCTTCTTCTTCTTTTTTGCGAAGTATCCCGGAATCATTATTCAACCAAATCTGCCTACAACCAGCCATTTTAATTTTTCCGAATATTTACACCACGCATGCGTCTTAGCCGAGGGACACTGAATACAAAATTATTTTCCATCACAGAAAAAGAATTCAAGGATGGGTAAGAACTGGTCAGTTTCTGAACGGTTGCTACATATATATCTATGGAAACTATCGCTGCTTACATACCACTGTCCTACGATGTCAGAATTAATCTTTCTCCACACACAGTGCTACTACTACCAAAAATTTATTAAAATCCACTTCTGAAAAAACAAATTGGCCCTAATTACCTGCCAGGAAGTAGTTTGCACATAAATACACTTTTCCCAAAGTTAATTACGTAATTATCAATAGTTAGTGGTTTGGTCTATTATGGTGTAATTTGTTTTTGGGATATGTATTCTTTCAACATTGTTCTCAATTGTGCCCTCACTTAATCCACAAATTGCTTAAAATAATAGTATATTTCATCAGGCACTTTTATAATTTCGGAAACTATAATTATTTCTGTAATACAAGCTGGGGTAGTGAAATCTTTGAAAGTAAGATGTTAAGTGTATACAAACAAAATTAACATTTCGAATAAAAATACGAATTCTACGGAAAATCAGAGACACCAGTGGAATATAAGGAAATTTAATTACGGAAGAGGGAATAAGCGCTGAGGAAGGAACATATGCCCTATCAAGTTACTTATCCTGCAGTGTGTGTGTGTAGGTTGGTACACTGTGTTGTGTAATATTGCGAATGTGGTGATGAAAATAGTAATACCTGTGCTCAGTTGTCGCGATAAAGTAGTTGAAATTTCAATTTGAGGTGGTGAACTGATTTTGTATTGCAAAAATAATTACAAGAATTAACAGTAACCGTGTAAAGGGAAGTATTAATCATGCCTGAGAATGAATACAGTGCAGGTGGAAATGCAGGTGACAGCAGAGAAGAGCCTGGTGACAGATCCCAACGACTTACAAATGACGATTTTAGGAGGTTATTAATGACACCTAGGTCTTCAGTTCCATCGTCACTGCCGTCATCATTAGCCCCAACTAGAGATACCGTCACTGTTCCTCCAGATGCAGAAGGTGATGACAGAGCTGAGAGACGACGTAAGAAAAAAAGTTTTTATGCCAAACTTAAGAAGCAGGAAGATGATAAAATGGCAGAACTTGCAAAGAAGTACCGTGATCGAGCAGGTGAGAGGCGAGATGGGGCTAACCCAGACTATCAAGCAGAAGATCCTCTTTCGACAGCAAGTGGTTACCGTGCTGTGGCTCCAGATCTGAAATCTGGTATGGATGCAGCAGAAAGACGTCGTCAGATGATTCAAGAATCAAAGTTCTTGGGAGGTGACATGGAGCATACTCATTTAGTGAAAGGGCTGGACTATGCTTTACTGCAGAAGGTTCGCAGTGAAATCCAAGCAAAAGAGCAAGAACAGGAGGAAGAAATGGAAAAGCTTGTAAAAACAAAAAAAGAAAAAAAAGATGATGAAGAGGAAATGAATTTCAAAACAAAATTGGGACGGAATGTCTACAGAGCACTTTTCAAGTCCAGGGCTTCTGAGAAAAATGAGCTGTTTGCACCAGGTAGA
Source organism: Zootermopsis nevadensis (assembly GCF_977971745.1). Classification (NCBI taxonomy): domain Eukaryota; kingdom Metazoa; phylum Arthropoda; class Insecta; order Blattodea; family Termopsidae; genus Zootermopsis; species Zootermopsis nevadensis. Next base: position 272,444 of record NW_028259134.1, on the reverse strand, counting down.
ATGGCTTATGTGATAGATCTTGAGGATGAACTGGCTGAGAGTGATATCCCAACAACTCTGATTAGGAGTCGTTCTGATGTACCAAGTCTTGAGGCTACTGCTACCCTTACTACAAATGATATAGTTATCAACAAGTTGGCTCAAATTCTGTCATATCTACGACAAGGAGGTCGCCACAGTAAGAAATCAAGGAAGAAGGATAAAGGTCGGGCAGGTGGCGATATTAAGGGTGGGAGTAAAGGTTTGGTGGATGAAAGCATATATGGTGAGATTGGAGATTATGTTCCTGCAGTGTCCAGAAGGGATGGTGGCAATGATGGGGACAAAGAACAAGAGAAACGACGGGCCCCATACTTTGAGAAACCATCAGAGGAAACAGCTGCTTGGGGTGCTTCTGGAGGGAAACCCAAAACAGAACCACGTGTTACTAGTAAACTGGAACCAGTAGACAAAATTTCAGCAATACCAAAGAGAGAAATGGGACAGAACCAAAGTCGTGCTCAGCAGTTGTTGACGAGACTGGCTGCAGAACCAGAGGGATATGCTGAATGTTATCCAGGTCTGGAAGAAATGCAGGATGCTATTGACGATTCCGATGATGAAGTAGATTATACCAAAATGGACCTTGGAAACAAGAAGGGGCCAATAGGAAGATGGGACTTTGACACTCAAGAAGAATATAGTGATTACATGAATAACAAAGAGGCCTTACCTAAGGCTGCTTTTCAGTATGGGGTCAAAATGGCAGATGGGCGACGTACAAGGAAATATCACAAAGAGAAGAATGAGAAGGCAGAACTTGATAGAGAATGGCAGAAGATTCAAAATATCATTCAGAAACGCAAGATTCCAGCACCAGCAGAGTCAGAATTCAAGAAGCCTAAATATTAAAAGAAATATATTATTGCAGTATGGTTCAGAAGAAGATTTGACTGCAAGTTTTCTTTGTCAATTAAAAGAAATATTATTTACTTTCTATTTTAGATACATTGTATAAGTTACTTGTTCATCATGTATCTTACTAATATCTATAATCTGTGTTACATGATTTAAACATGATCTAGCTGACCATGTGTGACACTAGCGTACTGCTAAATCCCAGAGTTAACGTCTGGCTGGCAGTCCAGTAGTATGAGGACTTAAACTTCCTATTCCTGTACAATAAATATTAAAGATATTTCTGATTTTATATTATTTCATGTAATCATTAAAGTTGTATGAAGTAAATAACAGTGCACAGTTTTTATCAGCAGAATAAAAAATGTAGTTTAAATTGGATATTGAAAAATAATTTTACTAGCATTAGCAAATATACAGAAGATAGATGTTTCATTATTTACGATAAAAGGTATTACTAGGGCAACATGTTTCAACCCCATTGGTTCATCTCCATGCCCTTATAGATACATGCATATAATCTGAGGCAAAATCACACGTAATTTGAGTGTGTTTGGAATTTATATTAAAATATATGATTATTTTCTAAAGATTCTCTATATTTGCTAATAATAATCGCAGTAGAATGCATAAAATGGATAAGGCATCGTGCAGAAATTAACAATAATTTGAAGTAATTTAACTTTGGTATCTGAAGGTAGCACTCCTATAATAGCATCAATTGATATAATGTATCAGTTCTCAAAGAGGAAAAATTCAGGAATAAAAATGCAGTCTTCATGGGTGCAAACATGTTTCAACAGCAATTTTTTATCGCCAATTAATGTGCTTGGATGAACACCTGTCTCTCTGGACATTTTTTTTTCGAACTGCCTGCATGCTCATCATTCATTCCAGTCATTTGTCACAGTTCATCCTCAAGCAGCTGATATTTCCATTATGAGAAGAAGGGGAGGTAAACTAAGTATGTCCCTTATATGGAGTTTGGCAAAAGATGAAGAAATGAAAATGGAAGTGTTCTGACAGATAGTCGGAATACAGGAAATACACTGTCGTGCATTATTTCCAACAAATCCACTGAATATTCTCTGTACTTCCATCTTAATGTACTTAATGGTTTTCCTGTTTCAGTGAATGTTGGGACATACCTTCAAGCAGGCAAATCATTATCTGCTTATTATATTATCTTATCATAACATTAGGTATTACATAGCCTGTACAAGGAAGAACGCTTGCCCTGTGAAGGCATACCATTACAATGACCAAGAGGTATTATTAAAATGGATATTAGCAAAATACATTTTGAAGATGTAATCTGTTGTGTCCACACCAGTGGAAATTTCATTGATATTAACTGCTAAAGAAATATTTTGTACCAAGGAGTTCGTTGGCTATAGAAATAACACATTAGAGTAGTTCAGCTTTATTACACTATTTTCATATTTAATTATGTCAACATGTCTGCATTTTGCCATAGGCACAGTACTTATTCTGTATCTTTTGGTGACTACAGCTTCTGGAGTGTCAGTATATTTAATTCTGATGTTTCCTAGTCATAAATTGTTCCTTTCTGACATGATTAGGATTTGAATACTTTCTGTGATTATTAACTTTGTGTTAATTTCATACTGCATATTGTGAACAAGTTAATGTCATCATAACAACCAGAATTCCTCTGCAGTGAACTCTGGGATTATTCAAATTTTTATGATTTGTTCAATTTCTTCATGAAAATAGATTCAAACAAAACATGACTCACTTTGCTTTACTTTTAATCCCAATAAAATTTTCTCAGCAATAAGGCTTGATGCCCGATACAATGTCACCGAGTTCAGTTGCCATGAAAGTTTAAAGACTTATAATTACTAATAATGTTCATCTGTCTTCCACCACTGTTGTTTCAACGTCGATGGTTAGTCTATGTTTCTCAGAATCATTCCTACTCAAATTACCATCCAGTACCCACATGACAAAGGTATTGAGTGGATAGCTGAAGGTTTATGTGTCAAGTATGTGTGTTGTAAAATTCCTTTGTTCCTACATGAATAATTTTTGTAAATACTTTAACTTTTTATGTAAGAAAAATAGGTAATTATGAAATGTGTGACTTTTGGTCATGCATTCTTTCTTTTTTCAGTGAATATGAGTGGAATTATACCATATTAATGACCTAACACTTACACAGTAAAACTATTTTTGTGACATTATCACAAGCTTGATTATATGAGAAAATTATATGCTTTATGTTTCTGTACCATATTCTGTACAAGTATCACAAAAATAAGTGTCATGAATTTTGTATTTTCTCTTTACAATACCTTGATACCATGGAATTCCATTTGACAGTGTGCCTACTAAATCATCAAGTTCTGTAGTGTATTTCTGCTGTCAAGTCTTCAGAACAAAATTCCACTGACAAGAAATCAGTCTGAACATTTAGCACTTTTGATATGTATAAGAATGAGCCAGTCTCAGAAGTTAATGATGTAAAGAAAACCATACTCATACACTGAATCATATTTTGTCCTCTGTGAGGAAAAATCTCTATAGCACATTTTTTTCCCCAACTGTAGTTAGGTTGTGAAATTTGGAATGACTTTGGACATTCAAAATAGGTTAGATGATTAGGCAATGGCTTCTCAGTTCTTCAGGACAGGTTGATGTAAACATGCACATGAGGGGTTATAACAACATGATACAAGTGTTTCTGAAAATACAACGAAAAGTATCAATGACAGTACAAGTAAAGATGATAACTTAATAACTATAACTGGAGGATGAAGATGTATTAGTATTATACAGCATATTGGCATCTACAGCCTTGTAACATTTGTTGCATTATTTACAAACAGATATTCTTGATAATCTTCTAAGTCATACACAAGTGAACCATACGTGAGGAAGAAAATGCACAAAATGATGAGGCAGATTATATTCATTCCAATGCCAGCTTTCATCTACAAACAAACAGAAGGAGCATTAAAACACGTACAATGTATGTAAATGGAGGTCGTCATAGTTGTAACATCTGGAATCCTGGTTGGCTATCGAGTTGATCTTTATGGTGTCCTTCCTTTCTGCAGGAAAATCCTGGTCTAGTTTCTTTACTTATGTATTTGTGGTATATTTACCAATGCTGTTTGCTCAGACTATACAGGTTGATTCTATATTCTCCAAATTTTAATGGTGAATTACACATCCAATAGTAATTATAAAGAAAGTTTTCAACTTCTTGGATGCTACAATTTGACAAAGCACTTGGTGAGCATAACTAGTAGCTGTACACATTGCATGGCTGTACATCAAATTGTCTATCTCAGTGGTGGCATTAAAATGGAAATTTCATATGAAAACAGAGCAATAGTTGTGCACCAGATGGCACTGGTGACGGTGAAGCTGTAAATGCACTAATGTCTATGCACAGTTCTGTTGGTCTAGCACTTGTGTTGATAATTCTGTTTACCCTCACAGCTTGCTAGCCAGCCATCATATGCAGATGGGAAGAAAGCGCAGTTAGATGTTCACTGTGACTAGCATCGTCTGGTACAATTCTGATGCCCTGTACATGACATCTCAATAATAACAGTAATTATCTCCACTCTGTGGTAGGCAGTTTGACGTACAGCCACACAACTCTTATGCTCATCAGGTGCTTTCTCTATCAAACTACACCGTGTAAGAAAACTTGAAAACTAAAGATTTGTGGACCCATGTTTATATAAACATTAATTGTTTTTGGGATGCACAACTCACCACTAAAGTTTGTATGTTTAATATAGAATCACCCAGTATAGCACTGAATGTTAAGATCACTAATAATTAATGAACTGAAAAAAATATGGAAGGAGGTTGTCATGACCTAAGTTAAGGTACTATCCCGGATGTGCCAGGAGGAAGTGAGGAGGCCACAAAAAGCCTCTGTTAGGATAACCAGTCTTAAAGCCAAGACTGTGCTAATACATTAAAACAGTACATGACTACTGTCTCCACACATCACCCATCTCATCATACTGTGTGCCCGTGCATATTAAATACCAAGACATTAAATGTTGGTCTGCTCTGTAAAGACGAAAAGTAATAACATTTTATCCGTAACTCACCATGTCTGTTGTCTTCATGTTAGAGGCTGCAAGAACAATAGCATTGGGAGGAGTTGCCACTGGTAACATGAAGGCATAAGAACAACACAGAGTTGCTGGGATCATAAAGTACAGAGGATGGATTTTCATTGCCACAGCCTGCAAGAAACAATATTCATGCATCTAAACAGCCTTGATAGAAGATTGCAACAAATTCATACTCCTCACAGCTCATGATTCAGAAACCATTGAATATACAGAACTCCATATAATACAAAAATAATGGAAGAATTAGATAACTGAGAAAGTAACACTGAGTGTGTAACATGTATTGATGTAAAGGGCATCTAACTGATTGGTCTGCCAGCATGAAATTTATTACTTCCAGCTTTCTCAGCACCATACAAACAACTTTCTTTTTGTGCGCTATTCATGCTTATTAAACACCAGCTTCCTGCTAGGCTGCCAAAAATATGGCAATTGACTAACCAAAGAAAATTTGTGCCATCATTCAAAGCACCATTCCAGATCTGAACACCTTGAACTTCATAATACTAGTATGATTCACTTTACCATTTGGGCTAACACAGGCAAGGTGATATTGGCAATTGCTGTATTCGATGACACTTCAGTAAGGAAAGTAGTTGCAGTTGCAACAATGATGAGGATTAAGAATGGGGGCAGCACTTCTAGGTACACCAGTTCTTTACCCAGGTAAGTTGACAGACCTGATTCATTGCTAGCAGCTGCCATTGCAAAACCTCCACCTAAAATGAAACAGTAATAAAAATTCAGTTTGCCTAACCAGTACTATGTACACAATTTCATTTAGGCAGGGTTACAAAATTAATTTATAAAAGTTGAATTTATTACCTAAATTCATTAAAAGTAGCTGCATTACTCTTGACTTATGTTGGTAATATCATCACCAAATAATTCCTTCCTCTACTAAAGTTTGCCAAGAAAAAGAAGTAATCGAAAGAATGGTATATACTTCCCTTCACATACTTCAATCTATGCGGAAAGAATTATAAATTTATACTTACAACATTTGGTGACACTTGTTTGTACATCACTTCCACAAGTACATATTTTGATGATGTTAAATTTCTCAGACATAACCTTAAAGTTTTGTACTGTCACTATGTTGGCATGAAAGGAATGTTTCATACAGTATTTGATAGTAAATTTCTGACATCCATGCAAAACTTCACATCCCTATTTACAGTGGTATTATTAGTTATCTCCATTATACCTACAACTAAAGTTAATATAAGAAATTGAAGAGACATTTCTATCAGAGAGGGAGGGTTTCAAGCCACAAATACTCCTCTAAGAAACTGCCTGACTGAACATGTGACATTTTTAGAAAGCATGAGTAACAACAGAATATATGGAAATTGAATAAAGATTTAATCAAACAGCCTAAAACTGCACTTTGAAGAATCTTAATAACAGAAAAGAAAGTCATAAATGCAAGGAGCAACTCTGAAATGAATCGCATGCCACTATTTACCTTTAGTTACAAATATAAATTTATTTCATGTATTCTGACAGTGCAAATTTGAAAGAAGGAATTCAGAGCCTCACCTACTGAAACTGAATTTCTTGTAGCATGTCTAACTTGAAAAGAATGAAAACTGAATCAAATGTGTTCCAGTGTATCTAAGTCTAAACTCATATATTTTTAATACTGCTACACTTACAAAAGTACTACATATACCAACCAAGGAGACAGACGAGGCCCCAGGGCACCTTTTCATGAACAACTTTCCATGTGAGTAGAGCCGGTGCAGCTTTTGCTGGTCGCCTCTCTGCAAAACAAAACCTGTGTTGCAATACTAAATAAAAACATAGGCTACAAATTTACTTAAGGTTGGCCAATGAAGTTCAATTCTGTGGGAAAGCTCATTATAAGGAATGACACAAACCAACTATGCTGTTGATACACATTCAGATATTTCCAGCATACAACTTTTTTTTTACAGCTAAAGTGCTCACTAAAGGTGTTTTAAGCTATATTCTGAAAGCAACTGTAAGATCAATTTGGTTAGTATAAATGCATTTACAAATGTTTATGAAATTATTTTTGTGCTGAAAAATTCCACCATGACAGCAGTGTAAACCATGAAAAAGAATTAAGAGATCAGTCTTCACTACCATCTCTACTTGCTTCATACTTTAGTTGGAGGTTGATTAATCCCATTTCTGCATACACTGCTGGATCATGTGAGGCCAGTGGATGCATTTTGTTATCTGGATGAACGCTTCTAGTACAGCCCTATTCATGAAATTGTGTGCCATTATAAGATGACCCCCAATTTTTTAGACAATGAATTAGGAAAAATTTTCGTCTTATATTCGGATAAATATGGCATGTCATTTGTACAGCCCACCTACTACTGTTATGGTAGTTAAAACAAGAAGGGATGAGGCAAATGTGAATAATGCAACAGAGAAATAGGATTACATATATACAAGATCTTGGTGAGGAAACTGCTTGGAAAGCAGTCATTTGGAAGACTCAAATGTATTTTATTTATACACCTATTTATGGTTTATTTGATTTTGTTTGCAGTTGCTGAGATAATACTGATTCAAACGATTAACTCGAAACAGTGTGGAAGGAAGCAGTCATGCCCTAATGTAATGCACTATACTGGCATTTGTCTGAAGGGACTGAGATGAACCATGAAAAAAACAGTCTGAATAGCCAGTCTCTGGACTTAGACCTGAATTAAAGACCACCCAAAAACAAAGCAGGCATGCTGTCTACATCTTCAGCTATCAGTGGTCATCTTCACTGCTATAAGAACTTCAACTCTCACATGGACTGAACTGAATTATTGGCTGGTCTTGAATTTTCAAGTCCTGTTACCAGAGTTGGTTATTTCCTTTATTACTTACTTACTTAACAAGACAAACAGAGAATGCTCTTCAAACAGACTTACCATTAGAGTCAAACCGCAGGAAGTCAAGGTTTGCTGGAAGCACGAACAACAGGAATACAATTAGCATGACTGGAGTAGCATCATCAATTTCACTGCAAAATAACAACACATTCATCTAGAATTACCTTTAAAGTTAAACTTGAGCAATAAACAGATTTTTTCTTATTTTAAGTATCATTGCTTTACTGTTATTGGCCTTACCTGGCAAGCACTTATATAAATTAGTTGAATTGAATTATATCTGTTCACCTTTGTGCTTTTAAATTCCCTGCCAACATAGCAACCATGTGCCTTTCATAAATGACTTGAGACTTTATGGGATGCAAAATGCAGAAGGTGTGTGATAAGAACTGGAATGATTTGCACTTTGGCTTGATCCTCAGATGTGTATACAAATAATGACAAGGGCTAAGGGATCTTAGTATCACTGGCAAGCCAATATATTTCACATTGGTAACAGCTCATTACATCGAACAGACTGACCAAAACCAAGAATTACACTAAATAGGATTAGGTTTTCATGGCAGCAAGTCTGGAGATGGCTGTCTTCTAGGTTGTAGCACTGTGTAGTCTGGTAGGATCTTACCAACGTTTCAGAGGTCGTTGATACCTCCACTTACTGCCTCCACCGTGATGATGGAGGCAGGAGAAACACGTTGGTAAATTTTTACAGACTACATGGTGCTACAACCAAGAAGACAACTATCTTCAAAGAATTCCACTGTTTGCATACCAAGCAAACTGTACTGAAGCATTGGTGTAAAGATTTGTAGTGAGATAATGCTTCCAAAGGCTTTGGAGGAAAAAAAAAAACTATGGCTGACAAAATGGATAATTCACCTGCATAAAACCAAAAGCCTACTGTAGTGAAAATAAACCTGCAAACTGTGATCTGTTTCTGAAATAAGTTTTCAGTCCTTTAAATTAAAATACTCACACAGTTGCAACAAATTCGGCCCATCCTGGTATAAACTCTGGTTTTCGGAAGAACCAAAGGATCACGACAATAATAAAGAGTATTAGGACTGAGCCTTCATGGAAAGTCATTGGTCCTAATTCTTCATACTTCACACTGATAACTTCTCGAACTATCTTAGCTTCTTCTTCATTTGATTTCCTTTTGTCTTCTTCCTTCTTTTTTCTGAAAAAGTAAAGTACAGAACAAAATCAAATATCAACACTTGCTGCAAGAACTGCATAGTACTTCATTTCTATACTGATGACTCACAGAACACTATTGTTTCAGAACATACATTCCCAGTTTACTAAATACTTCTCTTGTCATGTAAGGAAATAAGATTTTCATGATTTAAAGTTCTGAACTATTATTGATATTTTGAACTTCAACAAAATCCTAACATACTCCTTCAACTTATCACAGTCTCTAACTAGCCATGACATTTCTAGGAGATACTGTATAACAAAGAAATATTTTAAATGCATGCTCCCTGAAAGATCAGGCATCAAGTACACATGAAGCTGTCTCCTATCTATCAAAATGTGTACTTTCATAACTAAGGGACTGGTGACAAGTTGTATGAAGAACATGGATATTAAACATTTACCTGAACAATCCCATAAACAGAATCTGAAGCCATATCCAAGCAGCCAACATATTTATTAACATTAATGGCGTACAAAAAATAAACCAACTCGCAAAGTTCACTCCACCAGCCTCTGGAAATGTTCTGAAATAACGAATGCAAAGAAATATAAAATACAATTTCTAACGTTTCATTAAGCAAACACTGAGAAACAGTAATAAATGTTATGTATGTAACCATGTTATTATATACAAAGTCATGCCTAGCATTTATTATAATAATAAATCCCATCTGGGGATCCCGGAAATCAAGTCATACAAAAATGGAATAGATAGAAAGAAGTGAATATAAGACGGAAACCTGACAAGACATGTCAGTCACATTACATCTATTCTATAAGACAAGTGTCATGTGAGTTTGGGCTACCCCAACATACTTCACAACTCTCTCCCAATTGTTACCTACACACAACAACTCACAAATGTCCATCTGTCTGCCATGCTGTCCTATGCATGCCCTGTACAAACACAAACAAATTCCCAGAAATACTCAAAGTTAAATAATAGTGGTGTGGATTAAAGTTCCGTTGTTATTCTGAGGATACTTTCCTCCTGTCAAACCATGCTGATTGACAAGGTTACTTAGAAAAATAATTATTGTTACCAAGATAAGATGGCAAAGATGAAATTCTGGTGAATGCATCACGATTATTACACTATGTGTACATATTCTACCTTATTAAATTTTAGCAGTGGATGAATTTTTAAAACTTCAAATATACTTGTTTCCACATTAATCAGTCTTCTATGCCTGCTATGATAATACTGCAGAATTAAGTTCTGCTACGTCAGTGATTTCAGCAACATTTGTATTTATCTAATAATAAATCTCTTGTAAAAAATGTTTGGTTCAAGAGCTATGGAACTTCCTTGTTTTGGAATACAGACTGCATTTTATGGTTATGAATATTCAATGTTGAAGACAAATGTTATGGTTGCCAGAGTTCAAGGAAATACACTATAAAACTATAGCAATTTTAAAAACAGACATAAAAATATATTTTTATGGAACACATTTTATGCTCTTAAGGGTTACATATTATTCTAATGAAATGTCCATACTTCATTTACTTGTCTAACTTCAGTTTTTGGGTGAGAGCCATGTCAAATGTTTGGTGTTAATCAATATTTTGGCAAACATAGCAGTTACCATTTTCAAGGTGGGCAGGCAGTGAGTGGCAAGATAAATTTGATGGTGTTGACTGGTTAAGTGGAGCAGTGGGATGCTATCCAATGGATGAGGAGCAATTGGTTAGGCTGGAGGTGATGGAATTTTGGCAGCATGTGACAAAGACGTTCCGGTGACCATGTTGGATGGGAAAGGATATGCAGCGACTAAGTGGAAGGGAGTAGCGGCTGTTCATTGACCACGAGGTTCAGAGAGGTGATGGTGGACCTGTCTTTTGAGGGCCCAGTAGAGTCAATGGTTTGAGAGAAAACAGGCATTGCTTAGCCTGTAGCCACCTTTGCAGTTGAAGTTGTGTGAGTGCTTGGACATCTTGATTACCTCCCTGATTGTGTGGGGACAGTAGCTGCCGATGTTCATAATGACTTTATTTTGTCAAAGTCAATGCCGTGTCTAGCGGTTGTAAAATACTTGGTTACCACTGATCATTGGTTCCCTATTATGGTCTCTCTGATGTGTTCCATAATCCTGGTGGAGATGTGTCAGCTGGTACGTCTGATGTAAACCTCGACAAAGGAACGCAGGATCCTGCACACACCTGATTTTTGAGTTGGGAGTTGCTGGTCTTCAGTGAAATTAAATTATGAAGCCATTATGTTAATTGGTTTCTATATTGTGTGAATATTGTGTTTTAGCAGTAGCCTGGAGATACAATCAGTGGTCCCTTGGATATATGGTAGGTATGCCCTGTGGTTACGATTTTTTCTGATATTCCTCCTGTTCAATCTGGGTTTGAGCATTCTGTCAAGATACTGCAGGGAGTTCAAAGAACAGACATGACATGTTGTAGTTCTGAGGACCGGCTGGCCTTGTCACAAATAGTATTCATTCTGTCTCTCAGGGTGGTGATGACAGACTTCTTGCAAGCCCGTGGGTGGTGCAATGCTGTCTGCAAGTATCTGCCTGAATGGGTGGCTACCCTGTTGACAGTGCACCCCAGTGAACTGTCCAGGCATCGGTTGACCAAGGCATCCAGAAAGGTTAGTCGACAATCCCTTTTAGTTCCATGGAAAACATGATGTTTGGGTGCCTGGAGTTTAGATGCCTCAGGAAGTCCTTGAGGGAAGCTAGTCCATGTGCTCAAATTGCAAAAACATCATCCACATATCTATGCCAGCATTGTTTATCCATTTGGCTGGAGTCAGTGGGTTCTACTTTCAGAGCTGTCATGAATTGGACTTGCTGGTAGAATGAAGAGTTGACACAGTGTTCTATAAGGCTGCAGAGATTTTGTGGGAGGTCTGCCGCTGTTGTATGCTCCCAGACTATCTCCAGTGTGCTCTGTATAAGAACCTTTATGAAAAGTGATTCCATGTCAAAGCTAATGAGGATGTTACAATCTGCAAGTGTGAATTGAATCAGAAGTTGCTTAAGTGTTGCAAGTTCTGTACGTAGGATGCTGGGCATGGGATGGTTGGAAGGAGTATTTTGTGTAAGTTTGTGGGTTTGGGAGCCTGTAGCACTGACTATGGGTCGTAGAGGAGCATCGAGTTTGTGAAATTTGGGGAGGCCATGGAAGGTAGGAGATCTGGTTTCTTCTGGGGTCAGGAGTTTTTATGTTTTGACTGGAATGGAGGATGGTTGGATCAGTTTCTTGGTTTGTCTTTCCATCCATTTCATCAGGGTGCAGTTGGTGGGTTTGTAAGTCGGATCAGATGGAATAGTATAAATCTTTTTGGAGTAGTCCAAGGAGTTCAGAATGACAGCGGTGGTCCCCTTGTCTGCCAGTACAATGTAGATGTCGTTGTTCGCCTGGGACTTTCTTGTTTCTACTACCAAATGATAATTTTGTACAGCAACAAATATGGCTGATATGTTTTACTGAGAGTTTACCTAACTAATGCTGACATTACATACAATGTAACCTGTTGCCAATTTAATAAATTTTGGCCCCAGGTGATTAATTTCAACACCAAGGATAATTATAATCCCTAAATCACTCAAGTCAAATGGAGGGACATATATCTGCAATGTTCAAATCCAGAAGAAATGTGTTTCTATATAGTTGGAATAATTCTACCAATATTAAGAAAACAGAATACTCTCAATTTAATAAACTGATCATCAGACCTTTCATGCCCCAGATGGGAAATCATTCAACAAGGGCCGCAGACTCACGTGTCCCATATCCCCTTGAAGGTGAGATTGGTTCCTGTCCCAGTCAGCGTGCCAGCTCCACCCAAGTTTGATGCATATGCCACTCCTAGGTAGTAGCAGATGTCAGTTTTTTCTGGACGATCATTTTGCCTGGAATTAACATGTGAGGCTCTGTTTCTTCAATTACACTTCTTCAGGTGAGGAAACTGTTAAAATATTATTCAACATAAGTTTTACCACTAAACATTGTCACTGATCAGTATAAACTGAGTAGAACATCATTCACCCAACATATTCAGGACAGAGTTGCAGTTCCAATTTGAGTGATTCACGACATTCCAAAGCTAACCATGCTACCAACTGGTACAGCAATGGTAGTCTTCGACCTGAAAATCTCCTGCAATGACCTACAGCAAACAATCTATAGAAGGTGGACAGCACAAAAGCCATGTTTCAGCAAAGAGCACTGTGCATCTCAACATAAGCATCGAGCAGACACATAATACCCCAGAAATCATCCCATACCAGAGAACACTACGAGAGAGACATGAAAGGCAATCGCTGTCCCAGAAAAGTTCTACTGTATGGATACCTTATTAACGGATGACTGGAAGGGACCATATTTCAAACTTCGACATACCTACAAACGATTTGCTGTTGACAGTTTCACAGAAGGATCAGCATGAACAGGGACTACTACACACCTGGTCCAGCTTGCAGATGTATACTACGTGGCAACAGGCGCACATGATATCATCTAAGGAACTGCGGCAACAGAACGCGATCCCTGAACTCACTCACAGCAGACTGATGAGAACAGAGCAAGGCAACAGAATGCGATCCCTCAACTCGCTCACAGCAGACTATAGTGATGACACAGCGAGGCACCTTGCAACCTGACATGCACCACATTAACGTACATAACGTTGTGCACATTGTGTTCATTCCTAATCAATAAAAAATTCCTTGGCATCTATTCTAACTAAATGTGGTCATAAAAAGTACCTTCATATACATTACTCCACATATTTCAGAGAAGCTGAACCTCAAATTTTGTCCCTCAGATATAAATTTATACTGTGCAAACATAAATAAATCCCACTTTTCTGTCATAATGTATGGGTACTGCCTAAATTTTTAAATAATTTTGTTGTGTTCTACTTTAGAGTTACATTGGTTTCATTTTTATATTTAATTTTTGTTCATTAGTGTTTCAATATATTTTTTCTTCAAGGCCTGTGGGAAATGAACTGGGGCAGGAAAATTAAATAAAAATGTCCCCATAAAAATAACATGCTTTCAAAAGTCTTGTAATATGAACTTTTGTAAAGCCACTAAGGAATATACTTATTTTTTAATTGTTATTATATTTGAGATTGAGAATTTCCTCAGGAAACTTATTTTTCTTGAGTTCAGAAATATCAATTGTCAGAAGAAGATACTGCCAGAGTTGCAATCATGGTTTAACACTAACATCCTAAAGATAAATTCAGAAATAGCCATGTCTTTTCACACTAGTCAAAAAGAACTCCATTAAAACTACAAGTCAAATTTGACAGTTTGGATACTGCGTATAAATCAGAAATAAAATTCTTAGGCATACACATCAGAGAAAATATGAAAAGGAACACGCATGTTAAATCACTGAACTCCAAACTCAGTAAAATTTGCTACACGATCTCTAAAGAATCTAATGAGACCACATGTTACAAAGAGAATTTATTATGAATATTTTCATGCTTATTCAAGGTATGGTTTAATCTTCTGGGGTGGGGGTATTGAAAGTGGAAGCATCTTCAAATTACAAAAGTGTCTTATATAAATAGTCACTGGGGTGGGGAACATACAGAAAATTCTTTAGTGGCCTACATACATACATCTTTATATACATATATAGCTGACCTGTTTACGAACACCTGAAATATTCTTTTATCTACAAGTAAATACAGAGAAGGTGAAACAGAAGACAGAAATTCACAGTCACACTAAAAGTGACATCTTCATGTCCAGTTTTGTGGGAATTTTTTTTTTTGAGAGTAGTGTTGTGAATACAGGTATTAAATTATTCAGCAACTTAACAAATTAAATTGGGAAACTGGAAAGAATTCAGCATTTCTGGAGGGAGCTCAGTCAGACCCTTCCTATTATTAGACCATACGTTGTACTCCGTAGCTGAACATATGACTCATGAGTCATGACATATGTTGACATGTACATGTTTTTATGAAGGAAATCATTTGTTTTATGGTACATCTTGCTCCATAATAGTTTAAATGGAATGGTAAATTTACGTAAGTTTAAAGCCACGTACGCTACTGACCTCACATGAGCTATGTAAGTAGCTTGGAAATGAAAAAAGAAAATAATACAGAAGGAAAGAATAAAAGAAATTCAGCAATCAGGACTTACTCATAATCACATTGGTAGACTGATTTTCGACGTGTCTCAGGGTCAAATGCACCACTTGCATGCTCAGAATCTGCTGTGTTTAATGAAGACGTTCGATGTCTGCTCTCCACATCTTTGTTCTAAAATAAATTATGACAAAGCTGTGAACATTAATATGTAAATCTGACAAACATACACGAAAAATATTAATATTATACGGGCAAATGTTTAAGCTCCAAAATAAATCACATATTTATGGAACTATAATTACAGTACTTAAGTTTGTGAATATTTACAAAGTAAACTTAACTTCTTGTCCTACCGAATTACAAACAAATTAAAGGCATCCAGTGAAGCAAGACTTCTAGTTTAAAGATGCTACATATTATCAGGGACAGTGGGACAAATCACTTAGTACAGTGACTAGGTTGCAGGCCGGATGGCCGGGCTTCAGGGAGACGGAGATTTCTCTTTTTTTCCATTACAGTCCAGACCAGCTCTGGTCCCCACTTAACCTCCTATTAGATGGGAACTAGAGGCTCTTCCTCTGGACATAAAGTGACCAGTGCATCAAGCTGACCACTTACTTCCATCTAGTGAAATGATCGAGCATGTACATACTGTACATTACCATGAAGCTGATATCTGTACTGCTGGCATAAGCAAGGAGGAAAATAGCCTGTTAGTTTAACAGGAAGTTTGGTCATTCCAGTATAATACAGGGAAGTACAGTCCTTTTTACACTAAAAATGCAGGGACACTACCTCAAATGATTCCAAAACTATTTCCTTTCATTTCCTTACCAATTCATTATTTAATTATCAATTTGTTATCTGATGCTATATGGTCTGTGCTATCCAAAGCATCGTTCAATAAACTACAAAGTAAGTAACATACATGATCAACTGAACATACAGCACTCAGATTGACTGATAGACCATATCAAGTTACACACACAACACCCCATTCTTATTAGAATTGATAACAAGAGGAAGAACAAGATGTCCTTCCACACAAATAACCTGCTTGGGGAAATCAGATGTAGATGACAAACTTGTTATTATTAGTACACATCACTTTGCTGTAAGCATAGGATTTTAAAGCAAAAAGCAGACTTAAAGGTAAAGATCCTCAGGTCTATGTAGTACGTGAATTGTGTTGTCTGTATGTAGACAGCTTAGGTGAAATTGGATAGCATAAGGCCCACAACATTCACTGGATTTTTGTTTTCATAAAAAGTTTTTGAGAACGAGCATGTATCTTTGTAGTGATCTTAGGCAACATATAACTAGCAAGAACAACAATAAGGATATCATGAAGAAGTTATTTCTTTGGTACTTCTGAACAAGAAATCTGCAGCAACTAATGAATGACTCAATTTTGTGACAGGTAGTAAAATGCCTGATGTATAAACAGAGTTGTTATATGAAGTATCACCTCTTATTTCACTGCCTTGTCCTAATGTCTGTCAGAGCTCCTCAGAGGTTATAGAATTGCCCCGTGATTAATCATAACATGATGACTTACATCATCTAGGCCTGCCACTGTTTCAACATGACCTATTCTTCTATGAACTGAATATCAGAAACAGTTTGCTAAATTACTACTAATCAATCAATTTACATCCAGCATTCTTGTGCTCTTTCACATTAAGGACCATCCATAAAGGGAAGAGGGGGACTGACCGGACACATCTACTGAACGGTGTTTAGTTAACAATGAACGTCATGTGCGACCATATCAAGAAGTAGTTTCTCAGACAAGTACAACTTTAAAAACTAACAACAACTCTCTGGCTTACTTTCCTAAGTACAGGTTTGTCTATATTAAATTTGTTGGTTGTAACTGCAAAGATTCACAGTGCTGCCATGTTTGTAATTGGTAACCAATAAACAATAATTCATACAAATCTGTATGAATATTTCTAATCAGTCTTCATACCAAACTCCAAACACCCAGTAGTTATCACTATCAAACTTAAAGCTAGTGATTATTTAATGCTTTACATTCTACAAAATATTTATGATTAAATCCCGCGACAGCCCACACAAAAGCACGGCTACCTTAACTCATGAAATAGATTTCATTTTACATTTTCTACATACAATATTAACAATACTAGATTTGGAAGTATGTGCAGAGCGGACGTCACGAGTTCTGTCTGAACTCCTTGTTCTAAAGCTGTTATTGATTCTCCAAACAATGGTTAATAATTATTTATTCTTCTCTCACTTCCTCCTAGGGTTGCAGCATTCATGTTGTGTTAGCTGGACCAACATAACTAACATGGCTAACATGAACATTCTACTCCTGCTCATCCAAATACTGTAGAGCAATACACATTTTTAAATGACAATCTGGGATCCTTGGATAGGACAGTCGCCACACTAAAATCATGTCCTGAACCTATTGTGCCACTTGGATGATACTGGGTCTTCATGAGACCTCACACACGCTTGTACAACAAAACTCAAGTGACGTAAGCGTACAGCTGGTGTTATAATTTGAGTAATTCATAATCTCCTAGTATTTGTCCATCTGAGGCTTTCCTACACTTTCCATTAACTACAATGATTTATGCCAGACACCTGTTAAACAAAGACAGCAATATGTCCGCCTAATTTGAAGAAAAACATAAATTGCTGCTAAAGATTTTCATGTCTCTGAAGGCAAAACAGAGGTGAAAGTTATTCACCAGGTTGTCCACGCTCCCTTGCAGGGGATTGCTATTGAATTGTAGATCACATTCGCAAGTTCAAATTAAATCTGCACATGTACGTCACTTCTGGCTTGGGACTTGGAAAATTTCAAAAGCTTGGTTCTTGCTGTACAGAGTGTACAATCTAAAGTCTGCTAGCTGTCCAGTGCTGTACCTCATTAAAATTAAGCTGAAAAAACAACTGATCAAGTGTTTTCTTGCCACGTATTAACAGACTTCTCATTACTTTCATCATCAAAAGACTAAAATGAGGTCTTCCTTTTTGGTAATAGGGAAAATACGCTTGATTACTCAGATCCAAAATTCATAGCATTGTAGACCACAAGCTCGGATGTTTGTACTGTGTAAGAAACAAGAACGATTTATTTTATTTAAAAGATGGTGTCTTTGTAAAAGAGTTTCAGTTCAAATGGTTCAATAATTCATTAAATCCATTGGCATATTTAAGCAGTCTGCTTATTAATACGACTCACTACCATAAAATCCACTGCACTACAGACTTGGCTCCAGATAGATAATGTTAACTGTCCAGATATAATTTTATAATCTCCAGCTTATAAAAGGTTCCCTATGCTCAAGCATTAGTCTCTGCAGTACCTACATATTTCTAAATCAAGAAAATCCACAAAAAACTTCAGAGTAATCATATTTATAGCTGAAATATAAGTCAGGTTATTTATGCAATTATCTACCGTGCCCACTACAAGTGTGTGTGTGTGTGTGTGTGTACAGTATGCATGAAAGACAACCTTACAAAAGGAATGACAACAGTATTCTTTCTTACTTGTTTCAATTCATCTAGAACAGCCTTTACAATGGGCGTCATCATTGCAGTGGTGGCCGTGTTGGAGATCCACATGGATAACACCATTGTGGTGATCATGAACCCTAGTAACAATCTGAAATTATGAAGTACATGCACTAAATGTCTCAGTCTCTCATGTAATAAGCCTACATGAATGGAAGCATTATATAATGGTCAAATTTATTTAAAATAAAATACCCTTCAGCATCGCATTAAGGTTGAACATGCTATTCCCAAGAACATATTACGAGGTAATATCAGAGGGAAAAGCCTGTACCTATAGGATAAACTTAGTATGGATAACGTCTGTGACAACTTTACTTCCCAGCAACCACTGACAGAAACGTATCACCTGAATTCTGAGTCAGAGAAAAATATGCTCGTGACAATATTGTTTTTCTGGGTTACGATGCCAAATGCACTTGCAGATAGATACAAATGTTTCAGAGTAACATACTGTCTGGAGTTACAGCCCAGAACAAGACAACCGACTGTAAAACGTAAAATATTACAAAAAATACTTGCATGTAGTTATGAGTAAGTTCACAAAAGGAATTATACCTCTGAAAATGACTGGATTAAGAACTTAAATTCATGACCCGGAGCAACAGATACTGTGCACATAGCCCGAGAAGAATTTATTATACTTAGTCATCATGAAAGCTTCAGATCGTACAAATACTGTGCACACTTCATACAACACAAATCTCCCATGCATCCTGCAAGTCCTACCAATCTTCTTGAGGCTACTTTGAAACTG
This sequence comes from Zootermopsis nevadensis, assembly GCF_977971745.1. Lineage (NCBI taxonomy): Eukaryota > Metazoa > Arthropoda > Insecta > Blattodea > Termopsidae > Zootermopsis > Zootermopsis nevadensis. The sequence continues at coordinate 252,959 of NW_028259134.1, read as the reverse complement.
ATAAAATTATCAGTTCATAACTGACTGGGTTTACGTACCGCACTTGGCTTGTTCCAATGGTGAGAATCACCTTCAGAGCAATGCGCTTGTGTAAGTTGCAATGTTCCACTGCTATTGCTGCAATGAGGCCACCTGCACAACAGTTGTTTAACATTGCTGATTAGTCAGGTAAGCCAAAATCACACAGTGCTATGTCAATGGTTTCATTGAAAACTCAGCACAGATTTTCATGTTGATTTCAATATCAGAAGTTACTTCAAAATTTTCACTAATAATTCTTTTTCTACAACACTATACAAAAGAATCGAAAAAAAAAGTTTAAATAACAAACCCTGACATAACCCCACTAAAATACCATATAGTATCAGCCTAGAGTAATTAGATGTTAAGAAGATTCCTGGAAACTAGGTTGTTCTGTTATATAAAACCCACAACCAGCCAGGCATAATATTTGGAGGAATTAAAGTGTTTGCCAACAGCAACAAACCAGTAGCAGGCAAACACTGATAATTGGTACATCAACAAGAAACAAACAGACTAGACTAAATAATAAATCAAACAAACATTTCACCATATTGAGCAGACATGGATTATGCTAATTAAGTTATGATCATGGTGATAATGACAATAATGATTAAAGGTAGTCATCTTCATGATTCTCTCAGCATCACGTGAAAGGAGGAGACCTAATGAGCAAAAGTCCTTGACTCTCTTCAGTAACTGAACGCTGCATTACATGAGATGGACTTGCAGTATGAGCAAACAGTTTCAGATTGTGGGTATTTATTTTACATGGCCGCTTCCTCATAAGGAAGCAATCTTCAAAATGTTTGTAGAAACTCTACAAAGAACAATAGTGAATAGCATGGCCAGTAATTGAATCTATGTAAAAATTACAAAAACTAATTAATATTTTATCCCATTCTGTGCTAGTGATGGAACATTTCTTGGAACATGTGGACTGTAAGTTCTGGGTTGTGATAACCATGTATCTTGTGGGTGGTTGTCAGTATTCCTCTGAAATGTTTGTAACAACCTACAAGACTACATGGTATCACAACTAACAATAAGAAGCCTACAACTGACAATTTTATTGCTGTAAAAACCTGAAATCTTGTATTTGTTAATAGCATGACAGCATGTTGGTATTAGTGACAAGGCACTTTATTCTACAACAAATTTGTTAAAAAAATAAGTGCCAAAACTCTGCATGAAAAAAGACGACACTAGCATTGAAAGGACTGAAGACACTATAACTCATGCAGAATAACAATTCAAGCATTTTATTACCTTGTAAGTTATTAGCAGGTTTCAATTATACAAAAAAGATTGGAGAGATATATGGATAAATCTGATTGTAAAAGTGTTTAAAAACAGTCCAACACACTCCAAACAAACTAACTTACTGAGCAGAGCCCTTCTACCTTTTTATGGAACTCTCATTACCAGATTATAAAGGGCATGATAAAGAACCCTTTCCTGAGCCATGTATATTCAGTCTACACCTTCAAAACCTATTTCCTTAAGATCCTCAACAACCACCAACAGACGACACGTGGTTTCTTTCCTCCTGTGTTTGCGACAGAAATTTTGTTTGCGGTTCTCACCTCTCACTAATTCTCTAAATTGTTATTGGTCAATAAAGAGTGAAATAAGTAGCGAAGTTTATTTATGTATTCAAGTTTAATGACAGTCCTGGTTATGCATAATGGTGCAGAAAATTTCACAAATCACTGCCAATAATAAATCATGAATGTACAGGTTAATGGACATAACCTCTCCGTAATGCATCATACAGTGAACTATGCACAAAGAATGTCTAAAATTTCAGTTACTACTATTAGTTATTCTTTTGCGAATTTAAACAACAGCATGCCAATGTAGAGGTCACAGCTGTCTGCCCACTGTGACCTAGTACCTCCTCCTTGTGTGGTGAGTAACTGCTTCATATTACACTTGGTTTAAAGTATGTTGATTCCTGTTGCACAACAGGGCATATGCCCATAAACACAGAATGTTCCAAAAAGAAGTATACACATTTAACACGGAATATTAACCTTGTTATCAATCTCCATGTGTTGTGATTACAAGGGGAGCCTAGTGTGGTCTACACTTAACAGATGGCACAGCAGTACCTTTTCCCATGATTCAGAATGATGGATGGGACTCAAGATCTGCTGAGTACCCCCAGTGATCACTAGATTTAACCCCACCTGAGTTCTTCTTGTGTGGTTCTTGAAGGACACGGCGTACAGCAACAGTTCATGAACTCAGGCAAGAAACTGAATGATCTTGGGCAACCGTCCCAGCAGCAACTTTGGTGGCCGCTTGTCAGACAGTTTCTCACTGATGTCAACTGTGCCATGAAGCTAACTTTGGCCATTTTAAACATCTACACTAGATTTGCTAATTCACTAAGTACCAATGCTGATGTATGTAATAGTTTAGTTCATTAAAATGTCTTTATTTCAATAACTGAATGTGTGTGTTCAACCTTTTGGAATATTTTGAACCGGCTTTACCAAAGTCTGATGTTTTATTCACAAAAGAAGATCTGGTATTGATGCTAGGCAAATGATGACCACAGTATTAGCCACCAAAATTAAGTCAGTTTAGTTCATGTTAACATTCTAGTGATATTTAAAGCCATACAATATCAACACCCTGAGGAGTGGCGATAAGCAAATAATTTAAAATATTCACCTATGAACATCATGTTGGTCTCCTTGAGGTATGCATTGCATACTCTTTCAGTGTTTAGGACATCCAAAAGTGGAAATAAAATCACCGGAATGAACGACGTCACGGCCAGGGGAACTGCCTCTGTCATCCAGTATACTGACATCAGCATGACAACATACCCACATTTTGCTTCCTAGAAAGAAATTAGGCTTTACAGTGATGCCGTCATTGTATGACCTTACCTAAAAGGGAACCCACAAATGAAATTCGACATTATTACAAATGCCTGAACATCATTGTCTGTTCATCACTTTCACAAGAAGTCGAAGATTACAGTTTGTTCAACACTCTCATAAATACATATGTATTGTGGATTTCTCAACTCACTCACTCTCACACAAACTGGGCATTATAGTTCATGCAACACTGACACATACTTGAACATGATGATTTCTGTAAGAAAGGATTATGTTCAAAATATCATTATCAAGTCATCTCCTACGCCAAATTCACCCAAAAAACTTACGTCGAGTCGATCTGGGAAATGAACACGGCTTCTCCGTCATCTCGAAAAGGAGACGGAGTTTGAAGCCACGCGATCTCGTGCACAGAACCAGCAGTTGAAGTTCCCACTAGAGCGGACAGTCACGACGCCAAGGTCAAATCTTGACCTGTGTGACGTCACGGTTGAACATCACCCTCCAAATTGACCCGCAAAGATCGACGTCCCCTCCCATCCGACTATTTCTTCTCTGAATTGTTTTAATTGATGGGAATGAGTCGAAGATTCCACAGAGAAATTCCACGACCATAACCTCCGCACTTTTCTGATATTCTCGGCCCATTAAACCACGAAGGCTGGCATGGGGATGGACACAAAAGTTTGGTAGGAAAACCTCAAGGGAAGTGCCACGTTTCCAGAAAGGACTCTGGTTCTTGGAAATAATTACCGGACTCCAAACGACCTCCTTTCTCCTGCATTTTCAAACAGATTCTGTCGATCTAAGTCATTGCAACTTTGTTTAACTTTTCCACCACGTGCCCGCACAATTCTCTTTTGGATCACGCGAAATTCAGCCCAATCTTCTTTTATTTAATTTTCCACTCACGTCGGTTTCTCTGTCACAATGTTTTGCTACTTGGCACGTGCCTTTTTCAAACCGGAGACTGGAAACAATCCGATAGTCAAATCGTCAACATTCAGCGCAAAATATTAAGCAAACAAACAGAGACTCGGACCACAGCCTCGCCTTGCCCCTGGCATCGGCGCACACTCGCTGGGCATACACAAATGTGCCCAAAAACTCTTCTCTCGTCCGTGGTCCGACCACACAGTACAAAGCTCAGCTTCGGTTTGTTGCCCAGAAAATCTTTCGTGCAGGTGAGACGTCGGATCGACTGCAGAGACGGAGACTTTTTGTGACATTTCAGCAACTGAACTCTTTCGATATCGTAAAAATACCGCGCGTCTCGAAGACTGCAATGGCACGAGTCCTTATCGACGGAGCCCAACAGAGTCCAGCCCCCGAAACGTCGTACTTGTTGACAAAAATGTCCAGAGATCACCACGATGAAAAGATTGTTCGCAACATTTCATTGTTGCATTGCATTTACGAGACGCAAATCAACTGAAAGAGATATTGAAATAAACGGACAAATGTTCCTGACTTCGGAAAGGTAGGCGACGTCCGCGAGTCCTTCCTTCCAGGTTCGTGTCGTGCGCTGATGTCAACAACGAGCACGTGCGGACGTGTTGAAGTTTTGTTTCAAAGGCCAATGACTGATAAAAATGCGAGAAGCAGTTCACAGGTGCACGAGGAAAGCAAACGAGAGAGACCGAACACCTCACAGCAATTGTTCTTCCGGGAACCACTGACAACCGGAAACCCAAACGCGGCTTCTGTGCGACTTTGAATGAAATCCAAAGTTATTGAAGATCCAAAGTACGAATTCAAGGAACTATCTAGACCGCTCAAAACAACTAACTTTTTGGACATTGTACGACGTTTCGGAGACCGGAGTGTGTATCCGTCCTCATACTCCAACCTCCGAAACGACGTGTTTATAACAAATAATCAAGATGATGAATGACATGAGGGCGATGAGTGAGCCGCACGCGGTTTGCTTATCGCCCTGATGATGGAGGCAAGAAGGACTTCTGAAACGCCGGTAACCTTCAACCCAGAAGACAGTCGTCTTCAGACTCACCGCCGCGAAAACCTCAAATCCTGCCTCCCTGATGATGGAAACAGGCAGTGTCTTTGAAACGGACTACGATTCCATTTTGCGTGTTTCTATCGTACTCATCTGTACCTAAATGTCAGTAATCCTTGGATGACTGTTTGATGACGCTTTAGGAACATCTGAGGTTGTTTTGAAATTTGAAGCGCCGACCGGGGATTCCCATTGCAACTGACAGATTCACGTCTCTCCGCGCCACTTCTTAATTCTGAAAAAAGTTTGACTGCGCCCGAAATCCAAAAACCATCTGTGCTACCTGGCCCAGGGCCTCGAGTTGCATACTCGCAGGGGCAGGAAGACTCCACTCAGCCTTGTTTTTCCAGGTTCTTCCCGCTGGAGAGACAGGAATTCGACGAGCACGAAGAGGCGTTTATGGGGACGACGCAGACGGCGCTCGGCATGAGAAGGGACCAGCCGATAAGGCGAAAGACACTATCGCAGATACGCATCAGAATGGTAGAAGTCAAGGGTCTGCGGACCGCGTCTTGAAAAACTCAGCGACGCCCGAATGAACGTGTGGATCGGCGACACCGAACGATGGTTCGCATTCCTCCGTTCTGTCCAGGAGATTCTGGGTTCAAATCTCAATCAAGGTAGGGATATCCTGAGCACATGTCACGATTCAGAACCATCTGGCATCTGACCTACGCAGCTGTAAAAGCGTAGTTAAACAAACAAGGGAGTTCGTAACGTTCAATAAAGGAGCCATTCCGTGCAGGCCTTGACAATTTAACCTCACTCCAGTGGCATTTTGCCAGCGACACTAATCAGGAACTCGGAGCCTCTCGGGCCGTTGCCAATTTTATCGGGTAAATAATTTCTGGTGTCTTGTGTTTCTGTTGGCCTCTGCTCAGGGACGGTCGTCCTCGAGCAGAGGCGTCTGATTTGCGTGACCCAAATTTACTCGAAGCAGCGACGAATTTGTATTCCGTTCCGCAAGACGCCACGTGGCCTTGGGGACCCACGGATTCCACTAAGACATCTGCACTCCAAAATGTTCGTATCTGAGAGCGACAGCCGAGGAGTCGCTGTGGAAACGAGAGAGACGACCTCGGATTTGCCGCGTATCGTCGCAAGCATGAACTCAACATCGACTTTTGCTCGTGCCTTTTTGGTTTGGTTTGGTCTGCTGTGGGGTTCCGTCAGTAATTTTCGTGGCCAGACGGATTCCTCGCCTCGCAAAGCGGAGCCCGCCTGAACATCTTCCGGGAACGCACTACAACAACGCCTTCTGGGAAGTGCTTCAGGCAACTACTTTCGTCGTAAAGCTCGTCTTCTGGGCCTCGTTCATCGCTCTGCATTCTGAAAACAGAGCTCTATGTTTCGGCAGCTGGGTCTGCTGCCGTCTTCACGTGAAAGGCTAGTCCGTTAGAGAGACGGGAGCAGAGACAATTCCCGAAACGTGGGATTTTGTTCGATGAGATGTTTTTACCCCGCATTCTTTGGTGTTATTGTTATCACAGCACGTCGAATTATTTGTTCACCGCGTACGTGAACTCCTACGAATTTCCGCCCCGTGCACTCTGTCGCGTGCGGGTCTTGATTCTGCGCTGTTATCAGACGCGTCCGCTGGCATTCGCTGTGCTTTGTGGAGATTTATGTTGTCAAGACGACGAGTTACGCACTCCTCTCGTTCTGACTTCTCCATTTACCCCGCCTTGCTGACGTAACAGCCGAGTGATCTTCCACAATCACAATCCAACAATTTAACGCAAGACACGGATTCTGTGCACTTGCGAAAAACAAACAACATTGAGACTCACAGCACAACGGCGAGTGCCGTTGAATGAACACGTGACCGCTGGCTTATTAGTGGAGACATCTGGCGGCAGCTTTAACAGCTGCGTCTTGAGAGGGGTGGGGGCAGGAGACGCTCCTAACGCGGCCTTGTGGCTGCTTCACATTTGCGCGATGGACACATTCGGATGATCGCAGTTTCTCAGCATACAAAAATGTTTCGTGCATTCTGCGAGTATGTCGTCGTGTCGGTATTATTGACTCACAAGTTAAAAAGTTCAAAGGCGGGAGCTCACCCACGTGACATAATTATCGCGCCACGTTTTATAAAAAATCTGCCCTTAATCTTTTCCGGAAGTCAGCCGCTTCAGTTCAAAGCACTCCCTGATGACGGACACAGACATGGTCTCCGAAACGTTCCGAATTAGTACTGAAGATGGCCCGAGAAGATTTTATCAGTCGCTGCCGCCGTCTCAAAGTACAAGGCCGCAGCTCGTGACACCAAGAGGTCATCCGACGTCACGGCCGAGTGGGAAACACTCCGGCTTCGTATTTCGGAGGTCCGGGGTTCACGTCACGGCCTAAAGATCAGTTGTTCCGAGGCGCACTGCAATTTTCTCGGCCCCCGGCTGCAGAGTGAAAGTCGATTCTTCTGTCTTCTTCGCCAAAGCAGATCACAACTGAAACGCATCCTACAACATCAACAACTGCTTTGTGACGTCACTGGTCTATTGACAGAAGAAGGCAGAGCGCGACAAAGCTTCTATAAAACAGAGACATTCTTTCTGGGTTCAGCAAGGCTCGTGGATGGCTGTTTGCTGTTTCTTTGTTCAAAATAAAATTGGGCACGTATCCACAGGGAAAGTCGGTGGGAAATCATGGACAATATTCAATTGAGGTATTGGACTGGTTTCAGAACACGCGTAGGAGTTAGTTTGGAGACCACCAGAACGGCCTCGCCGTGCGTCGACTGGCATCTGCAGCCAGACGGATATTCTAATGCGAAGGTTGGGACAATGTCACGTGAACAGAGGACGCAGGGCACTGACCACACGTTCGTTATAACAGGAGTAATAATAAGAACACCAAGCGATAAAGCGTCAGACTTGTTATCGGGAGTAACCTGGTTCGTATCTCGGCTCGGAAACCGACTGATTCTTTTCGCGGTCTTCTCCGTTGTTCCAGGCAACCGAAATCAATAACTATTCCACTTGCGAACCACCTGAGCTACTCGACGCCAACACAAGCAAAGCCCGGAGCATTACCGTTTCCTGACACATCCCTACTCGTTCATCATCGCACGCGTAACCTCGGTTGCTGAGGCAACGAATCGAAGCACACAAGTCCACCGACAAACACGAAACAGGAGCGTCTGTTTTGCCACACCTCAGCCTCTTTGCTCAACGACTCGATTCGTGATTTCCTTCTCACGCGATGTTCAAATGTTTCGCCAAACAGAAAAGCATCTGCGCCCAACGCCCTTCAACTTTCTTCCGCCTTACAAACATAACAAATACATTTTGTATACCAACCTTATTTCCTAATGCAATGAGTGGCGAGAGGGCCAAAGGAACGAGAACTATGACCAAGGACCTCCAGTGCACCAGCAGCCTATCAAACGGCACAGTCATTTTTATCCAAAATCCGTCGCTCACAGCGCCCTTTTAATTTCGCGGCAAGAATCACAAAACTTTATCTACGACAACAAAACAGTTGAAAGACGTTACACGTCACAGCTGCTCCGTTCCCTTTTATATACGACCAGCGCATTAAGGCGCTGATACGTCATTGGTCGACCGTCAATTGCGCGGTTAATACAATGAACTTTATTGGAGTATGCGAGAGTGACGTCAAAATCCCGCCGGGTTAATGGGTTTACACGCGTCACGTGTCGCGAGGAATAAAACTTCGAACGTTTCTTGTAAACTGACGTCGACGATTTTATGTAGGGCAACGGAGCTGAGGCGGAACGGACGTGAATTTGGGGCGAAAATGTTCAGCTCAGGGGATGACGGGCGGGTCACAAAGCAGTGACCTTATAAATTATTTCAGCGATGCTTAAGAAGACCGCAAATTTCGAAGCCAGTTAGTGCGTGTGTCCGTACGTATTTTAATTCTGTGCGAAACTTTTCGCTTTTCTGCGAACTCAGAAATTCGGCAATACTCGACACGGCGTCGAGTGCACAACCACTAACAGACTCACGGGGCCGCCATGTTGGTGAGAATCTACAACCGCGATGCATTAATTCCTCCTCGCGGACTACGGCAACTAGGCTGACAATTAAGGAAAGTGCGACAACGTGATTCGACGCATTACGAAAAGAACGCCAACCCCACTCTGAATAAAAACGCTCGTTACGCAATGAACATTCCTTCGCGCTGATGACATTAAAATGACGATGTGTCAACATTAGGGCCTCGTATTCTGTTTCTGTCGTCCAGAAAGAGGACACTCCTCTGCAGGGAATTAGAATTACAGTGGGACTTTTTGTTCCAGTTTTGTTGAAGATGAACACAGGCAAATGCCTCTTCCGTGCTATGCTCGAGTTATCTTGTTTTCGGTCCTCGTGGTTCTGTTGTTCGTCAAGCGAAGTCGCGGCTCTCTGCAGGAGGAAGCAAGTGCGATGTTCTGAACGCGTTATCTCTTTCACCAGGAGGAGCGGCCCCTGTGAACGAACCCAATGCATGGGCTCCTACAAAGTTTTCTGCCAAGTAATTACTCAGTGTTATTGTATTTTTCCCATTACCTTATCGACACAACAATTAGGTCGGAACCTAACCTAAAACCCACGTATTCTCCGATATATCGACAGCCGTGCAATTCGACTCTCAGACAAGATATCGAGGCTTCTCTGAACAACTATCGCTCTCACCTTACGACATCTCAGGGCAGCGACTCCCGTTGATAAGAGGCAGTTAGAGAGTATCAAGATAAGTTGTCCTCCAATGACACGAGCTCCGGCTATTAGTGGACCGAAAATATGGATTCTTAATTTGAAAAGTGACAGACGGACGCACACTAATGAGTGCCATAAGCGATCTTAGAAATAAAACTCTAACGGGGAGCCTTCAACAGGCACGGGCTGTCTATTCCCAACCTCAGACATCGAAATGTACCGCTCGGACTGCACTTACGAAGATGTTTACAGAACATCTGGGCAGAATGACACCAAAACACCCGCCAACACCCACAAGGAAGACAAGCGAATGGACGCGGTCAGTTCGTGGTCTCGCACGCCCAGAACAGATCCAGTATTTAGACGAAATATTAGATCAGGAAGGAAAAAATGGGGCGTAATCCTGAAGAAGAGGATTGCTCGCGCGAACAGCTCCCGTTGGAACTGAGATCGGCCACGGGCGGGCGGGCAGACAAATTCCTTTAAAAGTGCGAGCGAAGAGTTTTTCGATGATGTGGTGACAATTGCAGAAGTGATCGTAGCGCCAACGAAATTGTTCTGGCGCGGGGCGCGAATCCGAGGTCAGAAAATGGTCGGTGCACTTTTCGTTTCGATGGGAATCCTCCCCTGACCCAGACTTCGGCCACAATTACGGAGCGCTCAGGAGGGATCAAACACACAAACAAAAGATTCAGAAGTCTCAGGCCAAAACATTACAAGTGACGAATCTGTCTCGCTGTCGTAGCCTTGAGGTGCTTCTAGGGTACAGAACCACAGCCTTCTTAAGGCTCCGACATCGAACCAAAACATTTCGCCCTGTCGCCTTCGAGACATCAGATACAGACGCATCTCTGAAAACATCCGAAGACCCCACACAGAATGACGCCAATGTTTCTCTGCTGAAGAAGGGGTCAGTGGCCTTCCACTGCATTAATCCGGCCCGCATCAACGATTGCACATCATTAAGAACGTGGTCCATTCGCTCATGCGTTGAGCTACGACTAAGAACCACAGTCGAAGTTACGCAACAACCAAGCCCGTTTATGACCCAAGGGCCCCGGAACGTTTAGTTCCAGGCACAATCATTTCACGATGCACCAGACATAAAGTTAAATGTTTATTACTGATTTTCTTTGTTGGACTTTCCTCTTCCTTGATTTCACGTCAAAAACTTGCGACTCGTGAATGTTTCTCGGTTCCGATGATTCGGACACTGCGGAGTTCCTACTCAGAAAGGGCGCACCTCAGTCACTGGACCTTAAGCGGAACTCACTTCAAATCTAGTTCTTCGGAACTCCAAAAGACTGAAAAGCTGATGGTGTCTTTTGCTGCCCGGACCAAGTTTTAAATTCTCGATTTTCGATGAACACAACGAAACGCGTGGACCGACTTAGTGAGTGCAGTCACGGGTGACGTGACGCTCCTTCAGATTCGAAACGATTAAATTTGCTTTATTTGAAAATTGCTCTGTAACAGCCCCTAAAGTGGGCGGTTTGATTGGAGCCCGACGTCTCGAGAAGGCGCGTGAGACTGTCATGCTCTCAACCTCGCAATGTTCTGTTTACTTCAGATGCAAGCGATTTCATGGGCACTTCAACGTTTCTAGTTCAAACCGCTACTTCGTCGCACTAACTGACGTGCGTCAGATGTCGACTTCAAGGATATTCTTATTGTGAGTCGTCTCCACCCATAATTTGCGAAATTAGTCAGCATTAAGCACTTGGCTCGTCCCGGGGAAGACAATTGCGACAGGCCACTCGTTCCAGCTTTTTGTCCGACGTCCGTGGAACGAATCTCCTGCACTCCGAAGAACCAACCAATTCGGTCATCGATTCTTGGGCGTATTTCCCAAGAATGCGGATTCTGCACTGACACCATTGCCGTCATACAAAATGTGCCGAATGCCGACTTCATCCCACGTGTCTAAAAACTCCCCAGCGTTACCATAAAACGGTTAGCAAGATGGCGCCAAGCGTCAATTGACCCGCTGCTTGGCAACAAGTGAACGCACGATGCAGCGCTTGAAAGACAAACAACTGTCGCGGCCCTAGTTCGAGTCTTCCACTGGCACTGATTCTGCGGTCAGCCTGACACAAATCTTCCTTTCTAGATGACCTCGGGGCAACGGCTTCCGGTGCCATGAATTGGTCGGACGAGGCCGTTACTGGCCTCGACACTGAATGGCAAACCAAGGTCCCCGTCCTCCAGCTCGTGAGGAAACACACGAGGAGCAGTGTTCAACTTTCTTCGCCAGTCTCACGCCCACAACTTGCACTCACAAATAACTATCGTATCAAAGCCACTATAAACTGAAATGCCTTCGTAAACTGCAATTTTTGTCACCCTATGACGCACGAATTTGTCTGAAAAGTTTGCTGTTTACTCGACTTGTCAAAGAATATCCCACTTTCTTTACGGAACCCAAAGGCTCATCACCGTGTTTACAAAAGCCAACCACCGGACCATATCCTGAGCCAGCTGCATCCAGTTCGCTTCGATTCCAATCTCCCACAGCTCCATCTTGAGGTTATTCTCCCACCTCCACCCCTCCCCCCCCCCCATGCGTGCCGCACGCCAATCACCCTAACAATATCAGGTGTGAGTAAAGGTCATTATGCAATTTTCCCCACGACCCGTCTTCCCATCATCCTCAACTCTGTTCTCAAAGACCCTCAGTCCGTGCTCCTCCCTCGAAGTGAGAGGCCAAGTTTCGCACCCACACGGCACAACTGGCAAAATTGCACTTTTGTGCATTTTAATCTTTGGTTTTTTGACATGAGACGGACGGACAAAAGATTTTAGGCCATTTTGAATAGGAAACATGTCAGACAAATGTTTGCCGTAGTTTTCATTCATCAGCGTTTTGGTCGAAAATGAAAACATCCGTCAGAACACGCATCCACAGAGCCAGAGTTGATGTGGAGACATCGGACGGATGCTGCGCAGATGTGAATTTTAGGATCCCTGCAATACAGCCTACACTGAATGGATCTTTCTACTGCTCATGTAGCGTGTAATATTCTGGCACCTACTGACACTGTTCAGCAGGTTCTAATCTGTACTACACACTGCAGAACTCTAGCGTGGCTTACGTAGCTTGAATAGCTGTACGACGGGGGAGTGTTGTATGTTTGTTTCGATATAAGTGGTACAAAGTGTCAACCACAGGTTTAGAGCATAATTTAGATAAACGTTTTGCTGGTGGCAACAGTATCATATATATATCTTTCATAAATATCATTCCTCATCTTGGAATCCGTTGTTGCAAAACGCAACTGGAAATTTCTATTTCAGGTGTTCATGATGGTTTCAGACTAAATGCATTATTATTTTGAGATATGTGATTTTTCACTGTGGTATTAGAAAATCCCATACATGACGGGTACACTGGAATAAAATATATTCATATTCATAAAATGTATTCTCATTCTAAAAATTCCATTTTACAATGGAATCTGATCTTAATATTATATTCACATCATCAACAGTGCTACATGACTCACCTGCCTAGATTTAATCACTCTAGCAACACCAGAGTAAGGGCAAAAACTGAAAACTTTTTAATTTTGTAATATCCTCCATTCTTCTGTCTCTTTAACCCTTTGCGGTCCAATTTAAATACCGCTAAGGTAAGGAAAAAAAACTACTATTATGAACTGGTTTGATTTTCTTTTATAACTTGCATAAAACGGAAGAAACTTTGCTAAATGTGATTAAAATATGTTCTGAAAGGAAAACAGTTCCTACTGGTTGAATACTGTACATTTTTCACGGACTGTACCACTGTCGCTAGTGAGATGTGTAGTAAGTGACGCCTTTCTGCGTCCTGTCGTTCGGCAGAGAATAAAGGATGACCAAGTCGATAGATGTGACTTTGGCAACATCTAAACATATCTTATTGCGTGCAGATATACGATGTATAAGCATTGGATTTCATAATCTCAGAGCTGTGCTTCTTTTTTTGCTGTTTGTGTTCGTAAGTTCAAGACCATAAAAGTGAAACAGAACGTGAAGTGTGAATGATTAAGTCAGTACACATAAAGAATGCTTGATAAGAAGACAAATGAATATACATATATCAGTTGCGGATTGCTCTATGCATCAAAAAGAATTTAAAAAATAGAATTTCCTACTAGGAAAATGGGATATTTGTTTTATAACTTTATCAGATATAAAATATTTCTCTTCTAAGTAAATATGACAGCTACACACACTCGATGGTATTTCTTCACTGTGTGATATATGGCAAAACACTTGGGGTGGAGTCCCGGCTTCCTTACATGTGTCACGATAAAACGACGTTTCTCTCCTGCCTGCTTTCACTATTACACCATTATAAGGGTCACAAAGTCTTACCAGGAAAACTTGGATAGAACTAGTGCACAGATAAAGGCTTGAATGCTGACGCTGTTTGCCAGCCTCAGCTTGACTCCAGATCATGTATAAAATTCGTAAACCACGTGGCGGACTCAGTCCGACATAGGACCGCAAAGGGTTAAAGTCCAAATTACAACATAAAAACAGATCATTATTTATATATGTTAAAAAGTTGCAGCAAAATGTAAATGAACCAGGAAACAAACACTAACAGTTGAAGAATTAAATCATTCTTTCTTCAGCTTGTGTTTGGAACACATTCTGCCCGAAAACCAAGCACAGATATTCTTCAGTGACATGACGACCGGAATCATCACTGGCAGGAACAATGGGATATACACTGCGTACCTGAAATATGACAAAACACCGCAACATTAAGTTATTTTCTGTTATGAATTGAGAATGCACGACAGTTAATTAATTTAAGACTTCACAAAGGACTATACAGAAACGAAGTACAGCACAACATTGCTGCCATAAGCAGAAAGTGTTTTTTATGTAAGGCAGCGCTAGTCTAAGTCATCAGACAACATGAGACAAACAACCTATTAAAAAATATATATATTATTGACCTACTTCTGATCATCAGGGAAATAGAGCAATGCCAGAAGAGATGGATCTGTAAACGCAGCTTCAGCAGACAAAAATGCTTTTTTTGATTCATTAAATGCTTCGTCCAGCTGTCCGATCTTGAGCAAATGAGCTGCACGTTCAACACAGTCCACAACTTGGTATATAGAGTTACCAACAGCATCATTAATGACAATGTTGCTGATTTTTCCAAGAAGTTGTGACAGAGACTGTGAACAAATGAAAGATAGTTGATAAGTGTCTATAATGAGCTTAAAAAATACTTATTGAAGATTACACAATATATGTACAAACTAACCAACAAAGCAACCAACCAACCTAACAGAGAGTTCAATTTGAGAAGCAGATCAATGCTAACGTATAAAGTGAGGCTTTCGTGGCGACTGCAGTTGATGAAAGACTCTCGGGTTACAAGCCGCGACAGGTGGCTGAACGGTGAATAGACCATATCTTCTGCCAACGTTTAGACAACGATCTCTGTTCTCATCCTCAGGGCTGCTTGGTAACCAGTCTGAGCCTTTGTTACACGCTCGCTGCTGGGAACTGGTGGCCGATGGCAGGTAGTAAGATGTTGCTGGTAGCCTGTCTCTTGCTTTGTTTCATGCTGGCCAAGGCGAATTGGCAGTTGGGGTTATGTGCTCGCACTGGCTGGCTTTGGCCTTCTGGGCGGACAGCAGTTTTGTTACAGGAAACCAGGCCCGGCCCAGAGTGAAACCATCATCCCTGTCCAATGGCTTCTTTTAAAACCCAGTCCATATATCCTGATGCCATGTCCAACACAGAGGTCCTACGGAAGTCTATGCAGTGCCCTGTATTTATGCTATGTTCCGCCACAGCAGACTTTTAAGGTTGTTCAAGCCTGATATGCCTCATATGCTCCTTGCAGCTGGTCTCAAAGTTTGCTCAGCCGGTAAAAAGGATTTGGTTTTCATTAATCATAATACCTTTCCTTTTCCAGATCACTCGTCTACTTACATATGCATCAACACTGTCTTTATCGTCCAGTTCTTTCGCATTGTTAATCCAGCACACCACAAAATACTGTGAAATGTTTTTTCTCTGTTACTGTGGAGATGTGAAATGTGTGCTTCCAAAGGTTTTCTTCGCATGTCGGCCGTTGCTGTACTAATGTGGACTGTGACACTGCAGCATTTTCCAACAATAAAACAATTACGCTGGTCAAGCAAGCTGCCCACCTCCCAGGGAAACATGATATAGACAGATGTGTGCAGGCCCATACGGTGTTCAACTGTTCACCAGAGCACGAAGCACGCCTGAAGAGTGAAGTAGTGCTTAGAAGCAGAGAAAGACGAGCCGTTTTCATTATGTAAAGCAGAAGTTACAAGAAAAATGTAAGTTGGATTGTAAGAGAAACTCCTAAAACTATAGGCATTTTGAAAGTATCACACCAGGTTGACAACATTAGAACGCTTGGTTGCACACTGGCTGTGCGCTTAACCTGTGCATCCTGCATTGTTTCGCCTTTCATCGCAATTCTGTTGCCACAAGAACAGCGGCCTGTCACGGTCATTTTCCGTTCAAAAATTATTTTGAAGTTCTCCGCACAAGTATTTAATCGCTGGTATTTGCTCTTTTACTACGCTAACACTCATATTTACCTGAAGTGTCAGCTTGGCAGAAGTGAGCTGTTCCAGGGTTCTCATTCTGAGCAAAGAGTCAAACTCCCACTGACGCAAACTCACTGTTGATAATGGAAGCTGACCTACTCTTGAAATTCCTTCCTACACAAGAAAGATCACAACAATATTTAGAATAAAATAACGTGTATACGAATATGCCCGTGTAACAACGGAATCACATGGAAATGGGGCATAAAACAGAAACGGAAGAACACATAAGAAGATATAGAGTGTTCACGTTCAACCCTTTACGCGGGGAGACAGCTCTCAAATTTTAAATTTTGTTTGAGCAAGAATGTGCCAAGTCTCATTTCAGGGTCTGGTTTTACCTGACTGAGTCTGAATGCATGTAAAATTTTACCGTACCAAATTGTACTGCCATTCTTTCCTTCTGCAGACATCTTCCAATAAACTTATTTCCCTTGAGGAGTGTGATAAATGGAGAACCAGAGAACTGGACAAAGTAAAACATTACGATCTCTACACCTTTATTCTGTATTACTTCTGTCATCCTTTTGCATGCACACCACACGTTTCTTGCTGGCATGCTTCCTTGTTCCTGTGGGTTGCTGGAGATCAGGGAAATGCCTCCCTAAAAATGTTCTGGCAAGATCGAAAGGTACGGATCTCAGTTGTGTGACTTCAAGGGGTTTTGCTCCTTTGCACTTCTGAAAGAGCTTTTTAATTATTTCCATATAAAAATGAAGGGTGCTGATATGCCATCATGTATCCGGCAACACAATCTCTGCTGACTGGGGCAACAGAGAGACAGAACTGGCCCATAAGATGTTCTTCACTTATGACAGAATGTAAAGAACAGTTTAACGCTGATAATACTACATGATATTTACAAATACACGGGAGGTTCCATTTCCTTGCTGAAACAACATGGTTTATCAGCATCAATTCTGAATACAATAATTAAAAACTGTCATGTCATTTAATAAAATGCAGAACAGTGTGAAAGATAACGGATTATTTTTGGAAGAAGACAAAACAAAAAATGTCATAGTGTAGCATCATCCATAACTTGTATCATGATACTGCATGATTTTAGTTTCCGGGAATCATATGCTGTAAAAATGTTCGTATGTGCTTTATTTTCTGAGCATTCTGATAAAAGTTTATGATGAAGCATACAATTTCTGCATTTCCTGCAATTTACATTTCCCATGATTTACACCATCTTTCATCAATCCCCAGAAAAGTGCAAATAAGGAGTTGCATTGCATATATTGAACAGATACAATGTAAGTACATTATTTAATTACCAGTTCTGGGATACCCATCAACAGTCTCAACTGGGCAAGAAAAACTCCCATGATCGCAACTGTGTCTGGTGAATATTCCTTTGGTTCAGGAACAGATGAGTTGTGACAGACCATGTGGGATGGGTTGTGAATTACTATGCCTCCCCATCGCGGGGACAGAAATGCATCCACTCCACCCTTCACTCTCACGCCTTGTCGGGTGTAGATGTGAAGAGGAGCGGCTTCACATGGAGGTATATATACGACGAAGTTAAGACATGGGTTTCGTGACACGCGTGACGCTGTAATTAAAAAATACATGATCATACGAAAATATTTATGGACTTCCAGTGAAATCACAGAATAAAATATTTCAGTCACTTCAATGGTACACAATATCGTGGTTGAGTGGTTAGCCTTCCTACTTCATATTCGGGAGGCGCCGGGTTCTGATCTCGACTGAGGTCTGTCATGGTTTTCCTCAGTACCTCCAGGAAAATAGCGCTATATTACCTTAAACTAGGCAATGACCACTTCCTTCGGTTGGGATGACGAGTCGTGCACGGAATGAAACCGACTATTGCCCGGATATCCGCCATGTTAATATGAAAGTCCACGTGAAAATTTACGAACAAGAACACTTTTGAAATAAGCTGACATCTCAGATGTGTTCCAAGAGAAAATATGAAGCTATTTTGAAATGACAGTGCAAAATGGTATAAAATATCCACTGCTAGGCCAAAAGGCATGATTTAACACCAGCATTTCGAAAACGGTCGGTAGCCCGAGGAGAATTCTTCATCATTAATAACTGATTTTGTTAAAGAAAATTATTGAGTAATATGTCAACCTTTCTGCTACAGATGGTCTAATTTAGTAGCAATTTCAATAAACTGTCACGGTATTTCAATAAGATGTCTTCATTTATATCCCTGCAGCTTGTAAACTGAAAATAAGCAATGAATGTGATCCTCAGGCTTGAAGAGTCTGAGGACCCCTGTCCTTCCACCTACGCCTCATACATTTTCAGTTTTCCAACCTACATCTTTTATTAATACTTCATTATCTACAAAAACGCTCATGTGTCGGCCATCTCGACCACCTAACGATGCTATGTGAAGAACAGAAACATGCATTTCCACATTTCCACCTGAAAAATCATTAATATAACTAACTAGTTCATGGGAAGTAAGAAATTAGAGGTCACAGCCTACTTGAGAACTCCACATTTGAAGAAAGTAAATAAAATCTCTGACTTGTAAAAGAAAGTTCCTACGATTCTTTCAAACATAAATATTCCAAAAGATGTTTTATTTTCAGGAAAAGGACTAAGAAAAACACACACCAAGTTTCTTCTCTAAAGGTGTTATGATCTGCGGCAGTAAGTCCTCTGCAAGGGCATAGTGCTGATGTCCAAACCCCGAGGTGTCAATTACAAGTTTGGGTTGAACATTTAGTGTAACAAAGTATAGCCACTGCGACTTGACAGTGTAGCCTGCAAGTGGTGACAGCTCGTACAGAAATGGTTCCAAGTAGTCTGAAAATGAAACTACAATTAAAAATACACTGCAGGTAACAATATAAAAAGGCAAATACCAGAACACTAATATTTACAGATGAATAAGTTATCATCTACAGCTTCAGAGGATAACAGCACCATTCAGATACCACCTGCCACAGTTCTACAAACACGAGAAGCCTACTCACTTCACGGGGACAACGGCCACATCTAGGCAGGAAAATAACACTGCTGACCCACCACCTTCACATTAGCTACTGATCTTACCACTGTATACCACACTCTGCTTACAACCTTGCGCCAGACCCATGGGTCTTACAAAATGTTGGTTTCACGTTAAACAGAAGACAGCGTGTGCCCTCATAAACTGATGGATGCCAAGAACCAAAACTCTGGCTCATGCCATTTTCCAAGGACTACTCACCACCTATAATCAACAGCCCGAATATAAATTGTGAGTTGGCAGTAATGTCTACCTCCCCTCAATTCCTCACACTCCACGTACAACACCATAAATGGATCTCAAACATCTCCATGGGTTTGACCTCTAAAAGCTGCACCACATACGCACATCAACAAATTCTAGTAAGTTATGTATTTCCAATTCTTCATAAACAAGCAAATCCACCAAGATTAGATGGGCCTATATCAAAATGTTTCTGCATACTGGCTGTGCACTTAACTTGTGGTCTGTACTGTACCTGCAGTGCCTATATTACCTTCCGTACGTTACAACACTGTTGCCATTAAGAGCAATAGTCTGTTTTACAGGTCAGGAAGATATGTGACAAATATTATGAACTAATCCAATATAATAAAATTACCTTGTACAGCCTCTGGCAGATCCCAGTCTATCTGCAACTTCTCAGGTTCTGGATTTACCACTGTCATCATGATATCATACTCTTCGGCTGCAGGCATTCGGCGGCGTCCTGAACGATCCTGATCTGTCTCTGTAGGTGTTGTCATGGCTGCCACCATTTGCCTTAGTGACTTTTCTCGTAATAACAGCAATTCCAAGACTTCACTTAACTTTACAGCCGCTAGAAAAAAAATGGGGAATATCGTGGTTCGCTCCTGCCCTAATAAAACCGCAACATTGAGCCATCAATTCAGTGTTTATAACTATAACTTACACTTATATTATCTCCAAGTTATGCTTCATTATCCGAATGACCTTTTTCCAAACTTTTGACACATACTGTACATGTATGTTTCCCAAGACATGCTACATGTGGAGCCCTTTATAACCTTGTAACAGCTGATAAAAATTATGAAACACAAATTTTCATATTATGTGAGAATTGATCAAACATAATTTTCTCTACATCTTCCTTAAGATTACATAACCAAATTTCACAATTCCATTTTCACACAGTGAAATTCTGAGGATTTATTGTGTTAGAGTTCTTGACTTAGAGATGCCTAAATTATGAATTGTACATCTATGCAATACAGACTCTTCTTTAATACTGCACGCGTGATACAGAGGCTGTACCGCGCACATATCCAAATGACAACTGTCACTTCCAGCGATCCCAAAGACATTTCCAGATCCTAGCCTAAAGTGAGATGGATCAAAACTGATTTGTTGTTCTCCTTAATTGCAGCCTTTACTTGAAGTGCATGAAATGAACACACACTGGCATGTCATGTCGTCTGTCTGTCTACAAGCATAGTCTCCAGATTTCATTTAAGTCAGATATGGTGCATACTAAAAGTTGTTGGGGGAAAATTCATTTTGGTCCTTACTAGTCTAACATAACCCAAAAATGTTATCTAAAGCCCAATCACACTTCATGCAGTATCTCAAATACAGCTCGCCAACTTTCGTTCGTTTGTGTGTGTATGTATAAAGGAATATGTAATAAAATGTGAGGAAAAGTGGTCTAAATAATAAGTTAACTTAAAATATCTTTCAATATTGTTAATATTTAATTAAATAACATTTAACAGTAGTGTCCCTGTTGCTGATTAGTTTAATGAACAACATAATTTGTTTCTAAGCAACACAGTTCCTGTACTTCTAGGTCTACAAATTCTGACTATGGTGAACACACTACGGATTCTGGTTCTCTCCTCAGATGTAGTACTGAACAGTACGGCAGATCCTTACCAACATATCGAAGGAACTTACTGCCTTCATCATCAGGCAGTAACCTCCTCTGAAACATCAATCATTTTACACAAGACTGCACGGCACAACGTCCCAGAAGGCAGCGTCACACTTTTTGCTATGGAAACCTCAAATCTCACCGTGTAACACACAATTTGACTCACTTCTGGGCTTCGTCAATCATCCCAGTTTTTGAATCCACAGCATTTCATAAATCTGTTTTATTTCCTTCATCAGGAAAGAAAACCAATTTTGTTGGGCCCAAGGCTAGAGCTAGTCTCAAACACTGGAGAAATAAAAGAAAGGACCTATTTCCTAAACACCGTAGGTCTCAAAAACCGAGGCCATGGACAAAACCAAAGAGTTCAGTCATAAACAATCAGTACTTTTGTTTAGCACAATTATCTGAAATAAATTAACATTGAGACTATTTCTGGTTGCTGTAATATATTTATTAAGTAATTTATTCATTAATAGTTTATTTGGCAATGCTGTTAGCAGCTCAGACTATACAGCAACAACAGAATATATAATTAACCTTTTATCATCTGTGTGACGCAGCTTACGCATGATCCAGCTGGCCATGTGGTGCACCAACATATTGGTAAACTGTTAACATCAGAGCTAAATCGTCTGGCAGCCCTGAAATATGGGAATTTAAAGCCAGAATTCCCATAAGATTACGGTTAAGTTATTACTGAAGTGAAAAGCGGTCAGACAGAATTTGAGAACTTGGCTGAGGAGAATTTCCAATTTGTTTAGACTCTTACTCACTGGCCTCAGACGAGAAATAAACGGTTCTCTTCAGTCCCACCATAACATGATTTGGGGTAAATCTCGTCAGTCCCGGAACTTCCAAGAGGAACAGCTCCCCAGACTTTCTCGGGTGGAAGGAACCACTTTCTAAGCCTTCAGGACTGTGTGCAAGAGCGAAATGCTTCTTCTCCAGTGGCAGTGCACGGAAGGTGAACTGAAACAATTCTAAGTACAAACATCCCTGTTCAATTATCTTATTTCAATCAACACAAAATTGAATATATGGTTTATGTATTTTAACACTTACTTGAAGTTTTAAGGATATCTTTTAAATCTTCTATCAATTTGTCTCCTCGAGCAGCATCTAAAGTTGTAATGCTGATGTTCATTGCCAGGGTCACATCTAAACTATCAAGAGCGGCAATTCTGGAGTAAGGCAAGGGAACACGATACACATCTGTTGTTTCCCACCAGAGTGGCAACCCAATCACAATGAGGACAACAACAAATGATATGGCTGCATAAACTCTGCGTGCATCTGAAAATAAATGATGTCATTATGACATGATCTCAGGAAACTGGTAAAATACAGCACTTTCATTTCTGTTTTGACTTGTTATTTCTGAAATGACCATCTTCTACGTAATCACTGCCCTGATGACAGGGGCAGAAAATATATCTGAAATGTTGGTAAACTTCTACCAGACAACATGGCACTTGAACTCAGAAGACAGCTATCTTCATGCTTGCCACTGTGAGAAAATCAAATTCTATTTGTTTCTTTGTGTTGAAGGCATGAACCTTTGAGGTGATGCCTTTCAACAAAATAAAAACTAACGATTACTAAGTTACAACCATTTTGATCTACGTGTTAGTTCTTAACAAAGAGCGTGTCATAAAATGGCACACGTATAGGAAGATCATCCATTGGGTCCACTGAATGTTTCAGTCTCAGGAACAAGACCACCGAAGAAAAAGACTTGTAACAATATTTATATTTCTGACACCACAACTACAGTCTACTTTTGTAACGTAGCAATGTTTCCACTATAGCGTCACCAGAACAGCTCTATTCGTATCATGCAGCATTCATTACATAATCAAAATCAAACTTTGACTTGTACAATATTACAATGGAGCCACAGTTTACTTTCTTTGCTAATGTGGACACCAAACTTCCCAATTATATGGATTAATGCTGGGGAGAACACACATGAATAACTGAAAAACACAGATAAACCCACATTTTGTTTGGTGCATTCACAGAACTTTGTACAGTATTTTACTTTTTTTAAACTGATGTTTATTTTGAGAAACAGTTTGTAATGTTTGCTTGTATTTTCAAACTGTTTAGCCTCTTCATGGCAAATGAATTTCACTCTTATCCTCCCCACCCTCTTCTTCTCTTAGCTTAGTTCAAGGAACTGAATTACAATTTTGCAATAAAATCAAATATCCCATATAAAATGCATGGCAGGGGAGTATACTTACATTCCTCAGCTACAAACAATGACATAATCTACAACAAAAACAATCTTCACTTCCCTGTTAAAAGACTGACAAGATCTGTGAAGCTGTCTCATTCAGGACATGCAAGTTCAATTCAGAGAATGTAGTGAAAATCCAGCTCTGTTCTGGTTTCATAGATTAAGAAGAATTCAGAGTCCCTGCTTCATGTAGGTTGGTTAAATGTGATATAGAGAATATCTGTAAACTCATGTTGAAGATCTTAAAAATAAGATGAAAATGGTCTAAGATGAAATGCCAGTTTATGTTTCTGAATGTCATAAATGTGGAAATATCTCATCTTTACATTTGTAACCATTCACTGACAAAGTCAACAGAATTTCTGTATTCTTAAATGAACCCTGATTTCATATTAACACACACAAAAAGCAGTTGCCTGATTATAAACAATACCTAGCTTTACCTCTACCATGCAAAAGAAAAAAAACACTTTGCACAAACCTGGTACAGTAATGCTATCGTAATGTTTATATAGATGCTACTTACGGTGATGCACGTGTATTATATGTGACTACCATAGTTCTCTGTTTCATCTAAAAGGATTCAGAATTCAGAAGAGAAAAGAATGCTCATGGAGACTTTTTCCAGCACTGTTTACAACTTTCCAATCATGTTACTGTGCCAATGCTTTTAAAGTTTTTAAGATGGATCATGGGACAAAGGTTGTGAGGATGAGATGTGCATAGAAATAGTTCAAGATCAAGGCCAACAGGAAGGTCTTATATTAACTGTGTTGAAGCTTTAAGTTGTGTTTACCACAGCGAAAAGTAACTGTTACTCATAATGCAATATGTTACCATTATTATCTTCCACCTTGGCAAAATCATCTGATGTTTCTTCTTTTTTTAATGCCATATCTGCACCTAAAGAAACGAAAGGTAAAAATGTTATTAACGTTTAGGCTGTGTAAAAAACTAATAATTACAATAATACAGAAGTCAGTAGTGTTTGGGAGAAGTTTATTACAGATATAAATGTCTACAATGAAAAAAGATTACTGGAAAGACGGATAATTCAGTAAGAAAGTACTGTCACTGTGACATATCTGATACATCACATTACTTTTAAACAGAGGATAAGAGATGATCACTAAGAACACCTGTACCATCACTGTACCAGTTCCACAGCCTTCCAGATTGTCATAAGCTATGTAGACTACATTAGAGTCCCTGTAACTCATCTTTGCAATCAATCAATGTTAGTAGGAGTTTCTCCTGAATGACTTGAATATTCAAAAGGCAAACCTGCATACACAAAATGTGAAAAATCATGCATATCTAACTAGAGACCAATTTTATTAGTAACAGCTTTTTCTAAAATGCTTGAGAAAGTCATGAATAAGAGAGGAAGAATGTTTGGTAGAATTTTGTACGAGGTTGATAGCAGAGAAATTCCTCGGTAATTACCAAACTGTCTTGTCCCCCTTCTTATGAATAGGAATAATTATGGATTCCTTCCATTGTAGTGGCATCTCTTCCTTATCCCAAATTAACTGAATATGCGTATGGATCTTCAAATGCAACCTTTTGCCACCTGCTTTAATTAATTCTGCTAGAATTTGATCAATACCTGGAGATTTATAACTTTTCAACTTCCAAATGGCTAGTTTAACTTCATCTAAACTAGGTTCTGGCACTGACAGTTTAGCTGTATGTATTTTAATCTATCTAACATCATCAGTCTCATGAACATTTAAGAGCTCGTCAAAGAAATTTTTCCACCTATTCAAAATTTTGATTGGATCTGCAAGCAGTTTCTGACATTTTCCCACTCCATGTGATATCCACACTTTAATTATCTTTATCTGTCTCTAAAATATGAAACCTATTTGAGATTTAAATTTGATATAGTTCCTTTACTTCTCACTCACTTATTTTTTCAAATCAAATCTTTGTGTAGAAATTTTGCTTTGTCCACCTACTTACTGAAAGCCACTCCTCACTCTTGCCACTACCAGATAGATAATGGTCAGTGTCACAATCTACTCCTCTGAATGACCTCACATCAATTATATTTGTCGCCTTTTATTATCTACTAAAACATGATCTATTTGATTGTGTATGCTACCATCTGGGGAAGTCCAAGTGTATTTGTGAAAGTTATAGAGCATGTAAATAAATTTTGTTGTTCCAATTAAAACTGACTGAAGGAGGCAACTGAAATCCGATTGAACACCGCAAATATCAACAGAGACGGAGTTTTATGTAAAGCCGGGCCTGGTTTCCTGTGTTGAATATGTTGTCTAACCGGTAAGCTGAGCATAACAACGCGAGATCGTGACGTCATCCAGCAGTCAAACGGGGCTGGAGTAGGTACATATATGATACTGTGGAGTACCCTGAGGACGAGGGCAGAGATGGACCTCGAAACGTTCGTCTTTTCATGTTTTAACCACTTGACACGGCTGATAGCCCGAGAGGATTTTATTGTACATAGTCGCCGTGAAAACTCAATATCATATAAAACTGACTTATTCCGTTACGTTATCTTTATACATTTCTAAGCAAATTGCTTTCCTTTTTATTAATCAAATTTGTAGACCGAAGTACCTTATATCCAAACGTCGCTCGCCGACTTCTTATAACTGCTTGGTCATTTGCAGCTAATCCCTGCAGTTTGTATACAATGCTACGCATAACTACAAATTGTGACAATTTTCAAAAGATGTTATCTACCACTTCAAACTTCAAAATCTCTCCTTCGTGGCGAACACCAACATCTGAACTAGTGATAGTAGACAACGAACATCCTATTGCATTCAATATAAGTCGAGGGGCAACAAACATTCGCGACATCTATTAGTATCTATCTAGAGTTGCTTGGACAAGGTACACACGAAATACACGCTACATACGATTGATGTTGCCGGTAAGAGCAGTGCTCACTCGTAGGAACCAATCAGGAAGCAGCCACGTACTTGATTTTGAGTTCAGGCGGTAAAAACAAATAAGATTTGAATTTTGTTATGCTCTGATACTGAATCATAATCTAAGGCAAGTTCTGATTATATATCATTGTTAGTGTCTGGCCTACTTTTAAGCACAAAGTGTTCTTGTAGAATACGAGGTTTTCACATCAGTAAGTCTGAAAATTGCTGTTTTCTGGGTTCTTGCACAATGTAATTTGGTAGAGGTCCTTGGTGCCCCAATCAGAGTGATGATGGAGGCAGCAAGGACCTCTGACACACAGGTAAACTTCTACCAGACTACAGAAGACAAAGCATTCTTTTTATATACATGACTGTTGTGTGATTCATACATTGCTATTGCATTACATGGGTGTAAATCAGATGATGATCAAACAGCTTAAATTCTTCAGCTTTCCTCGGAATTCGGCATGAATTATATTTTATTTTATTCACAAATGTAATTGCTTCATTTTTGGTCTTGCATGAACATTTCTTAAGATAATTCCTTGTATAATGATCATAATAACCAGTTTCATAACACCAAACAGCCTATAATTGGGAGTACTGTAAAATGCTCACAAAGACAAAACAAGATGTTCCATGTAGAACTCACAAAGCTTACTTTCCTGTTAAAGATTTCCAGGACTACAAATCTGTTGTTACTATCGTAATTCAATTTAGCTTTCTCTACATTAAATTTCTTGAACATTACCTCAAAACTCCACAACACTGACAAGTTTGTTTTTCTTGCCAAATGAACGATTTTGTTTAGTTGTAATACAGAATTTATTACTTTTACAGTGCCATGTAATGGGCAGGAAGCTTTCAAAAATGCTGCTCAAGAAGTACTAGTGTAGCAGTCACTTTCTGGAAGGTGATTTTGTAAGGATTCACCAGAACAAACGCAATGAGCCACACAGTTTCCGCAGGCCTCAGCACTGGTGTCTGCAGTTAAGGAACACTGTTGCATTCAGTCAGTTTTAGTACTTTGTTAATAAAGCAGTGTTTATTGGTTTAATGAGGTCATAGCCCCCAGAATCTAGTTTTGATCAGTTTTGTTGTTTATTAATCCTGCATAGGATGTAGGATAAGCCACAGAAATAATGTATTTGTATATTTAGAAAAAACATAATTCAAAAAGCAGATCACTGTATCTATTGTGAAAACTTTTCCATTAGACAAAATTCTAAAATACTGAAACAAAAATCCCTGTTATTTGTGTTAGAATATGTACAGCAGTGGATGCCCCTTGATTCTCTTTATATGGTTTCAGGAGGGGGCTGCACCAAGTACCTGGTTGCAGCTCAGTGTGTCAAGGAGGGTGATAGTTTCAATACTTTTAGTGGAGGTATAGGTTTCCGGATCAAAGCAAATTTTGGGGTAAGCAGCTGCACACCAACTGTTAACGTACCTGTCATGTGACATCACACCATGTTGTCAAAATGGCTCCTGAAAGTGAGTAAAGAGCAGTTACTCAATTAATGGAAGAATGTCTGTGGTAACCGTGTGTATGAGCATCACAAGACGTTACATGACCTCAAGAAGGGCATCATCTTGCAGCTACATGCATATATCTTTAGAAGGGACCGATATTCAGCAACTTATCTCGACAGAATTATACCACAGTTGGGGATTATATGGAGAACCTACGAAATTTTTGTTTGACACAGTTTTGATCATTTATAGATAAACGTTAACTGCCATTTCATTTTCATTGACTCTTGCAATGTTCAGGTTTCAGCAGACGTGTTTTCTTGGGTCATTGCAGTTGCTTAAGACCAGATTGCATGAAGATCTTAAGGCACTTTACATGTATTCTAGTTTCAAGGATTAATTTTTCCTAGTTTATTTACATTGGTTTTTCTCATGTAAAAGCAGTAAACCTGAATAACATATGTAAACTTTAGTATTATTGCTTGTTACACATCATTTAAAATAAATTACAGTGACTTTCAAGTGTAAGTTATGAATTAAAGTCATGAGGTTATATACAAATGTTTTTAATGGAAAATTTTTTTTATTCAAGTTCACCTAACTTTACCTGTCCAGAATGCTAATGAATATTTTTGAAAGGAACTGCTAGTGTATGTTCTCCTCATCTTTAGAAACACAGTGGTACTAGATTTAACGAAATCTCATACAGTAACTTATAAAAGTGTAGTTGTTTCTCATCAGAATCATGGACAAAGCTTATAAAGCTGAGACATCGGGTTCTCACGTCACTTACTTTGGTAGAGATTGTCTGACATTTCAAAAGTGTTTACTGAAGTGAGCACCTCTGAAATGTCATGAAAACATTCTTGAGAAGTACCTTTTAGTCTTGTGGATAAAGCAGCTCTAATATGTGAAAAATCATGCTCTTTTTTATAAGAGTATTTTTCATGAGAAGAAACATGGGAGATGGCCATTCCATGTTGAGAAGCATGAAGTTATGATTGTTACATTTTTCTGCTCTGTCATTAAAATCTGGAGAAGCTCACTATGTCATGGATGGAACACTTCTCTTCAATGTGGAAAAGCACATTAAAGTTAAGAGAACCATGTTACAAATGATGTATGGAAATCATGAGCGTAAGAAATATCTAAGAACAGGCACCTAATATTTAAGTTTTAAATATACTCAAAAGCACACTATAAACTAAAATCTCACAATGAAATCAAAACTTACCATTGTGAAATTATTAAATCAACACACAGTAAGACATGTTGCACTCCATGACTTAAAATATGTTTGATTCCTGCCAAGATAAATCATGTTAGCCATGATTATGATCCACGCAGACTGTCATGGGCTTGGCGATTGTGTCACATGTCGACGAAGAAAAGAAATTACTTTGATGTACTGAGTTCAAGAAAATATTTCAACTGATCAAACTGTCAACTTTCTTGTAAATCTTTCCAACACGCACGTACTAGACAGGGCAATCATTCATTACAACGCACATCTGAATCATACTTTAAAACAATGATATGCACAAATTTAAATTCGTATACAATATGAGAAATAAGTGTTACAAACAGGAAAGGTACGCCAAGTATATAATCAACGCCAACTCATGGTATAATACATTTAATTTTATTATCTACTGTACAGATTTACTTACAGGCAAATGGTTTATTCTATTCACTTTAATACACAAGTATATCAACATCTTGGGTAAAAACATTGCACCACGTGATGTCAGCCACACAATAATTCATAACATGTCCTCTGGACAAAAATCTCTGCCTGCTAAATAGTTCTTTAAACTGTATCTACATTTAACCCACAATTATGGTTCCATCACCAGGGAACTCATAATGTGGAACTTCAAGGTTAAGAGGCGCAGGTCCTTTTCGAATACGGCCAGACGAGTCATAATGTGAACCGTGACACGGGCAGTAATAACCACCAAAATCACCTGCACAAGAACAAGTCAAATTATTAATTAGCTCCCAATGAAGATACAAAGATATGAAGTGAATTAAAACGCAGTGTTAGTAGGTGAACATAGTGTTCTAAATATGCTTGCTCATAACCAAACCATAAAAGCATGCAGTTCTATAATGTAAACACTCTGCAACAAACTCATGCACTTAATATCCACTAAATCCTAGGGTGGAAAAGATGTACGTGTACAGCTGATATCATAAGTCCAATCAATTCCATTTTCCTTTTACTTATCCACATGTGGCTTTTCACTACCTTCCATTAATTACAAATACAGTAAAGCCTCTCAAGTTGGACACCCCTTTTGCTGCAAGTTGGACAGGTTCATGCACTTAGCTTCGATGCTTTTCAGGAAAACTTTTTCAGTTACATATTTTGTTATTTTGAATTTCTGACTGTTGAATGCCTCCTCTCTGGAGGATTATCTTATGGACATTAAAACCATAATTGGAAAGTATTGCAAGTGTTTAACTATTCTTTTGCTGAACCCTTAACTGGTCGACAGTACTGCAGAAGACACAGTTTTAACTCCACTTGCATTTGAGTTCAGACTGTGTTAACAGAAATGGAATTTTTCTCTTTGCGATGGGGAAGCGAAAATTGGTGGAATAAACTTTAGAAAATGTTATTGAGGCTGGGGTGTAATGTCCAATGCATGGGAATGGACTTCAAAAGATTATTATCAATACTATTGTCATTAATTCTTAATTAAAGTAAGCCTACAGTGGTTAGTTTATGTAAGTAAATAGATTATATTGTCATTAGACCACAATCTGATTTCTCTATTTCCCTATATCTTGGACACATTTTCGTGGAACCCCAAGTGTCCAACTTAGAGAGGTTTTACTGTACTTATGCCAGATGTCTATTACGCAGACACACCAGTATACCTACACACTTCGAAAAAAACATAAATCAATGTTGATGACTTTTCAAAGACACGTATCTACTATCACAGGACAACTAAGATGAAGAGATGATACTTCCCTTGGGACACCCACGTTCCTTGGTAGATAAATTGGGAACGTTCACTAATGTTTACGACTTATCTGCGACTAAATTCTACAGCAAAACTAAGGCGAAGAGTATTCTTCACATCAACATCCATGTTCACAGATAGACAAATTTGGAAAGACTAACACTGATGCTTAGGTCAAATTTATAAGATTGAGTCATGATGTTAGCACAAAAACTCATTTAAAGTGTGCAGATTTAAATTATTGAACTACGTGTTTAAAAATGTCCCTGTGGAAATCATATGAAGAGCAACTGGAAATGGATACCGAAATATGTGGATTGTAATATTCGAATGCGTGATTATCATCTGTCTATGACGCATACAAAGTCTAGTAATTTTTGTCAGTGAATAAAAAGCAATCCTCAGTATTATCATCCATGGCGAGACAAATGAGATCTGTGGTTCAAGCTCAGTCTTTTGGACATCTCTTTAAAAATGACAGGTCTGGAAACAGCTCTTTCAGGCACTAATATACTAATACATATTTTATGTAAGTAAATGGTATACCACAAGAAACAAAAATGCTTCTGCATACAAAATCAGACAACATTCGAATTTGAACACGAACCCATTAAATCAAAATGTCAATAACAAATCACAAAAAAAAAATAAAAAATTGTTTCCTTTGCAGAAATGATAAAGCGCTAATATGGATGATGACGATAACTGACTTTTGCTTGTTAATAAAAGTTACTGGACTTGTGTATTCTTTACAGACAAACATCTGCATCTGCTTTTGAACATCACAATCTATAGAACTGCACAGTTTGAATCAATATTTGTGTGTGTACAGCAACAACCCAATTCAATTCTTCATTATTGTGCTGCATCAACAGCCAGAAGGCCACTTACAGACCCTCCCAAAGTCCAGCCCCATTGTCCTTGTCGTGGGAGGGGGCAGCGTCAAGTAGAGGACTGAAATAAATACCAAAGTCAAAGCGTGAACTGTACCTGCATTTGCAATAGGCACACAGCCCAAATGCGTGCACACACCAATGATCACTAGCCACTCAGCTTCTTGCACTCTGTCAGCGTCATGTTGAGGGTCACGGAGAGACGGTACGTCAACACTCCTCTCTGTCTGAATTTCACTTGGTGTTCTACACAACAATAATTCAGAGTTGGAATTCCAGTGAGACAAGTAGGATTTTGATCTGGCAGAAATTTACCAATGTTCAGGGTGATCCACCAACATTCTGGTGATGGAGGCAGCAAGGAGCTCTGAAATGTCAGTAAATTTCTACCATACTACACAGTGATTATGGATCACCGAAATGATGCTGCCAAAGCAAGGAACCATGAAACACTGGTAAAATTCTACCAGATTACATGGCACTAATATCCAAAGACAGCCATCTCCCAGTAGGACAGTATATAACACCACTAATACGGTACACAGCCTTTAAACATGCAGGGCATTCCACGTCAAAACAACGGAGGAATGTGCAAAATTCAACAGATTTTAATAAACTTTGGTGAGGTACGACCATTCACAGAAATGAGATACCATCCCACAACTCAGGCCTGTAGGTGTAGATAGTCCGTTGTTAATTCATATTTGAATTTATAAAAAACATCACTTTATGGCATTACCACGTGTTTTTGAACTGTTGTAACTCTGTTCCTAATTGTGATGGTTCAAATTAGTCCCATCATGTTTGAACTCTGACCTTTGATTTCTCAAGGTTTAAAAAATGTTTCATATGCACTGTTCAGATTTCAGGTTGGAAATGCCGTGAGTACAGATAGTATAAAATTGTACATCCAGGCACGTGATAGAAACTGAAGTAATATTGTATGACAAACATTTTACAAATAAAGTTTCATGCTGAAATAAATTCTGTTGGCTTTAAGCAGTTCACTGCTGGAATTTGTGTGTTGCTGACATGTTTTCAGGATGTCACATTACAGATGTGTCTTATTCACCTTCATTAACAACGCTGATTCCTGAATTCACAAAATAATACCTGAATAAGATGGAAAAATGTATGACGGAGAATGACCACTGACGATGAGGATTTTTTTAAGTTCTTCAGTGATTTCATTTGTAGACAGTACATATCTCATCAAAAGTTACAATAACACATAGCAAACATTTATATTTTAAATGCCATTTTGCTTGGATTCCACAATTTTTACTGTGGAAAGTTGAGATTTAAAAAAATGTCCTGATTCATACTGAGCAGCTGACACATCTGAGAAAAGAATTACGTTAGATATAATGACATTTGCAAACTTGTACTTTAGGAACTGTATCAAATAACACTGGAAGAGATAGCTAAGTGTTGCGTTAAGCTTTAGACAACTTGAGATAACGATCAAATTGTTGTGAACAGAAACCATTCTAGTGGATTTGCTGAAGTAGATGGGAAAGAAATGGATTGTATATTATTTAAGTGAAAATCCTGAGTTTCAACATGCAAAACAAGTTATTTTCCTCAAAATCACATAACACAATAACCTCTCCCTGCTGTACAATACATTTCAGCTGTTTTAAGAATGCCACTGAACTGGAATGATGAATTGAAACACTCAAACTTTTCAAACTGTAAGTTAATAAAATTCCACAGCCTTTACCTGTGTCTGATAAACAATGGCTTGCCACGCCACTTAAAGGTAACACTCTTGCCTTCAGGTATGTCACCCAGTTTGACCTCAATCTTTGCAAGTGCGAGGACATCTGCAGTTGCACTCATTGAACTTATAAATTCACCCACTAATGTTTTGGCTGCATATGCTCCAACAACAGCACCACCTAAGAAAATCAGACCATGTCACAGGCACAACATGAGATTAATGCATGGGTACACAGCTGCTCTCACCCCCCATCCACAGCACTCCCAAATGCACGTAGTACCCTGCCAAATTTCTCAATTAAACCTAACCATAAGATCATTCCAGAAAGTAGAAATACTTGCAGGACTTAAAAAATGTTTCTCATTTCTTGTGTTCCATGTTGGCACCGTCACTCCATCCGATATAGCTCATTCTTATTCAGCATAGCTAGTTATGTCATAATGCAGTGAAAGCTTCAAAGGAGGGAGTTGGCAGGCTTATTGACTGACAGAGCTAATATTAAATAAGTACCTGCAAGTTATCACAAAAAGTGAATTCACTTTGTTATCACTTATGAAACTAGCACATTACTGATGTGTGTCCTCAGTAAGATAATTTGGATACTGAAGGCAGTGTGGTCACTTTTCATTTAAAGTTCTCCTTGTATAGTTCTACAAGTCACTACTAGTAAATATAACTCTCTTCTATGCCACAACAAGTACAATTTTATACACCATCAAGTACGGGAAAGCTAGCAATATTATATTCATAAAGTTTTCAGGGCAAACTAATTATCAACCAACCTCCAACAACAAGATATGAGAAGGATTTACGTGCATCTTCACTTCTTCTAGTGACTGCAGTAATATCTTGTACATCTTTCCTTCTATATGCAGAAAAATCTGGAATCTGTATATCCGTATGAGCAAATCTTACTTGCGTTGTCACTGAAATAAAACAAACCGCATGGTTAGGTGTAAAATAAGATCCAACTTGCAACATCAAACCACACTATGCATTACCTTGATGAGTTAAATATCAGATTACATTCCTAGAACTTGTTCACATTTGTTGGCTTACTTTTTCCAAATGAAATGTCCAACAGATTTAGATCGAACTGAATTTTATAAATACGAATTAAGTTACAGGTGTAAACATCAATGCAATTTCAGGACTAACTGTAACCATCATAAAAGGTCATACCAAACAAGCCAAGTACTTTGTGAAAAAGTCTTATGGAACATGTGAATTTATAGAACAAATTCTGCATATACCTCCTGGACCAGACAATGCTCGGACTGGAGCAGAAGGTAAGGAATTACTTAAGGAAAAACTTGTGAGCAATTCTAAAGCTGGTGGAACGACAATCTTCACTGGTGATGGAACAGCAGGGTTCAGCTGCTTTATGTGAGACGCAACAGCCTGTGTTGACGCTTTCAAGTATGGTGCCAAGTTCGCAGACCTGGAAACTATGTTAATCATCTTTTAAAAATATGTCCTCGACGAGTCCTAACCAAATATATACATAAACTTGCAAATGGTGACCACTTCTGACTAATGAGTAGGATAAAAGAAGCAAGAACTGTGTTTTGGATTTCGTCCGCCAGGGAGTTATGAAAACTTTTTGAGTCGAAGATTTTATAATAAATCGTATTTTAATGTCTTCAAGTTCTCTTTAATGCTGTTCATTTATTTATTTTTGAAAAATATATTAATATTATCTTGAAAACAATACATACACTATGCTATGTGAAAAGAGCAAGAAAATGGAGCTAAAGTTCTATTAAATTTCTGAGGAATGTATGCTTTATCCTCCATACCACACACAGATAATACATGGATTTGTGGTGTATTCTATGGATATTACCAACATAACATATGTCCTACTGATTCCAGCAGTAGCCTGTTGTTATACCAATTCTTTTCGTATACGTTTTAGATATTGAGTTATTTATAAATACCAAATGAACCTATATTGGATATTGTTTTAACGCTCGTCACGTGAATTACAATAATACAATTATTGTAGTAGTATATGAAATACAATTTAAAGTACTACTTAAAGGCTCATTCGCGATAGTTACAGGTTTACACATAGCTTGTTAAATTGGTGATGCATGAATCATGTCAAAATGTATAACTTCGGCTTTCGGGTGAGAGCCGTGTCGTATGTTCAGTGTTAACATTACGGCAAACATCCCAGTTATCATTTTCATGGTATGCATGAGGTGGGAAAATCAACCATAAAGCAAAGGGCGGTTATACCATTCTTGCATCAGCAGTTTTGTCACTATGATACATAAACCGCGCACTACCGTCTGCCTTGAAGTGGACGGAGTCAGTTTCGACCACCTAACGTTAACTACGAGGCGTCCCAGGGTTTTGTCATTTGATAGCTTGCGCCATTTGACAGTGACGTGCACCATGCAAATAGAACGTCACAGCTCACATGCCTAAAACTTCCGACCTTTTAAGAAAAGGAACCACAATGGAGACCTTTCGTTTCAACCTGTATATGGTGAATGTCGCTCTTCTATATCACGACTTTAAATCACTTATTTAATGCGAAGTACCAATTAAATTATTTAAAGTCATTACTAACAACCTCAAAATGAATAATTCGGGCTTTGTAAAGAGAAAAAATAAACAGGAATGTTTGCAGCAAAAAGTAGCATTTGTTAATATTTAAACTAATATTTATGGAGAATATATCATGAGAAAAAGTCTGGAGGGTTGGAATGGTGGAGTTAAAGTTGGGGGGTGACAAATCAACAACCTGAGATTTGCTGATGACACCACACTTTGTGCAGAATCAGAAGCTGAAATGAAAGAACTGTTGGAGATGGTTGAGGAGGAAAGTGAGAAGCTTGGCTTATCAATTAATAAGGAAAAGACAAAGATTATGAAAATATACAGAGCTGAGTCCCTGCCACAAACGGACTTACTGCCAGAGTATGAAAAAAGTGGGTCGTTTTATCTATCTAGGTTCCATGGTTGGAAAAGGTAGTGGCTCTACTGAGGAAATACGTCGAAGAATAGTACTAGCTAGAGATGCTGTATCAAAACCGACTGTCATTTGGAAGGATCGCAGTATAAGTAGACGCACTAAAACTGAGACTGTTGAAGACTCTGGTGTTTCCAATTTTCCTGTATGGTGCGGAAACGTGGACAATTAAGGCAGAAGCCAGAAGAATCGAATCTTTTGAGATGTGGGCATACAGGAGGATGCTGAGAGTATCATGGATGGAGAAAAGAACCAATAACTCGATACTCAACAAACTCGATGTGCAGAAGAGACTGCCCTCCATATGCTATCAGTGATTCCTATAGTTCTTTGGGCATATTGTATGGCAACAGGAAAAAATTGTCCAGGTAAAGGTTGAAGGGAAAAGATTGCGCAGAAAATCCCCAAGGCAATGGGTGGACCAGGTGGAAGAGAAATCGAATCTGCCACTGGGCCTCCTACTCAGAGAGGTAGAAGATCGGGACCGACAAAGACAGATTGTGGAACGTGCCTAATGATGGGTCACCAACTTTCAACATTGAAAGCTGGACTGATGATGAAGATGGGACTAGTGTCAGCTGCATACTGCAAATTTAAACACAGTAATATTTTTGAAATAAGGGGAAAAGGGGCGGAGATGCACAGCGCTCATCAGCTTGATCTTCACCCCATGCGAGAACTTGCAAATATAGTTCCTACAGCAGACACTACTCACACAAAAGGCATACGTTATTTAAAACATCACTATTTATGCTCAACAGGGATCCAAAGTAGTATGAAATGGATTGCTGGGTTTTGATCTGTTACCCTCTGCATCCAGACTGGTGGGGGTCAACTAGCCTCCTGGGGATCTATTGCTCAGAGGCAAAGCAACTTGTGCAATTTAGTGCTAAAGTCAACAGTGGAGCTACACCTACATTACTCTGTATTCATAGTGTGATGCTTAATAAGTACCAGGGACATTACCTCCACCATTTTTTTTAGCTGTCCCGCTACATGCCATACAGGCGCTTGGGGGGAGTGGAGGTATAGCTAATACTCTTTCTTGACCTCAGCACTGGATGGGGGTGAGTGGTCAGCATCACGCCCTGACCTCCACTATTTACCCACAAATTATGTGACATTAAGTAACAAGTATGATTAGTTAGTAATCAATAAACTAAAACATTTCACAAGGTCCCCACATTCCTAAAAACTGCCAATAAAATCTGTCTACCTTTAAGAGCTCCATTGCGACACAACATTATTTGACATCTGTGGTGCTCCTACCTTATGTTATAGAATTACTAAATTGGCATAACAGGGAACTAAAAGTAAAAATATTACACCATGTGAAGGGATCCAACGGAATGATATTCATACAAAATTCAATGAAAATTGATCAGTTTGTATCTACATTAATGATGCCTGCAGTTGAATCAGGAGAAACACTGATGAATACAAACACACATGCTGTTTGTACTTCTAATAAGTGTATTGATAATTTTTCAAAGGGTATGATGGTGCTGCAACACAAAACAAATAAGTATGGACGATATTAGCAACAAATTTAGTTTTTTAGTAATCTGTGAAATCTTTCAAACTGAATTTTCAAACATCCATTTTGTTGTATTACAGTAATTATTACATGTGTGTGCAAATTACGTTCCACCAAATGTATGTAAGGCATGATCACCATGAGCATAACATCCTAGTACAAAGCAACACAACTATCTGATACCAAACATTAAAAAACCACATTTTAACAAGAAAATGTTCTAAAAACAGTTTATGCTCACTCCATTTCTTTTTTTGTATTTTTAATCATGTCTTCATTATTTCATATTAATATCAATTCAAAAATTTCTTAACCTGTATTTGTGTCCAATAAATCATCACAAAGTCATAACAAAACAAATATTGACCACTGATAACAAGGTGAAACAAAAAATGACAAGAAAACAAAACTGAAATATTTTTGACAGCTAATAAAATTTTCCACTTCAACAATCAACCCATTTTCACATACTACATATGGTTCTGCAAGAGCTTATTGAATAATTACTGGAATGAAACACCACACTAGTTCAACGTGTTTCCTCCAGGAATTATCCTGATACACGATCGGTACGAAAAGGCACCGAAAGCTCCATGCATTGCAGACATATCTCGACTACCAAATGTGCATCACTTGTTCAGGTACATCACTCATAGCTTTTGTGTTATGGCTAAAACCAGTTTAAGACCTGAGAATCGTAGGGAAGTCAGCCTTGATTTCGTGGGAAACCCATTTGTAAAGGCAAATGAATTACTAAGTTCCTTGCACTTATCACAGATTAATCAAGAACGCAGTGTAAGTGGAAACAGTTCCACTGTGAGGTAGATACTAAAAAGATGAGTTACATAATTTAATTTAAAATAAAAATATTATTCCAGAACTCTGATGGCACCTGTATGTGGCAAAATGGGACTGTGACTACATGAAGCATGTTGCACAACTATTCATGAAAAGGAATTAGACTACTCAAACCAGAAACACACACCAGTGGGGTGAGGACCTGGCTGAACCTGGCAACACTAAAAATGACGAAAGTCTTACTGAAGAAGAGTATCAGACACTTCCTTATACCTGTTTTAGGACAGGGGGGTTTCTTATTCCTGAGAACAAAATTCATCCATAAGACATGACAAAATAAAAAAAAATAGAAGTTTAATGTGTTTAACATTCTGCCACTAGATGAATAAGTTGAAAAGTTCATCTAACTGACATTTCAGATACATTATAGCAACTTCCTTTAATTTTAAGTTCCTGTCAAGTTTACCCATAGCCATATATCATATTATGCCTACTGAAGAATGTGAACTGTAATCATCATAACAAATTTAACCCAAAAGCTACACTCATGAGATATGGCTGTAATGAACGTAACATTTCAAATTCCTCTCTCGCACCCTTGCTACACCAACTACAACCATAACGTAACCTGAGAAACACATCATCACATGATCTAAACCAGTCAGTATAAATACTTAACCTACCATCTGCAAACAACCCAATCTTTGTTATTTTCCTGACCTAACTTTGTTAACATCTGTAGATATCACAATATCCTCAGGCAAGATGTGAACAGTTTTGCAAAAAGCATGTACAGCAGATTCCAAACAATAAATATTTGTGGGCCTTCCCCTTTTGCCTAACATGTGAATACTTATTTTTATACTGCATTACTTGCCCCTATTAGAAGCATGATGAAAAGGTGAGTTACACTCAACAGTCAGTAAAACTAGCTATGAAAAAAGGACAATGTGACTCGACAGTCTAGAATTTGATAAGAAGTATGAAAACAAATTATACCCAATATTTGTAATGCACAATAAATATTCTCAAATCAACAGCGGTTTGGAACTAAATCTATAAAACCATCTGAAAACTTTCCTCTTATATGAAATGTGTCAATGGGAATATGATTGTGCTTCAAATTGAAGTGATTCAGCAAACCACACAAAATTTGTATCATAGAGTGAATGATACAAATGCACGTATATTGTGAAATATTTTTGGAAACAAAACATTTCCACAATCGTCCACTTGTAGGAAATGAGAACGTTTTGATTCATTCTCTGTATTTCAATTCATAAGATTAAAATACAAACTGTTCACATAACCTTTCATGCATTAATTACTCCAAAGATTAAAAAACATGCAAGTTTTGCTGAAGCCACTTCAATCTCACATGCTCGATCCCCACAGTAAAACAATTGTAACTCACCTTTAATAAAATGTTTAATTAGTCCACACAACACTTTTTATCAGGGCTCACCAGGTCCTGAAATCAACTTCAACTACTTGTCACACAGTGCTGAAATCTGTAACATTTTTACCAGTCTCTGATTTCATACAGCCAAGATAGGACACAACACAACACATAACAGTACTTTTAAATACACAGAATGTCACAAAAGTCTATCAGCATGAAACTACAACACTAAATTTACTAATAATCTATGTAAATTTGTCTCACACAGAAGAATTAGTGACATTCTTACATTACAAAGAGTTAAAGCAATTAACAACTTCCTAGAATGTAGAGAAACATAACAGCTATAGTGGTATATCTTTGGGTGATAATGCAGTTTTAGACTGGTAAACTGTCCTGTTAAACAGGCAAAACATCTAATCACATATAGTTCACATTAAATGAAGTTAGATTCAAGCACTGGTTGAGCCACTAACCGAAAGCTTCCAATACAGAACCATGTCTCACTGGCCAGACCTTCAGAAAGGAGAATGGACAGCTGACAATGTTTCTGTATGTGTAACATACTGGAACCCACTGCTTAAATTATGTTAACGTGGTCAATAAAGGATAAAATATAGTTTCCGATGCTGATGGACTTGCACTACATTACAGAAAACCACTTAGTGGCATATATTGATACACTAAAATAACCTGAAGTGGTAGAGGTAAAGAATGTCATCACTGAAAAACATTCACAATCTGATGAAGCATAAAAATTAAAGTTTCATCAAGTGAAACAATTTTTACCACAAGATCAACGGACAACATTAATTTTTGTTTCTAGTAACTTAGAAAGGTTGACTTTTTTTGTACTGTTTAATGTATTACAACATACTAGCCATCCAATCATGAAATGACATTGTAAATAAACCAAAATGGCAATATTACTTTATCTTGCACAGCAAGCCAACCCTTTTATGTTACATGCATAGAGATTTAGAACACTAACCAACCCCCTAGCCTACAAAGTAAACACTATCTTGGGCTTGCACAATATCTACACACTTTCAGCTACAAACATCAACATTTAGCCACTTCACTGCAGAGCCTGAAAGCACATTTCTTGTCTTCAAAGACAAGAATAGTAGACATAAAATATACTTAGAACATTAAAGAATGTGAATCAAGCAGATTTTGAATCAAGTTATCCCAGGCAAGACGAATCATTGGCTACATCACTGATGATGAACCAGAACGATTCACTGCACTTAGAACTCCAAAATGCCATCTACATGTTTCTCCTTTACAAGTATTCAAAATCACCTGAACAGATACAACTGAAAAGGTTCACAGTTCAATAAAAACAAACAGCACTACAAATATAAAAAAATCTCAATTCATAATTTGAGAATGTACATGTTACCAAATTCCTTCAAAACAATATTAATAGCATCATATGAATGATCAGTGGGTAGACATTGTGCAAAATCTACATCAACATGACCAAACCTGACTGGAAATCCATGAGCATAACCTGAAATGTTCATTATATTCAAATGAATGCAATTAGTAACAATATTATCATCATTTTCCACCCCATCTGGAAAATAATTATATTTAGCCTTGCTGCTGTCTGCAAGACATTTTTGAATGGAAAAAACACTGAAGAGCAGCACATTTCCTACAAAACAGTGAATATAATTTGGTTCACTTTAAAATGCCAAACATTTTAATATTATTTTTGAATTGTTAATGCAAAAACATAACAAATATACAGCTCACGTGGTTTGTACATGAAAGCATTCCAGCTGCAATTTTGTTTTTGTTTCAATGTTTATAAATACAAGGAAAAGTAATCTGATTACATCATTTGCCTATAGTCGATGAATTTAAACTCAGAATTCAATTTCACTTTATGTTAAACATTAAATCAACCACCACAACTGTCCAACCTTAAAACAATTAATTAGCTCCTGAAGACAGGATGATCAACACGTCAAGTTTAGGTTTAAATTAACTGAAAAGAGCGTGAATTTATTTTTAACATTTTCCTGCAAAGTTAGGCACCAAGACAGACACATACAAACAGCACAAGCATCCCTAAAAGTGATGTTGCCCAACAGACAGTGCCAGGTGAAATTCCATGACTGGAAGTGCCTAGTGGAAAACTTCTTGAAGCAAATCAAACTTAAGACAATGACCAGCTGCTGTTGCACATTCAAAAGGACTGTAACACACCTGGTACACAGAATACCAAGAAAATAGTACGTTCGCCATATTGCCAACGTTATCTGAATTTACCGATAAGAAAACTCGTCTCGAACAATGTCGCTACTGATGGCTAAGCCAAGAGCTGTGGCAACATGCTCTATGATTATTTTGTTCCAGGCAGAACTGTCTTTTAAAGGAAAGAAGATGGGTCATTTCTGGAAATTACCACCTTCTAAAACTTAATTTGGTAATGAAGTAGAGAAACATGATGTGCAAAAACAAACACACATCAGCCTTAAAACCCTTCACGCAGTAATGTACACAAATATTACAAGAACCAACTACTTTTACTCGTGAATTGTTGGTCTTTGTACAAGTGGTGTGCAGTGGTGATGTAGCTGCATTGGCAAACAAGTCACCAATGAAGCCAAATCAAGGATGCACATCACATATACAACGGACAACAAGGAAAACAAACGAACCAACTGCAATAACTAAGGGGGTTGTGAGATTAATGATAATTTACAACAAGAGGAAGTGAAACAGTGCATCAAACATGTGGAAGAGATAAAAGTTGTATGAAGACATACTGGCATAGTAATATTAACA
This sequence comes from Zootermopsis nevadensis, assembly GCF_977971745.1. NCBI lineage: Eukaryota > Metazoa > Arthropoda > Insecta > Blattodea > Termopsidae > Zootermopsis > Zootermopsis nevadensis. Next base: position 210,171 of record NW_028259134.1, on the reverse strand, counting down.
TTAAGGTGGGGACTGGACAACGTTGTGGAATACATAAATTTGGTGTAATGTGCATGTGTTAAGCCAGTACTGTATATCATATAATGTGCAGTACTACCTCAACATATTTAAATGTAATTTTAATGTTTTATACAACTGACTCAGTTGATGTTTATTTTGACTCTATGGTCACAGTAAATTTATTATGTATTTTTTAAACAAATACATATGTAAACACCAAAGCACTGATAATGGCCCTACAGCAGCCATTTGGTGATGTAAATAAAAGCAAGCAAATAATGAATCACTGTAGTTGGTCCTCATAATATCTGTAAACACACATAATTTATAACATTTATAAAAAAAATCGAGATAAAATGGCCTACTGCAATCTCAATCATAAGGCCTCTAAAATCACCATTTTCCAAAAGATGTGAAAATTAATAGAATGTTTTTCTCATAATACTGTAAGTGAATGCTAAACTAAAACTCCAAGAAATATTAATGAAAGTTGTGCTATACTATAAACATTAAAATGCTACCAAATGCACCAATTATCTTTTCATTAACACCTTAAAAGATAAAAGATGTAAATAGCAGTGCAACTGGCCACGTCAAACTTTTGAAAGCTAATTACGTGAAGTTATTAATCCAATGCTTCATTTGGAAGTGTCTTGAGATATTAACAGTTTTTATAACCTTCGTACTTGTAAAACAGATGTCACTCTAAATTACACAGGCAATTCCCCCCCAAGTTTACACCTGGAAATATATGCCATTTACTGAAACAGTTATCATAGTATGCTAGATGAACACAGCATTTTATGAAATCCCACACTATTCTAAGGTAACCCACCACTTCCTGCAAACAAAAAGCTTAATGCGACAAGACCTAGGTACTGTACCCAACTGTCTTAATTGAATATGCATTTCCAATGTATTCCATTTTCAATCAGTGCAAACATTGATAAAATTTAGACAGCAAGATCAAATACTTCACAAAATGTACGAACAACCTTTATGCCACTATCTGAAATATTAAAAACATTAATTTGTAACCAATAGCAAACGACAAAGTCCACATACATGAAATTTTGATATCATAAAATTCATATGTAACACTCTGCAAGATATACACTAAAAATAACAAAACAATTAAAATATGGTACTATAACATATGATGCAAGTTTATACATTCCACAGCACCAAAGCGCATCCTTCATCTAATTACTGCACCCTTACCACACACAAGTCTGTACTGCTTTGGCAAAATACCAAATAAAGCAGATTTTATTTAGGGTTCTTGAAATTAGCACAAATCAAACATAGAACACCATCCCTAAGAAACAAGTAGTTACATGTAAATCACTGACACATTTAAGACCACAATCAGCAATCTTTATATTCTCTATGTTCTTCAGAGCATTTTAAGCAGACCTTTATGAAAATCCTGCCCTCATCTTATCTTTTATTCAAATGTACTATGAGGAAAGGTAATTAGCAATTCTGCCTTACAAAATGAAGACAAATATTTAATAACACCCAAATCAATGCCTTTCAATACTAATGAGCAGAAAAGTATCACTTTCTTGTTATATACGTAAATATTCATCAGTTATTCAGAAGACAGCTTTACACAATTTTCTTGAAATATTAAGAATAGATTTCCCTTTCTTGAATGTTAACTATTCAATCTGTAGCAGAAGAATTAATGATTAAAAATGTATGCTGCTGGCAGCGTAGGATGCACCAACATCACCAGAAACACACGTTTTGAATTTCCTGAGAAAACAATATTTTTTAGAAGCTGTACTATGCAATGTGACATCACCTAATGATACATGTCATTTATACCACTGGTGGCCTATAAATATCAGTGTTAGCACTGATACCAAAAATTACAGTCAGGTACCCAAACTACAATGCAGAGAAACTGGATATCAATTCATTTCAAGAAAATGTTAAACTTTGTGTTTGAGTGTTTTTAAAAATTATATTTCTCACTGGATGTATTTAACTGGTTTACACCTCACAATAAGAGACCAAACAACCCAAATAATTACCATGGGAACAATTCCTTAGGTATTTTGGAATCTTTTCCTATCAGTGAGAATCTTAAGCCAAGAGCTGTAAATTTATAAGAACTTGTTCAAAACAGATTAATATAACAATTTTACTTCTCTCACAAGTACCGAGTTGTTTCACTCGGATGTTGGGGGACAAAACAAAAAATCACATGAAAATTAATTAAAAACCTTTTATGTGTACTATAATCTTCCAAGATCCCGTCATTGGGTTTGTCAGCATGTCAATGAAGGAATATTTAACAGATATGGCCCTGAAAAGAAAGTTGTACATACATGGATGACAGTGACATACAACTTTTATTTTGAAGATTGTCAACTATAAGTCATAAAATACTTGGACCTGTGGTGTTCATTTCTTATGGTATGGTAGCAGCACAACGAGAAACATCGCTCTCATGTTTCTGGGAGCCATGTTTAACAAAGGAGCACAAACATACTGTGGTCTCATATAATCTTGCATGAACACATGGTCTGTGATACTTTAACAGATATTTCCATAACATCACAACATAAAACACTAGGACCTTCCACATGCCCACTTCCAAATATTAGTTGGTAATTTAAAAGTTTACAATGACTGTGGGAGAGAAATTTTACAAACTGTGCCTTGTGTAATATGACTACAATCACGTTGCTTTACAAGGAACCATACAAAAAAGTTTCTAATGTTTCAATTCTGTACTACATAAAAATGCAGACAAAAATTGTACAAGATGATAAGTTTATACATTTCCCATGTATGGTCAAAATATCTCCCACAATACAATGCTGTAGTAAAGTCACAATATTTCATTAACCAACATTTGGTTACGGTGAGCATAGAACATTGCAACAAGTGACTGCCAAACAATGATAACATGTATTGTGGCCAGCAAATTCACAGATCCAAAACACCCAAGAACAACCCAATTAGAAATTCACAAAAAGTCATTCAATAACAATAGCTTTGCTTCATGTCTCACATGTCCTGAAATATTTTTCCACAGAAATGCCAATTTCATTTTACCAATGAGTACATGGCGTTGCAATTATAATGTTGCGGTCTCTGAACACACGCCAGATCTAAGTACGAGTGTTTGGGAACTCCAAACACTGTTCTAATGGACTGTGCATCACAGCTGAAGATCTGCTCCAGTGAAATGATTCTGAACATGATACACATCACACACACTGAGATATTAAATGTTTTGAGACATTATACTCAATTTTATACATAAAATTTTACCATCAAGACGTGAGAGGAATTTCATCCACTCAACCAATGTTTCAGATGGTCTACTTGTTGACTTGGATAAAATTAGACCCCATCTTCAGTTTATGTAATTCACACTCCATTATCGCTATAACAATTAAATTTGTGTAAATATACATGGACTTTTTTGTTATTTTCTACAGTTATGCAGAGCATCAATAATTATGATTATACAACACAATATTACCCATAAACATATAATTCAAATAAAAAAACAAGTACATATATTACATCTGAAACTAAATATACCGGTATAAAAATCACTTCAGATACATAGACAATTATGACTGGGTTCACTCCCTGTGGGAACATGTATTACGATCTTAAAATTTCTTAAAAAGAACAGTAGCTTGATTGTAAAAGTGATTAAATTTGGGGGGAAAAGGAACACACACTCATGTACACACATACACCCACACACACATCCATAATAACGTTAATTATCGTGACAGCATACAACATTGGTGGATGGGACGGGCATGCAAGTCCCCCACAATCACAGGACCGACACAATTTCAAGTGTCACGCCACGAATCGAGGTGCAACACCTTTTGAACAAGTTTGAGCGACTTAAAAATCTCCCTTGGGGAAGAGAAAAATGTATGTACACGGCTAAATGCTCGTATATCGAGCATACTGTACATGCGACCCACCAGGCAGTGGCGGTCGCCCATAATAATATCTGTAGTGTGAATACCCTAGCTAACCTCCTAGTGGCTCGCCACAGCTGAACACTGGGTATCAGAACATGAGGACTGAGTTACAGGTGCAAACTACACTGTTACTTTGTAATGTCGGACTCTGCGAAAAAGATTAGATTATGCATCATAACACACATTTCAATTTTCAACACATATACTGCAGCAAATGTGCACCACACATACTGAATGTAATAATATTAAAGGCCCTTAATTTTGTTTCAAAAAGGTCATCGGTTTGTCTTATGCATTTTGAACTCACAGGTACTAAGATTTTGAATGAGCACACTCTTACCACAGCTGCATGTCGATAACAGTGACAGTCTCTGTTATCAGTGAAAAACAACGTAAGATTGCACACTCTACAGCACGAAAGTCCGACTACAAAGAAACCTGGAGTTTTGCAGGCGATCAGCAAACTAAACATACACACTCACACATGCATACACACATTTTATAACTACTATTTTGCTTAATTTGTACAGCAATATCTTGTACTTGTTCACAGATATATCTGGATATCTGTATTTATTTTAGTGAGGTTTTCTTCTTTACTTATTTACTGACAACTTTCCTTCACACTGCTATAGACAATGGGGGTAAAATGGGAAGCAACACACGGACATGCTGAGAGTTACTGAAACCTGAGTGCTTCAGATGCACAACACTTGGACTTAAAATATCTGGCAGTGCCAACAAGAGAGCTTGTTCAATTGTGGCAAGGAAACACTGTTACTTTCAAACTGAAAGACAGCCGCAGGTACACAAGCATAAGCTTATAATTGATATTTTGAATCAAATTTGTACTTTCATCACCTACCTAGTTCTTATGTAATCAAACATGTTTTAAATTTACCTACAGCAGTGCTTATCAATGCCCCAATACAAGGAAAACAACACACAGATTTAGAGCACTTAATGAAAATGAATCCACAAACACTCGCACTAACACTTGGACCCGGTTGCATTAATGTGGACATCAATATTGCCCTAAAGTGAACGGCAATGCACACACACTGAATAGTGCATTCTCATTAAATAAATCCCTCAAAGAGATTACCTAATGACACAGTACGCATGAGGTAATTAAATGTAATACTACATTAATCCTGTTCTGAGGTAGCACGGTATTTATGCAACTTATTACTACTGCTTGTATTATATACATATGTATATATAAACGAATTCTGGAACTTCCTGAGTAAATTACAGTTACATGATAGGATAAATATGTTGTGGGATTTTAAGATTAAAAATATTTATCTGTGGAGGCTTCAAAATTCACGACAAGGCTGTACAACAGATAATTTATTCTTCAGCAAAGCGACACTGTGTTCATACCAGCCTAGGAAACATCTGTCAATGGCACAAATGCCTATAACTTAATGGTATTTGCTTAATATACTATGGTATGGGCTGTAGTTAAAATACATATGGGTTCTGCTTCAGAACCCGTATGTTGAAACTCAGCATAAAGCACAGACACAATAGTTCAACTGTGTGCAATATGAGGTAGAAGGTAGCCTTGCACTATTGCATCTGGCTTCACTGAGCCCTGAGACAGAAAGCAAACGAGGTAAAAAAACATGGAGCAAGTGTTTGCAGAATTATTTCATTAAAATACAATGTGGAAAAAACTGGCCAATGTTAACTACAGTGAACCTGAATTGTTATGAGATGTACTAAAAACAAAGTTCTAATAATTTCACATTTCCAAGTTAATCACCAAATTCCACCTTTTCCAATAATACCATTGTAATACTATTTTATCTTCTTCTTCTTCTTTAGCACTACGGCCCTTTCAGGGTAGCCTTGGCTTCTCTTATACTATGTTATAACACAAGTTAAAAACCAACCAAAATTTTCTACAACATTCACAATTCGACGGGACTTAGGTAAACTTTAATTCCCAATTTTGTACTCTGAGGAAAAGTCTCATGCACTTATTCTTCTTTTCCTTTTTGCAAACGTGAATTGCAAATGTATGATCTAAAGTCACTACTGAACATACTACATACTGAATAGTGCAAAAAATGGTTTAGTCCCTGAAATAAATTCCTGAGATTGTTCTGTCAAATGATGCAAAGATAATACAACTAATAACATGCATCAGAACATCAAATTGAAGCAAGTTTAAACAAGCGTGTGGAAACCAATAACCCCAATTCTGAACCATGTGGTACGAAGCCTTATTTTTGTTTCAACTACTATGAGGTTTATTCTTTCAACAGCTGCTCACTACAAACAGTAACTATATGATGGGCCCTACCGTAAAACAAATATATATATACACACACAAATAAAACAGCTTGGACACCCCCTCCATAGCAGCACACAAAAAAATATGAAGGCTTCCTGATCCAACCACCTGAATTACAGCAGAATCTTGAGTTGTTTAAACGCTTTCCACACCTTCCAAAATCAAACAATAACAACACGACAAATACTGTTGTTGAGACAGAGACTACTGTAAGAATAACAACTGAACATCCTACGACGCCAGTCTAAGCAGCAGCAAATGGCACTGCTGTTACAATTAATTCATCTCGCTTCAGTTCTGCTTCCCATTATAACGGGGATAGTCAATGCAACAGCCCAATTGACAAACTCCTTGCCCTTGCCATAACTATAAGTCTCCAAGCATTGCACACTGCGTATTCTCTAGAGATTTAAAGTATAGCAAAAATGTTGGAGTTACTCTAGTTCTTTATGCAAAAATGACTTGACAAATCTCGTAAACCATGTTTTACCCGTTTAGTAGTCAAGCGCAAAGTGCGTCTAATTATGAAATACACGTAACATTCTAATTACAACAAAGAGGCAGTAAAGATAATTTGATGGGTAAAATCATTAGTAAATAAATGACCTGATCACGAAGTGCTTAATATAACCACGACCTTAAGAGCTACTTTTGTTATTTAAACTAATAACCAATTGCCCAAAAAATAAAGAAGCACCAGATAAACCAACATAACCTCTAAAGATTCTCTCAAATATTTCAAACAAAGAATATAGTAAAAAATACTAAACAAGTGCAAAAGTACCCATACACCAATTTCCATCCCCCACATGCATTAAAACAATACATCAAATGCCTTGCAATGCCACATCAGGTTGATTCCAATCAACAGAGGCTGCAACGCAATGTAAGTCATACTCAAACGATAACAAGATCTCTGCACTAAAGTTGGCATGGTGTGTGCCAAAGACACTTGAGTGAGAGAAGCCACTTGGTGGTGGCCTTCTTGTACTGTCAATTTATCATCAAAGGTCTTCACATAAGAATTCTTTACATACAAGAACATAAAAAAAAAAAACCCACACTGAACACTCATCACATAGCACTCTTCCACTCAAACATATCAAGTATAATTGCAATGGTGCATAACACAATGCCAACCCAATTAAACACACAGTATCATAACCAAGTGTCTATAAATAACGCCTATCCTTTGTGCACACTGCCAAATGTGCACGGCCTTCACTCCGGAAGCAACTCCATCACATACTTTGCATCTTACAATATTTTAACAACAATAACAAAACTTTACAGCAAGCAACAAAACTCAATTGGAAATAAAACAATATTAAAATTTTAAGAAGTCAATCCAACTTCAATACACTTACTCAAACAATAAAAAAGTTGCTATGACCCTAAATTCCATGACATCGTACACCGTCCGACTACCTGAGATTGCATAGGGGAAACCTATCATAAATGATGCGAACGTGACTGTGAAATAAGCAATGGCTTTTTCCTCCGTGAGGAAAAGTATCGGTAAAAAGTATCTCCTAGAAAATGCAGTATTTCAAAATGGCTGTATAAAACAAGAGTTTAGCACGCTCGTGATGCTGGGTCCTGAGTTTAGTTACAAACATGTCATGTAATGTATCGCCTCAGATCTGAATCAACACTGCCCAGTTGAAGACAATGACCGACAAATACTGGAATCTAAAATGTGTACAAATAATGAATGCAACTACAACTGTATTTACTGACAAATATCTATATACTAAGGGAAATACATTGACTAGGAGCAGATAGCATTATGAATATAAATATTTCCTTACGTATGTAGAAAACTACTACAGCACAACAGAATATGAAGGGAGGAAGAAAGAGAAACCAAGGATGATAACGCAGCAGGAACAGCAGTTTGGAGGTAATCTAACAGTAGCTTCTGTCGTGCCAACTGTATGACACCGGCTGTAAGTTGTCCTCAAACGATCAGCTCACATATTAAACTTTAAAAATTTCTTTACAAAATAAAATACTTTACAGGCTGTGTATAGCTGTGATTTGGCACTAGGATGTTTTGAACAATTGTCCCTGATTTCCCCTGTTGCATATGGGGTGAGATAAACAAAATATGGTCATCTGCTACTGATTCCTGAGATGTAAAAAGATGTAATCTGTTGCACTTTCAATGACTAGTTTTCTAACAGGAGAGTAACGGTTTTGATGCTGATAATATTCACGTCAAATAAAAACATATATAATAAAATAGTGTGTACAGCTTTTTCGTTGAGTTATTCAGCATACTGTAAATGCCTCAAACTGGGTGACACTTCAGTATTTACTTTCACCACAGGCAACTTACACACATTACCACTTTTATACCTGGCCAAAAAGAAAACACCAAGACTGGGACATTTAGAGTATGAATCAATAACTTTTTTTTTTGCTAAACACACAATAGTACAACTGGTGAAAACCAACTCACAGATTCAACAGCATAATTTCAAGAATTTCTTAAACCTCGAAATATATCAAATTGCTTGCCAGAAACTGTGTTGCCAAACACATTATTACTCCAGAAAACAACCACAAAATTTCACCGCCAATTACCAAAATCTAAAGCCTTTCATTTGAGAGATGGTCTGAGCACCAGCTGTATTCAAACAATTTGTGTTTTGTAGCTTTTCAGTGAGGCACCATCTTAAGATAAAATACTGCCCTCTGGGCATGACGAGAAGACGTGGATAAAAGAGTGAAGTACATAGAGCCCTTGTCTTGACTGTACAAGTTGGAGGTCTTCATATTCATTATGTACAACCTATATCCCACATAAAATCTTGCCTAAACCTCAGAGATAAGAGAGCTACAAGTGTTTGTTCTTACACAGACATCCAGAAAAAAAGTGCTTTAAGAAAGAACAAAAACAAAAACAAAAATCATAATAAAGAAAAATAAGACACACAATAACTTGTTAACAGGACATCGTTCTTGCTTGTCCTTTAACAATGTCATATATATATATATATTTTATATATATAATATTTCTATATATATCAAGTAATAATTATGTATTTATATATAAGATCCTTTGAGGTATTTCTGTTACTATCCTGATTGATTTTGTTTCTCTGTGAAGAACTTCTTTGTGAGGCTTGGCTTCATTTTGCTTACTGGTTGTTGTGGTTGTGAACCTGAGCTTGTGGTTGAAATGCCTTGAGGCTGTACTCCGTCTTGTGCTCACGAGCAATATGCCGCCGCACAGTGTTGTTGCGTGTGAAGGTACGGCTACAAAAGGGGCACGGCACACGTATCCCTTGATGGCGCTGGCGAATGTGAGCACGCAAGTTGGTTTCATACCCGTAAAGTCGCTCGCAGAACGGACATTTGAGTTTCTTACCTGTGGATTAATGGACAGTCACATATTAACAGGCACCACCATGGCTATCTGAATGAAACTCTGGTCCAGTCTAAATGGAAAATAAGTTTAAAAACAAAATATAAAGGATCAATTTGACATGCAAGAATGGAGAGGTCTTTCTAAATATGCTGGTCCTGACATCAGCAATGAATCCTCTTCTGTAACTCATTTTGTGCAGAAATGCAATATTATGAAATCATCCTACAAATAGCACCACAATGTTAAGGTATTTTAGTAATAACAACAAAGATAAAATACGCTTACTGATAGAAGTAGCCATGCCACTGGATAGCAATGTAATACAGAAGAAGTACCAAAAAAAAAATTAAAATAAAAACTCAAAGTATAGAAATTCAGTGAATGTGGAATGCTTTATCCTATGAGTAATCATCAGGGTCATGGGAATTGCGGCTATATAAAAAAAATTAAAAAACGCAACAGGACCCCCCCCCCCCCCAAAAGACGTACTACAAATATTGCACATAATAAGAAAAGTAACTCAAAGCCCGAGTGTTGAGGTTCACCACTGGTTCAAGAGAAGTACCAGGAAAAGAAAAGACAAGACCCATGGTAAGATGATTATACGCCACTGCTTATACATAGTGAAACATTTCTTTTAAACTCCTCCAGTTTTAGTGGCCTGGCAGTGAACTCCTAGACAGATTGGAGCAATTGCCAGAGCATGGCATCCATTTACTGCTGATTCTGCTAATGAACAATATATACAACACTGCAAAGAGAATTAAGTTATGCAAAAATATTTTAAAGCTATTCTGAGATATCTGATTGGATGCTTGATAAAAGTTTCATGAACAGTAGGCATTACAGCATAAAAGTGGCTAACAAACTGTTTACCCCTTCAGAATAAATTTGGTAATATAATATTTTTGTGGAACTTTTAAAACAAACTTATGTACACAAATTTTAACCTAATTACATACACTCCATATTTAAGGAAACACTTTATACTGTCCTTACGAAATGTGACAGGTGCATTTACTTAGTGGTAACAAGAGAGTTAAAATCAGGTACAATTTTGGAAAGCTATATCCTCATGTAAATTTCTGCACTAAGCCTATTTCAAATTGCATTTCTATTGATGTACATCTTGAGAACGCTGCTTTATACGTAGATTAAAACAGAAATAGCTTCTCTACGGCCACATGTGAAATATGTGTACACCACTCCCTTGGACCAGCACAGAAATTAATTAGATGGATGTTCGTGAGCATATCTTTCAAACCCATATCCATTTAAATGTCAATTAATTTGTCATATAGTTTTGTTTCTAATCCTTTTTCTGTGAGATGGAACATAAACAGGTTTTATAACCAACAGAAATGTTCTACCACAGGCAGAAAATACTCTTTCATTGTAACCTGTAGGCCTTGCAAATGCTTCATCATGTCTGAAAGATCATCAGTAATACAGTTCTCAAGCATGACAAGTCTTTCTGTCCATATCCCCAAAACTATATTGCAAAAGAAGGGCTCAGTTTTACAAGTGCAATTTATGAACAAACAAACCTAAATTCATGTGCAACAGTAGAATTGTGCAATTGCTACCCATTTCATCATAATGCACACAAATTCTTGAATTCAATGGCTCTGATTTTATCAAAAGATTACAATGGACTGTAATGCAGTGATAAATATTACAAGCTCTAGCACACATTAAATGGATAGGCATTTGTATGTTAAATACATGGAATTAATTACACTCAATCCATTACAGATTCAGTCTGTGACAATAAGAATGGTGCTTGTGCAGCAGTCTTCACTAAACAAAGACACAGCCATACCCTTCTATATGCGCTGCAACAGAATGAGTACAAAGAACTTCAGGCCAAGCCCAAGGCACTACAACAAAGTATAACATCATACAAACAAAATCAAGAACTCATCTTTCCAAACTACGAATTTGGACTTCAGTGCATTGTAATGTAACACAATACCACACATCACAAAAAACTTTGAACTCAACAGGCACATCATCACAATTTTAATACAACAGATTAATGGAGTGATTGAGTTTTAACTATATTAACTTATTTTAAAATATGTTATGTTACACATAACATTTAATCTTAATTTTAATTTAACTCTAATTCAACAATTAGAGTTCAATTTAACCATAGCTCAGTCACTATAGTGACCGACAACAGACGGGATGATCGGGATTCAATCCCCGACAGGGATGCAGGATCTTTCCTCCAGCCTCTGTATCCAGACCAGCTCTGGCCTTATCCAGCCTCTTGTCCATTGGACAACAGGGTCCTTTGCTGGAGGTAAAGCATAACCAGGGCGTGACGCTGATGACTTGCCCCTATCTAGCGCAGAGGTCAAGAATGAGGAGTTATACCTCCTCCCCCTCTAAGCACCTACATGGCACACAGCAAGACAGCTTTACTTCTTGATTTAACCGATCAAATGAACATGACTTAAGTGTGATACCGTGTGACAAAGGTAAAGAGTATTTTTTTTACATGGTTTTAGACACATTATTCAAGCTTGTATATCAATATTAAAGCATGACATATTTGTGTAGGCAGTTACTTGATGATGGACCATGTGTCTGAAACACGACATTAAAATAAAAATACCTTGACATGTAATTGAATGCTATATCCTGTAATACTGATTTGTTGCGTGAAGACAACCAATGAAAATATTCTTTAATTTTATCAAATTCACAACCTAACCTAACACCATTCTTTGTATTTGGAATCTTCCTCACAGCAAGAGCATGGCAAAGAGTCACACAGTGGCTACTTGTGCTTTTTGGTGCAATATCTTCCAATTGTGCAGTAAAACCACACAATTTTCCAACCATCAATCACACTCGACCTGCACCATTGCCCTGATCATGGAGTTAACAGTGACCTCTGAAACGTTGGTGGACTTCTACCAGAGTACATTCAGGTAGATTTACATCTGGATACATGAAGCACAAATCAGAAATTGTATGACATACTTGTCTATTAATAAAATGTGAGACATCATTCCATACAAATTCTCATACATTTTTATATGCAATTTATGTACGGTTGCTTAACCACTGACTTGACAAGTCAATACACTGACGTAGTTTCTACATTCAAACGGCTTTAATCAGCTCAACTTCACCTTTCTTTTTAATTGTAATACAGAAGTGGACACTGTAATTACTTGTGTTTTCATGTTTTGTGTAGTGGATGCCCGATGAATTTCTCTTCTTAAAAACCCACACTGCCACCGCCTACATTTTGTGTTCTGTGGTTTAGCCCAACATACTACACGTGCCCTCAAATTTTTGTAACAGAACTCGATGAATTTCTTATAAACCTACCTTCAGAAGAACAGATCTGAAAGAAATATGGCATGAGGTTATCTACTGGATTCAAGGGTTCTGCACAGGGTTCAGTGGTGGGCTTTTGCGCACATGGTAATGTATCTGCAAGTTCCACAAAGGCAGGGAAATTTTTTGCACAATGGGAGACTATCAGACTCCGAGCTGTGGACTTGGGTTATACACCATCACAAATTCCCACAACTTAACTTGTGCTGCATATACCAAATTGCCCACTTTACATTCAATTTCTAACGCTAAGCCATCAGATATGAATTTTAAGTATATAGTGCAATAAACCAAAAGCACACCAGGAACTAGACAAAGATCAGAAGTCTGTTCCCTACTCTAAACAGAACACAACTATTATAAAACATTTCAAATGTGAAGAATGCAAAAACCAGGCAAACTACATATAGTATGTAGAAACTACATATAAAGTTCCACAACAGAGAAGTGCATTGCAGCCGTTATTAAATTCCACTATTTCAAATCAGGTCGACTGATTTATATCAATACTGTTGCAAAGCACAACTTCAATCTAGTTAAAAAGACTACAATGCTATTCCCAATAACAACGTAGGAACTCGGTATAGCAAATGTAAATTGCCAATAAAAATCTCCAAAAACGTAACTTTAAGTTACATGTCAGTCATGTAAGAAAAGCGAAGTGAAAGTAGTAAAATCTCAGTCAAGACAGCTGTCTAGCAGAGAAAATACCACACGTAAGTCTCTGCACACTGCAAAACAACTTCATACAGTTTATACAAAATTAGAAAATTTCAAATTAAATCTGCCACTTGCTTGCATGCTACACTGCTCAATCCCATACCAACACAACAGGAGAACTCAACTACTTTACCGTCAGCTGTAGTAATACTGCCCCCTTTATGGACAGCCAGTTTTGTACTTGCACTCGAGTTCCAGGGATTGGATGGAATTATCTCGGGTACTTTGTCAGCGCTCATCTCTTTATATGGTGCAGCATTTGCCACGTGATGGTCTTCTGGGCGGCCGGAGAGCTCGAGTTTCACCCGCAAATCTGCACAAAAAGAGGTTAAACTTGTTCAGAAAAAAATATAAGACATAAATTTACTCAAATATGAAGTAGCCACATACAAGTACTTACAAAATACAAATGATTACAAATTCAGTAATAAGAGCCATTACTAATCACAAAGGAAAAGAATGTGATGAGGGCTGCAGCACACAAAAAGCAAATCCTTTATGTTTTCAGTGGTAAATATAAAACATCCTACTCTATCCAAGTACATGGACAGTTGAAAGCTTGAGATAAATTTATGTAATTGTATTTATATTCTGTTTACCTACTTTATTTATACTGCAAAAAATTAACTCTCCACATTTTATAGCAAATACATCTAAAACTCTTCAGCCTTTAGACAAGACTCAAATATTCATTTTATTCTTTTCCCTATAAACAAGGTGTTAAAATAGAAGTCACTTATAACTATGTATTTTTACTTTTTCTTTTACTCCTAATTCCTTGCATTTAAAAGAAGAAGAAAACATCTGGACTTACTACTCAGTGTAAAACTTCTGGCAAGAAAAATAACACTGTGGCCAAGTACAGATTAATAATTACAGAATTCACACAATTTACAGAATTAATGGTTTGCATTGGTGGTTATCAGGATTCATGACCCATCAGTACATGGGTTCGATCAGGACAGCGACATTTAACGCTCTTGCTGGGACCCCCCTTATTGCGAAATGATGATGAAAGTGGAGTAATTGTTGGGATGCCACGGAGAAACCGGGGAAACCTCTGTGATGCCTGGACCACGGCTTTGCCCAACACAAGTTGTAAATCTGAGCACCGCCGGGAATCGAACCTGGGACCCCAGTATTACAAGCCTAGCATCTAACCGCTAGACCACCGTGGCAGTTAATTCTTAATTCAAGTAAGCCTACAGTGGTTAGTTTACGTAAGTAAATAGATTACATTGTCATTACACCACAATCTGAAAGGATGATTTTTCCCTTTCCCTCTTTCTTGGACACCTCTGAAAGTTGGACACATCTTTGTGGAACAGCAGGTGTCCAACTTAGAGAGGTTTTACTGTATATCTTTTACTGGACAATCAGTTCAAGACTGTCTTGCACCCCACTCTTTTGCAGTTTATATATGCCACAGATGGTAACTGGACTTACCAATCATTTTCAGAATAAGCTATGCTAATCAAGATGTTTCTAGAATGACATTGATAGATCATGCAGTTTGCAGCATAGCCAGAGATTTCCAGAGGCATTGCACACAGCACATTGGCATCAGTGAAGGTGGGAGTGATGGGGGAGGTGTGGCCAGGTAAATAACATCTATCAAAAAGTCCAGAACAATAAGTTTCAAGAATACTTTGTGGCATTAACAGCCTGTTTTAAAATTACCACACCATTTTAATCAAAGAACATTTCTTTCTAAACAGCAATGTCAAACAACATTCACATTTTAAAAGGGGAAAAACACAAATGACACCTTTTTCATATGGTGGTATATGAAAATGTGGTCAACCCTTCTGAACTGTCTTTTGCCTCAAATTAGTTTTTAAGCTGCAATTTTTAAAATATATTCAGAACACACTCCTGACTCCATAACGTCATTTTATCATAATTTGACAACACATATTTATTTCTCTTCCAGTTAGTTATGATGCAGTAAATGATTCAAACTATTTAAACCCTGAAAAGAACCACATCACATGGTGTGAACAGTGCATACCAGCATCTGAAACCCTTCTAAATTAACATATCTACCATCATTTCCTCTGAAACCTGAGACACTTACTATTGGTGAGGAGATAACATGCAAAGTCGTGTCATATATTTAGATGTTCGCTTCAGTTTAGACACTACTTCTGACATACAGTTATTGCTCTGTGTTGTTCTGAACGTATATCCCGTTCAGTTTAATACTTGCTGCACTTTCTGGCTGTTACTTAATGATGATAGCAGATTTACCAGGAAATCAAATAGAACTTCCACTGAATGTTTCTGATAAAAACGAGGTTGTGCAAAATGAAGACTGATGGAAATTATTCCTTGTTATTTGAGACACAGCCGGCCTTTCTGAATAGAAGGCGAATATTGTTTAAATTAAAGAAAATGGTAGTAACAGACAAGTATGTCATTCAGAATGTTTCTCACCTCACTCCAGGCTCAACAAGATATGCTTTTCCTTAAATTCAAGATGAGCCCTGTGTTCAGACTGTTTATTCTGAAGTCAGTTGAAAATATCACACTAATTCAAATATGGAAGGAAATCACTTGAGTGGTATTACTTTGAATGTAATACAGTATTGATTTATGGACGTTAGGTAATAAAAAACAGGCATAGGAGCCAATTGCAAGTTTATGGATTGCACATAAAGGAAGCGGCTGTTTAAAGCCAGCATCTTTAGAAAATATCTGCAATTATGTTTCAGTTATAATCAAAATGGTGTGAACGAAAATTTTCAGTCATTAGAGATCCCTGGAAAAAACTGGTTACAATTCAAGTATGTCACAGCACATAAGCAGCCTGTAGCACTCGGAGATGAGCTGTATTTCAGCAAGTAAGCTTACTATACACATTACTTCAAATTTCTTCATTCATTAATTATCCTGTAAAGTGACACTGTCATAAACCAGAATTACAATAAACCATTTACTGTACAGCATAAAATGTACTTTGAGATAAAACTGACTTGTGCGGAATATTCTGCTGTACAGTGGAAGATAGGCAGCCTGGGACTGCACTTACTTCACGTTACTAATACAAATGCTACTGAACCAACCATATGGATAAGCAAACGCAGCAGTTAATTTAAAGGTTTCTGTGTTTATTTCCTTCGTCTTTATTCAGCGTCAAGGTCTGAGACTACCTCAACACGGGAACACAAAAGAGGTTTCCACGGCAGTGAGTTTTAAGATGGCTTTATTCTGGGTTGTTGCACCATGTAGTCTGGTAGATGTTTACCAACGTTTCGGAGTTTGTTGCTGCCTCCATCATCAGGGCAATGAGTAACTAATCACCCTGATGATGGAGGTAGCAAGGACCTCCGAAGTGTCTGTAAACTTGTTATAACGGTAACCACTGTGATGTATGTTCTTGATTACAGAATTAAGAAAACAACAAAATTATACATACAATTCCTAATATTAACTTTGATACATGGCATGGAAAAACAAAGAAATCGATAGTCAAAGACTGAAACTTGTAAAATACTGATAATGCCAAACTTCTTACCTTCTGGACAGCTACTTCCAGGGTCCACCGATGATCGCCGACTTTCTGGCGCAGCCTTGCTGTTGCCATCAACTTCCACAGCAACAGCTCTGTCATAAGTCACAGTAGTGGCAGCATTGGCAGGGGCATTAGCAGCAGCATTATCTCTGACATCAGGTCCCCCTTCATACCTCAAGAGATGTTGAGACGCGGATGAGCTCGGGGTGTAACCTTTGTCATCAGCCTTCAGGTCAGGATCCTGAGGTTGTTGTGGTAGAGGACGGTATGCCAAGGATATAGGGGAGTGTTTTTCAGATTCGGTAGCAGTACGGGACTTGCTGCCGTCTCGCAGAACTGAGGCACGAACAGCAGAGTCCTGAATAGCTTCGGAAGAACTGCGGTGATGCCTTTTTCGAGGAGACGCGTCATAATGAGTCGGGGGTGGCGCTGAGGCAGGCACACATTGCTCATACGCTGGACGGTAATGGGAAGGGAGCATGTATGGAGACACGACTGCAGAGTATGATGAGGTAGATGGATGATGCTGTCGGAGTTGGTCACCTGAGCCTCCTTCCAAGTTTTCCTTTGTACCACTATTACTGTTGCTATTTATCTTGGTTTGTTTACGACCTGTAGGCGAGTCCAGTTGGCTGTCCTGGCCCAATAAACTGGTATGCTGCCCCTGTACCACAGCAAGCTTCTCATGCTCTACTGACAAGCCTTTGACCTAGTGAATGGAATGAATAACAATGTAAAAAATCAACTTCTATAATAAAATATTATCACTGTTACACATTTATTTTACAACAATGAAAACAACTGGCATACATGTAGCATCTGCTAAATGTAAGCACATATGCACTCTGAGACAATCAACAGATCAAATACAAATTTTTCCAACATGATATCATCACTATAATGTTCAATAACCATCAATTTCATGATTATGATTAACACATTGAAGCCATTAACATAATAAACAAAAGTTTTACACAGTTTTAAGCTCCTACCTGCAAGCATTCTGCAGCCTTCAGGAAACTTGAGAGGCTTTCCTGAGACACATGAACTTCTCCTTTGTACATAAATTCTAATAAGGCGGACATGTTAGATGATGATGTACCATCCAAAATGACCAGCACACTTGGGCAGAGAGGTGCTGTTTCAAATAAATCCTGGAAGTGTTTGCTACATGCTGCCAGGATAAGCCTGTGGGCCTTAAATGTCACACCTACAATGAACAATCCATAAAAATTATTATCCACATTAAAAACCAAGCACTACTTAACAATAATGGCAAAATCATGTAATTCTAACATAAATAATTTACCTTCACAAAATAACGTGACATCTGTTAGACTCTCTGATTTGAATAAATTCCCAAATGCTGTCGCCAAATTGCTGCCAAAACTGTTCCACTTAAGACAAAACTGCTGCTGTGAATCCATTCCAGATGTTGATTGGAATGTATTCGCTGAAAAGTTAAATGGCTGTCAATTCAACTACATATTGTGAATGTCAATGACAGGCATGTCCAATATTAAGATCAGTTGGAAAAACAGGTACGACATAATCAATTAATTTCATCAACATAATCAATGTCATCTTCAATCTGAACCACAAGATATTAACCAGTACCTTTAGCATTTATCCACATATGAAATGCAATTTCCTATCTGTTCCATATGCATGAGTGACATATTCTGAATTGTTATATTTTACGATTGCAATAAAAGTAAGAACATGTCTCAAGCACCTCCTACCATGTGTCATGTACCATGATTGAAATGTAGTGGCCTACAACTGTATTTAACAAAATGCAGTGAATGCACTTACATTCACGGGAATGTAATTATAAGAGACCAAACTATAAACAATATAAATTAAAACTGTAAGATAATGTCACGAATATGATAACGAATTAATCAAAACAAAAACCTACATAATAATCCTCACAAAGCACCACTCAAGGTACGCTCTCCGCCAAATCATTCGCATGCAACCATCTTGACACGATTCATGCAACACCAATTTAACAATCCATGTCCGCTGTATGGAGACACCCGCAAATTTCGCGAATGCGCCGTTAATTAGTATATCTATGCTTTAAATTACATTTCATACGCTACTACAATAATTGTATCATTGTAGTTTACATAAAGAGCGTTAGAATAATACCTGAGATAGGTCCGTTTGCTATTTATAAATAACTTAATTTCTCTAACCCGTACATAAAAAGAAATGTTGGTGTAGGCTACTGCCGGAAACAGTTCTGCATGTACTATGCAAGTTACAGCATCCATTCCGCAATTTACCATTGGAGCTTTAGTTCCATTTCATTGCTTTTCTGACATATCCTACTGTATATATTGTTAGGAATATTACGTGTATATATTTTTTCAACATAAATAAATCCACGGTACGAAAGAGGACTTGAAAACATTCAAATATAATTCCTCCTTCAATGTTCGATTCAGATATTTTTCATAACACCCTGGTGGACAAAATGTAAAATACTAATTTCAGCAATACTTCATATCCTCTCCATTAGTCCTAAAAGTGGTGTCCATTTGCAAGTTTGTGATTATATTCTGGTAGAACTCTTTGGAATCGTAATTTTTCAAGATGAATCACAAAATTTCTAGGTCTGAAAACTTGGCACCATATTTGAATGCAACGATATGGACAGTTGTGGCGCAAATTAAGTCGCTGAGCCGTGTTGTTCTGTCATTAGAATTAGAATTTATTTACGCTCCGTAGATCGATCCTTCATACTACAAGACAATTAATATGAATTATTTGTACACTAAGAATCAGAACAAAATTATAAATGCTTACTTATCACAGCTATTTATTTAAATACAGTTTTAATAATTTTCAATTAAAGTTAATTTACAGATTAGAGTGAGAAGAAAAACAATCTTTCAATGCTGGCTTAAAATACTTTGGAATTTAAAATTGTAATGCTTTTTACAAGAGTACTGAAAATTTTGATTCATGTATTGTG
This sequence comes from Zootermopsis nevadensis, assembly GCF_977971745.1. NCBI lineage: Eukaryota > Metazoa > Arthropoda > Insecta > Blattodea > Termopsidae > Zootermopsis > Zootermopsis nevadensis. The sequence goes on along the minus strand of NW_028259134.1, from coordinate 189,942 downwards.
ATCACCTTCCTGATAACAAGTGAGGTTAGCACTGGGCTGCTGGTGATCATGTTTGTGCCATATATTTATCATGTCGGTCTTTGGAACGTCTATATGTTGTACACAATGAAGTAGAGTAATGAAAGTAGGAATTCATTTGCAGAGCATAGTATATTTAATTTCTTAAAAACTTTAATGCAGTATACTCTTGTTTTAATACCTGTCATTACTCTAATGATTTTCTTTTGGGTGATAAATACTCTTGCTGCCTGTTGTATTTCCCCAGAAGAAAACTACATATGACATGATTGAATTGAAATGGGCAAAGTAAATTAATTTTAATGTATTGTCTACTGTCAACAGTTATGTGACTGTTTTCATGGAAAGCATGCAGAACTTTATTTAGGGATATGCACCATGTGCTTTTTGTACTGTTGTTATCACTTTGTAAACCAAAGAATTTAGTTTCAATACTTCATCAGTTTATAGTTTTTATATAATAATAAGAAGACCAAAGAAAACACCCACAATAGTAATCTACAATCTACAATCAACGAAAAGCTTGCATTAATAAATATAGAATAGTTTTAAATATAAAAACCTGAAGATGATGCTATGACATCGAAACATATAGAAGTATTAAAGCGCAACATTGTAACCTCGAGATAACGATGAATGGCGCAGAATATCAATTTTAAATTAAATTTTAACATCAATATTTAAAAGTTTGTGTATATGACTTGAATAATAAATATATATGTGAACTTCATCAGTTGTTTTATTGTCATAACCTATATTAAAATCGATACATGTTTCATTGCTGTTGTGAACTCCATGAAGTTTCTCTTGTCAAAATTTAAGGTAAGTTCACTGGTTCTGAACTAGTTGTTCAGGTCCTCAAAGGCACCATTAATGGAAAGTAGTTCATATCAAGATGATAAATAATAATACTAGTGTCATCAGCAATAACTGATTGAGAATTTATTATGTGTTGGATCATTGGTATTTAAGTGGAAAAAAACATGATCATGAACTGAACTCCATATTTTACACTGTCCCAGTTGGAAAATGAGTTAAAATGTGAATTAGAAGATTAATTTCAACTTTTTATTTTCTGCTCTTGGGATATGATTTAAACCATTGTCCAGATTTACCTTTTATTCCATAAAAACGTTTGATATTAATATGTAAAGTAGTACCTTGAAAGGTCACAAAATGTTTTACCTACATGCATTTTATCATTAAGGGCACTCAGTATTTCATCTAAGAACTTGTACAAGGCATTGTCACTTGAAGGGCATATTTTTAAATTCAGATTGTTCCTCTTTGATGATACTGTTGGAGTTACAGAAACCGATTACTCATTTACACATAACCTCAAATATTTTGGGAAATGTCAGTAGCAAAATTCATCTGTTGTAGTAGCAGGATTTTTCACGTTTTTATACGGAGGTTTAGCTTTTGAATATTTAAGTTATCCTGGGAAGGTTCCTTTGATAAGTGATTGATTACAGAGCTAACTTAAAGGCACACTAATGAAGATTGAGCATGTATTGAGTAGTGGGGTTGTCACTCACTACTCATAAAAAATGCACACTTCAAAGACAAAGAAACCTACATGGGAGGAGGCCAAGGCTTGACTTAGGGCTGTTGTGCCATAGAAGAAGAAGATGTACTGAGTAATTTTGTTGTTATTCCATCATAACTTAATGAGTTTTTTACTTCAGAGAATTGCATTATTTATTTCATTTGCCATTTTAGGCAAAATATTCTTATCTGCAGGTGTTCTAGGGATTATTTTGGCCATGTATCATATGGCCTCTTGTGTCCTTATTCAGTTTTTCTACAAATAGGGAATAAGTATTGAATGAGTCTGCTGTATAAGTTTAGGATTGTTACAGCACTGTTATTTACATATACTGATGGCCTTTCTTCTGCTGTGGTATGTTTATCCATTTCATCTGTTACAATATTCCAAATAATTCTTTATTAGAATTATTTTCTGGGAAAACTCAACAGACAGCAAGAAAGTTAAGAAAAATATTAGAATAATGGCAGACACTAAAAGGAGAGCCTTATGTAGGGAACTGTTTAAGATGTTTAATATTCTTCCACTAACCAGAAAATTCTTGCTCTCATTATTATCATTTTTAGCGAACAACATAGAAAAATGTCAAACTCAGATATCCAAAATATAAGAACAAGATACAGATATAATCTTCGTGTGCCAAACACAAAACTCAGTAAATATAAAAAAGGAGTTTACTAAACTGGAATTCAGCTATACACTGATATTTCCCCCACTACAAGAAGTCTGAACTGCATGCATACCATTCTTTCCACCCTATACAACAATTTATTTGCTCTGTCTGCAAACTTTGAAAAACCAAACAACTTCTCAGGCATCTTTTCCTTTGTACTTAAGTAGGCTTCATTTGCATTACACAGAATGTAATATCTTGTCCCTGGCACAAAACTGTTTCACTATTTTAGGTGTCAGAATGCAACACTGCCTTGTTTTACATTTGGGCTTGACAAAATCCCATTCTCAGCCACTAATTTCATGGATGCCTGTACCATGTAATTTGAGGCTTTGAACTCTTGTTGAACTTTCCTAATTTACCAGCTCTTTAGAAGAACTGTCAGAATCTTGAGCCTTTTTGATTTATTTTCCAAGGACCACACCTATAATGTTACTGGGAACAACTCATTCTTCAAGTGCCTGAGCACTGCGGGTCCCAATTTTTCATTGGCTTGATCTATAGACATTCGGTAGGACTCCTTGGACAAGGGATCTGCCCGTCGCAAGGCCTCTACCCGTATACAGGACAGCACAATGCAGAAGAACGCGGACAAACATCCATGGCTTGAGTGAGATTCGAACCCACGGTCCCAGCGACTAAGCGGCACAAGGCCCACGCCTCAGACCGCGCGGCCAATGCGGACCCCCTATAATGTTACTGATGCTGAAAACTTGTCTGCAACACACAAATTCCAGCAGCAAACTGCTGAGAAGTGATTTCTCGTACATGAGCATGGACGAGAACTTAATGCAACTTCTTGAACTTTATTTACAAAAAAACATGTTGTGGAATATTATGTTAGTTCCCATCACATGCATAGTTATGCATGTACAATTTTGTAATAGCAAATCCAGCTTGAAAACTGGTGATATATTTGAGTTTAACAATGTGCATAAAAAATACTTTTTTAGAAACCCATGAATCTTCACTTTTTGATAAATTAAAGGCCAACTGTCAAACTAGATGTTACAAATCTGAACTATCTCAATTAGGAACAGATAACATTTTTAAAGATCCAAATTATAAATAAATAAAACCATAACACCTACAGGTTTAAACGTCACGGCCAAGTGGTTAGCTCTCCCACTTCGTATTCAGGAGACCTGGCTATCCTGACTTGGGTTTTTCGTGGTCTCTCCAGGCTGAGATAGTGCCTTAAATTAGGCCACAACTGCTTCTTTCCACATTTTGTCTCGTTCAACGTTATATAGTGTGCACTACTGAAAAAGCGCCATTAAGTAAACAAACTAGTAATGGGGGTGATGCTGCTGGAAATCCTATTCGTCTCGTGCCATCTCGTCCTCTCCATCCAAGGATTGCAGTTTAACACTCCACTGTTTGTTCTTTTCCCTCATACAGCTGATAAGTTACTGACCTCTGGTGGCAGTTGACCTGAGCTTTTACAGCAGGTCTCATGTGACTTACCTCCACCCTTCAACCATTGTTCAGGCATATTTTATCCTACATACTAGTGGGTAAAAAGGCCAGAGGTCACCAAGTGGTCAATGTTTGGGAGCAGATGCTGCTACAGCCTGTGGCTAGGTTATGGGATTAGGGTTGGTGTGAAGATCATCTTTCTAAGTACCAGGTCCCGTGTCTGCATACTTTTCTAATGATTGTGTTGTATTTGCAAAAATACCCAATAAAATTGTACCCTTATACATTATTCTATTACATGTTTTGAAACTTCCATGTGTGTTTCAGTTCTTCTTTGGGATGAACATCAGCATAGCTGATTTATGTACCAGAGACTTGGAGAGGGTTTCACATAGCCTACTTTGATGATGCAAAGATTTATAAAAATAACTGAATTTGTATGACCTCCAAAGTCATCATAAACACAGTGATTAAAAAGTCACCTTATTGGGAATCAAACCCCAGTTGTCTGCACTGTAGACAAACTTGCTACCAACTGAATTGCTGATGACAGTGTAAGTGCATCTACTTGTATGAGACTTGGGAAGAATGTGGAAATATTTTGTATTAAAAAGGAACACTGTAGTGTTGATACCAGATAGTTTGGCCAGGACCGTCCACTGCCATCCTGCAAAACCACACCTGAATTGGAGGGCTTCAGTTGATGGTCACATTTTAAGGTGAATATAACTTGCTGATACACTTTCAAACACAAAAAGAAAAAAACAACAAGAGATTACTGTGACACTTGAGACACTCCACTTCAGTAAATGGGTACAAGGGACTTCAAATATGATGACATTACAGCCATGTCAAAAATTCAATCTGTCATGACCAGTGCAAACAAATGTTAAAATTTATTAAAATAAATATAGTAAGAGCCAGTGTAAATTTAAGTAATTTGTGACATGGCATGAGAGCAAAACGTAAAGTATCTTGGATTATCCACAAACTGGTTACCTACAAGAGCACACTGTAGCTTTCAGATGGCAATGAAGGTTGAGTCATTACAGTACACAGCATTAAGGGTTGTACAGAGTGACTGGAAGTTCACATGACCCACGCAATGTTAAAATATTTATTGATGGTTGCAATTCAATACAATTTAGTTGGCTTAACAAACACACATCACTGTGATTACACAAGAGCCCATGTAACCTGCTTGCACCAGCCCATCAGTTACCTTAAGTCCAAGGATGTCCTTTTCAAAAGTGCAATGAGTGTTCATTGTTCAACACTATGTGGTATCTTGTTCTTACTTAATTTGTCAGAATGCGTTTCCCGATTCTCCTGTGCCAAACAAATCGGTACATCTTGTCTGGTGAACTGTTTCTGGTCACTGCTCAAACTCTTCACCGGGTTGCATCAAATATGAAGAGTGAATGCAAGCAGTGCAGAACGCGGCAGACATTTCCAACACCGAATAATTTTTTTTCTGATTTCAATTAAATTTTTTTTTAAAATGGAACGTGTCAGGAATGGGTTGTGACTTCTTGATCACCCTGTAATACCTTGTTTAGGAAGACACTCATGCCAAACCTACATGGTGTTTCAAACCCAAAGGACTCAACAGTTAACTTCAAAGATCCTTAGATTCATTACAATGGGACAATCTGGTTGCTGAAACAAGAGACTGAGTGAAAAGCAAAACACACACATCAGTACATTAAATGATACATACAGTTTGTAAGCATCTCACTTTTAATCCTGTTCAGTTTTCCCACTGTTTTCTGACAGAGACATCATCATAATTTCGTAACATAATTCCGAGAGTAGCGGCACTATCCAAGACTACGTGATTGCCAAGTCACCACAAACTACAAGCTTGATTAACAGACCATGTGGCAAGTAGCACACCGTACGTACGAGCTCTTATTTCCCTCGCATAACTTACAGTGATTCAGCAATCAGCATAATTCTCCATTTCAATGAGGATCAAAAATTATCTTGTACGCAAGTACATTCTGGTACTGGCATGACATGTTTATGGTGGCAAAATAGTACTCTGCCATGTGCAGGATTGTTTTCCGATTACATCACCAACTGGCTGTCTCTTTAAAGAATGCATCCTGCTGGACAATTCACATTTTCTCCCTTCCTCCACCCCTTCCCTGCCTTAGATCCACATCCTGTTTGTTATAAGGCACAGTATACATATATTTATGCCAAACCTACGTCACGTTTCAAAGCCAAAGGACTCGACAGTTATATATGCCTCTGTCACATATTATGAACAAGCGTCATTTTTATATGAACTTTGAAATAATACTCTAATATAATATAATATTTGTATGTATGAAAAATGAAAGTCAAAAAAATGTTAAACAGAATTAGATATTGTGAGATATCATATTCTCACAGCAGCGAGTATGAAGACAACTATCTTCTGGGGTGCTGTGCTATGTAGTCTGTTGGAAGATTACAGATATTTGAGAAGTGCTTACCGCCTCCATTATCAAGGCAATGTGGCCTCTTCATCCTCATAGCAGAGGCAGTAAGCACTGCTGAAATGTGAATGAACTTCTACCAGGCATGGTGTAGCATCCTAGAAGACACTGCATCTGAGCGATTCAGGAACAAATGAAGTACAAATTTCTTCTGCATACTGCCATGTTTTCAAACGTTCATATACTCATGCTTCAGATATTTCTAGCATGTGCCTGTTTTGTTTCCCAATAAAAGCAACATTTCAGTCAAACTGTATCTGTATGTCTCAAGCGAACGGATTTCAAGTTCTCGCCTCAAGTCTGTGTCAAGTTCTCCAGGAAATATGGCGTTTTTTATGTTTCAGAAATTATTTGTTGAAACTGACTTTCTGGTAGTAAAATAAAACATGTTAGAGAAAAGTGTGACACTGAACTGAATTCTAGGTTAATTACATTTTGTAATGACAAATATGTAATTTTATGAAAATGATATGATTGTATTGTACACTTCCACTTTTTTTAAACAAACCTGAGTTTTCATAAATTGTTATTACTTAGGATAATTAGAAATGTTTTTCTGCATAAGATGATGTACTGAAATCACTCTCTAAATATGCACCGGGAAGCACAGGCTTACTAATACTTACTGAATCTGGATATATCTAAGAAACAGTAACATGTTTTAAACCAACTGATACAACTGTAGGATAATATACACTAATCATTATTATTTCCTACTGTATAATTTATACATACAGTTGATATTAATTTGTACTTACATGCTAAGTGGCTACTTATGTTCTACAGATAATGTATTTTACACAAACTCTTAATAGTTAAAGTAAGGTCCTTCATATTGTGGTCTATAGGGTGGTATGCCATTTTCAACAGTGTGTTGATACGACAACTGACAACACATTTTCCTGAACTGAGAGTAACACTTTTTACAAGCTGAAAACTTTATACAGAATTATAGACTGGGCAGTTTATTAATGTTGAGTGATATCTGTACAACAACTGGAAATGTTTTAAGTACATTTACAATACAATAGGCCCTACAGTTTGATGTCCTATCAGAATAACATTTTTCTTTTTAGCAAGTTTTAAAATTGTAATCTTAAGAGTTGCTCTGCTGTCTAATATTTTTACTTCAAAATTTTGCAATTCTGAATATTAAAAGATGAAAATAGTATGTATACAATGACAAAGAAATTAAACCTGACATTTCATATCAGTTTATTGAATAATTATTATTTTATGGAAGAACACAAACATTCAATGATTTCACTTTGCTAAAATTGTCTGTAACATTTTTTTTATAATTTCTGAAAAGGATTTGGTTACAAATGTAAGTTTCTACTGTCAACTAAAATCTCATACACAAAATGCAATATTTAAAATTAAATTTTTAAAGACTAATATGACTAGATTGTCCCATATAGTAATTATTTAAGAAGTTAATACTTTACAGTGTTAAATCTGCACACATATATATTATCTGTCTTTAATAATTGTCTGGTAATCATAATTTTTTTGGAGACAAGAACAGACAAACAAACAACATTTTGCTTCTGAGTAATGTCTACTAGCTAACTCAAGAATGATTTTATAATTTTAAATCATATTTAGTACAGTTTCGGAATAAGTATACAAATGTCATTTTCATGTAACATTGACCATTAAAGCATAAATAATTTCCAAGGAAGGAAACATTACAACATTACATCATCACAGTTACTGGGTTTGGCAATGGTACAATGAATCTGACTACTTCATACACAGAAAAGGAATCTCATTTTGCTATTTTACTTCAAGAGACAAGATAAAAACTTAACCTCTGCGTTACAACTAGGACTTACAGATTCTCCGAAGTAAGTGACAATTTAAAATAACTTAGCCTTTCTTATAGAAGTACGGTGAAATTCATCCCTTACCAGAATGTGTCCCTACAATGCACAAAGCTTCAGGAAACTAACTTCAGTCAGTATAATGTTGCTGCTTGTGTAGGCTGATGCACAAAGACACTGCAGTTGTGTTTTGGTGCATAATTATATCACTGTAACTTATGAAAAAATCATACTCAGTTGAGTAACCATGCTAGGGTAGAGCAAACTTATGAAATCATAATTTACTAAATATGTCAATATTAAAAACTAAAGCTTCTGATAATTCAGATAATATGGTGTGGACCAGGACACTATAAACTAACGAATGACATGCAATTTTCTTTTAAATAATATCTGAATGAAAACTGATAACAAAAATTTATTATCCAGTTGTAAACAGTTTTACCTCTGCATACAGTTTATCTTCCGTCTTACAGTAATTCATAATAATCACCAATTAATAATATGTTCTCTCACAGATTCATTAGTGTGATTTTATGAAATGGAAATGTATAAATGTAGTGGTTAAAGAACTCTCAAACTTTGGAATATTTCAATTACTATTTAATGACTTTATGTTCGAACTTTACTGAAACCATAATTTAGAGGGGGGGAAAACGTTATTGTGCGAGATTTGAGGTTCTGGTGTTGGTGTTTTGGGTTTCTGTGCCATGTACACTCATAACTAGCTGTCACTGTTCGGAGATACATGTTGCCCTGAAGATGGAGGCAGTATGTTTCTCCAAAATGTTGGCATCTACCTATGAATCTACCTGGCACCAAAATTCAGATTATCATCATGATCAAAATTGGTACTTCCCACAGATGTTTCATTTTAGCAACAATAAACAAAATCACCAGAATAAAATTACTGCCATGCAATATCTGAAATCTGAGGAAGGCCGTGAAGACGTCAGTTATATCATGACTGACATGCAGTGAACTGTTAAGTGTATATATGCAAGAGAAACTGCAATTTCTAATGTCTGTTCATCATATCATTTGTTATCTTAATGACAGTCCCATTCTGGCATCTGACTAAAACACCCTTTGAAGTTGTGTGCACATAAAAATGTTTTATTGTTTTAAAATTAATTTTGAGTTCTGTGTTGCTGCATTTTCTACTTTTTCATGGACTAGAAGAGGGGCAGCGGATTTTTCGTCTAGCCTCTGGTCCAGGCCAGCTCTGGGGCCCACCCAGCCTCCTATCTAATGGGTACCAGCGTCCTTTCCATGGTGTAAAGTGTGGCCAGGGCATGGCGCTGACCACTCACCCCTATCTAGTGCTAAGGTTAAGAGTGAGTAGGAGCTATACCCCCCCACCCGCCTACATGGCGAATAGTGGGACAGTTTTACTTTAGAAGAAAAATCCAGTATATTTTGTAATGCAATATTATTTTTTGCAATTAAATTAAATTAACAGAGTTGAACTGATGCATCATGTGCCTGTATGAAAATTATTAAAATTAAATACTTAAATTACTCTAGAGATTCAAATAATTTGTGTTTGGTAAATTACTGTGCACTTAGTAAGGCATTATTTCCATAGTTAATTACTGAAAATATTTCATACTTCACTTTCCTTCTTACAGATATAAATTATTTCAGTAATGAAGCATGAATTACACAAGGTGAATAAGTACAGTAAAACATACATGAATATGGTAAGAATGGCTTGATGTATGTTTATTTGAGGAAAGTATTGATAACTTAGGAATTTGTCTCTGTCAGGATGTCAGATATTTGAAGAAAATATATGACATAAAATGTGTTTCTTTTCTTATTTGGATTATTCCCCACATCAGTTTTCTACTTCCCTGTATTATATTATTTACATCTTTTAACAAGATAACAAACATCTTTCCACTTTGAGTAAGGAAATTACTTTATTTTTATACATCATGAGATTTTAAATTCACAAATGAGAATATGAAGAGGATGATAAAATATGATGTTTTTAAATTCACTAATTCCACTGCATTTCTCCTTTCTTATTAGGACTCCATGCATTCAGGGATGAGATTATATGCCAGGAACCTTAGTATCCTGTACACTCTATAAAAGGTAGTTCATAGACCTCAAATGGCTTCAGTGGAATATATTAGTACAGAGTATTTACAAGTACTGACAGGCTTCTTCCTTCTTAATAAACAGGAGAAAGGTTGAGGGTGAGATTGCGGATAGCATTGGTGCGGTTTGCACGTGAAGACTTGATAATCTGGATAAACTGACGTAGATGATTTTGGTGTGTAATTCAAAGAATTATTGACAAATTTCACACTACAGAAGGTGAGCTTCCTACTTTACAATCATTGCTACCTGTATCCAAGAAAAAAATTAATTTCAATGGCAAAAAACATGGCTCTTTGGAAAACTAGGGGTTTAGTCTCCTGGTGAAGAAAAGAAAATTTCTCAGCAAAAAGGATGATATTCATGCAGAAATATTGGCAAACTTGAGAAATGTAAGTCATTACAGAAACGATGGGTGCCCTATCATCTACACAAATGAAATGTATAATTCACTCCTCACACAAAAAAGATCATGCCTGGATTGACGATAAGAGCGCAGTTTACTGGTACCTGTTTCCAAAGGACAGAGAGTCGTCATCGTACATGCTGGCAGTGAAAGTTTTGTTAATGTTTAAATTGGGGACAAGATCTGGAGATTATCATCATGAAATAAATTTTGATAACTGTAAAACATGGCTCAAAATAGAGTTAATTCCAAACTTTCTACTAAATCTGGTACTAGCAGTGGACAACACAGCTTACCACAATGTACAACTCGTCTGTCTCCAACTGTCTTCATCCTCATAGCAGAGGCAGTAAGCACTGCTGAAATGTGAATGAACTTCTACCAGGCATGGTGTAGCATCCTAGAAGACACTGCATCTGAGCGATTCAGGAACAAATGAAGTACAAATTTCTTCTGCATACTGCCATGTTTTCAAACGTTCATATACTCATGCTTCAGATATTTCTAGCATGTGCCTGTTTTGTTTCCCAATAAAAGCAACATTTCAGTCAAACTGTATCTGTATGTCTCAAGCGAACGGATTTCAAGTTCTCGCCTCAAGTCTGTGTCAAGTTCTCCAGGAAATATGGCGTTTTTTATGTTTCAGAAATTATTTGTTGAAACTGACTTTCTGGTAGTAAAATAAAACATGTTAGAGAAAAGTGTGACACTGAACTGAATTCTAGGTTAATTACATTTTGTAATGACAAATATGTAATTTTATGAAAATGATATGATTGTATTGTACACTTCCACTTTTTTTAAACAAACCTGAGTTTTCATAAATTGTTATTACTTAGGATAATTAGAAATGTTTTTCTGCATAAGATGATGTACTGAAATCACTCTCTAAATATGCACCGGGAAGCACAGGCTTACTAATACTTACTGAATCTGGATATATCTAAGAAACAGTAACATGTTTTAAACCAACTGATACAACTGTAGGATAATATACACTAATCATTATTATTTCCTACTGTATAATTTATACATACAGTTGATATTAATTTGTACTTACATGCTAAGTGGCTACTTATGTTCTACAGATAATGTATTTTACACAAACTCTTAATAGTTAAAGTAAGGTCCTTCATATTGTGGTCTATAGGGTGGTATGCCATTTTCAACAGTGTGTTGATACGACAACTGACAACACATTTTCCTGAACTGAGAGTAACACTTTTTACAAGCTGAAAACTTTATACAGAATTATAGACTGGGCAGTTTATTAATGTTGAGTGATATCTGTACAACAACTGGAAATGTTTTAAGTACATTTACAATACAATAGGCCCTACAGTTTGATGTCCTATCAGAATAACATTTTTCTTTTTAGCAAGTTTTAAAATTGTAATCTTAAGAGTTGCTCTGCTGTCTAATATTTTTACTTCAAAATTTTGCAATTCTGAATATTAAAAGATGAAAATAGTATGTATACAATGACAAAGAAATTAAACCTGACATTTCATATCAGTTTATTGAATAATTATTATTTTATGGAAGAACACAAACATTCAATGATTTCACTTTGCTAAAATTGTCTGTAACATTTTTTTTATAATTTCTGAAAAGGATTTGGTTACAAATGTAAGTTTCTACTGTCAACTAAAATCTCATACACAAAATGCAATATTTAAAATTAAATTTTTAAAGACTAATATGACTAGATTGTCCCATATAGTAATTATTTAAGAAGTTAATACTTTACAGTGTTAAATCTGCACACATATATATTATCTGTCTTTAATAATTGTCTGGTAATCATAATTTTTTTGGAGACAAGAACAGACAAACAAACAACATTTTGCTTCTGAGTAATGTCTACTAGCTAACTCAAGAATGATTTTATAATTTTAAATCATATTTAGTACAGTTTCGGAATAAGTATACAAATGTCATTTTCATGTAACATTGACCATTAAAGCATAAATAATTTCCAAGGAAGGAAACATTACAACATTACATCATCACAGTTACTGGGTTTGGCAATGGTACAATGAATCTGACTACTTCATACACAGAAAAGGAATCTCATTTTGCTATTTTACTTCAAGAGACAAGATAAAAACTTAACCTCTGCGTTACAACTAGGACTTACAGATTCTCCGAAGTAAGTGACAATTTAAAATAACTTAGCCTTTCTTATAGAAGTACGGTGAAATTCATCCCTTACCAGAATGTGTCCCTACAATGCACAAAGCTTCAGGAAACTAACTTCAGTCAGTATAATGTTGCTGCTTGTGTAGGCTGATGCACAAAGACACTGCAGTTGTGTTTTGGTGCATAATTATATCACTGTAACTTATGAAAAAATCATACTCAGTTGAGTAACCATGCTAGGGTAGAGCAAACTTATGAAATCATAATTTACTAAATATGTCAATATTAAAAACTAAAGCTTCTGATAATTCAGATAATATGGTGTGGACCAGGACACTATAAACTAACGAATGACATGCAATTTTCTTTTAAATAATATCTGAATGAAAACTGATAACAAAAATTTATTATCCAGTTGTAAACAGTTTTACCTCTGCATACAGTTTATCTTCCGTCTTACAGTAATTCATAATAATCACCAATTAATAATATGTTCTCTCACAGATTCATTAGTGTGATTTTATGAAATGGAAATGTATAAATGTAGTGGTTAAAGAACTCTCAAACTTTGGAATATTTCAATTACTATTTAATGACTTTATGTTCGAACTTTACTGAAACCATAATTTAGAGGGGGGGAAAACGTTATTGTGCGAGATTTGAGGTTCTGGTGTTGGTGTTTTGGGTTTCTGTGCCATGTACACTCATAACTAGCTGTCACTGTTCGGAGATACATGTTGCCCTGAAGATGGAGGCAGTATGTTTCTCCAAAATGTTGGCATCTACCTATGAATCTACCTGGCACCAAAATTCAGATTATCATCATGATCAAAATTGGTACTTCCCACAGATGTTTCATTTTAGCAACAATAAACAAAATCACCAGAATAAAATTACTGCCATGCAATATCTGAAATCTGAGGAAGGCCGTGAAGACGTCAGTTATATCATGACTGACATGCAGTGAACTGTTAAGTGTATATATGCAAGAGAAACTGCAATTTCTAATGTCTGTTCATCATATCATTTGTTATCTTAATGACAGTCCCATTCTGGCATCTGACTAAAACACCCTTTGAAGTTGTGTGCACATAAAAATGTTTTATTGTTTTAAAATTAATTTTGAGTTCTGTGTTGCTGCATTTTCTACTTTTTCATGGACTAGAAGAGGGGCAGCGGATTTTTCGTCTAGCCTCTGGTCCAGGCCAGCTCTGGGGCCCACCCAGCCTCCTATCTAATGGGTACCAGCGTCCTTTCCATGGTGTAAAGTGTGGCCAGGGCATGGCGCTGACCACTCACCCCTATCTAGTGCTAAGGTTAAGAGTGAGTAGGAGCTATACCCCCCCACCCGCCTACATGGCGAATAGTGGGACAGTTTTACTTTAGAAGAAAAATCCAGTATATTTTGTAATGCAATATTATTTTTTGCAATTAAATTAAATTAACAGAGTTGAACTGATGCATCATGTGCCTGTATGAAAATTATTAAAATTAAATACTTAAATTACTCTAGAGATTCAAATAATTTGTGTTTGGTAAATTACTGTGCACTTAGTAAGGCATTATTTCCATAGTTAATTACTGAAAATATTTCATACTTCACTTTCCTTCTTACAGATATAAATTATTTCAGTAATGAAGCATGAATTACACAAGGTGAATAAGTACAGTAAAACATACATGAATATGGTAAGAATGGCTTGATGTATGTTTATTTGAGGAAAGTATTGATAACTTAGGAATTTGTCTCTGTCAGGATGTCAGATATTTGAAGAAAATATATGACATAAAATGTGTTTCTTTTCTTATTTGGATTATTCCCCACATCAGTTTTCTACTTCCCTGTATTATATTATTTACATCTTTTAACAAGATAACAAACATCTTTCCACTTTGAGTAAGGAAATTACTTTATTTTTATACATCATGAGATTTTAAATTCACAAATGAGAATATGAAGAGGATGATAAAATATGATGTTTTTAAATTCACTAATTCCACTGCATTTCTCCTTTCTTATTAGGACTCCATGCATTCAGGGATGAGATTATATGCCAGGAACCTTAGTATCCTGTACACTCTATAAAAGGTAGTTCATAGACCTCAAATGGCTTCAGTGGAATATATTAGTACAGAGTATTTACAAGTACTGACAGGCTTCTTCCTTCTTAATAAACAGGAGAAAGGTTGAGGGTGAGATTGCGGATAGCATTGGTGCGGTTTGCACGTGAAGACTTGATAATCTGGATCACCATCGTCTTGCAGTCATGACACACATTCATTTGCAGCCCCTTCAACTTCTTTTTTGTGTCCGGTCTCCCGACAGTCTTCGAACGATTGAGCCTACTCCTGACGGAAAACATCAGTCAAATCAAAATATTTTTTTTATTCCATTGTTCATGCAAATATCAGAAGGTTTATGGTGATAATTCATTACAAGTTTGAGAGATTCGAGAAGGAAGCAGTCATGATAATTTTTAGGCATTTTTATAAAATTTCCTAAAAGGACAAAAAAAAAACTCCATTTGAAGCAGGGTTCTTAACCATTTCACAGCATAGAGCCGCCTTCTCCTTTTTCATGAACTCATGGGCGGAAAGGTTATAAATGGCAATTTACTGAAACTTCATGGTAGTTTATTATTAAAAATGCTACCAACTTACAGGTCCACACATGTTGGGAATTGCATGCATTCCTTCAAGTGTTCATAAGTTAGGTGTACCCTATTTCGTAATTTCATGTTCTCATTTTGCTGAACAATTTCTGCCAAACACATAACATCAATAAAGCAAGTTTTATGATTTCAGAATAGTTTGGGGGAAAAACATATTTTGAACACAAATCAGTGAGTCACATGATGCTTCTTTTGGCATTAAGGCAAACTTAAAATCAGTAAATTCCAGTTCCAGTTCTGTTTAAGAGGCATCATTTTTTATCTAGAAAGGAGAAGAAAACGTTGTTCCTTGTACTTTACTTGCTCATATGTTGGAACTCTTGTCATTAGATTCCACAGTCAAGGTCCTGATGAAGTTAATAAAGATGGAAAGTGAGAATAATATTTGCTTTCAGTTGGTGTTCCTGTAAGGCCAGTTTCATATGAAAAGCTTCAATGAATTTGAGAAGAGTCTGATTGAGTTGGTCTTTGCCTTGAAGATGACAAATTTGTTCAAGGAATCCAAAGTGACATCCACTGTGAATCCTGAAACTCATGAATAAACAAACTTTCTTTTGATTCCATGAACTCCTGGAATTTTTCCTCAAAGAAAATATGCACTTCAACAATTTGCTGCAACTCAGTCACTGAACTTGAGAATAACAGACCAGATCACTAAAATGAGCTCCTAATTCAATGAGGAAATTTTGGAGTTGCCTGTGGTTGAGGCCTACAATTTACAACCTTGGTAGTGATACTCATCACATGTTGATAGCCAGGGAAGGATTTTGCACACAGATTTTCTTGGTACATTATATAGTTAAATGTCGTAATATCACTGTTCCTGGATTCGTCTGCATCTTTTTTTAATCATCACTGTTGTTGTTGCCAAATAGTGCTGGGGCAGCATCTGTAGTTAGGGCAGACCTGTTAATTTTTAACCAGTGCATGTTAAGGTCTGTTGCAAAGATGTGTACAAATCAGTGGCCTTTAAGTGTTCTTAGGGGGCAGCAAAGCAGCCTATTTCTCCATAATTCCAAAATTTTTGTTAACCCCGTGAACAAAAGAGGCTAATTAGTGTCTGTGGCATATGTGCTTTCATCCGTGACTACAGAACAGAAAACAAAGCTCAAACACTTTTACTTGAAGGTACTGGAAATAAGTCTGGCTAAATCTTCTATTAGCCTCACAATCGTGTCTTTTGACAAACTGATGCCTGACACCATAAAGGACAAACACCCTGGAGAACAGACTTCTTCTCAAATTGTGCTTGAACTGCCAGACAATCTAGCAGATAAAGGAAATTGCCTTTATCTAGACAACCGGTACACCGGCCTCAAACTTGGTGACATGCTTCCTGCCATAAATACAGACATTGATGGCGCAATATGGAGGAACAGAAAAGAATTTCCAGAATGTGTTGACAAGCAAGGCTACATACGGTTGAACTAGAGATGACATTCCAGAGCAAACAAATGATCCTCAAACTGAGTGATAAGCGAAATGTAATAATCGTGAGTTTCTTCCATGATGGGGCACTTCAGTACGTCACTGCAAAGCCCATCGCTACACTTGATTACAATAACAACATGGGGGAATGGGCTGGAATAACTCCCAACTTCAAAATTACACGTGAAAGGCCATGTAAATATTGCCAGAAGTTATTTAGAGATACGCTGGACATGGTATGCCTGAATGCACACATACTATATATAAGAAAAAAAGGAGGGAGAATGTCTTGGCTAGAGTTCCAGCTGACCGATTGAAAGTTGTCGGTGAATGGAGGGACAGCAGAACCACCAGCAAAGGGGTGGCCACCAAAAACTCCAAACCCACCAGACTTATAGGATGCTGCTTTCCAGATCCTGTTTAAGGCACATAAAAATATCCCTGAAGAATATGTGATTCTGCTGGTCACAGGGGAAGAGGAAGAAAAACAACTCCTGGTGCCTGAATACAAGAACGCTCTTAGAGTCTTCTTGTGTTTCTCGGTCTACAGAGATCAATTTGCCTAATATGTGAAACTAAAGAGGGTTTGGGTGCATCAAGGAACTTTAAAGTCACTGAGAAGCATTTAGTGTTTAAGCAATGTACCTCCTTTCACTTGTGGTAGTGGTAGTAGAGGCAGGGCTGATGGCAGGCAGTGACTGTGGACCCTCCATGCTATCTGCCATGCTGGAGCCAACTGCAGAACACGGGGCTGACATGGATTCTCCACGAGTTAAGTTAGGACTTGAAGGTGCACTCCCCACACTGTTGCGTACCATGTCGGGTACCATCAGACGTGACATTAGTGATCTAGGGAATGACTCCTTTGTCTCTTCCTCAGGTGATGATAGTCCAGGACTCAGCGCGAACACTGGTACTCGTGAGAAATGCTCCGTTGGGATTCGCATCTGTCGGGAAAAATTCTGAAAATTAAATGCTACATATATGACGTAACCCTCATACTTAATTGAAAAGTGAATAATGTGCACCGCTCAATTTGTGTTCAAAGATCACGGATATAATTTAATTGTTCCAAATTCAGGAAAAAATCAGAGAGGTAAATGGATAAATTCATTTCTTGAAACCTGATATTAACAGCACTCCACTAGATGTCACCTACCTTTGCATGTATAATTTTATATTGTGAATAATATCAACATCGCAGTAACAGCAGTAACTTCATGCAGGTTTCTGAAATTTGGTGTGAAAGTTTTAAGAAAGTATCAAGAGCTGCAGTTATAAATGCAATACATTTTGACAATGTACAATGTGGGACATGAGCTATGCGGAATTAATTCAGAATTCAGAACACTTAAAAAAAAACAGCCATGAAGGAAAATTAAAACTGACGTAGATGATTTTGGTGTGTAATTCAAAGAATTATTGACAAATTTCACACTACAGAAGGTGAGCTTCCTACTTTACAATCATTGCTACCTGTATCCAAGAAAAAAATTAATTTCAATGGCAAAAAACATGGCTCTTTGGAAAACTAGGGGTTTAGTCTCCTGGTGAAGAAAAGAAAATTTCTCAGCAAAAAGGATGATATTCATGCAGAAATATTGGCAAACTTGAGAAATGTAAGTCATTACAGAAACGATGGGTGCCCTATCATCTACACAAATGAAATGTATAATTCACTCCTCACACAAAAAAGATCATGCCTGGATTGACGATAAGAGCGCAGTTTACTGGTACCTGTTTCCAAAGGACAGAGAGTCGTCATCGTACATGCTGGCAGTGAAAGTTTTGTTAATGTTTAAATTGGGGACAAGATCTGGAGATTATCATCATGAAATAAATTTTGATAACTGTAAAACATGGCTCAAAATAGAGTTAATTCCAAACTTTCTACTAAATCTGGTACTAGCAGTGGACAACACAGCTTACCACAATGTACAACTCGTCTGTCTCCAACTTTTTCACCTCAAGAAAGTGCTATGATATCGACTGGCTTTCAGATATTAACATTCCTTTCAGTGACCAAATGTGTCGGCCTGAATTGTATTCTTTAATTAAACTGCACCTAGAACGTATTACTGACGACATATCAGAACAAACTGCAGTTAACTTACAATGCATCAGTGATAGCAGTAGTGAGGAAGAGGAAGAAGATGATGATGGGGAATTGAGTAGAATATAACCCTCGTATAATGTACACCAGCCACAAGAGGTACTTAGGTTTAGAGAGAAAGCCCATCCCATACCTGTGTCACTGGTACCCTACCTCTCACGCACCTTGCAGGTAATGTCATCTAGAGCCAATGCTTTGTACTAGTCTGCCCTCAGAGTCAGTGCAATTTAAGTTTCCAATTTCAGTCTGTTTTTCCGCAATATTATTTTGCAGAGTAACATCATCCACTTCTGCTAGTGTAATGTTAGTTATGGCAAATTGGTCTGCGTTGTTCGTCTCATACTCTGAAGAGGCACGCAGTAACTGACGTGAAAAATCACTGAACAAGTTAATCAGTACGTTCGAGTACTTTCGAAACAATGAACAATTTTTTTCAACATCAGGGTCATATTATCTTTCATGCAAGTAGTTTACCTACATTTTCAATGAACAGAAAAGCTTACAAGGAGTTGCTGCAGTTAATTCCTCTTACATTTGTTCAACTATGTAGTTTATAAGAACAAAGTTTTTCAAAGCCTTACCTTCGAATAACACTTGGCACACACAGTTCTTTTGCAGAGTTTGCACAGTTGGCCCCATGGACCAAATATTCCAAATCTCGTCTTTAAACACAAGAAGCAAACCTGAAAACACAAGAAATTTTCTTACATAACTTTAGAGACAATATGTGAAAATTAGGTCACTGTGACTTGCGCGCGTACAGCCCACCTGACCATCTATCAATCTAGTGTACCACCAAACCATTAACCATGGCAATAACATCTGGTGCTATGGAGGTTCTAAAACCCCTATAGCCATAAGTCATGTAAAAATAACCAAATTATCTTACACTTCACAGAAACAGGACTTGGTGTAAGCCTTCAGACTTTAACACAAGTGTCCATTGTGACTGTCTCTGTTTGGAACTTAATCCACTGTCAGTTTTATAAGTATTAAAATTCTGAAGACATTAAATATCACTTTGTTTCAAAGGATGAATTTTCCTTCCTCTTCAGATAAAAACGGGGGGGGTAAATTATACTATTATAGAATGTGAAGAAGTGTGACAATTTTCTTCTCGAATATGTCCAAGTCCCTGCAGATGACATTAGCAGCTGATGCGCATCTAGCAGAAGGACTGTTTTTGATGAAAGGGCTAAAACTGAACACAGAAAAATCTTTCAGATTCCGAGCAGTGATGCGGAGACCGACATCTTCCAGAAGGGAAGGACAGCATTTAAAGCCGCGGTAAACCTGCGCAAGGAACAGTGCATCACTGCAATGCCTTCTCTTACGCAGGGTATGGAGTTTTAAATACTCTAAAGCATCAGCGTAGCTGTAATGCACTTGGGGGAGGAGATGATAGCAGCAAAGGGCTGCAAACTTCTGCTGGATACGTTCCAGTTTGTTGGCATCAGTAGTCGTAATAGAATTCCAAACGACCGAGGCGTACTCGAGCTTGGATCTAACTAAGGTTACATATAACACATACAGGCAATCGAGAGAAGAGAACGAAAAGGTTAATGTGCGAACAAGACCCAGCAACTTGATACAATGTGAAAATATGTGGTCAACATGGTTGTGAAATCGTACCTTAGAGTCGATAAATATTATTTATAACGTTTTACAATGTATCTCATACTGATTCGTATTCTAAATCATAATTCTTACATCGCTGATTTTGAATAAATATTATACTTACAGTCATCTCTGCAGTTTCCTGTTTTTCGTTAACGTGAATTTGCTCCAATGAGATTGATGAATAGGTAAAAGCTGTTTGTGAAATGCAAACTTTTGCATATGCGAGTTTGGTCTTATGCTTTAAACTTTCATCTCTGCGGAGTTACCGGGGTTATTTTTACTACGCGATTTTCTATGGGTCGGCGTCTTACATGAATGCAACTGTCGCATAACACCAGAGATGACTGTACACATCAGTCACATGAAAGATTTGCTGTCAATCGCGGGGACCAACGAATTGCCGATTGTAAGTGTATAAAATATATTTTTTAAATTCCCCTTATTTTATTTACGTTATTTCAGAGCTTTAAATGTAATTCCATTATATTACTTGTCAATGTTTGGGTGCTGGGAACTTCCCACTGATTTACGTTATAAAAGAGTTTCAATTTACGCCAGTTCGTCCAGGAACGCATCCCCGGCGTAAATCGAGGGCTACCTGTATAATCAGTTAGGATGACTTTTCATCTGTAAGAGATTATATTAACTTCATTCTTAAAAGTACAGGGGCATTCTGAGCCCAAATAAGGGTTTTGAAATAGTAAGACTGGACATGGCTGATAGCTGCCTCAATGAAACAGTAAGAGAATAATTACAATAGGTCAAAAGTAAAAAGTAATAACAAAATTTTTACTGAAGCACTGTACAGTTGTATAATACGGCATCTTATGTGCTGGTCTGTTATTACCATCACTTTCAAAGTGCTTGTTGAACTACGCATTTTGGCCACATGCAGCCATCATCAGCTTTGATGTGACCACATGGTCAATGCTTTCATTCTTGATTCAATCCAAAACAATATTTTTTCTAAAATATACTAAATTTTAAGCAGTTAAACTTCTAAAATGTTTAAAACTTTTAAAACATTGTAGCACAGATGGATGAGACTTGTTGTGCCCTGACGTACTGACAGGCGACAGCTCCATTTCACAGCTTCTTAATTTTGTATGTAGCGGACAGTTACAATGAAAATGTCCGGCATGGGAGGGTTTTGTGTAAACTGTTTCTTGTCTTGTTATGAAGACATCATAAAATTGGAGAGTATTATCCATTTTTGTTTCCATTCTAAGTAAGTGGGTACATGGTCCCGCATTGTTGAGATAGTTTAGAAATTCATGCAATTTGTCAGTCCTGTGGCCAAATCAAAAACGTCAGACGCACGTCAGAAATATGATAAGTATTTGTTGTGCTGTGGTTAATGCTAAGTTTTCCAAATTTCTATAAAACTGCTACTAATGGAGAGGGGGAGGGGGGGAGAGAGACAGACAGAAAAAGGGGGGGGGGGTCTTCCCATGGCAAACCTTTTGTTTTTATCACAAGATCCATCTTGAAATTTGGTGATTTTTGAGGCTTTATGATTTTTAAGAACAACAAAAACAGACAATGTGTGAAATCCAAAACAAAGAAGGTAGCATCACCAAATGCATTCAGAGGATAACAGCAAATGTCCACATTTGAGAGCAGAAATATCAAACAAAGAGAAAATATTCTGAAAATTTGTTGCACTCTATACAAATAGGCAAAGTAAAAATGTCTCACCTTTCGTTTCTCTACGTCTTCTTTCACGTGACCTTCCACAGGAAGGCTTTCTAGTTCTGCCTTTGTCAGCACACTGCGAATATGAACAATTTCTTCGAGAGTGAGCGACAGGCATTCCATTGCTTGCTGCCAGTTTTTCTGCAAATTGACAAACATATTGGAAGGTTTCCTCAGGTAAAATAGGATACACGCCAAGTAAACCTTAAGCACATTTAACTGTGCAAATTTTTAGAAAAGAGTGAATTGGATGCAGGGCACAGCTGACTTTTCAAACATGTATTTAAGTATTATTCTCCCACTTGTTACCTGCAAATCCAAAGTTAAATCAAAATAATGTATTCTGTAATTCCCCCATGTATTTTACATGTTCCATCTCTACCATTGTCTGAACAATATTAGACAAAGAGCATTTCATTTCTAAATTGATTCTGAAGAACATTTAACAGAGTGGTGAAGAATTTGTTTCTGAGAAGGGATAATCCATGAGATGCAGTCGGCCACTCTCAGTCCAAGAAAAATTAGATTTTCAGCACAATACGGACTCTGAATAATAATGGGGTCTGATGTTCTCTATAGCTAAGCTTTGGCAGAGACGTACACAAAACAAATCTGCATATAGATCTGATTAGTTATTGAATAATGAGCGTAAATTAAAATCAGATCATGAAAGAAATATAAAAATGGAGATGAGATTTCAAGAAAGTAAAAACTGAGGAGAGAATAATGAGGCGGGAGGAGGCAAAATCTATGGCATTACAGAAAATTTTCTGTCTACAACTTTCTGACACCGCTGTCAATTCTGCATACATACCGACTGTAGCAGTTCATCCTGCAATGAGCTGCGTGACCAAGACATTTCTGGCAAAGTGCAACCCAAGTTTCCAGAGTCCGTTTCTGAGCTCGCGGAGGAAAGAGTAGGGCCTCGAGACTGTGGTCGTGAATGTGGCAGGGACTGACTTCCACTTTCGCTGTTACAAACCACGATCGTGTGCCTGCGAATTGAAGCTCTCCTACTAGGACACTGTGTTGCCAGGTCATATGCTAAAAACACAGAACCAAATACTGTAAAATTGTGGTCCTGTTATAATTGGAGGGATGTAGCTCACATTTGTGAAATACTGCAAAATATGATTCCTTAAAGATACTGTTCATACAAAATTTCATCAAGATCCAAATAGTGTTTCTTGAGTTGAATCATGCAAGCAAACAGACAGACAGATACGCCCAGCATCATATGCCTCATTTCATGCATACCATGCAAAAAACAGAACAGCTCAGCAGCCATCAAATTAGACAATGGCACTTATGCGGACATCCCTTCAGATTGCAGATTAATAGAATGGGAAGGCACAGAAGATCAGCACTGGTAGTGACGCACGCCTAACCATGTGCGCACGCTCTTTGGTATCTGTACTTCTGTTTCCCAACATGTGCACAGAGTATTTGGCAGAAACACAAAGTGTGAAGAGCACAGCTAAACCACAGTAAGCGTACTTAGAGTGGGGCACTCCACCGCATGTTTCAGCCCTGGCAGTCATCATCAGATCAATGCACAGTCATTATGGCATTGGGCTTGGTCCATTTGCATAGGTCGTGCAGTTTGTGATAAACAACAAAGTATATGAAGTCAATTGCACATATAAACATTAAAAATGTTACAAAATTAAAAATAAGGATCCAATTTCTGTTAGGTTACAGTATTCAGTGAACGACTTGCAATGTAATCACTGGTCACAGAAGCAGATTTACTCGACATGTGTCAATTACTTCCTTGCTTATTGTGTCACTGAAAATCTTTCGTCTTCACTACTTTCTCTTTCTGTCCTCCGCATCGCACGTCAGACACAACGCTGCGTGCACTGCTCTCGCAATGTCGCTCAACTGATCTCTGTTCCTCCACACCGACTTCCCACTTCTTGGACACTTTAACGCTGCGCTCTTGCATGAGCGCAAGATTACCTTCTTCTCCCTAGTTCATCACCAGTCTCATTGCATTCATATTTCCATCTCCAGGCAGGGGGCAGAAGGCCTAGACATTGCTTTGGCGGCTAGTTACTCAAAACTCACAATGCAGGGCTGCGGGGGGAAGGGGGAGTGCATGTGTGACACTCAGTTGACTAACAAATATATATACCACTACCAATACAGTAGCGACACATTAAAATATGGGTCAACATTTCATTAACACAATCAACAGTTAAAATGTAAAAAATGTGAATCTTTACTATGAAATGCGCAAATTTCTATTTACCTTCTCTTGCTGTTAACAATTTATCACAAACTTTACGACCTATGAAATGGATCCACTCGAATAATCTTCAATCTGACCAGGAAAGAAACTGGAATCTAAAATTGTTGTGTGAATAAAGATTCTGGTCACCCCAGAGCCGACGCTACGAGCATGACAAGCCATGCACGCACACAACACCAAGACAGAATCAGTTCACTGATTGACGCCTACACTCCAACGTGGTGTCGACGTAGCTGTGATACTCGTCATGTGTGATACCTGTCCGGTGCCACGGGTTACTCCTACTCTTTCGGCGTCGCGAGGCTCCGCAGCCACCGCTCTCAATGTCACCTGCTGCACTGGGACCAGACGCCTGGTCATCTTCGTCGTCTTCTTCGTCATCGTCCATCTGCAATGAGAGGAAATTGATCCTGCAAGTGAGACTTTGGCTAATTGGACAGCCCGAGTTCAGTTGCATGAAGTTTTAAATTCATTTCCTGATTCTTTCATCTGTGCTACGTACAAAATAATAAAATACTTTACTTTTACTGTTTAATTAATAACACGTGTTTCCAAAACAACTGTCATGACAAAAAGCAGACCAAGGCAATGGAGTAAATGCACTCCATCTGGATCATTTTGGACAAAATTTCAAAATGTACTTAATGCCCAAACTCTTAAATCAGAATGTCCCCTTAAAGTGTACCCAGCCTCGTGTCCAATGGGTACCGAGGTCCTTACGGGGCGTGACGCTGACCACTCCCCCCATCTAGCGCCGAGGTCAAGAATGAGTAGGAGCTACACCGCCTCTCCCCCCAAGCGCCTACATGGCGTACAGTGGAACAGCTTTGCTGTTTACTAATTAGGAACGCAGTTTTCATCTTCTTTCCCTGGTGCTTTGGAAATAGAGTTGCATGGTCTCCCCCCGAAAGTCTTGAAGAAAATAACGCTTTTGTTGAAACCCCCAATTAAAGCTAACGAGACTCCCCTTCGAAATTCCGGGGTGGATCGGCAATTCTTCGCTTGTTTCGAGGGCGCCACCAAAAATCCCAACAGCGGAGTCCAGGCGGAGGAGGGGGCAGAGCCTCCCTTCACTAATGAGGAGAGTTGGCCAAAATGTTAGCACGGCTAGGTGGGCCGAATTTCAATGATGACCTTGGAGAGTGAAAGGTCAATTATGATGGCCGTTTTCAATGCATTCACAGACGTCTCTGAGACTTAACCACAAACAAGAGCGGAGTTGGTGAACGCAAATCATCAGCAGCGGAGGGCGAAGTCGAAGGTAGAAGGCTACCGACGTTTCAGAGGTCCTTGGTGCCTCCATCATCGGGGCGCTATCTTCGAATTCTCCTTAAAACGACGATCATGAACGCGGAGTTTACTTTATACTTTTTTGGTTTACTGGCGGCCTCCGTCGTCAGGTTAGACTGTGAGTTGGTCGTGTGACAGAATTAAGGGTATAATTTGGAAGGGAGCGGTCGGGGTGTAATTTAAAAGAACGCCCCGAGGTTTTCATGGAGGGACTAATGAAAAACGCGGAAATTCTGCCGGTCGATATTTGAAAGTTCGACGTCCATTAATACGAAGCAGGTGGCGTGCTTAAAGGCGTTAATCAAATATTAACCGAGGCCCTGAGGCAACCCACGAACACCCTCGCGGTCTTAGTGTCCCTGTCTGGATTCGAATCGAATATCTCGCATTTCAGTTACGGACGTCAGCGCCAAACGAAGGCGCCGGACCAATAAAGAAACTCGAAGACAGAAGAAACAGAGAAAAATCATCTCTTTAACTCCGTTGCATTGCTCGGTCCGAAACAAGTGACGCTACGGGGCGTGGTCGGTCAGCTGGCATCTGTAAGGTCTTTCATACGGAACTCGGAACGAGCTTCAAGGCTGTTCGAGTCACGCAGCCGAGTTCCGCTTCAAACGCGAACCCGGAGTCGTGAACTGCCCACCAAATGCACCTAGCGCCAAATCGACGCAGCGACTACAAAGACAATCAATTCCCCGGAATATTAGGTCGTAGACCAACGAAATCTATTCAGGGGAAGAAGAAGAAGACAGCACGAACATCGACTCTCGGACAGACTGCGTTGTTAGTTGGGGTCACCGGAGTCAACTGCAGTTGCTACTGGCAGGGCTGCCGACTTTGAAAAGGAAAATTACCCAGCACAGAGGAGCGGGGAACGTCCCAAGAAGATGGAGGCCTACTATTTATTATTCGCACGCCTGTTTCTCCGCAAAGATCCTGCCTTCAGCGGTTCGCTTTCACACAAAAATAAATAAAAATGCGGCCTGAAATGAATTTCGACATACGGACGCCCCGTTTTAACGCCAAAATGTGTCGTGGACAAATAATTTTTGCTAGGAGCAAGAGAATTGGGACTGGAGAATGAATTTCCTATCAAAAAACAGCTCGTTCTGGGTAAAAAACTGGACGTGTTTAACAAATATTTTCGCACCAGACAATTAAGATTTTTATTAAAAGATCCGTGTGTTTACGTGCAAATGCTTGAGGGACTCGTGTTCCGACACTTCGCGTGTCGGCCAGCAGACAGCGCTACACGTAATGGCTTCTTCTCGCTTAATCGTCACAGATGACAGATTTAAAACCTCAAATTATCAAAAACACAGGTCAACTTTCTACAAGCGCAATTATTGGCGATTCTAGTGTCTCTGGATTTCACTTGGCCAATTTAAACTTATGGTGCAAGCTTTTTCTTTTGTTTTTCAGCAAGTCAGCTCAGCCGCCTAGAGCCACAGCCGAAACTTTTAAGTGTTGCAATCCGAGTTTCTTCGCATTGCGACTGGCGGGCCTTAATACGTTGGCAACAGGCAAATTCACGAGGACCGGGGGACTCCATTCCACGTTGACCACATCAGAGCTTCGACTCGAAGTTCGCTGATGCGCGGAACCCCTTGGTTCCGGAAGTGGGAAGGCACTTGTGCCGATCCAGGGCCGACTGAGGTCACCCACGGGCAACCGAGGGGGCAAGCCGGCCAAGTCGGCGCAACGAGTGGTCTAACTAGCTATCCTGATTGGGGGTCTTCCGTGTTTTTCCTCAGTTGTAATGCCAGGTTATGATCCAGAAGGGGCACCGCCCGCCTTCGCCAATCTTGGAGGCATTCAGCCAAAGCGATTCCCGCCAATTCTGGGTTCAAATCCCAGACAGCCGTCCAACAGAGGACAAGTTGCCTGACGCGATAATCTCCCAATGAAAAGCCGAGGCCTTCGGCCACGACAAAACCCCCGTAACAGTTTTCCATTTCAAGGAAGTGCGTTTCGTAAGCAGAAATGGCGTCTCGCGCTTGCGCAGAACTCCGCCCTGTACTGTTGCCGTGAATAGACCGGAAATAGCTCGGTCGACGAGTCCAACAGAATCGATACCTGAACACGGAGGACGACAGAGCCTTCGAAACGCACTGATATTTCAAGCTTTACAAGACTTTTTGAGAGAGCGGGAAACCAGGCAACGAAAGTAGCAACATCCAACGCGTCACTGCCGCTTACAATTTTAACTGGAACGACTTACCTGCAGCTTCGAGAAATCGACTTTAATGAGCCTCCGAGTGGATTTGCTGCTACTCGAGGAATCTTCTCGTGGGTGGGCGTCAACTGGAACTACTGCAACAGAACACAACGAGTGTCAAGGCGGACAAGAACTGGACCGGAGGCTGGGTTCATCTGCAGTAAACCGGAAACTAATGCTAACACAGCGATCGAATTCTGGACGGCGATGTTCACAAACAACAACTGCAGAAGTTCAAGGATTCCCGGTTTGCCTCAAGCAGATTCAATCCACAATTTACGAGCAACTCTCTTAACAACAGCCTCCATTAACACTGGACCGCGCAGTAGTCTCTTCAATGGCCGTCGGATTTCCTTCTAAAACATCTTCGTCAGCAATTTGACATTCGATACGAATTGAAACTCAGGCGGACTTCGAAAGAACATAAAAATTGCATGATGAAGAACCTCATTAACTGTATTCTCCACTAAATATTATTAAAGTTTCAAAATCAAGACCAAGCCGATGGGCGGAACGTGTAGCATGCAACTGCTCCAGCATCAGTGGCGATCTCTTGTGAAAACGACAGTGAACCTGTAAGATCTGCATTCCATCTTATTCTAGTTCCAAGAAACGAGGGGAATTTATTCGGTGTCAGAACAACTTTTCCCTCGCTCGGGCCAGAATAGTTTTCCTGTTGGACCCAAGGGCCAAGAAACCCCAGTGTCATTATCAGGAATGACGAAGTACCATTGCAAACGCTGAAATATAAACTCCATTTAAATGCGTACAAACTACGATAATGTTGTATGACATTTTAAATCTGCTCCTGCAAGTAGAACGTAAATCTTAACGACGATGGCTTTAGTGAGAAAGTTCTCTTACCAGTGACGGAATTTCAATTTCGAAATAAAAACTTTGTACTGAACAAATACTTTCGCGGAATAATTAATATCGCAAAATTACGAAAGCAAAATTTAAACTGGAAATTCGTTCAAATCTCGCCGGCACGCGGTGGCTCTAAACAAAGGCTGCAGAAACTCCGAAACGTCCCTCTCAAGAGCACCTCCTGTAGTCGAGGCAGCACTATCGATCCGGCGACCGTCGAGATTCGGGTAGGTCAGGGGAGACAAAGATGGCGGTCGGGCGACACGCGGTGGCCACGTGACGCCTTCCTTCAATCGAACCCAAACACACGGCGAGTCCTGTGAAGACCGAGTCACGCAAAGTTGGAAAATGTGTCCTAGGGGCAGATGCGAGAGTCAGAGTAAAGGAAACGAGCGATTGGATTCAGTAGCACGTGGGAAGTTTCTCGACTAAACGGCTATTGGCTTTAAAGAACGCCTGTTCCTAGAGTCGCGTGGCGATTGTGACCGAGGGCAGACACGTAATTGGATTGCCCTGCGACGCCAACGCGAGGTCAGGCACGTCGTCTCGTCCAACTTCGGACTGATTAAAGAGCGCGCAAGTCACACCAGGGGTAACCGGTTCGAATCTTGACTAGGGTTTAATTTTATGTTCAAAAGTCGCTCTAACATTTTCAACTGTTCGCCCCATCACACAGGGCGAAAGAAACAGATGACAGCCTAATCTGAGGCAGCGACCAGAAATCTGCCCGGAGTGACCGAAGATCGTGCAAGTATTCCCACTCAGCACTTCGAGGTCATTCTTATTTCGGAATGAACATCTTTAAGGGAACTTCCCAGTGATTACAAACGAAGATCAATATTAAAGCCAATTAAATAAACGCTCATTTCGTAATTGGCCAAATACTGTACATGAGCAACGCCTGCGTGTCCCGTGTTGCACGCACATAAACACAAAACAAGAAATATCCGCGTGTTCTGTAAGGACACGCGCAAAACCGTGTTCGATTATAACCTCACAAACGGTTGTACGCTGATCTTTGGCACAGAGACAGACGAGATGCCGTTATCCCATTCGACCATCAGAATGACCCAAAATCCTGCTCTAACCGCGGAGGAGACCAACAGCAGACCTAGTCACGATCTTGTGCTTCGATCTTTATTAATCCGCATCTCTACAAAACGGCTTGTTATTTGGATAGGCCAAAGGAGAAGATTTGTCCTCTTTCGACTGTCGGTCTGCCATTCCTAACCTAAACTGAAATCGGCGAAACACCTGCAAAAGTGTCCATTTAAAATGCAAGCCTCGGCATCATCAGTAGAAGACAGGCGAGAGGAGTCCACCCTCGGTCTCCGACCGACTCGCGGACGCTTCGAAGGCTCCGAAGCGAAGAACAACTTCCTTGTTCTCGCCAAAGTGTCTGTCGGCCAATCTGCGTCAGAAGCGTGACTCCTCGTCTGCATGAGGACCCCTAAAAATGAACAGAGTCCAGCAGACTGAACGGGTCGCCATGGGCTCTTCGATGGCGCTGGTCAGATTCGATTGTCTCTTCGTCCATATTCGAACACGAAATCCCCCCGCCCCCTGTTCTCGAGGCTAGCCCAGAAAGCGGTTCCGTGGATTTTCAAAGGATGTCGATCGCCCGAGGGCAGAAATTACAGCCAGGCGAATCGTTACGACGAGGCCATTACCGAGAAGTCGCGGGCATCGGGGGATTGAAGAGGGGGGGGGGGGGGTCGCAATGGGTTCATATGGAACCCTAGTAAGAGAGTGAGGCCCACGCAGCCCTGCCTTTTGCATTAGGAGGACCCGTGGTCTCGAGGCGCTTCAGACCCGAGACTGGAACAGCGTAGTCATTGATGTCTGGAACGCCGTTCCTTCTCAGTCGGCGGAAGGTCTCGTCAGGTGGCAAATTTGGTTTGCCAACTGATCCAAGTCCAGCCGCGCCGCGCTGAGAATCCAAATGGCGCCTTGTTCGATGAGGAACTTGCAATCTTCCAGCTCTCTGGCTCGGTCCAATACATCTCGTCCTTGGCCGCGCTGCCATAATCGGGTACGGCCGATAAGAGTCCTCAGACGAAACAGAAAGGCAACGAGGTGGCCAGAGTTTCCAGGGGTCTTAAACCGACTGTCGAAGCTGATGCTCTGGTGCGATTTGTGGTCTGAAGCTTTCACGGTGACTGAATATAATGAATTCTTCCCAGGCTAAGAGCCGTATCAGGTGGTTGAACGGAGAAAACGCCGTCTTCCGGAGACTCGAGCTCACCTGGGTGGACCGAGGAGCGAGCTCCGACTCTAAGCTCCTGATGCTTTAGGACGACGCACTTCGCGGCGACGCTGAAGTATGACGAATCGCATTCATGAATAAAACGGGGCCTTTTGGGGGGCACCAAAATGGGCAGCTTCGTAATTTTTAGCCCACTCTTCCCCAAGTGCAATGGAGTCAACTCATCAAGAGAAATGAGACTGGCAGGACTTGCATAGCTAGCACGGTGAAATAAGACATGCGTACAGAATTTTAATAAAGAAAATAAGGCGGATTTACGCTTAAAACGGATCACACACAGGCCGGAAGCGTGAGTGGAAGTTGGCCGAGATCACGTGACTCGGGACAGAAGAGGACGAATTTCTTGACGACCGTCGAGGATGAAGTTGCAGTTGCCGTTCTGAACTTTGAACTATGAATAGACTGCAGACCTCGTGAAACGACCGCAGCGACGGACCGATAATCAATACTTGGTGCGACGGGCGTCTCGGCGCACACGGCGCGAATGCGTCCCGCTCCTACACACAGCTGACCGCCAGATGTCTCCGCGTTCCGGACAACCGGAGAGAAAACTCAAACCCGGGCGTCCAGCTCGCAGTTGTAACTTTGCTGACCAAACTCCCCCTCCTTATCCCCTCTTACAACTCCCTCGTTCGTCATTTCGGGTGTTCGGGATGAAATTATTAATAAAGCAATTAAGTTTTACTGCAGAAAAACGTTAACAGGCGGTTAGCGGTTTTCGGTCAGCACTAGAAGCCCAACCGCCCGACACTTCCGTGGAATACAAATTTATTTGTGGTTTGTTTCGCAGCGACAGAGATCGGATGATTAATGAACAGCCATTCGGAAAACACACGGAACGAAGCGCCAAGAAAACACGACATCGGGTCTCAGGCCGTGATTTCAACCGGGAACTCCAGAAAGAGCGGCAACCACTCGACCGGCGCGCACTGGCAACGAGACACGGCCCCTAACCACATTGCTGGCCACAAGGATTTGCTTTTGTTGGGACGTACTCGGTTTCCCCATCGCCCGTCGCTGACGCAGTGGAAGACGGAGGAGGAGGAGGAGGATTATCTGAGCGACTCGTGTAATCTCTGTTATCGAAATATTTCTCCTTCAGAAGCTGGTATCAGCCCCAACACCAATTTGTACGTGCCTCTAAAAATGCTGTAATATACCGATATTAAATCGACTTCCGACATTCAAATTTCTAACCATTCAATGGTGAAGTCCGCCGAGTGACTACGTCTGTGCTCTGCAATGAACCTTCGTCTCAACTAAGCAGACACAAATCTGAGGGCGGGAAATGAACTCAAGCCTTGCCTCTCCGCTACACCAGACACAGATTTTCCACACCCCTGGCGACGGAAATCGAGGTTCGTGCAGTCACTTAGAGGGCGGCGACCTCAGAAGGAAAACAGGAGAGCCGAACGCGGGACTTTTGCCTCACGTTTCCTCACGGAAATCATCGGCATCAGTACATGAAGATCGGGAAACACATCAATGCTGGCACCAGAGAGCCCTTCCAACAGAATGTACAGAAGCTGGACGATACGCAATTATTGCGGGCGGTTGTTAGAAGCAAACGTTTCAACATCGCTGCAGGAGAAAGCAGCCTCTGAGCACGAACCGAAGTCACAGTCCATTCCCTCGACCTACTTCCCCGAGATCGATCCCGTAACGACTTTCCTGTTGGCCTAAAATCATGATTACCCGTCGCCTCGAGTTCTGCATTCAGTTCTCGTGCGGCGACATGTTTCGGGAGAAAAAAACCGTCTTCAGGGCATCACTTTTCCGAATCTGTCGTGACCTAGCGGCACGCAGTTCGCTTTATCGAGTGAAATGGACATCAAAAGTCTCTCCGCTTCGCTCCTCGCACGCGTTGCAGAAGGCAGAGCAAACGGAGACTCGCCTCGGAAGCAGCCATCTTCATGTCGGACATTGTTTGCTCGGTGTGTGATTTGCAGGGGCGAAAACAGCAACCCGCCGGTCTTACGAACTACGTCGGACAGGCTTCAAGGCGAAACGAGTGTCTGAAGACGCAATGCACTGGGGGTTGTGGTGAAAACGCTCACCACCACGAAACAGAAGACTTCCGTCCCGTCGCACAATAAATTTCGAGAAGTTACAACGAGCGAAACAAATGCCGTCTGCGTTGCGTCTCATGCTCGAGACCTCGGCGTTCGTGTGGTCTAACTCCGAAACGCGACTCACTACGGCAGACCACATATTTCACTAAATACGAGTACAAGGAATAATCCAGTGGAAAAGCTTTGTCAACAAAGCCCAGAGCGCTGGTTTCCTCACGAGAAAACCAAACGCACGGTCCATTTTGCCAGGATGATCCAACTGAGAGGCTGCTTTCACTCGTAATTATTATTAAACAATTCAGTCCGCACCACAAAGAAAACACAACGCAACAGACCAGTTTGCTATGAACAGTTAAGGACGACACAGCCACCCTTCGTGAAAAATTTAGATATGGGAATGGCTGCTTTACAGAACGCGAAATCGGAGACAACCGACACTTACTGGCGGCGTCCCAGTATTCCCGTTCCTGAACGACATCGTGGACCTCGTCGTCTTCTTCCGGCGAAGTTCCGGAGGCGAGATCGAAAAGTCTGGTGGGACACACTTCACCGGGTACCAAGCCAACAACTGTCCTAGGATTGCCACCCACTGCTAGCAACATTTCACTGGCGCCCGCGCAACCGATCGCAGGAGACTGGCAGCGCCGCACAGCTTCGGCTACCGGGCGCACAGCGCCGACAACCGACGCATGCGCAGAGAGTTTCGCAAATCGGTAATACGCGATTGTCCGTTTTCAGAGCCGATTTGAGAAAATGATCGGCCTTCCGGAACGCGTGGTCTCGGAACACGTCCCTCGCCATTTCCAAAGACGCCCCCCCCCCCCCACAACCGCCACTCTTCGGGGCCAACTACGTCGGTGGTTCCAGGACTCAAACGGGTCCTAACGCCTTTTATAATTGTGAATGACCATGAAAAGTACAGAATGCCCTCTTCAAGCCCGGGGGGGGATTCTCGGTGTGCTTATGGAAGTGGGGGCTGACTGCAGCTGAGAGGTGTTGGATCATAATTTTCAACGCCAACTGTGACTTGGTGGTCCCCAACTGATTTCTTCTTCCTGCGCCGGGCCTAAGACGCCCTTAGCTTCCGCCTTCAAAGCATTAGGACCCCACGAACTAACCTCGGAGCGAGCGCCCGAGTCGTCGGTGTCCGTGGACCTCCATCCGATCTAAGTTTTGCAACAGCGACTCAGAAACTGCTTTCACTTATTCGTCGGCACTGACTCATGTTTAAGCCAGGAGTTGCACTGACCTGCATTTGGCAAATCCACTCAACAACATTTTTCACCGGGTTGTTCGGGTTTATCGAGGCTGCAGGTTCAACTCAAACAGTGGAGATTCAATTCCTATAAGAATCCTTTAAAACTGTCAAGATATGTTTCAATGTGTTCGCTGGATCTACAATTTTTCACCATTTCGCCAGCTGCATCAACATACGAGACAGACCTCAAACATCGACACTTGCATTCCCCTGATGAGTTTATATTTCCCTGATTTCCTAATTAATACTGTGTCAAATATAACGAAACAAAGGAGACGAGCTAAATTTTTGTACGATTTTATTGTTCATCACATGAAAGTAAGCGTTTAATTTAGGTGGAAACTATTTTCAATTTTACAGACTGAAAAAAAAACTACGAAAATATACGCGGGCCACGTGTTACGAACTCCTGCTTCAAGCAGTTTCGTTTCCGTAAGAATAATGTATTCAGCTCATCATATAAATTAAGACATTGTTCCCCATTTAACATTCTTTTGTAAAAAAAAAAAAGGGGGACGGACGTGGACTCGAATATTCAAACCACTGAAGAAGAAACAGCGCGCGATGCCGAGGCGAAACGCGTTTCTCTCTCGGCTTCACTTTCGCTGCGCCGAGGCCCATTCAACCGCGGCGCGCGATCCGAGCAGCTCCGGATGTGACATTAGTCCGCGCTTTTCTTCAAATTAGGCAGACATTTTAGTGTCTTCATTTCAGTTATTGTGGTTCGTGCAACGAAGAAGACAAGATCACGACACTCAGTGGTACAGAGAACAAGCGATCGTGGCCTATTTTAAAGCACCACGTGCCTGGACTTCAAGATATTTTGAAGTGCTGCCAACTTATCACAGGTAAAACCTAGAATTCCTGATTCATAACCGCCACTGATCCTCTGCGTCTCCGTTCCCTCCTTCGTGCAGAAAATAAATCAGTTCCGCAGGAACTCGTACGCCACTGTCAACTTGGCTTTCGCGTTGTTTTACTGCGCGATGGCGAGTCAAATGAACCCTTGCAGACTGCGAACAGGTTCGTCTTTCAATGCGCTCCACCGATTCACCGAAGCCCGGATTCCTGTTGACAGAAAAAATGTCCACTGCCCTCGCTGGTGGCGACTTCTCCGCCTGCAACTGCAAACGGATGGTTTGTTTGTTTGTTTGTTTGTTAAAGTTTCCATTTGACTCGTCCCCGTCCTAATACGACGACGTCTGCAAGCGGGAATTATACACACGCGTTTCGGATGCAAATCGAATAAAGATCCGTCTCCGGTGGAGCTTCAACCCTAATTTCAAGTGACGGCGTCTCAGCGACTGTAACTGCAAAGAGGCAAAGTTAATTGCTTCGAGGAGGAAATTACGTTCGAGCCCTAGCGAGGACGGCTTCCGTACAAAGAACAAAACTGTCCTTGGTTCTAGTCTCGGCGAAGATGAAGCTTTCAAGGAAAATAATTTTGAACAACATTAAACGACACTTCGTGATGAAAAATGTCAGCGCTTGTTGATTTCTAGGAGAAACACAACGGACGCTCCGCTAGTCTGAATAACATTTTCAAGTTCAGATCCATCCTCAGAGAAAACGCAATGCGGCGACTGGGCCACGATGTGGACGTCTCTTGCTTCTACACGAAGCGCGGACAAGGCGCGATGTAGGAAGAACGAGGACCAGGGACCATTTTACCTTTGCTCCATTAAATTACAATGATTAAATAAAAAACACTGTCGCAAACTCATGCAGAATGAATAAAACCGGAGAAGTTCCTTAGAGCTATTAGAGGCCCCTGCCGTCTGCATCCTCTACCAACATCTTCGTACGTCGCGAACACGAACGGCTGTGGACTGCAACGGTGGCGCGTTAAGCCTTTTTAAAGAGCAGTCTTTGTCGTTTTCGTGGGAAGTGACAAGCCGGAACAGAAAACACTTTCTAAACTTACCTCCAGGGTCTGAGTTTAGTTTCATCTTCGTCTTCATGATTTCACATTCACAAAAGCTTCACTCACAACAAACAAAACATATCTGAAAAAGCAGCGGTTTCTTTTGAATGACGAAGAACGAACAAACCGACACTGCACAAGTTCGAATGCTAACAAACACAAGACGTGTTGCGCTCTGCCCCGCTTTCCTACTACTCTGAGCCGCCGCTCGTCGCTTGCAGCGCCTTCCCAGGTGAACTAACTCTCGCTCCTCTGCGCCTGTGCGAACTGGCGCCCGCGAAATGAGAAACAAAAGAACACAGCCGCTCGCCACGGACGTAACCTACTTCCGTGATTCTGCTTCGGTAGTGAAATACCTCCACACAAAACAACGATTCTTTTAGCAATTATAAACACTGCTTTTTTAACAATTCGTACGGAAACAAGAAATTACATCAAAATAGCTCAGGATACGGTTCGGTGGCAGAATCTTCGATTTACGTAAAATAAGAAATTTACGATTCGACCCAAGTGTTCGTCACGCAAACTCCTGCGTAAATCACGAAAATTTACGAGTGTCAAAGGCCCTCGAACTTGCTTAGAAACTGAAATAAGTAACGCTCCTGAGGGATCGAGGCTACTCAGTGGACACGAACAGAATTACGATACCCCGAGCACGAAAGAAAACGCATCTAGAAGACGATGGCCTATCGTGATGATATCGAAAAGGTACGATTTGAGTTGACAAAAATTAAAATTAAATAAGGAAGAGAATCTGAACACCACGCAAGTACCAACATTACCGTCACACACACAACTAATGTCAGCACTGAAGCCAACATTTTCCGCCATTTATGGTCATCTTCAGGGCGAAATCAAAACTTCTTCACTAGAAACCAATGTTCGTATTTGTACATGGCATCAAAACGTGTGGTTAATGTAATTAAATAACTTCGAAGTTGGAGATACATTTCATTGTCTAATTTTAATTATTAAAAATGCTAATTTTAACTTGTGACCGGATCTCTTGTTGCCACGTGGAAGGCCAAATATTGTTGGAGACACGAGCGTTAACTTATTCGTTCGATAAATGGCCTAGCGGACTTTCCGGTTCCATAAAACGGGGGAGGGGGGACGTTCTGACGACGTGAGCAACCATCAGCTTCTGCAAAAGGACAAACACACGGAAGGCTTACTGAATAGCAGAACGAAAGCAGTTGATGAAGCATCAGCACGTCTTTTTAAAGGGAATTAAGGAGAAGATGATGACGACAATTCTCACAGGTTCCGCTTAGTTTACTGGGTTAATGAAATTAAATTCGGCAATTTAACAAACATCTCATCGCGCTAGACAATCGTCTTCGAAACATCGGAACCAATGAAATGAATTAAAAGTGCACACAAGAGCAGACGAAACAAAATCGTACACTGGGAACTTGGTTTGGCTTCGAGGGCCCTGCCATTTTCGGGCAGGCAAATGTCAGTAAATATCTGCGGTTACCAGAGACTCGAGTTACTGCAACCACTCGCCAGATTTCGCTCTAACCCCCGAGTCCGAAGCTTAATCGACATTTTAGACGCCAAGACGAATCTGCGCTCCCACAGCCTGGAATTTTGCTTCGTGCATTGAAAACAAAAGGTCCGGATAGAGTTTCCAGTGTCACTAAAATAAAACCATTCTGAAGTCACCTAAGAAACGTGACGAAACGTTTCCCTTCTGTGAAAGTCGCCAAACGATGTCGCACGACCCAAAATCCGACATTGCAAATTCTGCAGGAGGAAAGTCCACAACTTTCCTACCAAATCGCCTGTACGAGATTGAGGCTTTCTTTCCTGAAGAGGTCACGCGGGAAGCAGTCGAAGCATGTGGCGGAACGCATACTCGACCACTCGTCGCTCGAACAATAAACAGAGGCCCGTGGAGGGCGGTTCATTGCATTTATTCATAGCTGCAACTCAAACAGTTTTGGGCCCGGTGGGTTACGCCCCACACAAAAACCAAGACGAGTCTGACGTTCAGAAATTATTTTTCCGTTCGTCTGGAAAAAATCATTCACTTTCAGCCAAATGAGTAATGCGTAGAATTCATTAGTGAGCTGTAACGCCACTGAAGACAAAATTCACGAAACTCCTTCCTAGCGGCTACAAAAACACTCAGAACCGAGACCAAACAAAATTCTTGGCTTGTCACAGCCTTTGCACGTGTTCATATTTACGACGTTTTTGAGACGCACTGGAAATCAGTGGCGTAACACGCGCCGAGTAAATCTGCTCCGTTCGACGTGATTTGGTACAAAACTGTTTCGGGAAATAACGCAGAAGATGCCGCCATAATAATCGAATCGGCGTGACGCTCGGTCAACGAGTGTTGAGGCATCAGTCAGTCAGTCACAAACTCTGAAGCGTGAATGAGACGATGAAAATAAAATCGATCTTGAATAGGACGTGAAGCCGTCGACTGCCCCAGCACCGCGCGTTTGTCAGCAATCTTCGACCAGCTGAGTGACTATCAGATTGTCGCGAAGGACTCCGGTTCACGGAATTGGTTTCTCATCCGACAGTAAACACGTGCAGCACTTGATTCGAAGTCGTTAAATAAGATACGACATCCACGAACGATTTAATTAACTTTTACGTTCGCGTGTTTATTCGTGCTCAATCCAGTTGGCTGTGAACACCGACGCCTCGTCGCCCCGCGCTCCTGCAGTGGAGCCCTCGTGACCTACTTCCACGATTACGAGGCAACGACGGAAATGTTTCGAGATTCCGGTACGACATCTGCGAGGTCTGCGAGACTAATCACGCTGTCAGCAATTAATCAAGACCGCCGGCTGACAGTGTCAGAATCTGAGCAGACTTTCTTAAGGTGAAAGCGCACTGCGCCGGTCGCCGGACAAAACAGTCCTCTTTAGCATTAACGATGGCGAACTCCGCGACAATAATTCAATTTAGGAGAACGAATCTCTTGCTTTGGACTCTGAATCACAATTTCCAACCAGCGCATCGCAGGAATCCAGCCGACTGATTTGCAACAAGCAGCGTATCAGATGCGATTTGCGGCCTCGGTCACAAAGCAGGAATGGAACCCAAAGCGCCCCATTTCCGAAATACTGATTTTGATATTGTCTAATCCAAGCAGCCGGTCCAAACACACAAACCACGCACACTCTGGCCACCAGATCGCATCACCTCAGGGTCCGTCATTTTGTTCTCATCGACGTCCAGAAGAGGAAAAGTCCCACATCAGATTTCATCCCATTCGGTCCAGTGGTTCTCGCTATGAGCCTTGTGCGAAGAGCTCAGAAGAAGCCGAATTTCATTGCCCAACTGAACCGCTCCTTCATGCATTAAGTTCGTCGTCGTTAGTGAACGTAACTAAGGCTAAGGCACGTCTCTACGTCCACACGAAGGACAGAATTAACTCCCCACACTTCTTTCCTTCTTGCGCGCAAGAAATGAACCACTGGGCAGGGGCAGCGCGACGTCCCTGCAGCACAAATCTTACCGGCGTCACCCATCGTCCTTCGGCCAAACGGGGGTGGCCTCGAGACCAATCGCCTTTCATCACGCAGCTCGTCTTGCGATAAAAAAGAATCGGCCGAGGCCCTGGAGCTCGTAACGCCGATGCTCGCACTGCGTCTGCGCCCGGAGGCACCCAGCATGCTGTGACGTCATCGCCCAATGGGGATCGATTCCGAGGCAAACGGACCGCGTGCACTACTGCAGAGTGCGCGTTTCCAATCTTGTTATTTTTTGGAAACTCTGTCAGGTTACATGATTGCACTTTAAGGGAACTCAAACCAAAACGAACTTTGCATCAGTCCAACCTGAGAAACAGCAAATTTCGTTCTGATAAACGGATGACATTTTCAAGTTTAAAAAAAAAAACACCATTCCCCAGAAGAACACGATAACGGTTTTAAATCGTGAAGATTGTGACGAACTGACAAGCCACGTTTCAGCTACAGATTCCGTGCATTGAGCGCGGCACAGCGGAGGATTTGAAAAGTATTCGACCGTAAACATGCCAACTACACCACGGTCCTACAATCTAGCGGCAGAAGCTTCAACTACTACCACTGCGCACGTTTACAACACGACCAGAACTTTTCGCCGAGTCATCGTATTTCATCTACATTTTTTTCCCTCTTGGGGTTAGGAAATTCCGGTTGCAAAGAAATTAACAAAACAGAAATGTTGTCTTCCACGCCAACTCTAACCGGTCCCTGAAAATTCATTACGCAAACGTTCCTTCGTAAATTAGCGATTAAAAGACGCGAAGGATGGGCGGAGGGCGAGCCTTGAAAGGGAAATTTGCTTTCATGGGATGTGCTAAATCGTCTTGAGAACTTGACATTCATTAGCTTATCATTTAGTTATCCCAAAGGTTCATAACCGTATCAGAA
Source organism: Zootermopsis nevadensis (assembly GCF_977971745.1). Classification (NCBI taxonomy): domain Eukaryota; kingdom Metazoa; phylum Arthropoda; class Insecta; order Blattodea; family Termopsidae; genus Zootermopsis; species Zootermopsis nevadensis. Next base: position 149,252 of record NW_028259134.1, on the reverse strand, counting down.
AAGTCCGCCACTGCACGCCTTAGCGAGCCAGATTAATCCAATCTGCAGAGAGCCATCACTCTTTGCCTGCCATACATTTCCAAGGTAGGATTTGACGAATCCGAAGTCTGCCGACGTTTCAGAGGTCATACTGCCTCCATCATCGGCATCCGTATCCACCGAGCGGTTCCTTCCCTGCAAATATCTCGGCTGAAATCTTCTGCATTTGACACTTGCTTGATCGTCCCAGGTGAGAGTCGGCGGAGAGAACGAATTACGAAGACGCCTTTCGTTATGCAACTTTCTCCGTCCTCTGTCCGACTCTTCCCTTCAGCTCGCCGCTTCAAACATCTCAAATACATTTTTGTTCGTCTGTAGACATGAAAGCAGGCTCTGAATTTAATCGGCCAGACGTGATAATAAGTTGAACGCCAGACTGTAAATGCACAGCGAACCAATTACCACTTCAGTGGCACAAAAACAGCCTTCGAACGCAATTCTCTCGAGAGTGACTTCAAGGAATTTCATGAAACAGCTAACGGGGATTTTTTAAACCTGTAGATAAATATTAAACTTGGTCGAAATAGGAAAACTGTGTTTGTGCGCGAATATCAAACACACGCCCGTAAAAATTTATCAGACGCAAATTTTTTTGAACAAAAATCAAAGACGCGATTTGCGCCAGGCACATTCTCCCGCACGGGCAGGGAAGGAATCGCTCGAGACATAACCTCACTGAGGATAAGTGATGTCAGGGCCGAGATTTTGACTCACGACCTCGTGAATACGAAGCAGCCCTGGAAGTTTTCATCCCCGAGCGCCAGAATCTTCACTTTTACACCACGAAATTCTGTGACAGTCTGGAATACGTCGTAACCGCGGAATCTGCACGGCGGTAAGAAGTGTCTCTAATTTCGCGGCGTGCAAGCAAGGTCAGCGAAGTTGACCTTTCGCTCGGCCCATTTGGGTGGAAATCAATACTGCGGCTGAAAACTCCGCGTTCCGACGTCTGTCCCAGTCACACGCAGGGCAGAACCGCGAGCTATTATCGGCGTCCCCTTCCTGAGACACCGCGACCATCGCAATTATTACCAGTCCGCTGTTTACTCATCTCTTATTCATTATTCTGCATCGTAAGGACGGTCTTATCAACGGCTTATTTAATTTTCCTCTCACGACAAAATTCTTCTGGCCACAGCCAATCTCATGACCCCTAATGTCATGAAAACCAAAGTTCATTCTTAAACAAGGAAGACAAGTACAAATAGCCCTGATGATGGAAGCAGCAAATACCTCTGAAACGTTGGTAAACTTCGCATTCACCGCCGTCAGAACCTCGAATCCCGCACGGCGTAAAAGAGCGACGTTCAAGGTTTCCGTAAGACAATTATTTTAAAAGTTACTTGCACATAAAATTACGTTTGGCCTCTAAACCTCTGATGTTCCAATAAGACAGCAAAATTCGCAGGGGTTAGGAGCCATATTTTTTATTATTACTGAGATCTTCAGGTTCAATTCCTGAAGGCTTTATCTTCGTGAATCAAGATTTTATATTCATAATTGTCTTATCGTCTCAGGAACACGAACCAACAGACGCCTGCTCCGAGGAAAAGGCCCTTCTTCCTACGAGGGCGATCTCGCCACGCCCTGATCACCTGAACCCAAGACGGCGTTGCAATGAACGCGAGCAGGCGATCGAAGTTACGAAACGTCGAGACATTTTCAGTTTCTGCCACCAGAGCGCGGCATCAGCTTCAGAGACGCTGATCCGTGGACCCAGTGACCTAGAGAACAACCCCGCCGTCTTCCGGACGGGCGGGCGGGCGGGAGGAAGTCGATAGATCGAATCAGGGGCTGCGAAGGGAGAGCAGTCGTACCAACAACAGTGACGGCGAGCGGAACGAGGATCGGAGTCCGCTCCTACTTCATTGTCAGTGCCACTTCTGGCGACCGCTCGAGCCGGTGGAACCGCGTCTCAAAATTGGAATATGGACGTGGTTTTTCGCGATTTCAAATGCCGGGCCTGCGGCTTGGAGGCAGAACTCCGTCTTCCCTGGCGTCGGCACTGCAAGGCAATCATTAGCTTCACGCCCCGGCCAGGGCGAAGTTCTTTGTTTCGCCGAGGAAACGCACAAACGGCATCTGGTAAAATTGCGAGCCTCAAAGCTTTTACTCAGTCACTCCCGTTCTGCGTTGCGTCAGAGGAATTCAAGTACTCACATTTCTTCTTGAGCGGGTTGAGGGAGGGCTTCAGTCTCCGTCCTTGTTTGATGGACTCCATGAGCAGCTCTCGGGGGGTGGAGGCCCTGCTACGGGGCGGCGCCAGTTTGCGCTCAGACGCCTGCAACACAAACGGAATCGACCGGAAGTGCGGTTGAATAAACAAATAACAGACGGCCGCTGATCAATCTGTCATGTCCTCACGCCCTGATTTTTAATAGCCCACGTCCATTCTCCGTTGCTAAGGGTACGCGTCGTTCTCAGTCCTTCCGCCGCCGACTCTCCGTATCCAGGGGCGGGGGGCCCTCGAATCCACAGGCCCAGGAAACACACCGCCCTACTTTTGCAGCCCAGAAGCATCTCACGCCGTTTGAGGAACTCTTTTTTTCAAATCCAAATTGGCCTGAATACAATGAATTCTTCTGGGGCCGCCTGCCGACGTTTCGAGAACCGTCTTCAGACGCTGACGCGGCGGTGGCCCGAGAAGAATTCGCTGCACCAAGTCGCGCAGTTTCCCCTGCAGATCGCGCTCACGAACCTTGCGCAAAGGAGGTCGGGAGCGGATGAACTCGAGGATGATGGCGTGGGCGTCCTTCTTGATGCGGTGGGGGATGTCGCCGTCCACCATGACTTTGTTCAGCTTGTAGCGCCGAGACCGGATGTCGTCCATCAGAATCTCGTAAGGGGTGAGTTCGTACTCGATGGGGGTGCGACTGAAGTCCACCTTCTTCAGCTTCACGCCGTGACGCAGCTCGTGGATCACCTGGACCCAGAGCCGCGCCTGCAACACAGAAACACACGTCTCTTTTGCTCGGAACCGCTTGCAAAATTAAAATATATTAAAATAGACGCTATAAATTACGCCTGACATCGTTTGATTGGAAATAATTCCAGTGAATTTATTACTCGAAATAACTCTATCCTGAGGATGGCAGTCTTGAGAACCTCAAATCCTGCAAGAATCGTCCAGTGCTCGCGGGCGTCAAAGGAACGTCGTTGTGTTCACAAGAGATCGCAGCCAGGAAAGAAGACATTCAGCTTTTATTTAAGATTCATTAACGCCTCGGTCTCCCAAGTGGCCTTCTCTCCTCAGGTTTTCCAAGCAAACTTCATTACGCCCTCAAAATGTGTAAGAACACGCCGTCTTCTGGGCTGTAGTGCCGTGTAGTCTGTAGAAGTTGGCCGACGTTTCAGACGCGTCTCCGGCCATCATCAAAGCGATGAGTAAGCCGCGTGCTACAAGTCTGTTACTTCTCCCAATGGCTCCCTCTCTCTCTCTGTCTCCCGCGACCCTCTCCCGCCTCCGCATTGGTCCAGCGAAGTTCCTACCTTGACGACCCCCCACCCCCCGCACCTCAGACCAATTTCACGCGCTTAGTGATGGAGGCAGTGAGCACCTCCGAAACGTCGCAACATCCCAGAAGACAGTCAACTTCACACTTGCAGCCGTGAAAAAAGAAGCTGTCACCTGCGCCAAACCCGTCAATGGTTTTGTGCACCCCTGAGTCAGCCTAAGAACGGAAATTGCGCTTTGCGATTTGTTGATCTCGTACGAAACGAAGTTTTGTTCTTTTAGCGAATCGTCTTATGGCGCTGACTCCCGAACGAGACAACGAATGAATCGGAGCAGCCGCGGTTGCAGGCCCTCCCTTTGCCACGGCGGGACGGAGGATAACGATTCTGTTGCCCGTTCAAACATCACCACAGTCGGGCGAGATGCAGGCAACAAGCACTACCTTTCATGGCAATCGAGAAATTCAGTAACAACGCAAAACCTTCGGAAGAATTAAAGGCGGTCATCGAGGAACACAAATCAGAAGGAAAAAGTGACTCCAAAGAGCACGAAATGCGGCACTCGGAATGTTACGGGGCTTCGACGATGACGACGCACGGAGCGAGAACAAACGCCTTCGAAGACAACGGACACTCCTGGAAGCTTCGGAGATAAAACTGAAAGAAGGAGAAGGGAAAAGGTGAGAAATAACTTCGCACTTTGGCCGTCTTGGCTTGAGGCAGGCCAACCAACTGCACTTCGCCACACTGCCTGGCCAATTACATTTTCCTACCTGAAGAAAGACGAATAATTTTCGAATGTTTTGTGTCTAGTGTCGCCGGATCCGTTCGAGCCGCTCCTGTGACGTGTCCGGTTTACTGCGTCAGAACACACCGGAACATTGCCAGTCAGTTTCCGTTCGCGGGCGCCCCACTGCTCTCTGCTGGCACTACGCCCTCCTCTCACACTTCACGACCCTCGAGGGGGCCGAAGTCAACGCGAGCAATTTCCAAAAACGGCGAAAACAAAGGCGCTCAGGACGACACTTCAAAATTTGCTGCCATTACAAGAAGAAATGAAATGGAGTTTTTAAATTTGGAGAATGCATTGAACACGGCAATACAACTCCACTGACAGCTACGTTCTTGTTCTTGTTCTTGGCTGCCGAAGTTCCCGGGTCGAGAGGCCGGGACCACCGCTGCGACCTTTCCTGTCCTCCGCCTCTGCTACTGCAGACGCGTCTGAATGTCCTTCGGACATTTTGGGGTCAACATTCAACTCAGGGTGCAAGCCTCGTCTTTTCAGGACTTCCCTGAATTGGTTCCGTTTTAAGGCAGTGAGTGCACTGATGTTCCCACGTAGGGCCGATGGCATGGGGTGTGTGTGTGTGTGTGTGTGTGTGTGTGTGTGTGTGTGTGTGTGTGTGTGTGTGTGTGTGTGCCATGATCCCGGTGGTTTCCAGTCAGACACCGGACAATTACTTCCCAGCATTTCCTGTTCTATTCGAGAATTTTCGGAATCTACGTCTCAGGAGGAACGACGAATTGGCCCGGGAGCTTAGAGGGAGGGAGGGAGGTTATCTTTCTGCATAAAACTGAGTGTAACAAAGTCAGGTCTTATCTCCTCAAGATAAGAAATGCCTTTGCACTATTTTACTAGCTATGACGTACGATCTGTTTGAATTTGTATATCCCGACCCCTGGAGCACACGTCTGTCCCAGGACGTCCAAATTTCTTCAAACTGAACCCTCCGTGACTTTGCCCACTTCCACATCCGAATTGTGCAATAATGAGCTTCAATGCATTTGAATTTTACTTATTTCTCCACATTTAATCGCCTCTGCCTTCTGTCTGGGGCCCTCTGGTCTCCACAAATCCTTCTGGCGACAGACACCTAACCTAACCTCGGAAAGTCTTTTCACACGCGGGACTGACATAAAATTTAGTCTGTGAAGGGTCGGAGCTGCACTTCGAAAAAACCATCTCCTTTGTGGTTTCACGTTGGAAGCTGGAACTTGCATGAAAAGATCCCGTTAGAAATCAGCAGTCGTCACCGACAACTCAAAGCCTCGCGCTTGCAAAACCAAAAATCGAACGAAAATAATTTTGCTGGCTACATTCCTCCTGGACGTCTTTCGACGCCCGACGCCTCTGTTGGCGATTCAAACAAAAATCCCTCCGCCTTGTCGTCCACTCGGCCAGCTGACACAGAGCGGAAACTTTGAAACCTCTGCTTCATGCTGACCTCTGACCTCTGGCCTCTGCCCAGCGCGAGAGGGGACGAAGCGATGACAACGCAGTTATACAGAGGGTTCTACGGCAAGAGGAACAAACGGCTTCTTGGACGCTTCGTGTTTGAGACACGGCCGATTTTAATAAGAACCCAGAAGACCGGATCCCGAAATGGAAAGCGCTTGTTTACAAACAGCTGATTCCGGTGTTACTGAAACAAAAACAACTCAAAGTACGGTCCTTGCGTCTTTTCTCTACCGAAGGGCAGCATCGGATATTCTCCGTCAGAACGCAGGTTGCCGACCTCTGTGTTGCATTTCAAAATGGCCCCAGACATAAAATTCCTGCGGAACGAAGTCACGGGCAACGGCTCGTGGCGTTTCTTTGGAAACAAACATCCGAGATTTATTCATGCATCATGCAGAAATTTTACTGGACTATATTGTGGCCCGCAGGAGGCCTGGAGTTCGACACTAGACTCCTCCTCGTCCGAGGCCACGGAAGTATCTCGCGCAGGCAAAGCAGCAGTGCGCATGCGCAATACGGAAGCGTAAGCGTAAGCATTCGGCAAACATGCAACCACACAGACAGAGAGCATTCGGTCAATACCTACTTGCAGCTCCCTCCAAATCCTAAGGCCCGTCTAGAACAGAGAGGACACAAAGAACTTCAGACACAAACGACTGAGCGTGCGTGCTACATGCGTTCATTCATCTCCAATCACACTTAATTCAATTCGGTCCTTTGTAAAAAGAATAATTTCCTTCTTTATTACAGAATTCGTGCATTTGCAGTGGCAGTTTTTAAAACGACGACTTCATACGGAACACGTGACAGGGTTTTTGAGACGATCAACGCATTTTGAGGACTTTCGTCTTCGTCGTCAGTTTCGGGCGGAGGAAAATCCCCGCGGCGTAGTCCAAAACTTCGCCACGTGCAACGAAAACGGCGCTGCGATAGGTCGTGGAGCTTAAACAACGGGCGAGGGTAAGAGGAAAGACGCACAAACCACGCCTCCGCATGGGACAGGAAGGAGACGCGACTCAGCGAACACGCGACTTCATATAAGCGTTTATTCGCTGTTGAAGCCGACATCATTTTTGCGAGGGGATTCGAGTTCTGGGCGACTGGTGGCTTAACTAAGACACGCTCATTCCCTTGGCTTCACGCCCCGGCCGCCTTAACTCCGGCGCCCTCCGCGTAAGGGGCCGAATGGGCCCGAAAGTCAACTTGGAAAAAGAACTGAACCGGGCACGACGGCAACTGCGTGCAAAATACGAAGGAAGCGGAAGACTTGAGGAGTCGAGTGAGTTTAGGTCGAATGGCGGGTCGACTTATCGACCAGCTAAAATCGACCCTTCGCTTCTCACGTTCTCTGCCCCAGGAAGTGAGTGTTTCAGTTAATTTTATTTGGGGCTTTCAAGGAGAAATGTACCCGATTTTGCAAGTATAATTATTCGTTCGTTCTCATTACGATTTCTACAACCGACTTGAATTCGTCCGCACAATTTTTAAAGCGGTTTTTTTTCAAAAAGGTGCCACGTGTCCATTATCTAAACGAGATTTATGCTATGAATTTATGTTTCTATGTGCTAACTAACGGACGTTCTACTTCTCGATGGCCAGAAATTCATTGCTGCTTATATCAGCGCCAACACGTGTTTGTCATTGCACTCTGTTCAATAATAAAAGTAACGAAAAATGTGTGTCTCGCGATGACACAGTATTCTTCAGTGTTCTAAATAATGTCTTTGCTTCATGCAAGGTCGAGTACATTTAGTAAGAACTGCATCCGCCGGCGAATATAAGGCGCAGATTTCGAGAATAAAATTCAATCGAAGTCTTCTCACCCGGAGCGAAAAGCGAATAAAACGCATTTAATCCGGCAGTTAGTCAAGAGCCGGGCTGAAAGTGGAAACTGGCACAACCTAATGAGGGGCAAACGCCCGCTCCGGCCCCGTTCGCATGACAGCGAGAATCCGCTGTCCCAGTGACTTAACCGCACACCACATCTGCTCCTCACACACATCGCCGTCGGCCTACTTGCCAGACCACAGTCCCGCGGAGAAGCTGACAGTCGCTGCGGTAGTCAAAATCCACTAACCTAATAACACCGCAGTTTTCCTTAACAAAATCAGTCATTCGTGGTTTTCTCTGGGCCACCCTTGAATGCGGTACTCGACTCACCGCTGCCATCCACGTGCATCCCCCGAGCGCGCGCGCGCGTTTTCTGACGCCTCGCAAATGGCGCTTCGAGGACGCGGTTCTCGTTGAGGCTGAGGTCCGCGAGGTAAAACGTGCAACACATTTAGGAAAATAATTGGGAAAGCGATGTTTGAATAACAAACAGTATTGTTAAGGATGTGGATTTCTGTCTGCTTTGTGTGTTAAAGATTGCTCAACCTCGTCTCCTCATAAAGACAGCTTTCGTCTGTCACCTGCGTAAATAACAACATGTGTGTTCATCATCTTGGACGCTGAACACAAGACGACGAAAGCCTCGTTTTAAAAAAAGGAAGCTGGCTGAGTCAACATTCGCAGTTCTCTCAGCACGTAACCTACGTGGCTGATACAGGAAACCTCTGCACTCCACCATCGGACGATACCTCGCACGTACAACGCGTAGAAGAGAGTTCCAGCTAGCCTGGCTTCATCTCTCGCGTGTGTTCCCCGGAAAAGAAAAAAAGAAAGAAGGAATATATCGTGGCGAGACAACTCACCCAGTCGGAGAACTGGAGCTTGTCGAGATCCGTCGAGGCCTCCGCCTTCGCCCGTAGCTCGTGCGTCCCCTGGGAGACTCTCTCGAGGAAAGACGACAGTTCGAGCGCCTCGGCGACCAGCGCCCTGCACACGGCTCGGTAGTGCGCGTCGGCTTGTTGGGGCGTCGGGGCTCCGAGGTGGTTACAACAGCGCTGCAGGCACAACAAATTGCAATCGAAACACCAGCAAACGCTCGTCTCTCAAGTCGGATTTCTTGCATGTCTACGGCAAGGAAACACGACGACTTTCCTAGAAATACAAACTGTAACACGTTAACTGACCACGACACGGAATCGAGGTCTTCTTTTGAAGACGCCTGTCTTCTGGGGTGTCTGTAGCGCCGTGTACTAACTTTTCGGAGGTCCTTACTGCTTCCGTCAGCAGGGCGACGACGATGGAGGCAGCAAGGACCTCTACCAGAATACACGGCGCTAACCCAGAAGACGGACATCTTCAGACCGTCCGCCGTGAAAACAAAAAACTCTACAAGGCTTTTTTTACCAAATAAAAAGACCACCTAAGTCCCGGGTAAGAGAAGATAGACTTAAAAAAATCAAGCAAACTGAATTAAAAAACTGGGAGTGACTGGAAACTTGTCCCCTAATCAGGAAAATTTATCAATGCATTCCTAGCACAGCGTCCAGATTCTCCTAATGAAAGATACAGCATTCCCATTAGAAAGTTAGAAATCTCGTGGAGGAAAGTGTCGCCCATGTTCATTGATGTTATTCATCACAGCAAGAGAGTGATTTCAAGAACTGTGAAACACGCGTGACGGTTAGTGTACCGTCGAAGAACTCTTACTTCGTCTGCTGTGTTCTTATTACAATATTCGACGGAACCACGAAGTCGGCCATCTCTGGGTCCCTGCGGCGTGCAGTCTGGTTGAAATCTGCCGACGTTTCAGGGGCGGTTGCTGCTGCAGGAGACATACTCGGCGCCCGGAGAAACTGGAACCAGCCAGGGTCATTTCCCCCTCTTCCAAGTCACTCACCACTCACAGAGCGCCGTATTTCCAAACGAAGTTGTGAGGGACATTCACGCTTCCCCCCCCCCCCCCCGTTCAAGAGAATTTGATCAATTCCTCAAAATGTCTACTGGCTCAACTGCCCAGCTGCGTTTTTCTTTCTGTGTTCTACAAAAGTGAGGATGGCATCGAAGCCTTCGTGCAATCTCCATACGTCAGTTCCGCACTCCGCACAATTCCAATAAATTTTCATAAATTCTATTCCCACTTCAAAAGTTACAAAGTCCAAAATAATAAGACAATTAAAATGACAGACACGGAAATAGCCGTACGAAGGTGTTTCGCGCGGGTTTCAAGATTCCTTGTGGTTGGTTACAAATACTGAGGATTACCATCAGAACTTCAGACGACCTAACAAAGACTTGAGTTGATTTACATCGAATTTTGGGCACCTGAGGTGACTTTGCCACAAATATTTGTACTAATACTACGATCTTCTTGTAAAAGTTTCTAGAAAGACGTATCTGTTCCACGTGAAGTCGCCTGCAGTCAGAAGTAGGATTTGAGGTTGTCAGGGCGGCGTCGAGTTTGGTAAACGTTTGCAGCCATCTTGCTTGTAGTAATTTAACCCTTGCTTTATTTTGCCAGAAAGGACGCGAGTCAGTGCCTTAGAAATAATAAGGACGTGCGTCACTCACGTCGATGACCCTGGAAAGAGTGACGTGACGCTGAGAACTGGTGGACTCCTCGTCTCCCTCGCTCGAGTCCCGCTCGATTCCTTCATCGTCCGTCTCCGGTAGCCGCTCCGGGACGTTGTCTGCAACACGTCACACATCACATTACGCGGCGTCACATTAACTGCCCTCCTGAAATTCCTGACATTTATTCTATTGTTCCATTTGAATTCGAAATCTGAATTAGTTTTCATTTAAAGCAGCCTCTCTCTCATTCGACGCTAAATAAACTCAGCTACTGAAAAGCGTCGTTAAATAAGTATAAATCAAGGTGAATATTAAGGCTTCCTGCAAACTCCGAATGCCAATTGCGTAATCGCATTGGCTCTTCCAGTCTCAAGGAAGGCGTCGCAAATCTAACTCTCGTCTCGTCTCGGGACGTCGCTGTGGCAGTCGAGTGTCGATGGCAATGAACAGCAAATCGGTGATGTGGCGCACTTCCTTACCGACACAAAGGTAACCGGTATGATCACTTTGTTTAATTAATTACTTCCTCTACCCGAATACTAAAGTTAATTTCGAAATTGTGTTGAATTCTTGCCAACAGTTAAATGGAGTTCCTTTGTTTCTAACATGGCTGAGTCTACACACAGCAAAGCCAATCTCACTCACCACAACAAAGAATCAGATCGGACGCCGCAAGCAATCCCCGAAGTGCCTTGAGCCAACGCGTCCTACCGCGCACAAGCTACCGACGGCAGCTTGGTCCAAACTCTGAATTCGGAGCAACCACCCACTCGAGCACATTTATCATCGGGGACAGAACAAAAATTCATCGCTTCGCCTGACCACGTGACCCGAATCGCAGTGAAATACTGGGGCAGCAACTGCTCCTCCGCAGAGAAATTTCTACGCCCGCGGCGCCACTGAGTCTGGCGAGACCCGGACTTATCTAAAACAATGAATGAAAACTCGATCATATATTCTGATGAAGAAAGGTTCGCAACGAAGCAGGTGTTAAATGTCCCGTTTATGTTCATCTCAGGATCGAACTCAGAACTGACTGGCACACCACGGAGGACGAAGTTCCTGCCATCGCACGCACCACTGGATGGACGGACAGCTCTTCACGTGAGGCAACACAGAGAGAGCCCCTTCCGTTGGCTATCGACGAGAAGACATCACGGGATTGCATTTGACGTGTTTCAAAATTAGCTGCTGCATTTCGTCTATTCATGGTGAGTAATCAGTAACACTCAACTGCAAAGTTAGTTTAAGATTACGAAATTACACAGATCCCTCGGAATTAACTATTTATTTGTGGTTTCTGATAGTGACCCACGAACCGCCAGCGACTAGTGGGGGAATTTTTGACAATATTTCTTCAGTGATGGAAAATACTTGAAATTCTCTGTAGCAAGATCTCTACAGAAGACTCAAAGAGATTTTCTTGAAAGCTGTTTATCGTTTTATTAGTACGCTCTACAGTCTCTTAAAGTGGGGTAAACCCATTAAATCTCTCAACCGATTCATTTCCAATAAGTTCTGCAAACTCTTGCTACTTTTCCGTTAGAAAAACAACTTCGTCCAACATTTAAATAAAGCAATCAAATTCCGTGACTCCGACTTACACAACGGACAGTGTTCGGCGCAGGGAGTCGGGGACACCGAGCCTGAAGCTCGTCGAACAGTTAGGCAAACGATCGGTTGCTAAGAGCACGGGCTGCCACCAAGCGAACACTTTCCACCTTCTTCAAGCCTGTTTTTGCAGATACCAGACGCCAACCAGACTGACTGGATTTCTTTGGCACGCGAGTAAACAAACGAAACGGAAGGATATTCTCTGCTCCGCCAATTACTACAGAAATAAACCCCTTTTAAAATTAATGTTCTTTTAGGTTTCGTTCATGACAACCTGTCCAGTAGCTTCACTGGATAAAATAATTTTACTAGTTCTCCTTTCGAAATGTTGTCGCAGATGCCACATCAGCACTTTCATCCTCTGGGTTTAGCTTTTACTCCTTAAATGTAGAAAACACGCGCGCCACTAAATTCAATTCACAAAAACCGCGGCTGGCACTGGCGTCTGCTTACGTCTGTCAGATTTCATGGGCGCTTGAAGGCCCCAGTGAAACGCACATCAGCTGTCTTACTTACGCACCGGAAACGATTATTACGCTAACATGGCGCATTCTTTCAGCAGCGAGTAATGAAACAGACGGAGACGCACTCGGGACTGAAACTCGGATGAGGACACTTCTCGACTGGACGGACGGGTTCTGAACCGATGCTCGACGGCAGGTGAATGATCCCAGAACACACCACGAGGAAGTCGTCAACCGCTACGCCACTTAGGATATCCGGTTTCGAATTGCGTTGGATGAGACTGGACGTTCTCTTCGCGTCATCAGGCTGGAACAAACAACTGCGTGTGGTGAACGCGGAATTCCAGTTCTCCAGTGCTCAGCGCAAGCACCCCGCCACTTCCGAATTCATCAAATGAAGAGCGCAGATCGGCAAGCAGCTTCGCTGGCACATTTGCTGATGCCAGGCGTGTTGTCCACGAAGTCATCACTGGCCTAAGTACACGAGGTCCGAAGCAGACTTAAGAGCTGGTCCGTCTTGTCTCAAGAATCGACTGGCACTCTGAAGAGATGAGGCGAAGGTCATGAGATCCACAGACCTGCCATCCTGTTGTTTAAAATAGTTTCCTCGGGCCTTCACTCCCAGACATTTCAACGTCACCGATGGCAGGCAGGCTGTCTCTAGGGTCTGCCATAATCTGCTACCCAGAGCGTTTCCGTACCTCCTCCCACCAACTGAACCACTCCCTGACTTGAGTCAACAAAATCCTGCAGCTGAACGTTTGTCTCGTGTGCCGCCGCCTCTCCACCTCGCCCTGCTCGTGCCATCGTTTCCAGCCCAGCTCTGACGGCGTTCGTCGATAAGTCGAACAAAATCATTTCACCTGCCGGACGAGGGCTCCACGTGACTCAGCTTTCTTCGTTATTCGATACCGAATTATGAAGTCTTTCACGCCGTTCTCATACCGAGCACTTCACTCGTCATGCAACTGTCGTCACCTTTCGTAACACCCCCCAAAAAAGGGCCCCATGCGCAGCGACGGAAAAATGTTTCTAAAGCAACGTTCTTGGCAGGAAAGAGCCCGGAAGAGTTACTCGTCGATGAGCGAGCGAACGGGTTCGGTCGGATGGCGGGCATTGCCGTCCAACATTCTGAATGCACCGAAAGAGACGGGCAACGGCGTCTGCGGTCGTAGAAGTCGCGATGTCCGGAACTGTCAGTTGAACCACGCACAATTCCGGCCGCTATTTCAGGATAGGCGTGTGAATTTCGAAGAGGACGGGTAATTCGTTACGCAATGAGGCACTGGTCTTCGACGCCGCAGACATCACCGCTTCATTGTGGGACGACAAACCTAACCCAAGGGCCCTCGGTCTTGCTGCTGGGAGTTTAGAGAAATTTTAACATTTCAGTAACAATCTTCCACGCCCAAAAACGCAACTCACGACTGATTATCTAAACCCAAGGACATCTGGCATCTGTCGAGCCATTTGTCCTTCAGTCACCTCACAGCATCTTTGGCTTCTGAAGCGGAGAGAAACAAGGATGACCTCCTCAACTCCAACACAGGGCAGTTTTCAGGTTTCTGACCTGCAACTGAGCCGTCGCACCATTGGCCCCCCTCCCCAAAAGAATAAAAACCCTGTCAGGACTCGAATATACAGAACACGTTTTCTGACGTCGTAATTCCCGGTAACGAAGATGTTATCCAACCGGACGTCACTCCGAATACCAGGCCCCCGATTGGCTAACGTGCAGCCAACAGCATGAAACTGGGTCAGTGCCCTGAGGACGAGGGCAAATATGGTTGTCGAAACATTGGCGTTTTCTTCATTAAGCCACCGAGAAGAATTTCAGATGTTCGTAATATCCTCTCAGGACCTGGCGCCGTTCATCTACTGTGGTTAATTTCCGGAAACAGAACGCAGAGGCGCTTTGGCCCTCGATGAAGCAACCTCCTGTTCGGGGAGACGACTTTGATGTCTGCCGTGCTTGGTTTCCCAGGTACAGGCCAGTCATCGCTGGAAAACGGAGTGAGAACGTTTTTCCCGGAGTGAGAATCGCCTTCTCGTCCTGCTCTCGAGGTTCAAGCGAACGAACTTCATAGTTGCATGAGATAATATTTTGCAGTAATTATACGCTCAACTGCGTCTGTAGTTTTCCACTGGATGCCAGTGGCTTCGAACGCCTCGTAATCTGAACAGCTGCCATGTCTGCACGGAACTACGTCACGATGATTTTAAAAAGCGGGAACAGGCACGCAGTTATTCGCCAGTTATCATCGGCGTCGTCAGACGACGCCTTGCACTCGGAAGTTGAGCTTGTAGATTCATTTAACGACGCTTTTCAAGTAGCTCAGCCTATACAGCGTCGAATGATAGGATGACAGTGAATTGGAAAGGACGTGGAAGGAAACTGTCGTGGCTTCGTTTTGACGAAACATTCCGACACTTGCCTTCGGTCAACATTGCCGGCCTCGAAACACGAAGCACACTCGGTCGCTGCGTCAGGTAACAAACAAACAAACTTACAATGCATTTCGTGTAACCCACTTCAAGTTCTGCCTGCACCGCGGATAATAACGGTGCCACATTACATGCAACACGTACAATATATTGTTCTACTCCTCGAGTCGTCATTACACAGACCTGACTCGCCCCACCGCAGAAGCCCCTAAATTTGATCAGAACGTTGTTGGGAAGAACGGCTTGCGGAAGGGATCGCCGGTGACGCAGGTAAGAAGGCCGCTTCTCGAGTTACAGGCACAAAATCCCAATCTGATCAAGTTCGAGGACCAAATGAGGGCAGTGAGCACCCGGAAACGTCGGTCGCCTTCTCCGAGAATAACAGAGGAGGCTTTCATCCGCGCCCTCGCCGCCGTGCAGGCCTTAAAAATCTCCCGTAGTCTGAAATACGCGTGCACCGACGTCCTATTTTCTGAATTAAATTAAAGGTGAAATGTCCAGAGGAACGGAAAAAATCGTGAGCTCTGAATGAAGAAACCAAGGCGTTTTTCACGTACCCCACCCCAAAAGCCACTTCTTTTAGTCGACCCAACGAGACTCCCTTCATCGTCAACGACGCACTTGGAGTACGCGAGGAGAACAGGCGCCTCCGCCACTCGCCTCGATCTTCGCAATGCTCGTCTGCCAACACAGCACAGCTCGAACTCGAACATGCCTCGAGTGGGACCCGAACCAACGACCGCGGCAATCGAGCGACGAAATCCGCGCGTCCGCCGTGGAAATTGCGTTGGAAAGTTCTGACTCTTCTTCTGGACGGATTAAACATTTAAAAATGTACAATCGTGACGCAGTGCGCGACTTTCAACGACAGAATCCCATTGCGGTAGGCGGTTGGGCTGACAGTCAGTGTTTATTAAAACCCACTACTTGTTTCGACATTAATAGCGCATCTTCAGGTGGTCGAAACTAACAGATATGAATTCTAAACTGTGTACACACTTTTCAGATAACATTCGCAGTTAATACAACCACCTGAAGATGAGCTACTAAGGTCGAAACTTATAGCGGATTTTAATAAACACTGACATTATAATCATAAAACTTGGTGTGTAGACTGACTGTCAACCTAACGCCAGTGCGTAACAGAAATTTTGAGAAAGCCTGTTTAACACGATACTTTTTTTCGCAGAATCGGCCATTTTACGAAAGGCCTAGTACCAGCTACGTCAGTTCCATCTGACATCCTCAAACGATCCGTCAATACTAAAACAAACGAGAAGGTAAAAGGTCCCAATTAACTGTCCTCCGAAAACGTCAGATCAGCCGAAAGATGTTCGTTTTGTACCGAACGACGGTCAAGTCAGCCTGGAGCAACTTCTCAGATGTCCCGCCATGGCTCCTGAAAAGTGCGAATTGCCGGCGTCACTTGCGTACTGAAGTGTGTCCGTGTGGGCGTTTGGAAAAAATTGCGTAAAGATAAGAATCACAACTGGAGACTTGGAGGAAAATACGCAAAATTACCAGAAGACGAAAAGAGAAAAATGGGTTTTGTTCGATCAGAAACTTGAACGAATTCTTCTCGGGCCACCGCCGCGTCAGGGTCTGAAGATGGTTCTCGAAACGTCGGCCTCTTCTCCGTTCAACCGCCTGACACGGCAGGCGGCCCCAGAAGAAATGATTATGAAAACAGGTTCATTTATTTTTTGATATCATTAATTTCAATTCTAGCAAACAAATAACACATCGTCACATCCTACGTAACAACGCCACAACGCACTCCGGCGACCGGCCAAGGAACTGAACCATCACATACAAAATGCTCGGAAACGAGTTCCTAATTCGATCGGCTGTCACTCGCCCAAGACGCAAGTTCCTTGAACCAGCTGCCGGAATGTCTCGTTCTCTAACAAAATTACGAAGCTCTTAAGATGCAGGCAGCGAAACGCCAAATGAAATATTCTGGCGCATTCGACTTTATCTTCTCGATCGGCTGAAACCACTTCGGTGGGTCCGCCGATACATTAATTAAACGTACCGCGAGTGCAGATTCGCAGATTTTTAGCCGATCTGCTGAGAAAAGAAATAAAGAAACGTATCGTGTGAAAGTGGCCTAAGGCGCCTGTGGAAATGGCGACCGGAGACTAAGAAAACAAGGCGATGTTTGCCTCAGCAGCCGCAATGCTAAGGCCACGCGGTCTGTCAGTCACACTGCCGTTATGCAACGTTCTCTCTTCTCAGTTCGGATCAGTTATAAAATACTTCGTGCTTGGCTAACTGATCTTGTCGGACAGCTTAAGAAATGTCGGTCACGTTTCATCCCAAGACAGAGGAGAAAATCCTCCTTCCTCTTTGTGTTCACGTGCTCAATTCCACCTGATCCTCGTGTTTCGCTTTACATGCAAGACGAAAATACTCTCCTGCCGGCTACGATCCTTTACGACAGGAACTCGACGGAAGAACGCAAATCCTCCCGAACGACGCTGTATCAAAGCACACGCAAAGGAGAGTCGATCTCACAAAAGCGCAGAATTACTTGCGCTGCGTTCAAGACGGAAGTCGACACCAGCGAACGTCATGAAGGCGCAGTATTTGGCCGAAGTGGTCGCAGGATGCGGCAATTCGACGAACCTTAATGTAGCAAAGGCTGTGAAACAGCAGATATCAATTCAGCAATGAGAACTGTCAAGGCGTTAACATGCGCCTCCAACCGGCGCCTAAAATGTGAAATTTAGAAGCGCCGGTACATTATTTATTGCAAGAAAAAGTATAAAACGTCAGCTCCCAAATCACAAAAACCATTTCCGGTGCAGACGGAAAAAAAAATCAAAATAAAGTAAAAAACTGGATCCCACCTCTCGAGACTTGCCCAAATTTGAAAATTGGCAATTATGACGAAAATCAACACAGAAACGTTCGTCTGCTAATCGTCAGTATCAATGACTTATAGAAGTGCCTGAAACTGCTGATAAGACCAAACTGACTCCACTCAAAGCGGAAACTGCGTGTTTCTTTCTTCAGGCGCGAACTACTTTCTCTCCTCAGCATGGCGTCTTCCTTCTACAATCCAAGTATGAAATAATTCTTGTAGGCGAGAATGTTACAGAGACGGCACATTCCATTAGAAGCATTATGTGAGCCCAGTTTCTGACAACAGCGAATTCCTAGTACGAGAGAGTGAAGACATCCTCAGGGCGGCCCATCATAATCTGCAGTAGGAATGAGCAGTGTCAACGCTACGTCGAGTAGCAAATCAAGTCAACTTTGACTTCTTAGAGCTACAGTTTCTTCGGACAACAACGAAAAGCAATCTCCAGTGTCATGTTAGAAACTCGCCCACAGTTCTGATGAGCTAGTCTCAAAAAAATCTGAATATGTCGGCCACTTCGTTTCATCAGCTCGGCGAGCTCGGATTCGCCTTCAGTGCAATCAGCGCGCAAGCTTGTTGCCGGCTTTCTGGCATTTAGCTTTTGACAGAGGTTCCCGAGGAATCGGCGTTCCCCCGTGCCTTGGAAAATCCCTGGAGCACAGGAATTCAGAGCTTCATGAAGACGCTGTCCCAGACTGTAGCACGTCGACTCAGATTGCAGACGAGTGATTTCTAAAAGGTCCCTTGCAGTCTCTATTTGAGCAATTACCAGCGGTCTCGAGGCGACTATGATCATGCCAAGGCACTCCCAGCAGATGTCAAAATGCATTAAGATTTAAACTCACGAAACGAGCACTCTCTCAGTTCGGGCACGTTTCATAATTATTCTTTCTCGTGAATCCGAATACAAACTGGCCACTTTGTAAATGAAACGTTTCAATGATTTCCCACGCACCCGACGTCTGTCATAAGAGGATGAAGTGTCAGCAGACAACGCGGTTCTCCTCCAACATCTTGGCAAGCAACGTCAGTAATCGATGGAGATCGCACGAGACGAGACGAGACGAGAGGCAGTCAGCACAACTAATATTGCTGTACCACCTTCTTCATTTTAATATCAAGTAACAAAGGAATCTTTAAATAGTCGATTGAAGATCGTTCTTGGGCTTTCGCCCTTAAACGCTGCCCTACTCAACAGCTCCAAGGCCACCAGATACGACTGCATCCGCTCGGCAGATCTGCAGTTCGTATCCTGACACGGGGAGCCAAGGGCCCAACGATTCCCTGACAGGGACAAAGATGCCGAAGGAGGCATGACCAGTCTGGCGCAGAGATCCCCTGACCTCGTCGCATTACTAATTACAGACAGACGGGCAGAAAATTTCGGACTACGGCGTTCAAACGCATCGACCGCCGGGGTATTTGGTGCGGAATTCTTTCGGGACGCAGTTACAGCCATCGGAGAGCACTGGCGTCATAAAACAGAACGAGCAAACAGCCTCGTGGGATCTGACGGCCGGGTCAACAACACGAGACCATGAACGTGTGATGGATAGACCACATGGCGGAAGGTCGGTAACTAAGGTTAACGATTCTTCGACCGAAGATACAAAAGCAATGGCAGAAATCTTGCTCAGGTGATGTTTTTTGAAGATACTCGTAATCTCTGTGTGGTTGCTGCACGTCTTTAGAAACTTCCAAAGACCAAATGGATTACATTTTCAATAAAATTATTTATAAGTTGAAAAGAAACCACGACGTTTCGGAAACTGCCTCTGTTTTCATCTTCAGGCGAGAGGTACCTGCTCGGCTGTGATGGGGACTAGCTCTACCGGACGGGCCCAGCTGAGTAGGTACGTCTCGCCTGAAGACGAAAACAGAGATACTTTCCGAAACGTCGGGGTTTCTTTCTCTTAAACAAGGACGATGGAAAAAGTCCAGATGGTGGGAAACTGAAAGTGCTGACTCCATCACGACGCACCGTTTCTAAGTGATCACTCACTGACAGTCACAAAGCCCAACGTCTGGAAAGAAACAAAACAAAAACGTTCCATTTTCGGAGACACTTTTTAGGGAGCCCTGAGGCAAGAGAAGACAAAGGCTCCGAAACGGTGTGCTTCAAGTGCCTTGACTTATGTTTGATGTCTGCAAGGCGATTCTATTCCACGTCAATAACCCTCAATCAAGAGACGTGACATATACGACCTAGTAATACATTCGTGCTTCTCAGGTAAACATTTGCAAAGCTGGGCGTGGATTAAGGTAGCCAGTGTTAGCGAACGAAGCACACGATGTTTTATTTTTAAGGTCTATTTGTTACGAACAATTCTTCCAAATATTAGTATTTTGAGAACACCGTTCGTGTGAATATTCAAAGTTCCCAAGCACAGGGATAACCTTCAAAGCGATCAGTGTCGGTGTTCGCTCCGTTAAAAGAATCTCAAATAAACTCGATGTTACCTCAAGAAAAATAAATGTATTGATTTCTATGTAGTTTTAATCTTCAGCGGAGAAACACAGTTCCCTCATGAAATATTATAATTCTGCAGTATATTCGCATCTTCAATCGTGTGGCCCAAAGAAAAATTTTAAATTTAAGAAGAGTAAGAAGACTTGTGTGACTGTTTGTGGAATGTCACACCAAAGGCTTGCAAAAATCACACCGAGTGTCTGACAATCTGAATTTTTGACAAATTATATGTTTCTTAAATAACCCTTCTCTGCGACAATTCGGCAGAAATAATTAAGAAGGCTTTTGTTCCGGCACAAATATTCTCGTGAATTAGCATCCTTTCCAGAAACAAATGCTCCGATACAGAGACAGAGGTACGCTCCGGGGGACGACAGATTAACGTCAGACTCAGTTGAAAACTGAAAAACTCCGAGAGATCCGAAGGGCAAAACAGTTGTACCAGAGATCTTCTTGCATAACTCAGGATTTTTCAGAAACTTAGTGGGAACGAACCTTCCTTGCGCGAGCCAAAAATCTTTTACCTCCGGAAAATCTCCCCCAAAACTCGCTTCTGTTACTGGACAACGGTCCTCCGAATCCTCCCGTGGCACAGGCACAACCCTTGGGGCAGGATGCACCTGAAACCACGAGGGGATTGAGAAGCCACTAACGATTAAAGATGATGTTTGAACCATGTCTGCAACTTGGAGGGGAGTCAAGAGTAAATGGATTTCAAAAGTCGTTAAAAAGATTCCTGATAACCGTTTCATTGCTGAACTCAATTTTGAAGTGTGAAAGAAAGCGCGACTCGGATTTTCAGGTCATCGAAATACAACAAAGAGGGGTGGGAAGATGAGGACGAAGCCGATGTTCGCGTGGACACCAGAGAATAATCGAGGACGCGAATTGTTCCAAACTGCGCCAGAGACGCCAGAAGCCGACGACGACGAGGATCCGCTTCGAAAACCAAGTGACACGCTGCTTCACCCCATGGAAAATCAAGATGGACCTTCCACAAACTAGTGTGCAACTGAGGAAAAATAAGAAAAACAGGCGCGCAGAAAAATTGCAGATTTTCTGATAAAATGACTTCAAAAAAGAATCCCGAGTTTGCAATGTTTCTACAGGCACATAAGAACACACTGCTATTTTGCTAGCATTGATAATTCTAATAACATTTAATTTTTGCTAAAAGGTTTTCAGATTATTCCGTCCCCTCCTTCCCCAGTTACCCGGAACAATCGCTGTTTCACTGCATTTCAAGAAAGGCTTTCAAAATTAGATTGTTCTAATTTTGGCATTTTTTCGCAAGCAAAATAATTTCGTCTGTTGAATTAGTACTCAATAGAAAGATGTTTGATTTTCCGAATAAATATTTATTGTCAATCACTCCCTTTTTCACCTCGGATGACTTTCCAAAGATTTTGAGAAGCCGTCCGTTACACCACAAAACACACAAAGCGGTGAAATATGCAAATATTACGAAAGACACCAACATTTAGTATCGGTCTCAGGAAAGCTTTTGAAACGCACAGATTAATAACCTAACCACGAAGTTTCCATGACCCCATTGTCTACGATGATTTTGCGAACGGCAAGACGTCACGGCCAGTAAAATCCTCAGACCACGACGATGAACTCCGAACCTGTTACACGGTGTACGGTGGTCGTGACGACCGAGCCCCTTCGAAGGTGAACTGTTTTGAAAATGATCATTTTACAAACGCAGCCGCTGGTCTGCAACAGCGCGCGGTCGGATGTACCTGCAGCCACCTTACTGGTTCATCGTACTCAGTACAACCATGGCTCGGTTAGGTCAGGTTCCCAGTCTTGTTTGTATCAAACACAGAGTGTTCAAAACAGCAGCACAATCATTCGGGACGAGCACAGATCAACCAACCAAGAGGGTGGCAACATTTGCCCCAGGTTCCACGCCAATGCAGCCCCGCCCAACAGATTGAACCCAAGTGCAACTTCGAGTTCATGACCACTGAAGAGCGGGCGGTTGACGCTTCGACGACGAAGCCACACGCACCAGAATCAGAAAGCAGGACAAGTTTCGTTTTTCTGAGATAAAACACGGACTCCTGAAGGAGGCAGCGGTTTCAAGATTGCTGTTACAACAGCCGACGGAATTAGTACACTTCATCTCGCAGCTGAACTTTGGTTTATTGGAAGTTATCAGAATTACGCGACGAGCAACGCCAGAGAATATGAGGGCAGTCAAATGAAGAAGTGGAAATTGCCTCGATGTGATTCGCCGATTGGAGCTTGGAGTAGACGTCATCTCGCAAAAAGGAAAGATTACATCGGCGTGGGTGACGGATGAAGACGGCGGACGCCAGCGGCGTCACTTTCACGTTATCTGTGAGCCCAGAAGTACTACGACATAACCACGAAAATCTAATTTCACACTCGAGTGACTGCGACCTCAAACGACGACTGCTCGCTTTTCAGCTTTACCTTAAGTGGTAACTGCGTCCGATTCTTAGGCGCCAGTAACCGATCCAACTGGATGCGAGAAAAACAATTTTGTTAAAATACTGGACAACTTGGGTGTAGTTAAACAACTACAAGCTTCTGGTCTGTAGGACGGCACACACGTGAAAGTGTACGGAGGAAAATTTTACTGGAAGCCAACGGCTTGAGGAGGAGAGGGGCGGGAGCTCGGAAGGGCTTAGATTCGGTGTGTGTATGTGAATGGAACCCCAAATGTCAAGTCGAGGTTCTACGTTAATGTTATTCTGTCGATTTAATTTCTCGTTTCCTTCAATGCAACACCAAACACGAACCTCTCACACAACACAAAGGCCACATCTAAGGGCCCCACAGAGTAGCCCCCCCCCCCCCCCCATAACAAACCTGAAGACGAGAACTGGTCCAGTCCCAGAAACGGTGTGTAATTTTGTAAGACCTGAAGATGGACAAAGCCCGGAACCTAATAATCCAGATTGTCAGAATCTTTCAGAATCGATTTTACCTGATCTCATCTCCAAGACTCGAGATGCGCTGTGCCTGCATTAATTACACCTCTCTCTGGTCCAGAGCAGAACAGAGAGACGCAGGCCTCGCATCACAAACACCTGTTGTCTGTTGCGCTACGTTTAACAGCTCCAAGTTGCGTCGTTAATTTAAGTCGCTACTTCCTTTTAGAACACGTGTTTACTCGGCAGTAACAGGACTCGGAAAGTGCATTACAGTTTAGAGCACAAGCAGCTTCCAAATCCCTCTTTTGCAATTTTACACGTGGCACTGACGTTAATTTCTGGTTGGCCTCTGACGAGGACGAGTGTTTCATGCAGCCAGACATTAATCAGCTCTAGCTTCTGGTTCTTCACACGCCACTGCCGCTCTTATCACACGTGTGGGCAAAGTCCCACGCGAGACGCGCGGCTCTTCATATGTGGCCCACACGAACAAACGTTTGTTGTGGACTTCCAACATTAAATTTAATCTAAACCAAGAAGCAGTTACGCAGACAAAACAGCTCGCCCTTTCAAGAGAATAAAGCACATGGTCGCTCCACATTTCTCACCGGAATTTCCTCCTACAACCAGTTTAGGGACAAAGTTCTCCTGCGTCTCCCACAAACAACAGGCGCAAAGCACAGAAATCGTTTCCGGTGTTAAGTGCCGATATCCACGAGCGTCGCTGGAAAAAGAATTATATTCAGGCTGGGGTATCCAATGGAAGAGCCACCAGGGCTAAGCTGTTCTTAAAACTTCGTCCAAACCGTGTACAAACATGCACGAGCTTAAGTAACCTGATAAGGTAAAGCTACGTAAGTAGGGCAGTTGGTTCACACACTTCATTCGAGGCGAAGTATGGAATGCCCAAAACCCGCAAACCTTCAACGGAAGACGCCACACTCCTTAGAATTAGGAGCACGCCATTTTCTTTCGACGAAGAATAATTTCGCTTTACAAGCTTAAAGTTGCCAGGAATTGATTATGGAAGTTAAAGAACACGGTTGCAGGAAGATGGCGCCGTTATGCACACAGCAAATTAAACAATTCGAGGTCGCATTATTTCTGGAACTTGTGGCCCCCTCGACCATCGGATCGACCGCCCTGGAGTTCGATCTTCTGCGGTTTTTGAACGACAACACGCGCATGATAAGAACTGAGCAACTGCTGACTGCAGTCTTCTGGGTTGTAACGTGTGTAGTCTTGCCACTGGTTACCAATGCTTCGGAGGAACACATAACTCCCATCTTCATGACCCTAACGATTAAGCAAACTAAAAAAAAATACATCAAATCCTCTGTTAAGTCGCCTTCAAAGGCTTCAGCGTGGCTTTGATTTGTTTTTAAAATCCACAAGCCAATGGGAATAGACTTAAAAGTAATCCTTAACCACAGCGCAAGATTCAACTTCATTTTCCTGCAGTGTGAATACGGGACTCGAATTTGAGTAGATGAACGAGTCTCACGAAATCGAACACTCTTACAACCAAGACAAATTTCACTCGACTTGAGCAAAAGAGTTGATGCAGTAACAGAGACTCAAATTTTGTTGGTGCAGGAGGGAAGAGTTGATCGAGTGATGTTCAACAGCGCACTGGGTCGCCATTATAAATGTAATTACGACCACATGCATCGCAGCGCAGCGTCTGTTAACATCTGCGTCAGGTCTTCGCCCCAATGACCATCTTTTCCAAACCGGTATGCCCGGCGCACTACGACGACGTATCAGTTTGAGAGCGCGTGTCTTGTTACGTTCCTCTGACGTTTCAGACAGAACATCAAACCTTCGCTGCATCACTGAGCACAAGATCTCGTCCCGCGGATTTTACACGACGCGAAAACGACTAAAACACGGAAGGAATGGAACAAAATTCCAATTACAAGACCAACGCAGTGAAATGAATAAAGTGGCACAAAGCAAGAAATGTCATGAGAAAACTGAATGCTTACACTCAGACGTCATTTGAATTGTCCCTTCAAACGCACAGACTGACATCGAGCAACATTACTCTAACCTATTTCAGAACACGTAGAAATCCTCGCAGCAAAATTCGTTCAAATAATCCAGTAAGAAACCACCATCACAGCGAGCAATTAGCTTTTCAGATTATATTCAGACGGCAGTTCATCGTCACACGACATACAATTTTCGGAGACAACAAAAATTCTAAAAATGCGGAAGAAATGAGCATCGACAAAATGACACAGCACTCATTAGGCACGGCTTATTTTAAAGTTTCCAACGCACTTGCCCAACGGTCCACCACCAAGATCTGCACCGGCGGCGGCTTATCAGTGTTTGTTCTTTGGCTGTCCTAAATCGTGCCACTGGACGAGGACCGCTCGCTCGTCAACCGACCACACATTGAACACGCGATCAGGACGCATGGAAACAAATGAAATTTAGAATTGCCCCTATCAAGGACGCTGATTTCTGTCTGGGTTCAAGCAATGCCAATTTATTTTCCGACGCCCTATACCGGGCCGGACAGGACGAAACTGTTTAGATGGTGAAAACAAAGACCGAGCAACAACTGAAGATCTGCCACTGCCTGGAAGAACTTCAACGCGCAAAAACACTTGTCACGCTGAGTCACAAACCGGAAACACTTGAATTAAGTCGCTTGTACGACAAAAGAACCTAAACAAATTAAACTGACGCCAATCATCGCAGCCAGGCAAAGCAAACGAGCTTTCAGACGTGGTCAGGTTGCCACTTCAACGCCTTCGCGATGTCCTCGTTCTGACAAGTGACCAACATAACTGCACGGTCATCCGAAACAGCCCTCAACTCTGTTTCACAAAATTCTGCTGGATGCAACGCGCGACCTCATTAACCCGAAAAACGCCTTTCGAGTTCGAGCTTGTGACCCTCGTCCGGTCACAGGCCGAGACCCTCAGAAGAAACGAAGACAGATCCCATATTGAACACAACATCGAAACATTCGAGCGATCGGATTAAATGTGTGGGCAGTATCCGCTGTTTAATGCGGAGAAGGAAAACCCCAGACCGCAAACTGTTTTCCTGCGGGCAGAAACATAATTCTCAACAGTCTTTTGAAAACTTCGGTACGCGCCTGTTACAAGTCTCCCTTCTGCGGTTAAACGCCCAGCGCCAAGCACATCTTTTGGAGGAAGTATCGACTATTTCGAGTTTCTGTTTCCACAAGGAGAGGGGGAGGGGGGGCGGACTTTGCTTCACAAACACCGGATTACCTCACACAGGGCCAAGGAGCCTGCTATCGCAATGGATCAGTTTGGCCAACGCTGTACACGCAGCGAGAAGCTGAAGGGGAGGCTTTGTTTACAAATCGCACGCTAATACAAACATTCGACGACCTCACACGCGAGGCTGTTTGACGAGGTCAGTTCGTGGTCTCGCACGCCCAGAACAGATCCAGTATTTAGACGAAATATTAGATCAGGAAGGAAAAAATGGGGCGTAATCCTGAACAGCGAACAGCTCCCGTTGGAACTGAGATCGGCCACGGGCGGGCGGGCAGGCGAAGAGTTTTTCGATGATGTGGTGACAATTTCAGAAGTGATCGTAGCGCCAACGAAATCGTTCTGGCGCGGGGCGCAAATCCGAGGTCAGAAAATGGTCGGTGCACTTTTCGTTTCGATGGGAATCCTCCCCTGACCCAGACTTCGGCCACAATTACGGAGCGCTCAAACACACAAACAAAAGATTCAGAAGTCTCAGGCCAAAACATTACAACTGACGAATCTGTCTTGCTCTTGAAATGTCGAATTTAATTCAAATGCATTGCTCTGAAAGATGCTAAATTTGGTACAAAACAGGATATCTGTGGTCCTTCTTTGGGTACACTGGGGCGAAGATGAACTGCCAAGCAAAAGTTACCGCCGTCCCCTTGCCTGTGAACAGATAAGCCCCCCCCCCCCCCCCCCCCTCTCGTCAGGACAGTCGTCGACAGTGGCGTTTATTTGAACCTGCCACAGTCGAGGGACAATAAGTGCCATTTCAAAGCAAGGGGAAGAAATAGTGAAGCCCTCGGTGGCCTCGGATTACAATTACAACATGAGCGGCGTCGATCAGAAACACGAAATGGCCTCAGAGCACTTCGCCCCCGTGAAAGGAGCGAACAGATCTTATAGGTTCCTGCATCTTAAGAGGGACGAAAGAATCGAAGAGGTTGTCGACGAACATTCGAAGGCCTGGCACACAAAGTTAAACTAGAAACACAAACAATTGACGAAGACGCCGCGTCGTCCGGCAGACGTGTTTCGTCCTGATGATGGAGGCAGCAAGGACCCCTAAAACTGCGGTGAACTCGTTCGAGA
This sequence comes from Zootermopsis nevadensis, assembly GCF_977971745.1. Lineage (NCBI taxonomy): Eukaryota > Metazoa > Arthropoda > Insecta > Blattodea > Termopsidae > Zootermopsis > Zootermopsis nevadensis. The sequence continues at coordinate 122,012 of NW_028259134.1, read as the reverse complement.
CTACAAGGCGCTACGACCCAGAAGGCAGTCATCTTCGTACTCGCCGCCGTGAGCACATCAAATCTTACGAAGGAAAAATTGTCTCTCGACCGAACGAAGCGATAAAGAATGAGGAGCTTCACGGGTCTGCACAGCTTCCGATAGAAGGACCAAACCAAAGAGAACGAGACTGCCGGAAAATGCCAGACGACATGTGCTTTTCGGAAAACCTGGGCGCAGATGTGATAACAGCACTGACATGGCGTTTATGGTGGAGGGTTTGAATTCCACTCGTGAGGAAATACCAGCTTCTCAGGAGGATTTTGCTACACGTCGCGTGTTAGAAACGGTATTTAAGCAGACTTCCCCGCCGGCATTACATTCGACCCGAGTTCCTACCGTCCTGCAACGCAGAATCAACATTTCGGAACAAGAAATTGAATTAACGACCTGTTCCGACTGATTTTTTAGAAGCAAATTAATCACAGAAATGCACTGTGAACGTGCACGTGGCGTTGCAGATCGCCAACCACAAACATTTTATCCACGGTCAGAACCAAAAATTTTCACACTGAGTACGGCTTCTTAAGTTCCCAGCACTGCAGAAAGCGAAATAATAAATTCTTGATCAAGACCACGTCAAATGCGGCGTCCGCTGGTTCGCGTATAAAACGACTTCATATCCTAAGCCGGGATTGACGTGATGAGGTCGTTGCTATGACAACAAGGTTGTCAATAAACCCAGCGGGTCGGTTCTGCCTGCGACCTCGATGGTAAGGAGAAATTGCCACGCGAGCGTATCACTTTCAGTAAAATCTTCGAAAGGAATATATTTCACAAACTCGAAGCATTTCATTGCAAGGAGAAGTATTTTATACTTCGCTAAAATATTAACAGGATACAAAACACCGAAAACAAAAAGCCTCAACTAGAATCCAATGGACTAAGTAACTGGATTCTTTTGCGACACGATCTCCCATTTCAGTAAATAATTATATTCGTCCCTCCTCCAACTTCACGACCTTCTTATTCTTCTTCTTCTTCATGAACTCGGGACTTCCCGAATTCGCGCTGCGAGTGTTGACCACTCTCCCGTGGTCTTCGGCGGAGAGTTAATCAATGCCAAGAATTTCTAGCTCCTCTGGAGCTGCACAAGAAGGCGCAGGACGTGCAATGCTCTCTCTGACTGGCTGACGTTCTCACTGCATGCAAGTTCGGGCTGTTCCAATTGCGATCTGCCAAATGCTCGTTCTATCTAGACGCCTTTCAAATTTCGTCGACCGCATTTCCACGAAGCCAACTTGAAGCACGAATCGGGCAAAAGTAGCGAATGCTCGGCTTTCGGGACCAGCGTCATCGAAACCCGCCAAGTAGTTTCGGCGACAAACATGCGAACAGACCGACCAAAGTTTTGTGGCAGTCCTCATCGAAAAGCACGAGGGATGCAAAGTATTTGCATTTGTAGGCCTTACATTTCTTGCAGAAGCCCAGAACGGAAGTCCCTTCTGACTTCGTATTCTTACAAAGAATTACATTTGTTTAACGACGCTGCCACTAGGTCAGACCCGCTCCTACCGCCGCACAAAACATCTGTAGTGAGCCCTAATCGAAAATCTTCGCACCCACAGCGGGTTCAGGGCCGACAATCTCCGGGCGTCCTATTGATTTTCAGACCGAGACGAAATGACTGGCGCCACTAGGACGCGTAACAGCCCTGGCCGATCTTCCTCGTCAGATTTCTATGTGCAGACTCCGAAGATTAAATAAACCCCTCGCCTTACACTCGACAACAGATTGAGGTTGTTACATCGCGATGAGTTTTCTCTATTCTGGAAGATTCCATCTCGAAACTGACCTCAGAATCCAGGTGCTTACAGATCAACCGGAAACTCTATTCACAACAGCTGTTTCAAAATAGTTTGCAGGTGAGTTAAGATGCATGCAACCTCGTCTTCCGGTTCCTAAACAGACGCCACCTGCACAAGATTTGTCTCAACTCATTCACAAAATGTGTTTCAACCCGAGGGAAGATGGACGGAAACAAGGCAAAAGGGATTTATGTGCCTCCATGAACGCTATTACCCCGGACACGAACAACCGGAAAACGTTCCGGACTTCTGCATTAACTTTTGTGTACATCAGATTCAAAACAAACTTCTCGTTAGATGAAGCGAAAACCCGCAATTTGTGAAATTAACAAACGAAAGGTAAGAATGCACGTGTTCACTATTCAGATAATATCGCAAAAATATTTCTTGACAAAACAGAAGTACAAACGCCTTGAAGCTGCAGGGTTCGTGCTACCTTCAAACAACTTTATTTCCCCTTAAAAACAATAGACATGTGAAACAGGAAAATGTTCACACAAAACTCAAGTTTGTGTGCGACGGCGCAGAGACGTCATATCAACCCACAAGGATTCAAAAGAGGGGGTGCAACTATTACTCCCAAAAAAACGACTTGTTTCAGAAACAGTCATGAAGAACCGAACCACTGCGATGTTCTACTTTCGACAGTTGGCGTTCTTGTGTACACGAACGAACTCGAAACTCTCTGCGGCACATCTCGTAATTGTTTCAAAAGCTAGAAAATGTTCCCAGTTATTTTCAGAACCAGCCATGAGCAACGAGAAACGTCTCGAGGGTGCGCGCGCAGAGGCCGTGGCTGACGTCATCCGAGGCTGGCCGGGGGGGGGGGGGGGGGGGGGGTGCTTGGTGACAATATTACTACCTCCAATCGATCTTCGAACTGCGTAAATAAATTCATATGTGAACGGTTTCGCGACTGCATATCCGTCATTCATTGCCGTTCAACAAGTGGCCGGCTGTCAACAGACACGAAGTCTCACTGGCCCGAATGTTCCCGAAGACAGTTCTTCGACGTCCACCGACAAGCAAAACTGTTTCCAGCATTGCCCTGAGATCATTCCTCCGAAATTAATGGCTCCTTTCCCTGGCAATGAAAACGATACCAAGATGCTTGGCTCGTCGCCTAGAAGAAGACAGTGCCTAACCACGCGAAACAACTTTGAAGCGGGACTGCGGTTCTGGGGGCTGGAGGAAGTGTCGCTGAATCTCGACCTCCGACCGGAAGTTCCTCTCCGAACGACTTCCTCTGTGCCACAGCGACTTCGCATGAGCGGCGATGCGTGTAGTACGCACAATGCGATAAAAACGATTGTCAGACGACAGACGCGACTTCAAGCCTTTCCGCTGTCGGACGCCAGTCGCAGAGACGTCTCAATGAGACGCCTGGCGTTGCATTTGTCTGCGCAGTTCCGCGTTCCCTGGCTTACGCGCACATGTTTTGAGAAAGTTGCGCTCCGCCTGGGATCTGCGGCTGAAACTCGATGATCCGGACATCTGATTGAAGACCAACAAAACAGTAATTGACATTTTTAAAGTTATCAGTACACAATTCTAATTTTCCTGTGCTTTCGGAGGACCGGGAGAGGCTTTTCTTAAAGTGGGGCAATCATTTTCGCGTCTTACTTTAAAATACGTCCGGCACAGATCGTCGTGGGTGAGAGTAACTGAATAAAAGCGACAAAACGCAATCTGTAATGAGAGGCTGAACATAAGACGTCGATCTTACTCGGACAGCATCGAACCAAGGGGAGAGTCGTTTGAAGTTTCTTATTCTCAATTCTTTCTCGAAGGCCACGAAACAACAGAAATTCGCTCTGGTTCCACGAAGTTGGTCATCTCCGTATACCAGGCCAGGACAGGTTCCTGGATTACCTTAGGTCAAGGAACGTGAAGAGAAACCACCGATAAGGGAAGTAACTCACAGAAATTAAATTAAACACGTGCAAGTGCGTACCTTATTTTAAAGTCGAGTCCGGAGTAAAAGAAAGAAAGAAAGAAAGTGGTGCTCAAACTCACCGGCAGCTGTCATCATGTCTATGAGCCTCTCCAAGTCAGGACTCAGATGTCGTTCTTCCTCTTCGCTCAACCCGAAGTCCAGGGCGCGAAATATGACGATGCCCAGGTACGACACCAGCTGAAACGAAGACAGAGTGCGTGAGGAGGGAACAAGTCCTCTGGGTGCAGTCTGCCAGAAGTTTACCGAAGAGGGAGGCGATACAAATCGTCACGAGGCCCACCGCCCCATCTCCCGCGACTGCCAACCTAACCTAACGAAAAGCAGCCACAGAGCAAAGCAGGATGATTATGTTTCATATTTCTGAACAGACCTGAAGAACGAAGGAAAATAAAGGCACGTCTTTACAATACGTTAGAGTAGTACTTATATAGGCTTTTAATTTTCCAGAAGGTTGGGTTAGGTTGGTTATTCATTTTTGTGTGTGACTGAAATTCCGTCGAACAAGTGCCTTCCCACTTCCGGAACCAAGGGGTTCCGCGCATCAGCGAACTTCGAGTCGAAGCTCTGATGTGGTCGGCGTGGAATGGAGTCCCCAGGTCCTCGTGAATTTGCCTGTTGCCAACGTATTAAGGCCCGCCAGTCGCAATGCGAAGAAACTCGGATTGCAACACTTAAAAGTTTCGGGGCCTCCAGAACGGACATGCATAATCCATCTCAGGGCGGCTGAGCTGCTTGACGGACAGGTCCCTTCTCCCTCAGGAGCTGCGATGATCTGGGTTCCTGGACGCCTTAACGCAAAACAGAGGCGCCGACCGAGACGGTGACAGCTGTCTGCACTGATTTCAGTTTTGTCGGCATGTGAACACGTACGACGGCAGTGCCACAGCTCAGGCGGTTATCTGCGAGGCACGAAACGTCGGATTTGCGGCGGACAAAGTGGGACAGGTTCTTCTCCGCTCTTCCGGCGTCACTACAAATTGTGTCGGCTTGGCAGTGGCTAAAATGCCTAGTTCCACACACTCTCGGCCATCGTCGGTAACAGCCACAACATTTCAGAAAAATCAGGAATATTTTGTTTCAACATTGATCGACTCTTTAAGGCAGCGGTTACAAGAAGTGCCCTTGTCGAGGCAATTCCATTCTTTAGGTGGCATCCAGCGACCTGCATAAGCAACTTGCTTGACTAGTGTGAACGAGGCTAACGCGGAAGTTGGCTCCATTCACGCGGTCCCCCAATTCCGAGCGAACCATCCACGTTCTTTGAACTCGTCACCTGCACAGCTGAACATTCTAAGCCCTCGCTCAAACCGGTCCAGCAGGTGAACAGCACAATGGAGTTCTGCTGACCTAGAGACGCCTCCACGCACCTCCTACTCCTCCGCAAAGCCTTGGTTCGCGTATCTCAGCTGCGTTTGCAATGTTTAGTCCTGGAGGCGTTTAGTCACGTCACAAGCAAAGAAATTAAGACTTGTTTTTAAAGAAACGCATTTCATTAACGAACTGTTTCATCGCGAAATTGTTTCCACTAAAACTTGTGTTTGCAGTCAATCACAATGACCAAGAGAAACCAATAATCCGCTTCCCACCATCTCTGCAGCGCGTTTTAGGAAACCATGAAGGCGGCCCACAAGGCAGGAAGAACGTTCCGCCCTGATAATCGTCACAAACACCTTGATCTGCGCTCGATCTATACGCGCGTTCACACGCACCGAACTGGCATCCATCCGTGCTAATTAGTGCGTAAGACATCGAACTTCGTGGCATCCGCGCAACGCGGGACTTCAGCTGAAATTATTTTCCGACGTACGTTTTTAGTCTGTCTATCTGTTCCGGTCAGTGTGGCACGTGGAAAGACGACTGAAAATCGGTTCTTCGAAATTCTGAACGTTCTCCTTGCAAACGTCCCCTTCAGGCGATGTAAAAATGTAAGCGTACCTGCAAGCCTATTTCAATAGGATGCGTTCGTTTCCGAAACGTCCACAGTAACACGCGAGGGAACGTGTTTAACGTTCTTGTCTACTAATTCGGTTGTCGATAAAAAAGCATACATTCAGGGGCCCTCTAATTTGTACTGAAACGCATTTCAATCACGTGGTCTGGTGGTTCCAGCAGCAGCATCACAGATGTCGGCGAAGATGGAGGCGGTACGTACACCTGAGAAGACCGGCGCCAATTTACTTGCACACAATCAGGGCTTTAACGACGTTCCACAAAGCGTTCAGTTGCAATCGCGTGAAATGAAGCCTTGCGTTTCCGTTGCAAATGCCACAGCAATTAGAAGTAGGGCTTTAGCATTGCAACAGTTGCCACACCTGCTGAAGAGTGAAGCGAACGCAGTTAATCGCACTTAAGACGAATGATGGGGGTAGAAACGACTGCTCCCGTAATTTGACGTGCTCTGAGTTCATAAAAGACCACGGACCGTCTTCCTCCACTCTCAAAAGAAACAACTTCGGACAAATGCACGTGACTTCTTTTATCGTGACAACTCCGAATCCTCCGGAATGTAAGATTCCTACGGTGACTTCTTTGACTGTGGCAGAGTTAGACGACGTTTCGACACAGACAATACAACGAAATCTGGTGAACGGCCGGACATCAACACAGTTTAAACTTCTGTCTTCTGAGATGTTACAACGTGCAGTCTGGTAGAAGGTTACCGACGTTTCAGAGGTACTTGCTGCCTCCAGGAACACGGCGATGTTTGCCGCTGCTGAGTATTGCCACTTAAAACTTTACTAAGTGAAGCTTGAGTTCTTTACTCACGAGAATTCCCAGTGCGCTTCGCCCTCCGAATTTCTAATCCGAATTAGTTATTTTTACGTTTGCTTTTGTGAAAGCATCTCACGCTTAGTTTTTGCAATTTAACCGTAAGCTGCCTTTCTACCTTGCAAACTGGAACCCCGGGGGGGGGGGGGGGGGGTTTAGTTGGTCGCCTGCTAATTTGAACTCACAGTTAACATCGGTGGAATTCTGATCGCGATATGACGCGATTAGCAAAATAATTCAGTACACAATGCAGTATGTTAATTAAGGTAACGGAACAAGATTAATTCTACCGCTAGTTTCAACTACAACTGTGAGACGTTTCAGACGTTTTGCATTAACTGAATAAAGAATGGAACTGGTCATGGGAAAGTTCACCGTCTGCAGACAATACCAGCGGCTATCTCGAATCGGTCTCTGGGTCAGCAATTCCGAACGGCTCCTGCTATTTCAGACAGAAAGTGTCGACGTGTGGCTTTTTATACGCAGTCACAGATCACGGCATAACGAATAAAAGCCGCCCCCTTTCGACGATGTCGTCCTTGGTGGTCGTGACCGGAGAAACGCACTCTATCCGTCTCGAGGCCCGAAAGGTTTTCCACTGCACGGCGCCACACCGCAGATGAAGAACTTCGCCGTCTTGCGCCTGTAAAGAACACTTCACGCCGCTCCTTTCTGCAGCCAGCATCCGCATCTGAAGAATTAATTAAAACTCCGTTCTCGAGTCGTTGATGTTTTGAGACGAGTGGGCCTGAGGGACAAAGAAGACGCATGCATATCTGCACCTTCCTCGTTCCTGAAGTTGGTTCATTCTGCAGGGACCACCAATCCTTCCTTGTTCGCAGCTGCGAAACACCGCAACAAACCACAGCTCATTAGAACAGCGCCGAGGACCTCTCAGCATTTGCCACCTACAAACTTCAACACGTTGAATCTCAAAGTCAGAGGAGAAACAGTTTCCGGCTGAAGGAAATCTAATGCAATAATATCGTTTCGTGAGGACGGACTTCTGCAAACGCCACGGATTTCAGAGCTCGCCACTGGAGATCCCTGGCCGACAGCGGAGGAAAGTGAACGAACTCTGAACAATACGTCGGTGCTGAGAAACTGGCACCGAGTCCAAGAGCGTCTTGGGCAGTCACGCGACTACGGAAAAGTAAAAATTGCCCTAAGGGCGTGCAATTTTTACTGCACGTCGATTTCGGATTTTCGGGTTCCAAAGCAGCACAAACAATTGTACGTAAATACCAAGTCGCAAACACTGCCTCCATGTTCAGCCCCGATGATGGAAACAGCACGTTCCTCAGAATCTCCGATGTCTTTGCAATGCAAGGCGTCCTGCTCCAATAACTGACGCGTTTATTCGGAACAGAACGTGAGATGTCTTTCGACCTCCAAAAGAGCACACGTTGCAGACTCACGCAACTGCACTGACTTGGGCGAATAATTCAATAATCTCTTACATTCGGCGTGAGTTAGCATCAACAGAAACACCGAACCTCCACCTCCTCAAAACGGATCTCTTTCAAGATTCAGGTTGCTCAAACCGACCGAGGTTGGTAACCGAGTGTGACGGAAATTTCTGTTCACATTAGCCCCCAAGTAGAAATTGTGGTGCCCCGACAGTTTCCAAAATTACACAGTCCGCCTTTATCCCGTGCAGTGGCGGATTTTCGCCTGCCTCCAAGGACTCGCTGTTCGACCATGAAATGGGCGAAGTCAAAATCCGATTACCAATTAGAGCTTGTCAATTTAACTTTTTCGTGTAGGCGTCGTCTTAGGGGGAAGAACAAAGTTTTCCTCGGAGCCGGTAACATCACGCGCTCTCGGGCGTACGTCACATCGCCCAGCATAAAACTTCCGAATCCGGGTTGCAATTTATATTGTGCGTTATACAACAGGGCACAAGAAGACGAGACGGCTAACCTGGTTTTTTAAATTAACGTCACCTGGCTTTCGCAGTCGCCGGGTCAGTGCTTAACAACTTGTTCGGTGTTGCGGAGTCCTGCTACTTTACTTAGAACAAATACCACTGCAATCACCAGCAGCAGTCACGAATCCCGCGAGACGATCTCAGCCCGAACTGTACCACCCTGCTTCGCCCATCTTCGCCGTAACTTCTTCGCGTCGATATTCCGACATAACAATCGATCCAACTCGATAGCAGCAACAGCAATTATATTAATGCAAAACAGCGCGGAGTTCGGCTGTGCCATCCAGCGTCCTTCGCCATCGTCGGATTTTCCCACGCCGCCGACTTCAACGACCAACTAGAAGCCGAAACCGTTATCACCATCACCGCAGTCAGAGCACCAGCGAGCGACCCAGTGACTGAAAATCAGGTCGCAGGACTTCGAGATGAAGAGACGTCCAAGGTCAGAGAGCAGATTGAACAAATGCCTTCGTTGATTGGAGTTCGCTTCCCGGAATGAGCAGACGGTCATCTGGAGTGATGGGAATCGCCGACTTCGACAGTCAAAAGAATCCCGTTTCTACACGGCAACAAAAGTGAACCAACTACGGATCAGAAATTCTGTTCCGCATTTCAAATTTACTGGATCGTCAGAGGCAGCTTCAAGCAAGTTTTGAAAATGTCTGGCCCCGAATCAACCCAATGATTTTTGTTTTTGCTAACTTTCCTCGTTCTTTTTAGAATACAACGGCCCAGAATAAACGGGGGTTGTAACAACTGGTTGGTTCCTGTGCGGGACTGGGCGAGGCATTTTAGGCGATTTTAGTCGACGACCTCTCCAGAGCGGAAGTCTTCCTTCTCTCCGGCTGCAAATCTTAACGCGGGTAATTACTGCAACGACGGATTTGAGACTGAGAGGCAGTGACCACGCTTTCGCAGTAGTGCTTTCATTATTCTTGTTGTCAAGCTGTGGCGAAGTCCCTTGGAAGGAGGAAGTGATAACATTATTAGTGCGTCTCTTGAAGGAGGGAGACCAAATTTAAATTATAAGCGAGTTTCTCTGTGAAATGAACTACTAAATAAATAAACTTTATTCTACGTTCGATCGCCGTGAGCGACTCTGAGTTCGCTGGAGCAGCACATCTTCGGGAACCTGCCTTCCGACAAGCACTGAAGACGATTCATACGCAGTCTGGCAAACTACTGAAGCATAAATGAAATTTTAACTCAGCCCTCATTATACTCTTAAGACAAATACGAACATCAACATCGGTGCATGGAAGGCGTTTACTAAGTGGTCGTTTATTGTCCACAGACGCCGTGAAAGCTCCATCAGAGTTCTCAGATCTGTATCAATCACTGCAGGAGATCTCTCCCGTTCATTAACTCTGCAGGAATGCAGAAAACCAATTCCAAGTTCTCGGCTCGCGACGTAAAGTCGATGGTACCTTCGGACTCAGTCGCCCGCCATTTTCTTCGCGACGCAATTACGTCATAGTTTTAGGTCGACAGCCACCGCGTGCATCGGACGTCGTCAAACAGCTGTTTCGCAGTCACCACAGAACACGGCGCAAATACGGGACTATTTGGCTTTGTAATCCACCGCTGAATCAACTTAAAGACACGAAAACAAACGCAGGTCGAAGATTCCTACTAACAACTTTTCCGCAATATTTTAAAAGACGAAAAATGTAGGCACGAGCCCCTCGATAAAAGAAGAGGGGCACGTGGGATACTCGAAAATGTGTATCAGAAAACTCTGCATTAGTGAAAGGCCCACGCACAATTTAATTCCGTAGAGTGCACAGAACTTCACGGGCGAAGGAGTCGGCATTCTTACACAATTTGAGAACCGAGGCAGAAAGTGGTAGGGCGTAGGCCAACTGGAAGCATCAGAACGACCAAAGACCACGAGTTTTAAGTCGGAACGCAACTAAGCGGTTATTAACAACATTCAAATTAAACAGTGCACAGAAAACGAAACTGAGATTTCTAAATATGTACACATTACGTATCCCTGAAGATAGGACTGCAGAGCCGAAACATGCTTCTAACGTTTGTAATTGTAAATTAAATGTGTAAGATGCGTGTGGCGTGTGATTATTAATCGGGCAACCACCACAGGAAGAGGACGAGGGGGCAACGTCTTCCTGGCCTTACCTTGTGCTCTGATGAAAATGGTTTCCGCGGGGAGTCTGAAACAAAAGAAACACAAAGTTACTTCTATTGCAATACAGACCCTCAAATGCACTTCATCAACGTCAACTTTCCAGACAGTTTTTGGAAAACAATGCAAAGTGCGACCCAAGAACGGAAAACTTTCGGCCAGATCGAGGATTGGACACGGGTGCGACGTTCTTCTACGGAATGCGGAATGCCGATCATCATACAGGGAAGTCTGTCAGTGGTGGAACGCCGATTAATATGAAGAAGGTTCCACGAGGAATTAACAAGCACCCCATAAGATTTCAGTCCAAAGTTCGAAACGTCCCAGATCCTTAAATGCAAATGGAAAGACGCAGTGAGACAGACGGTGAAAATAACGGGCGAAACAGTTGTTTGAAGAGATTTAAGGCTGAAGGACACAGCGACGACACGAACGAACGAAAGAGCTCGAGAAAAATACGCGACAGCCGTGCAGGGCGCAGATGCATTTAAAAAGGGTTTCCAACCTACAACTTTTTGGCATGAGATGACAATGAACATCCCACAGCATTCGGAGGAGGGCGAAATTATTTTTGTTAACTACATTTGGCAAAAAGGACTCGCCGACGAATCGCTCAGAGACCACCAAGGTCGTCCCCTCCTTCGGACACCGACAAAAACCACGTGCTCCAGACACAGCCTCTTCTCTGTGCATTCGTCTCGCCGCTTCAGACGCGTCTGAACAACAATTTTAAGGACACTATTTGTTCGAAATATTTTCATCACTTCCTGGACCCAAAGTGACTCACGCCTCGTTAACGGCCAGACCTCGACCTGTTGTTCAGTTAGACACGAACAACAAGAAACGACTCTGATGCGACGTTCCGTTCCAGAATGTACGAGGATGACCTTGGCTCGACCCAAGTCCATCTGAAGAAATCAAAGATAATTCAATGGAGCAAATGTTGGCAGCTTGCTTGCTTGGTAGTCATTCCCAGTTGAGGGATATTAGGCCTTACGTGACAATATTTACAACTATCGCCCTGACGATGGAGGCAGCAAAGACCTCTGAAACGTTTGTATGCTTATACGAGACTAGACGACGCTATAACTCAGAAGACAGCCATCTTCGTATTCACCGACGTTGGACGTTCATCGTAAAAACGGGAACATAAAATATAACGTACGTATTCCAGCTCCTGATCTGATCTCGTGGATTAATAAAGACAATTCCTTTGCCGATGATCAAACCTGTTTTGATGGCGGAAAGACGATTGCTTAAGGCGGCGGCGTCGTCGAATCTACCTTGCTACCAGCGTCAGTCCCGGAAACTTAATTTGCCACGTGCTTCGTTCTTTTATTAATTTAGTTTTGCGGAAATTCTGATATGACGACTCCAGTAGCAAGAAATCCGGCTTCAGTCGCTGTAAACATATTTTCGCACTTATAAAGGCATTCTATTGGCGTTATATTTTTCCCACGTGATTTGCGAAGATAAAGCTGTATTACTTTTCCACACAAACGGAACATTGCCGCCAACTTTGGCGGGTAAAACTACAGATAATCCGGTAAATAATGGAGAAGTCAAAATCAATTTCTCAATCAAAATAAAAATTACGAAACTGCATTCACTACAGCGTTATAACCAATCAGGTGCAGCAATTCTTTGGGAAAATGCGGAACAACACGACTACCGCACAAAACAATGAAAGGAAGTTGTCTGGACGAAGTTCCGATCCCACGACCACCTACGTCTGAGACCAGCAGCTACTCGATGACGCACGATCACTGCAGTTGTTCAAGTGAGACATCCGAAGCTAATGCAAATGTTGGCGGTGAGAACAGAACGGCTTTTCCTTACACGAACTGCAAGGGAGAATTTTAAACCAAACGCCTGGGGGATGTTGAGGATTTCGTCCTGCTTTTTTACACTTTCAATAACTCCAAGACCCCTGAAGTGTGGCTCCTGTATTTCAAGAAAAGTGAAAGGCTTATTGATTCACGACATAAATAAACAGGTTATAAACTGTTTTTTGAGTTCCGTCTTCCGCAAGCCTTGAGGCCTAGGACACTTTTCCGACCTCACGCAAAACCTCGCTTTCATCCAACCCAAATTTTAGGTATTCCTCAGAACATCCACTCATCTCGTGGAAATCCACGATTTGGTTCTTACGTCATCAGAACACAGGCGAAAACTAAACTGACGCCAAACATTTCTGATCTGCACGATTTTCCGACTGTCCGAAAGGCGCAACGCGTGCCTGAGTACACTCACGCGTTCTTCGCAGACGACTTTATTTTCCAACTACACAAACCACGGGATGTTAAGGCCCTGAATAAGTACCATAGATCAATGCCGCTATGCGAAAGAGACACAGCTCTCGTATGCATGGGGTCGCAGTATCGAATCCAATCACGTTGATATTTTACACAAAACAAATAATTTCTGCACCAAAGTTCTGTGTCCCCCCCCCCAAATCCCCACCACCGCACAGCCCCGCCTCACTCAGTTGGTACTGCCGATTTCGAGCAAAGAACGCCACAGACGCAGACCAATCCACGACCCTGAGATCGCGCGCGCACGTGTGACCAGAGACGGCCGTCTCACTGAAATTTGCTGCAGAGATTCGCTTACGCGTTGCTTTGAGGACGAAGGCTAGGCTGCCCACCGGGAGGGTCTGCTCGCTCGCACTCCGACGCAGCACGAGACTGGGGCTAATACGAACGCATTAGTTGGGAAAGACGAACGAGTCTCCTCCGTGGGCAAACCCGCGTTCAGTCAGTGCCACGAGGTCGCCTTTCGCCTTCGCCTGTGCTGCAGTAAGAGGGGGGCATCGCCGGCGACTGTTGAGTCTGAGAGCAACGGAGTCACAAACACCTCAAAACGCAAAAGAACAGAATTCGAGGGCCTTCGACAGAAAATATTCGTGTCACGTGGCACTGCAGCAATTCTGTCCAAAAGTCAACTAATCCGCGCCGGCGTCTTGATGGACGACCCTCCGCTACGCCACATGATGTCATCACCATTAAAGGACCCGATGGGATGCCAGGAGGTTCGAACTGTGGACATACGTCGATCTGAAACTCTTGTGCCGTCTCTGACAGCGATCGCGCCACGAAATTCAGATTTAAACTCCAATTCACTCGCGACATAATCAAAAACTCCGAGCGTATTGGAGTTTGTCGCAACTTCGGCCAAGGAGAGGATGCACCACCCACCGCTCCTACCCAGTCCTTGCCCACATTCGCTCCTTCCGCAGCCCAGGAGCTCTCAGCCTTGTCTGATTCACCAACCGGTTTTCCGAGAACCAGTTCTCAGATCGTCTCAGACCGCAGATCACAGCCGAAAACGTGCTCCAAGTTCGCGCTGTCACTGCGAAGTAATGAAGGCACGTCCTTGCATTTCTAAAATTCCGTGTCCTCTTCCTCAAAACACCACAAATTGCCCGAAGAAAGTGATTTTTGGTACGAACCAGTTTGCTCACAAAGGCAAACGGAAAAGAACAGAATTGCTTCTTGCAAGAAATGCAGTTGGGAGGACCTGGGGCCGAATTCTGCTTCCTGATTACCGAGTTCCTGCACACGACGTCCGGTGTGGCTTAAATTCAGTTTCCAATTTACCTTCTCGACTATGATTTGTTGTCAGTCGCACTCTAACAAAATGGCCGGCCTACAGACAATTCGCTGTGGCTATTAGAATGGAAGGCGTGGAGATTAAACTGATTTCGGAACGAGGATTTGCAGACTCCAACGACTGACGACACGTAAACGGGGTTCGATTCCCGGAGGCTGCTTGCCTGGAGGGACGCCCTGAAGAGGACGTCGGCTTCCTCACACGGGCGACTTTACTCGCAGAACACGGACAGCGATAAGAACTAGGCGCTCGCACGTTATGAAAACCGCGCGAAGCTGAACTTTTCTGTGACCCTCGGCCCCGATTTCGTGGCTTTGGCTGATGTCCTCCGAGTTGCACGACCAAAGGACGGACAGACATTAGACTTTAAAAAGCTGCAGTCCATGGACCCTGAGGTTCGGGAAACAACGCATTAATCGTCTGCAGTTCTGTTCCTCGATCCCGGGAGTCCAAAAACATAAACAGCAGTGAAGGAAAAGCCCTGGCCAAAACTGCGGAGGGAGAAGAGAAATATTTCACAATGGCTCATCATCATCGGAATAGCTTATTTCCGCGTGATCCGGCTTCTGAAAGAGGTTTCGCCACTGACGAATGATTACACACACAGACAAGGCAGATTACAATAAATCCCTCGTACATTAATAAACACACGGGAAACTGCATAACTAACCAACCAACCAGACGGCTTACGGAACCCGAAGGTTCATCACCGAACTAACCAAAGCCCTCCACCGGACCCTGTCCTGGGCCAACAAAATCCAGTCTCCTTCAACTCCTATCTCCCATAGATCCTGCCTGACATTATTATCCCATCTACGTCTAGGTCTCCCCAGAGGTCTCTTCCCCTCAGGCTTCCCAACCAATACCCGGTGCACACCTCTTGTCCCATCCATGCGCTCTGCATGCCTTGCCCATCTCATTCACCGACAATACTAGGGGAGGAGCCAACCTAAGTGAATTTTTCCCGCCTGTCTGCTGATGACGAGATACTAAGAAGAACTTAGTTTTTTCTGAATTTACTTCTAGCCCCACAATTTCTACTAGCCTCTGGTAAAACTTCTGCGTTCCTCTTTATTGTATTTACGTCGTCCCCCAATAATTTAACATCATCAGCAAATGCCGATAGCTGATGTGTCCCGTTCAATTGCAAACCCTCCTGCCTATCTTGGACTTTCCTGATAGCATATTCTAGCGCAAATTTAAAGAGCAAGATAGACAAAGCATCTCCTTGTTTTAGACCGTTCTTGGTGGAAAATGACTCAGATGAATATTTACCTACTCGAATTTTGCTACAGGTTTCATTTAAGCACATTTTTATTAGACTCACCAGCTTCTTTGGTTTGCCAGATTCAATGAGAATGTTATATAGCACTTCTCTCTTCACAGTCATAGTTTCTTTTTGAAATCTATAAATAACTGATGTACGGTCCCACCGAACTCCCATTTTTTCTCTAGTGCCTGACGAATGCAAAGGATCTGATCAATCGTTGATCTGTTACGTCTGAACCCACACTGATGATCCCTGATCATTTAATTCACATATGGAGTTAATTTTGCCAAAAGAATGATTGATATAATTTTGTATCAGGTTGATAGCACATAAATTCCTCAGTCTTTTCCCCCTTTTTTATGAATAGGAATAATTATGGATTCCTTCCATTGTAGTGGCATCTCTTCCTTATCCCAAATTAACTGAATATGCGTATGGATCTTCAAATGCAACCTTTTGCCACCTGCTTTAATTAATTCTGCTAGAATTTGATCATTACCTGGAGATTTATAACTTTTCAACTTCCAAATGGCTAGTTTAACTTCATCTAAACTAGGTTCTGGCACTGACAGTTTAGCTGTATGTATTTTAATCTATCTAACATCATCAGTCTCATGAACATTTAAGAGCTCGTCAAAGAAATTTTTCCACCTATTCAAAGTTTTGATTGGATCTGCAAGCAGTTTCTGACATTTTCCCACTCCCTGTGATATCCACACTTTAATTATCTTTATCTGTCTCTAAAATATGAAACCTATTTGAGATTTAAATTTGATATAGTTCCTTTACTTCTCACTCACTTATTTTTTCAGACCAAATCTTTGTGTAGAAATTTTGCTTTGTCCACCTACTTACTGAAAGCCACTCCTCACTCTTGCCACTACCAGATAGATAATGGTCAGTGTCGCAATCTACTCCTCTGAATGACCTCACATCAATTATATTTGTCTGCCTTTTATTATCTACTAAAACATGATCTATTTGATTGTGCGGGAAACTACAAATGGATTTATAATTAAACATTTAACTACCTTTTGTTAAATGTGGACAAAGCAGAGAGTGTGTTCTTTCTTGCATGGTTAAATTTTTCATGCAGAACAGAAAAGAAGTTTATTCATTTTCTTAAAGTACACCCCTTATCATAGAAAGAGGGTCGCCAATCTCAGCTGGAATGTTTTCGCGAAACATCTTTTTGTTTATTCTGATGTTGCATCAGCAGATTTGCATTCATACAGAACAAAGCAGAAATCAAATCTCGCGCCAATAAAATCGCAATGTCCAGAACGCTCGCGAAGCCTGTACGAAAATGTAAGGATAATTGGCAAATGTGGGCTAACTAAACCAAACTCAAATAAAAATGTAAGAAACATGTACGTACAATATTAAAGAATAATGAATGCCACAAAGAAACAAATGATCAACAGTAAAGTGGTTTCCTGCACAAAAAAGTGTAAACTGAAATTGTAGGAGCACTTATCGGACCGCTGAGACGATGAGAAACTCAACAAAATTATTTTTATTATAACTACACTCGTTCAAGTTGGGTTTCCTCAAAGAAAATATTTATTTCCCCGAGGTGGGCGATCGTATGTCAGTAGTAACAATTAAACCATTCCAGGTAAAACGAATTGAGGCAGGCAAACGATATATAAACATAAAATAAATTCTTCGTTATGGCTTCATGTTTGACCGGTTCATAAACAGTACACCACATCAACAGAACAACACAATCTTCCATATTTACCTATATCGCTGCTCCCTCCTTGTACAAGCACTGTGTTGAAATGCACCTGCCCTTCTCTATGAATTAAGATATGATCCAATTTAGACACTACACGACACCTTTCTCTATCAATCTCAATAGCGTTTTTGAAACACTTCGCACACTGATGACACAGGGCCCACGCATGTTGCTCTGTGATTGGTGCATTGAAAGAGATTAAAATATTTTGAAGAGTTACACAATCATTAGAATCTAAACTACACTTTGGTGTCACTTTGACATCGGCTGCCATGACACAAGGTGCTCCGACTCACGTCTGCAGGCATTCCACTGTAACTGAATTGTGCTCAGAACGAGCACAGCGCGTGACCGGCCGTTGCGCATCTCCATTACCAACCTATGAGATAGAAATTCGCTACAGAACGAAATGAACCACCGATGGACAATTGTCACTGTCTCTGAAGCCCTGCTTAGACGACGAAATTCAACCCATCTCTAGTGACTTCAGTACTAGACCAATTCAATCGGTTTTGTTAAAGTCTCGCAAAAAGTGACAGTGGAACCACGGTTCCGGAGAATTTGACGTAAATACGTCTATACGGAAAGGAAGTTTATATATTGGCTTTATTCTAAATATTTCCTTTATACATGCTTTACAATTGAGATAAGTTTGATTAAGACTGATTATTCAACTTGAATTAGTTACGCTTAAAATGGGTCTGTGGTAGCTGAATGTAATGTAATGTTTTATAGGTAACAACACTGCTAAGTAAACAGATTACGCTACCATAAATCCTACCATCGCACAACTGCTATCGAAACTGTACCAAAATGTTTATGTGTAGAGAAGAAATATCCACTGTCGACTGACTTCATTTTTACAATATCATTTTCCAGCCTCCACAGTTCGTAAATTATACCCGATTTCCAAGTTCTTCAGTCGTTCTTGTAAACTAATGTATAATAACGTATTTACTAAACGATTATGAAATATAATTAATTGAAATCATATTTCATTGGACGTTTCTGTTCTTTGTCACAGTGGCCTCTAGGTCATGGGATCTTGGGTTCGAATCCCGCTCAAGGTACGGATGTTTGTCCGCGACTTTCTGTGTCGTGCTGTCCTTGCGATGGGCTGATCCCTCGACCAAGGAGTCCTACTAATGTCGAAACAGATCAAGAAACCTCCCCACATGTGGGTCGGCCAAGGTCCTTCAAGGACTGCGGAGCCACTGTCTAGGTCACTGACGAGTTAGTTCATTTGCAAGGCGAAGGAAAGGCAAGACATTACAGGAAAAGCGAGAACGAATTTGATTCCGTCCAAAAAACTTTGTCGAATGAACGAAAACCTAGGAAATGTTTTGCGCTGCTGACTTCGAAACAAACGAGTTTGTATTATCTTCAGCAGCCGTGGAAAGATTGCGACGATCTCAGAAGACGAATATCAGAATTCACGACGGATGTCTTCTGGGTTGGTGCGCCGTGCCAACGTTTCAGAGTTTCCTGCTGCCTCCATCATCAGGGCGATTAGTAAGCCTCAGGTTCCTGGGTTCCTGGACGCCTTAACGCCGACCGAGAACTTAACCTCCCATTTAGACGAAACTGTTCGCTTTAAGACAGGCGCAGATGCTGAAACGTGTCTGGTGAAGGTCAGTCACGTGGAACTTCGACCTGAAGTTTGAGTGTTTTGAAGAACTTGGAAGGCAGGCAAGGACTTGCAACATTGCGAATCATACGCTGGTGCTTATGGTCTGTGGGCTGCATAGAAAGTGGAGATTGCTGTGCATATTTTGTGGAGCAAATAATGCTAAGAAACTTTCCCCTGACTGAATGCCGTGATTCTGATCTTAAATAGCACACGCATATTTAATTTTAAAAGCAGAGAAGTTCCTCTGCACAATCAGGGTGATAATTATGGTTATCAGTGGCTGGAATGAAGCTGACTAAATTCTGCGATGTTGTACCACGCACTACGGTAGAAAGTGACTGATGTTTCAGACATGCTCGATCCATCCATCCAACCATAATGGCATCGCCATGATGATTGAGGTAGTAAGCACCTCTGAAACGTCCGTTAATTTTTACCAGACGACATGGTGCAATATCCCAGAAGACAGTCATCTTCAGACTTTTAAAATTAACTGTTTTAGGGAGGGGGTGGTTAATTTTGATGGAAGGTAACGTTATTACCGACTGAACACTATGGAAATGGCTGGAATCATGTTCCAAAGCAATTTTTACCAACAGATCGGTCTCACAGTAGTTTCATGATATGCCGACAGTTGGCAGCACAATACACATTGGCGTCATAGGCCGTAACCGTTGCCAACTGATAACATTTACTTACCGATGTGCATGTTAGTTTTGTCTGTGCCCCTAAAATAAAAGTAAAGCTGTCCCGTTAAACGCCACCTTGGCCTTTGGAGAAAGTATAACTCCTACTCACTTTTAACCTCGGCAATAGATACAGTTGAGTGGTTAGGGTCACGCCCCGGCCACGCTTTACGCCGGGAAAGGGCCCCGGTACCCATGACAAAAGGCTGGGTGGGCCCCAAAGCAGAAGGTACAAGAAAAATTCTCTAACCCGTCATCCAGTCCTTAGTCTGTCACTATACTAACTGAACTAACCCGGCTACTTTGAGAATTTGGACGCCAACGACACGTGGTTGTCCGAAGTGGTCCTCCGATGATACCAACATGGATTATTATGTAGAATACAACACAACCAACTTTTTTCAGCAAACATTTATTCCCGCGATGCCAATTTTTGGCAGTACTGTTCTAATATTTATGTATGGATATGATGACTTACATAAAGTCTTGTTATGTAACACAAAGTACGTACTTCACAGTTCGTAATCTCAGTTTATTTATAGTGTTACAAACTTGTCTGCTTTTAAGAGAAATGTGAACTTGTATTAATTTTAGTTATAGCGGTAGGTAATGTAGTTTCCCTTGCAAATCTACATCTGTGCTAATGTGTTTATATTTAACAGACTTCATGAGAACATGTAAAATGGCATGTCCTAGTACTGAAAGAATATAATGTAACCACTGCTAATTTTGACATGCACCCTAAAGCTCGGTGGTAAAATTCGGAATGCTTTGGTCTGGCAACACACTACAATCTAAATCACAGTAGTGATTGATTGCTCTTATGTGCTACTAAAATTGGTAGAATATTAATAAATTAAAACGCCTTTGTATTGTGGTGTGATTGTTGCAGGAATTTAAAATTGCATTTTTGCATGACCTGACACAAGACCAGTGTTCTGCAACCCTCTTTCACCAGCAGCACACCCTGATTTGTCAAAGACATCACAAATTGTCACGTTACAAGGGGTACTATACATGGCCATAAGCATATATCAATATACAAATACTTGCCATGAAAGAACGTAGGCATACGAAAACAAATCATTCCACACGTTGCATAAAGCTACTGATGCTGAAAGTACTGAATACCTGAGATTGCCATTTCCAAAGGAAAAGGTGACATTGGATTAAAAACATGTCCAAACTTATTAACTGTTTAACTTCTGACGATTTTGATAGAATCCTCCCATGCACGTGCCTCTCTTACCACAAACAAAGAGTTGGCAAACATTTTCCTCATGCTGCTATAAGATGGAATAATACAGATCATTTTAATGCCTTTGAATTGTATTTTCTTATAATCTGAAACACTGATTGTAATGCCCACCATCAGTTGGATTGCAGAGTGAGATACTGGTTATAACAAGACTGCACACGTGATGAACAGTAATCTTTCACTGTAAACCATTTGCCCAGAAGTGAATATAAGGCATTTATATTTCATTTCCTCAGTCCAGCATATGACCAAAAGTCATATTTTAGGCCTTGGGCTAAAGCAATGGTTTTCAAATTTAATTTGTGGGAAAGTTCTATGCAGGAAAAAGTTTGGTATATAGATCTAATATGAGATCTGAGGTTTACAACACTGGTTCTCAAGCATGCATCCTTCCAAGTGTTCATTAGTAAGTCGCATACCTGAATGCATGAAGTGATTTGTGTAACACAACATTTCTTTAAAACACTATTTTATTACTGATCTTAATTTTTTCAAACAAAAATTTCATTCTAAACAGATAAAATTCTAGAACCTATTGCAAATGTACATATATACATACAATAAAAATCTATAATTTATATTATACAATAAAGTTATCATAAGTGATCTCTGGTATTATTGCATAACTTCAATACCAATATGACTTTAAATCCTGAATTTGAAATGAGGTGGTCCAGACATGGTAGCTGCCAAACAAATGTACATGTTCTTCAATGGAATTAACATTAACAGATCTTTTTATGCAGTGAACAAAATGGACAAACAATGTTGATATGTTACTGATTTTATAGTGTTACATGTACTCATATTTTGAATTTTGGTACCTAAGAGAAGTTTCCAAATTCCACAACACAAAATTAAATTTTACAAACATTTATTTATATGCGAGGAACTGAAAATATGGCAGACTCTCAGCACTGTAACCAAAATTCCAAATAAACTATGAAAAAATATGGTATTACTTAATCTGTACATTTAGTATGTTAACTTCTGAATGTTTTCAATGTGCAGTTCCTGTGGAATAGTTCACAAATCCTTGACTGTTTTTGCTTCTCGGCTCTACAACCCTCGACTATCATGATGAAATATCAGATCTTGCTCTATAACCTTATTAACAATAATATGCAATTTCTGAAATAAAATAGTTTATACTCGATTTGCTCAGTCACACACAATTTTTATAATATAAATAAATTAGGACATGAAAGGTGAAAAAGTAATAATGAACATTTCCATCCAATGTCAACATTTGCATTTTACAAAGGTTTCTACCTCCATGATGTTGTGTTTAAACATGGGAAGAACTTTACCTTTTATTTATCTGATACATTAACTATACTGAAATTTCACATAATTTAAAACTGGAAGACAAGTAGTAAGTCTGTGACAAGTAAAAAATTATACAAAGGGAAAATGTTGTTTCTGGCTGAGTTTGACATTTTCCTTTATCATTATTTGGGACATACTTAATTTAGACAGTTTACTGTGGAACCATTATTATATATGACTGTTATAAAGGGCCATTAATATAAGAAAAATTAGGATACAGTAAATACTGTTTATTAATTATACAATGGATATATGTAGCAAATGCTGCAAGTACTGGAAAACAATATGTACATATATTTGTAACTCAGTATCTCTTGTATGTTGTCTCTGACAATGTTTAACTAGAGTGGTTGAAGTACAAGTAAACTTGACTCTGAATGGTTCAAAGTACGCTATGCCAGACCAGCTGCATATGTCACGTGGAAACATAAGGAAATACCAATTAGAATAGTGACCTGTGTTTGTTAAACTAAGGAATATTCCAGAGCTGGTCCATTTGCTGATACAAATAAATAACCCCACAGATAAAAACCTACAGAAGCTCTTCTTCAAGTAGTCTTGAACAAAGAAGTGTCCAGGACAGATGCACCCACTCCCTAGGCCTGACCATCTGAATCAAGGGTTTGACTGCTGTTACTCATCATTTTGGTTAAAAAACTGTTTGTTAGTCCCGCGCCATAGCCGCGTGGTCTGAGGCATCATGCTTCGGACCGGCAATATGGAATGCGCGCTGGTTCAAGTCTCGGGGGAGAAGAAATTTTCTCACAAGCTTTCGACCAGTGTATGGGACCGGTGCCAACCAAGCATCGTGAGGAAATTGGGGAGCAACGATAAGTAGCGTAATCCGGTCAGGAAAACAAGCAATGGCTGGGGGTTCGTCGTGCTGACCACACGTCACCCTAGATCTGGTTGGATGATCGTTCACCTCTGCTTAGGCGTGTGAACGTGAGGCCAGCAGTCAAGGTAGTCGGCTTTGGCTCTCTGGAGCTGTTACGCCACGGATTTAATTTAAACTGTTTGTTAAGTACATCTTTCCTGTACTTGCTTGCGACTGCCACCAGAGAACTCACCAACCTGTACGCTTGCCCAGTCCAGGATCATCATCCAAACTTCAAAGCAGTGTCCATATCCATGATATGACACCACAGGGCTTCAGGTGGGAGTTGGAGATACAACCTCATGCTAGCATCTTGGTATATTCATTTGGTTGTTGGCTCCACTGCCCGATGATGATCACGCTGGCAACTGACTCTACAGTGGTGTATTAATTATACTTTGTCTACAGGACTGGAGAAAATTCTCCATTCCCCTGAGAATTTGCAATCTATGTACATATGTTGAATTGAAACAAAGGTGAACAGAGGCCATGGCCGCATGCTCTGATGGGTGCCATCGGCCAAAAATCTGGCTCACCCTCTGTCCCTAGGTGTGCTTGCTCCATTTTTTTGGTCGTCAATCCTAGGATTGGTTGGCACCCCATTACGGGGATTTACTAGCAAAATACCACTGTGGTTTCGCCTTGCCTGCCTGCTCCATAGAAAGAGCCAAACTAGCTATAAAAGATGGGGTGCACCTGGGACTCTGGGTAAGTCAGAAAGGTGGGCAACTGGGATCTCACGCATTATTTTTTTAATAAAAAATATGTTGTTACATCTACTTTGGACTGCAAGCACCAACACAATAATCTTGCTATATGACCAGAGGGCATACACCCAGTATGAGCATCTGGCAGCCTCTCCAGTGACCACTCTAATGCTAATGGCTTTGAAAAGGAATATAATACAACATGGGAATAAGTGCTTGGCATTGACTCTATTGATTTTATCACATACAGGTGGGTGAATTTAATGCAGCGTTGTTAATGTGTAAGCTAACATATTTGCCACTGATATTTTAATGGGCAATCCCAAGCCAGTGTCAAGTGGAAGGAAAATGTTACTGGTACTGCTTTAAGTTGGATAGATTTTGATGCGATTCCTTTCTTTCCAGTTTTACATGGCTCACACAATTTTGTATCTTTTACGACTATTAGAGACATAATCCAAAACTGGACAGACTGATGTGACCCCCCCCCCCCCAAATTATGGGTTCATGTTATGCACTTAATGCAAGGAACACATGAAAAGGCAAAATGGTTTCTTAATTGTTCAGTAATATCACCTGTATGTAGAAGAATAAATAGGTTCAAAAACATTAATACAACCCATGTTCATGTTTTAAATTTCTCACATTTCACATCCAGGTTCAAACTATGAAAATAATGAGAATATATCCGAATCACCATTATACATATTTTAAGGAAAGAATATACCACCCAACAGAAAGCATACACAATCAAGTATTTTAAAAAGCCCATTACAGAAAATAAAATGGTGATACCATTAAGTGGTAATGAATATCAAAATCTAATACCATATGAATTACCTGTTTTCTTTGCAAACTGAAATTATGACAATACTACTGTTAAATTTTTACACAGCACTGAAGTACCATAATGTACAGCAATTAGGAAGAAAATTTCTAAATTTAGGAGATACAATTCACAAATGAGCACTTGGAATTCAGATTTTCAAAGAATTAAATGAGTATTTGACTGCAGCTGATATCAGAAAATGGGCTTGCTTTAGCAACCACAATGAAGGAGAAACATGTCCTAAAACAGTGTAGGCCACATAAAGTAAGTACAGATGGCAAATACAAACTATGTGAAGACAAATAAAGGCAATATCATTATAAACTATTATTATTATTACTATAGTGTGACACATTTACTATGCTTTTCAATGTATCTGGCCCACTGATTCACAAGTTTCCTGATTTCATCAGAATGAAATACATTCAGACAGGCTTGAAGGTATGAATATGCTAATCAATCTGCTATTTAACCCTAATAATTTCAGTCAGTGGCCACCCAGAACATGTTATCATCAACACATGTTACCCCTCTTTTGAATCCTCTGGCTTATGCAAATTTTTGTTCTTTGATGCATTCTAACTAATGAAGACATTTTAGATGAACTCTACACGGAACCACTAGAAAATAAACTCACCACATACAGAAACAATTTTGAAACATTTTCAAATTATGTTCAGCTGTTTATTGTGTTCTTCTGAGTTGTGATACCATGGTATCACCAATGTTTTGGAAGAAAGTAATGCCTCCATCTGCACCCTGGAGATGGAGGTAGCATGTTCCTCCAAAATGTATGGTACCACCTATGAAACCAAACATCACATCCCACAAGACAATAACTAACATATTCACTGCCATGAGAATCTCAAATTGCAAGTCTTACTGTATAATTTCTAGAAAAGAGAGTGTAAAAAAAACTGTGTGAAGACGAATGCAAACACAGGCAGAAGGAAGTCAGAAAGACCAGGACAAATGCTGAACACTGCAAAGTGTAAGTAACAACAGACTCAATAAATTTTGATATATAATTTATAGAAAAATATTAAAGTGACTTGACTTTATGACTCTATTTGTTATATAATCCAATTATTTAGTTTTATTCTGCATTTATAACATTCAATCCTGTGGAGCATGGCACGTATATTGAACTGGTTGAGTTTTCTTACTGGTTCAAATTTTTTTTAGAGAAACTTCTTAATATCATTACAAATATGAGAATAACATATTACACAAGTACAATTCAGGTGAATAATTGGCTTTCATCTTCCTGTCTTACAGTCAGAAATGTAATTAAATATAAAAGTAATATTAATGTTAGCATAAACTTGTGGAAGATCAAACAACTTTTAAGTAAAACCTTCTGCAGCAATTGTTCACTTGCTTTCATTATATGCCGAGAGTTTGCCGCAAAACAATCTTTACTGTGAAACCATAGCGTGTATGGTATAATTAGTCTTTTAAAATACTAAATCAAGAGTCAAGTATTGGGTTTGAAGATGGACTTTTATTGTATTGTGTTCTGCATGTACCAGACTGTGACAGAGTGAGGTGGTGCCAGTGTATCAACATTTGTTACATGGTACTGACTTACATGAACTCTGTTGAAACATGAAACATTCACACAGACATTAAATTTATGATGTAATATGGTTTTATTAGGAGGCTAATGAATTTCATAAATGTAGTCTTTCACACATGCCATGCATGAAGGGGCCAGTAAGGTCAAAAAGAACATAATTAACCTTTCATTGTAATATGCAGGACAAGTGTTCCATGTATGAATGAAAATAAAAGTTTCACCAACAGGACATAAAGTGGTCACAACATTGTTTGTAAGGTTTCAGGTTCTGATGGCAGTGGACATGAAGATGGTTGTCTTCTGGGTTGTTGTGTTGTGTCAGAGTTTACTGACATTTCAGAGGGGCTACTGCCTCCATCATCAGGATGATCACTATCTTTGCCCTGATGATGGAGGCTAGTAAACACCTATGAAATTGTAAAAATCCATTTGACTACAAAGAACAACTCATAATAAAGCCATTTTCACATTTTCTAAGTTCATATGTATACTATTTTAAAGACAACTCTCTCCTGGGATGTTGTGCCATGTAGTCTGATGTTTCAAAGGTGCTTGCTGTCTCCATCATCAGGATGACCATCACCCTGATGATAGAAGCACCTCTGAAACACTGGTAAAATTTCTACCAAACTACATGGCACAAAATCTCACACTCACTACCATGAGAACATGAAATCTCACACATACTGTTTTGTTTACCAGTATCATCTTCCATAAATGTCCAACATTAAAAATATTAATCCATGGCTGTGACAGGTCAAAGTGAAGGATTGAGGAAAAGTTGCTGGTGGTTTCAACAATTTCTTTCTAACGACCACATAACATTTAAATTTACATCAAACAGAGAAACAAGATGCAATCTCACTTTTAAAAATATTAATTTCCCAAACAATTCCCTGCAATTAAACTTATTTCTACCATTGAAGCTGAGATAAAAAGTACAATTCGTTCCCTCATATAAAAAAAAAACCCTATCAAGTTGTGATAAAATAACAACTAAAATTCTGAAGGCATGTTCATTTCAAATTAGTCTCCTGTCAAAGTCTTTTTCTAACCACTCACCGCACACAAGCTTCTTCCCTGTCCTAAAATCCCAACAGTAAAACCACTACTCAAAAATTACACATCTTGTATTACTAATTACAGGCCTGTCTCAATGTTGAACAATGTCTCTAAAACATTAGAGATGATCATGTAAAACAGGTTCTGTCATTACAGAACATCATATCAGTCCCCGAACAGTTTGGCTTTTGGAAAGATTTATTCACTAATAATGTAGCATTCAAGGTAACTAAGAATATAAAAATGCATGTAGGAATACTCTGTGATCTAGCAAAAGCTTTTGACTGCATAAATCATGAAATCTTAATGACTTTTATAGCATTCCAGAAACTTCTGCAAAATGGTTAACATGCAATCTTACAATCAGAAAACAAAAGGTGGGGGACAGTACAAGTCCAAAATGGGGGACGACACATGGAGTTATGCAAGGGTCAGTTTTTGAGTAATTCATGAATGATAACAATTTCAATGCATGCTATCACCAAATAAACATTTAGAATAATATGCTTAATTTAAAGTTTTACTATATTAATCCTAGATATGATTTTGACCTAAGTAAGCCAATGTAACATTAGAAGGAAAGGGTGTCATATGTTTGATTATGAATTTGAGTCAAAAAATCATTCAAGAGAAAACTGAAGAATCAAACTGGAAGTTATCAATTCAGAGATAACAAAGAGTAGAGCCAGTGAATGAAGTGATTATTTCAATTCTCCAGCAGACTCTGAACAAAACATACTAATATCCAACAGATGGAATTATATTTGCCAATAACAATTCCACATCTTTCTTTCATTCAAATAATCGACATTGTATAAAAGAATGTGGAGGTGTGAGTAGTAATGTAGTGATGCATTACAAACCATGATATATACAGTGGGGTTTTTGTTTTGGATGAGGGAAGCCATTTGCAGGGATGTCTGGCCAAATTTTGAGGTACTTTGCAATAACTGATTTATAGACACCCTAACCTAACAAATTAAAATAACTGTGGTTGTCCTTCCTTGCTCTCTTTTCTTTCCTTCTACACCACCAGGGTCAAATACTGCAAATGTTTTTAAGCAACTCCCTGCATTTGAAGAAGTTCGTGTTAAGCCCCACAAATGTAACATTAGTAGAGGACAGAGTTTCAGCTAAAATGTTTCTAATTCAGTACAAATGAAATACAATAACAACACTGGACTGGAAGGCAGTTGTTGTAGTGCTGCTGTTCTGCTATGAGGGGAAATGGGGGGGGGGGTCCCCCCTACTTAAGTTGCAGCCAGTGGGACTGTTGGTCAGAAAATTAATTTAACATAAATGTTATTGGACACAAAAATTCAGAGTACAAAATAACAGCACCTAAAACAGACCGGACTTTTATTTCACCGAACAGAGGGAAAGTGGGTGAAAATGTCTGAGACCAAAGCGACTACAGTTGAAACAACACTCTTCTGAAAATATTTGCTCACTGAATGTAACAAGCAAACTGATCAAAACCACTAAATTAAACAACTTTACCCACTGTGCTGTCAATGCATGAGACCCAGATTCGGTAAACTGCAGAAATGATCCTCGCTTTGGACATACATGAACTTCACAAAAGGAAAGAGATGATGAAAATAAACAATAATAGGCAGTATTAACAGTGCTTCAACCATTACTTATAAAGAAAGATATGTCATATACTAATATGGCAATATTTGATCTTGCAAAGTGGTATGAGACTAGGTGATCGAAACTGGTTTCAGAAAAGTACCAGAACTAAAATAAAAAAAAAAAATTAGGTACTACATGCTGAAAATATATCAGTCTCCTAAATTGATCATAATGACATAACAACTATAGCTTACACACATTAAAAATAATGTGGAATTTTATGTCCCAAATTCAAAATTCAGATGGAAACCACAAAAGAGATTCATTTTGTAAAAATAATTGTGGATGTTATTGTTATTACACAACCAGTCCAGATTGTCAAAACATGCAACTCTGAATGTGGAATTAATTAATCTGAGAGTAATCACGTGCAGCTGTACTTTGAACAAGCATGTAATTTATTGTAATATACTGACTTGTACATAGACATGTCATTACTGCTCCTGAAACCAAATTACATCTGCTTGTGCAATCTTAATATCATTTACTTACACCAGCATTGTACTAACATGTAGGATTTGAGGTTTTCACGGCAGTGAGTCTGAAGATGGCTGTCTTCCAGGTTGTTGTGCCGTGTAATCTGGTAGACGTTTAACAACGTTTCACAGGTTGTAGTTGCCTCCATCATCAGGACAATGAGTAACTAAACACCCTTATGATGGAGGCAGCAAGGACTTCTGAAGTGTCAGTAAACTTCTACCAGACTACACGGCACAACAACCCGGAAAACAGCCACCTTGTACCAACTTCATTAAACTTTGAGCTGTTTGTTAGAACTGTTATTATAAATTTAATTGCAAAGATACTTAAGACTCTGAGATTACTTTCATCTTTTCATGTACGAATTGCATTCCGATGACTCAGTGCCTGTTTAACACCATCACATTTCTTTGCAATCCAAATTTAATCTTAAAAATACTCTACTTCCAAGTTGCTTCACTATCAGGTTATCAGCTAAAACATTTGCTATATACAAATAAATATAACTATATTTTGCTATGGCAAACTGATTCCATATACATAAAATGGAAACAAGTTATAAACTATGCAGTTATGTGTGTAAAATCTGTTCCCTATAATACACAATAAAATATATACAATATAAAATTTCAAGAGAACTGTATAGTATGTAAGTGTCTAAGTGACAGGTTGAAAGAAACACACACAGATTCATTAAAAATCTGTCACTAAACTCTTGCAGATAAAAAGATTCACACTAGTTTGTTTACTTCACTGGAAACACTACAGATGAAAAGTGCATGGGTGAAGCAGTAGCAGTTAGTGAAAAGAGCAAGAATTTTCCAACTCACAAAGGAAATGTTCCACAATTATATGCTTTTGTGTTTAATTTATCACATATTTTTAAAAAAATGTTCTCTTTGTTTCAGGTACAAGTATGATGGATCTGGATTAGAAGAATGGACCATGAGATGATAGCTTCTTGTTGCTTAGGAGCATATTGAAAAATGAAACAGATGAAAAGTGTTGTCTAACCACAGAACAACAGAGTAACGTTCTGTAGTTTTATGTAGAACTGAAAAATGTCACCCTAATGCGAAGATGTATCAAGGCTCATTTTAACACAAACTGGGCACTGTGCAGGACATAGCTCTGAAATTGCGCAAGTGATTTTCATTAGAAGAAACCATTTTTGAATGAAAATGGTAAGGAGCCCTACAAAACCAATGGAAAGCAAGTCAGCACCTGCAAATCTGAAGAACATCAGTTGAATGCTAACAACTGATATGTCCTTATTCTTCTACAACATTCAGTACCCACAGCTTACTAAACAGAATTAACACAGCTGTCTTCAGCTTACAGAGGCTGAAATACTGCATAACACATGATTAAAAGATGAAGCACACATTGTTCATTCAAATGGTGTAATGAATACACAAAACTGCAGATTTTTCGTTGTGGGAAACCCTCATCAACTGCAGGAAGTACTGTTTCATGGTGAAAAAGTTATGACGTGGTGTGCTCTCTCAAGTCATGGGCTGATTAGTCCCATACGTTTTTTTAAAAAAACAAAACATGAATACAGAAGATATCACAATATACTGGAAAATTACTTTTTGCCTCACTTATTGGAAAAAGGGTTTATACACGAACACACCGTGATTATGGAGAGCACCTGGACTTTCTTCGTGAGACATTTCAGGATGTCATAATTTTGTAAATTTCCTGAAATGTCAATTGTGGGCATTCATGACAACCTTGCAGTCTGATTTACACCCATATGATCATTTTATGCTGGGGTTCCTGAAGAACATCTTTGCAAACTGACCACAAAACAAGTTACAACACAGAGCGAAAAACACGCAATTGTACAAGTCCATTCATGACGGCCCTTGTCACAGAGTTGTAACTGATCTGGTGCAATGTTTGTAATTAGCTGAAGAACCTAATGGTGAAAACATTTAACATGTTTCTAATGACTAAATGCAGAGTGATCAAAAAGTCATGCAACCCATTTCTGACACGTCATATCTGTCCCCCCCCCCAAACCCCTGAAATAAAAAAGAAACAACAAAACAACAACCAGTATTACAGTCAGTGTCCACTGCATTCACTGTTTTCCTCAAGTATGATGCAACCTGGTGAGAGTTCCTGTGCCATGGAAACAGTTCACCAGGTGAGATACTGTCTATTTGTTTGGCACAGGAGAATCACGACACGTATACCTAAACTCATTCTGACAAGTTACATAAGAACAAGATATCAGCTAGTGTTTGATAAAGAAATTCACTGTATTTGTGAAAAACATCCTTGTACTTCACCTGTTGAAATAAAACTGACAGGCTGGCACGAGCAGGCTACAACATGACGTGACCTGTGTGGGCTCTACCAAAGTCACAGAGATACGTGTGTTTATTAGTTATGTGATTTTCTGACCACCTTGTATTTTACATTTTCTAAGACATGTCAGAAAATAATGTAGCCTAATCTTTTTTTAAAAAAAATCACCTCATATATCTTCAAACACTAAATAAAACTGCCCTCATTTCATGGTCCACTCTTTACAAACCAAATTAAAAAATACTCTCTCTAAAGGTATGTTTTAAAAACATGTGACATCTACATAAAGTATGAGCTACAGTTACTTACAAAATGAGTTCAAAGTGTAGTACTACCTAAAAGTAATTCTAAAACACCACTCACCTGGTATGGTAAAAGGACTATTGCAGGTATACCTTTCCCATAAAAGAAACATATAAGTATCTCAAATTTGCAAAATTTAGATTCATATTCCCACACAGACATTCCAGGTTCTAGGCTGCCAAAAGTAAAAGCATTGGCTTTTAACCAATTCATAAAAAATACAAAAACTATCATCAAGTAAGCGCAGGATTTAGATCCTATGATAGAGAGATCATATTTTAAGTTTCACAACTGGTCCAAACATTCATTCTCACATTATGGCCTCTCATAAAGGTCTTTGCTGCCAGAGGGTCACAATTTTGTACAGATTCACAGTTCACATTTATCTCAAAGCACTCTACACTTGCCTTTCAGGTACAGGTAATTTGTTATCTGGAGGAGTTTGGGGGTTTGGAACAGGGGTGGAGACAGCATCACCTGCATCATTTCTCTGAGGTGAGAGTAATTCCTGACGATCTCGTTCTCGCTCTCGACCTGGCCTGAATGCTTCCAGTAGCGCTTCTACTCGATCATCAGTGGGTCCCCAGCGCTGGTACCCTGCATTATTTTGCAGCCAAACTACCAGAGTCCCATGTGCTGACCTCACATTCAATTCACTCCTATAATAATAATTGAATGGTGATAAAAACATGAATGTTATATGGTGTGCGTGCACGTGTACATATACTGGTAAGACTGCACACAACAATCTTTGTAACCATTACATTAGCAACTTAAGGTGAGCAAAATCTCTGCTCTCTTAATGCTCCATGGATTTAGCTAAACACTGGATATCAGAATTCCCCCTCCCCATAAAAAGAAAGGTAATGTGATAATACTCTTCTAATTTTCTAAACAATGTCTTTATTATATAACAGTGACAAGACATAATGCAACTGAACTTGTGATTGTGCAAACATTATTAAGCCACATTTTCCTTAAAATCAAGTAAATGGCTGAAATGTGTTCTATGAAGGCACACACTTTGCGCAGAAACTAAGCAAGTTCCATTAAACCCAGGGCCTTCCAAACAAGAAAAGAGTCACAAGCCATTGACTAATGCTGTTTCTGCTCCTATTGTGAGCTGGCAGAACTGGCAAACAGGATGGGTAATTTCAGGTGGCATTTGCAAAGGTAAAATGTCATATTTTGATGGAACAGTTTTCCATCTCACCATACACTACCGATATAACAGCATTCATGCGGCGGTTAAGTGTGACTTTTTAAAAAGTGTTAGCCAAATCTCGAGGAAGGTGGAGGAGAGTGGGGTGTGTTAAATGTCAGCCACTGAGTATATACACCACACTTCAGCTTTCAGATACACAGTCACAAGTTACAACATGGTGCATGTGCACAATTAAAATCAAGAGAAATGTGATGCAGCACTCCATATGCAACAAAGCATGCAAACATGTGAGCTTAGAATGTCCCTCCTCCTCAAGCTTATACTGTATCATGTCTCTTCTGATTATATTTGCGTGAACAGACTGTAAACATAAGCCTCAAGCCTCAGTTAGGTGGCTCACAACGCACTTTATCTGACTGGTTCGTCTGTCTACCAGTGTATGGAGTACCAATGAATGACAAAAGTAAGAATTCTTAAGTTTCATTTTTCAAAGTGTTTGTTGAGCCAAATGATTAACATTCACGCTGTTCCTGCATTCATAAATTTAAATGTGGAGGCAAGAACAGAAAAAATGCACCAGAATTCTTATGCTCCACCTAAATTTCTTTACTTATTCATTTTAAATATATATTTTACATAAAAATTGTCATGCTTATTTAAAAACTGAATCTTATACATTATATACACATCAATCTTATTTTATTACTTGCATTTTTTGCACTGCTTACAGTTGCAATAATAATGTACTATATTATTGTTATGTAATCTGCCATTATACAGTAGGTTCTTTATTTAAAACCATAAAATGGATTAATTTCACACTGTCACAACTGTTTACTTCACAAACCACAGGCCTGATTATCTTTATATACAAATGTTCTCTTCTATTTGTCATAATAATCCCTGTACTGAACTCTCTTTGTCACTCAACCGGACACACTACAGCGGTTATTTTGCCTACAATTCACTTGGCACTCCATCTTCGTCTAACTCCGCACACTGAAACATCGTGTCTCTCCACACCAGTTGCCTTTTAAAGTGCCACTGTTAAGTTCATGAGAGGGCATCCTGGTTCCACACCATTTCTATAAGCTGGTCGAACATGGTAGATAGACAGAATGTGAGTGTGTGCACAAGCTGTGATGTCACCAGTCTCTCAAGGTTTGCCAAACCTTGGCAACAATAAAGATATTGGGGTTGGGCATGCATGGCATAATTCTAATGTAAAGTATGTGTGTAACACAGTCATGTATTACTACAATATGAAATACAAAGAATGCATAGAAAGTTCATTTTCCTGAAGCATTAATGGCATAACAAAGTAACAAAAATGTATTTTATGGAAGATTATTTTTTTGCCTCTCAAGTAATTAGTCTTTTCTGACTTCTGCTGTTTCTGAAAACATGGATTGAATTGCAGAAGATGAACAAGAAGCATTTTCTTGGGGGGGGGGGAATGCTGCTACCAGAAATCAAATGCTTGCTTCATTTGATCTGAACGGTTACTGTAAGAGTTCTGAAACCTTATGAAGCTATAAGATTGAATATAATTTCTTGCAAGCTAATATAAAGGATGAGTTTTTCTTTACAATTTAACAGGGCATTACATTAGGCTGCATTTCATAAGTTTTTGTACATATGCTAGTACAAAAATGATACATGGATGTGACTCATTTGTAACAAAGTAGGCTTACTTATGTTGTCAGCAATAGTTCAGTTCATAGTATGTTTTCCTATGGTGCAAGCAGCTGGGGTTCAATTACCAGTGAAGTGATTTCCTTAATCAAGTGTATAATGACTTTTGAGGTCATAAAATTTAATTTATTTTTAAATATTTGCAGTGAAAATGTGAATGATACAATGACATTCAATTTTGCTCATTAACAAGGGTTACTGTGTGTATGCTTTAGAGACAAACAAATTTACATATTCTCTTTCAGATATTACAAGCTACAAAATTTAATATTCATTTCCAATTTATTTCGGTATGAGTTCCACACGGGTTTTTCAAGCACCATCAATTAAGAGAGAAAACCTCACATTGTGGCTAAGAATTACTGGAAGAGTATCACAGAAATTACTAGAGGATTTCAAAATGGAACTATTGTGGCTCACTTCAAACCTCATCACACAATGGTGAACAATGAGAGTAATTCAAAATTTAAAATTAATACTGAGTCATTCAGGTGGAAAGTGGAAGGGGAGTCATGAACCATCACTGCAGCTGGACACTAGTAGTCTCTGAGATCAAGTGGTTTTTGGGCTGAGTATAGTGAATTATGAAGAAGATTAATTGTGGCAGATGAAGATTAATAATGCTGCATGTGTAACTGCTATAATCAAGTCAAAGTCATGTTCTGATAAATTTGTAATCAACAGCCCTGTGTTAACAGTGAAAGACCAGGTTAGCCATGTCATATTTATTATCTGACCGAGTTTAATTATTCTTATTTTATAGTTGTCGCCTTTTCCTTCAGTAAAAAGTGTCTAAGTGATTCTAAATAAACCCATGAATCTGGAGATTCTAACACATGAACCAAAGCAAAGCTGTGGTGTTTTGCAGTGCTTCCAAAAGCTCCTTGAATCTAATAACTGTTAGACTTGAGGGCAATCAATTTAGTAGTGTAACTGCACAGTTGTATGTTTCCCCAGGCAGTGCCGGTTGAAATAAGTAAAATGTTCAGTAATCGCTGAAATTTTGTCCAAAATTATCGAATGTGTGGTTTCCATGTCACGTCTGCCTAAAACCAACCCTAGAAATATCAAAGTCTATACTAATGGAAGAGGACTGTTATCCACAAAAAGGTTAGGGTGAGGAAATACACCTCGGAGTCTGCTGAAGTGGAGAAATGTGGTCTTTGCGACAGAAAATTTAAAACCATTATCTTCACTTCACCAAGACAACTGATTGATGGTTAGCAGCAGATGTCGTTCTATGGCTGGGAGAGATTTGGATCTACAGTATATGGCGAAGTCGTCA
Organism: Zootermopsis nevadensis; assembly: GCF_977971745.1. NCBI lineage: Eukaryota > Metazoa > Arthropoda > Insecta > Blattodea > Termopsidae > Zootermopsis > Zootermopsis nevadensis. Next base: position 85,898 of record NW_028259134.1, on the reverse strand, counting down.
ACATATAAGCATCACAAGACGGGACGATGTACTTTGCTCGCGATTCCAAATAGGAAAGCACTCAGGACTGATCCCTGCAGGATGTCATTTTCTTGTGTGAGTGGGGGCGATAGGCCAGTACCAAGTTGAACTCGATTGTCTGTTGGGCTTAAAATTGTGTAGAAACCTTGGAAGATGACCTTTCGCATTCGGAAAATTGATTCAGCCTAAACAGTATACATTCAATTACAAGATTGTAGATTTAAAATGTCAATGATCAGACTATGATTTATTTTATGACTCTGCACTTTTCAGCATTTAAATACAAATTTAATCCAGCTGCAAAGAGTCGGGACGAAATTTAAATTCTCCATATTCTAAAGGTTAACTCTCAGGTGGAACATTTTCCCATATGCTAGATATTAATGTTAAAGGTTACAAACATAAGTTATACATTTTCTGAACTTGTGAAGAAAAGATGAATCATACCTGTTTAATTCTAGTACAGCACCGTTACATAAAATGGCAATAGTAAGCATATAAAGATATGAAACAAGTGCAATATATTTAACAAACTGTAAACTTACTTTGAAATCAGATGCTGAAAGCCATGCCGATACTCATGCTCATATGCTGGAACAACAACTTGCTTTCTTTTAAAGTGACTGGTCTCGAGTCTGAGGAGAGCATTTGGTGCAGGGTCGCGCCACTCCGGAATAAATACAATGAATGAAAGTGCCTCTGGCGAATCAGATAGAAGTTGTTCAAAGTGATTAACCATTGCTTCCATTAATTCTTCACAGAATGGAGGATTTGCTTCAAATGAACCACTTACTGCTTTGAAGTCCAAAACAGGCCTGAAAATAATCACAAAGCTTACAGTCATGTAATTTCCTAAGTCATATTAATACTTCCTTCTTTCTTAGTTGATCCTCTTCTACCCGGAGGTGTCAAGATTTTACTTTTTATTTTTCACTTAATCTATTAGACATTTTGCAGGACTCCTTGGACGAGTGATCAGGCCATCACAAGGCCTCTACCTGTATACAGGACGGCACAACATGGAAAGCTGCGGACAAACATCCACGCCTTGAGTGGGATTCGAACCCATGATCCCAGTGTCCAAGTGTTCAAGGCCCACGCCTCAGACCGCGTGGCCACTGTGGCTGGCATGTCATGTTGATACACAAACAAAAAATGTGGGGAAGGTGCTACTGACCGATGTTCTGGAATAAAGAAACTGAAGTGTTTGTAGAATCAAGCAATGGCATTTCACTTAATGAATTTTCATATTTGCACAGATGAAAGATCATATAAAAAACTGGAATAATGAAGAATATGCACATGTGACAAACAGGAAAATAAATGCTTTCTATATGACATTTCTAATTATATATAGGTATATGTATGGATAACATTACCTCATGCACAGCCTTTGCAGTCTAAAAGACAAAGTGGGATAGTATGTAAACATAGAGCAGCCATCCATACCATTTCATATAACCAGTTTACAGCAACACGATCTTACCACAAATGTAATACACTTTTAACTTAATATTAATTTGCTTTTCCTTCACAATCCTAAAGAATTTAATCTCAGAAAAAGAAACAACTCTGTACATTTCACTACTTCAGGAACAACTTCTTACAGAAGAAAAACCCAGAAGATAATCAATTCCCCAACATTTTGGAATCCAAATATTTATTACTGCAATAACAAGATTGTGGCACTCTATTATACCATACGGACGAGAATACAATCAATATCTCTACAACATGGATACTAAATATTAATTTTACTGCTAATAACAGATTATACATTAGGTAGGATGTGCCCTATCCAAATTAATTTAGTAACTCAAACTCACGACCAACTAGAGCATTCTGGAACACAAGAAGAGTTTTCATGCAATGAAGAAGTTATTTATAAACTGTGTTTGTGAATTATTTTTAAAATGGCATGTGAATGATAAGGAAAGTTCAACATGTCTTTCACTTCTCACTGGCTACCTTTCATGCAGACTGTCAAAGTCTAAACAAATTACCTTATTTTTAAGCAACAGAACAGACAGTTCCATCTATATTAACTTTATATACAACAAAGATAAAAAGTAGATGTCACTATATACTGGTAATTTCACACTTTAATTACCACTTCAACTTATTTAAAAACATTTATGCTTTTCAACTATAGACACAACTCTATGTATATACTGTTGTTAATTGTCACCCTGCAAGAACAAAAAAGAACACAGAATTACAGTAATTAAAAAATAAATACATGCAGCTGCATAGTGACTGTTGCTTCACTCCGCACATTAAAATCCTCATTTAATGTTCTTCTGTGGGATATTAAATCAAGGAAGTCTAACGCTCAGATTATTTGGCTGGGACGACAGAAACTACGGAGTGTCCAGGCTAAAGGTATCAGGGATAAAAATTAATTCTGAGAAGACATACACGTTTATTAGTGAAAAGAAATATGTGGAATAGTGATAAAACTCTCCAAGTTTATATTACTGGTCAGTATAACTCAATTTTGCAACCCTTGGTGCTCAGCAGATATCCAAATGATATACGATCTCTTGCAAAGTGTGTTCTGAGCATGTTAGGGGTGATCCTTGCCACTGAATTTGTAATGAATTCCCACAGTTCCTGAAAATTTTGCACACTCTATTAGTAAATAATGGGCTTCATGCATGCCCACAAAAAGACGTCTAGTAGGGTAAGATATGGTGACTTTGGTTGCCAGGTAATGGGCCCTCCTATCTGCATCCAATAGGTCAGGAAATGCTTCGTTCAAGAAAACGGGCACTTCACTGTGGTAATGTGGGGAAGCGCCATTATGCTAAAACATTGACATGTGAGAAACTTGGTCTACAACAGCACAATTCTTAGTCATGTCCAGATACAAAATTCTGGTCAATGACATTTCTTGGAAGGGACCAATGAATGACATCATCTTACATCAACTCACAAGCATAATTTTCAGTGTATCCCTTTCATGTTGCAGCACAACATGAAAGGGGTTTCATACTCCCACGTGCAGCAGATGTACTTGTTGACTTTGCTGCACAGGTGAAATTTGAATTGCCAGAGAAGCAGAGTATCTAGCTCATACTCGTCATCAATGCATGACGGCATTTCAATTACAAATTCTGCCTAAAACAATGACTGCTAGGTGTAATGTGCTGACAAATCCAGTTACAGTATGTGTGTAAATGCAGGTGCTTATGGACAATGTCATGGACAGATAAATGGGGAAACTGCAATCTCCAACTTGCCCTTTTTATTGACCTATGCAGGCTCCAGGTACCTGTAGTTTTGACACGTTCAACCACCTCCTCATGTATTACCCATTTAATTTAGGATTTGAGGTTCTCACAGCAGTGAGTACAAAGATGGCTGTCTTCTGGGTTGTAGCATCGTTTAGTCTCGTAGAAGTTTATCAACGTTCGGAAGGCCTTGCTGCCTCCATCATCACCCTGATGACAGCCATCTTTGGACTCACTTCATGTTTTCTAGTATGTGCAACCAGAGTTCCTCAGTGTTCTGTCCCACTGCAGAATTGATTTATGTGTGGGTGAATCGTACTGAACTTATGTTGAATACCGCTGCTGTACTCAAGAAACAGATTTAAGTTCTGTTGATCACAACACATACTGTACCTTCACCTGTGGTGTCCATATGCTGCACTGTATCAGTTATACCACTCAACTTGTCACACTGCCTCATTTTTCATAACCAAGTCTTCTGCACATGCACACAGATGCAGATGACCTTGCATGTTGGAATTAATAACTTGGACAGTTCCTGTATTACCCAAGAAGATATTTCTTTTTTCTTTGAAATGGGGAACTTTATTTATTGATACCTGTAGCCTGGACACACTGCATACATTCCATGTAAACGTACAACTTACCCCCTTGATCCAAAATAGGAGTCAGTATCAGGGAATGCAGAACAAAACTGTTTGAAGTAACAATTTAGTGGGGAAGCAAAACACTCAAATGATACTCCAAACATTTTGTTGAGACACTCAAACACAGAGACTGGAAGGGCTCCTTGAGTTCCCTGGCCTTCATTCTGTCCACTTCCAAAGAAGGTCTTATAACGTTTCAGCAAGCTCCACACTCGAGGCAGAAAAAGTTCAAACTTTTTGTCATCAAAGCAACTGTACCTGTACAACTGTTCCTGAAATGTAAAATAATTTGTTAAATAACACAGTTTCTTAATATTACGCTAAGTAATAATAAGCACTTGAAATAACTTACTGGAAGAGTTATAAAATTAAAAATTAAATCTGTGGCGTAACAGCTCCAGAGAGCCAAAGCCGACTAGCTTGACTGCTGGCCTCACGTTCACATGCCTAAGCAGAGGTGAACGATCATCCAACCAGATATAGGGTGATGTGTGGTCAGCACGACGAACCCCCAGCCATTGCTAGTTTTCCTGACCGGATTACGCTACTTATTGTAGCTCCCCAATTTCCTCACGATGCTTGGTTGGCACTGGTCCCATACACTGGTCGAAAGCTCATGAGAAAATTTCTTCTCCCCAGATCCGAACCAGCGCGCATTCCGTATCACCGGTCAGAAGCATGATGCCTCAGACCGAACGGCTATGGCGAAAGTTATGGCCTTGACAACTAACCCCTACACAAAGGATTGGTGTCTCAGGTCAGTTCTTCTTCCATCTTCTGAACAATACTATGGATGACATAAAGTTGGCAGACCAAGAAAAATGTATGATAGGTTCATATGGGGGTGGGGGGATTAAGAAAGAAGATTCTTCTAATCAAGAAAAATGTTATTGTTTTTTTAGTTTAGTTACCTATCAGCATCTTTAAAAAAACTAGGATACAGTGGTTACAGTCAAAACCTACATGTGAATAATGTATTGTCTTTCTGACCATTGCAGTTACAGTTACATTGCTATACACTTGGACATGGCCTTCAGCTTCATGCGAACAGCTGCACTGTTTGACTTATGAGCACAACACATTTTGAACTTCTGTGCACACAAGATCATGTGTTTCCTACAGAAATACATCTATACTTTTCCATGTTTCAAGGAAGATGTAGAAAAAGCTGAACAGTGTATTAGATAGAATACACTAATAGTACAGTGGATGTTAAAGAAACATGGTTTGAGGATGTGGACTGGATTCATCTGGCTTATGAACATGGTAATAAACTTTTAAAAGCTATAAAGAGCAATGAATCTGATTAGTTGAGTGACTATCAGCTTATAATACTCTAACAACAAAACTGGTCTTGTAAACCAAAAACATGGTTTAATCTTTTAAAATTTCACAGAAAAGAAAACCTTATCATGATCCCTTCAAGTGTGGATTTAACCCCCCAAAAAGATCTTCCTACAGGTACAATAATGACTCCCTTTCTTTTTAACAATTAGTCACATGCACAGATGCATTATCTTAAAATGACCTACAATTGCCACTAAAAATTCTGTATTCTGTCTGTGGATAAATGTGTATGTGGAAAAGTTCAATGTACATTATAATAAACTATATGCTGTAATCACTGAACAAATTTATGAAATCAGGGATCAATTTCACTCTATACTCAGCCTTTACAGCAATCTAGAACATTATTGCAATGATGACAAACAAAGAGGTGTGGTTTTTAAAGGTTATGCTTTAAGGTAATACACATCTGTTTTTATTTCAACTGAATGAAATTTCTCAGAAGTCAATGGGGAGATTTTCAATGGCATGATTCTCATATAACATTTCACGTAAATCACTCAGAAATCCTGACACATAATTGATATGACAGCTGCTAATTACTGTTATCGGTCAATTCTGAAAACTCTCTAAGTATGACAATATCCTGAAGAATATATTTCAGCCTGATTTTCCTAGACAGGTAAGACACAGAAATTAAAGACTGTACTAATGTATATTTCCAAACTTTCAATGCCCTTCTGTTATGGTTTGTATCACTTTCTTTGGCACCTGCACTCATTACAAATTTCTCGCTTAGTTTATTATGGCTTGGTTCATACTAATGGATAGCAAAGCAGGCATTCACCAGTCAAATAAAACCAAACATTGTGGTCGAGTGGTTAGCACTTTTGCTTAGTACTTGGGAGATCCCAGGTTGAAATCTCAGCCCACAGACCAGGCATTCTGACCGAGGCTTTTCTGGGTTTTTTTAGTCCGTCCATGCAAATGCTGGGACAATGCTTTATATTAGGCCATAACCACTTCCTTCCACATTCTTTCCAATTCATTATTCACTACCATCTTCTCATTTGATGATACTTTAAGAAACTAAATGTTTCGTAAAATAAACCATATGTAAACCAGTCAAATAACATTTTGCATAGAGGTGTTAGGCCACACTACTCATAATACATATACAATGGATTCTCATGCAAAAGGCAAGATAAATGCTGCAATATTGTCTTAATATACTGTATCCAGAATCAAGTGAACAGCAATTAGCTTACCATTTAGCCAAAATATTAACTCCAAGATCCTCAGGACAAATATGACCAAATTTAACACCAAGCACTAACATAATTATATTACTTTGTTTCTATTGTTCCAGCATTTGTCTTTATTGAATTTCTTACTCCAGAAGAGAACAGATGGTAGAATAATTAAGAGTGGTGAATCAAGTTGTAATGGGAGGAAGAACTGAAATGTTATAAGGAACAACATTGGTATTCTTGGCAAAACTGAAAGGAATATGCCAGAATAATCAACCTAAAGATATAAACAGTGCAACTTCCAAAAACAAATCAGCTCAAACACACAAGAGGTATGGACCATATATGTTAAACAGTAAGTTTCCGTAACAATAACGCTGGTATCTGACTAACTACACAATATGGATGGTCATATCTTTACCAGTTAAACAGCAGCATTTATAGCAAAAATATTAAAACATTCAATTTAAAAGCAAAATTACAGAAGACAAACCACAAGTTGTCATGGTTAGCACTATGGTACATACCAGTTTCTGAAGATGAGTGGTATTGATGTACATGGTGTCACCATGAAACCTAAGCAAGGTTTGATCCCGCTCAGGTAAGTAATCAACCTGAGGCAGTCGTGGACAAGGCATGGCAAACTGCATGGGGTAACACCAAACCTTGCGTATGGCAGGCATCTGAACTGGTGTCATCACTTCTGTAGAATGATATCAACTGTTTGAACACAGTACTGTTCGTATGTATTATAACAAGAGAACACACTTCAGAAATTTCCACTGTCTACGGAAAACATAGGGCAGAAATATGTATATAAAAAAAGTTTTCTCATAAACTCTCAACTTATTCAAAATATTTTACCATTTCTTATACAGTGCTCTGTTGACTGTTAACCTTCTGGTATACTGAAGATCTGGTCAGATCACAACTGATTTCATTAAAAAAATTCAGCTAAAGGGAAGGAGATTTGAGACGATAGAAGAGATTCAGGCAGAATCACAGATGGTGCTTGACAGGCTGACAAAGAAAGCTTTCCAGGGATGCTTCCAGGCTTGGCAGCGGCGCTGGGATCGTTGTGTTCACTCCCAGGGGAACTACTTCGAGGGTGTTGGATGAATTTAATACCTGAGATAAGTGTACGGGTTTTTATACGCGCAGTCTGGAAACCTTTCGATCGCACCTCGTATATGAAATGGCTACTGACATCAATAGATCTTCTTACAAGAAACTAAGAAGTTACAATTGCTAAGGGCAAGGCACATACACATAACGTGGCCAGATATTGGAAGAAATATGCACAGCACAAGAACATGCAACATGCAATATTCACCAAGTGGTATAAAATGCACATTAATTCTAGATACCTGATATACCACTTTCCTTTAGGACTTCGGTGTGTTTTTCTTTTATTTTCTTTGCATAATCAGCAGAGAGGTGGTAGATCTTTAAACAAATTCCTTCTACTGATTCCTTGACTGTCTCCGTAAGATGCGGCTGACACTGACGCTGAAACACAATATCTAAGTTTTAAAATGGAAGTCCAGCTGAAAAATATAATCTAGCAAACTCATTTTAACAAATTAAGGGCCAGTGCAATATTAACAGATCATGGAATTTCACTACTCAAGTTTCTGTGTTTGTATGCATTCATTTAATATATCCATTATTCAAAGTCAAGTGAATATCAGGATATTTTGTTATATTTTCTAAATAGGTCATGAACATGTTCACAAGCAATTGCTCCTAAAACCTGCAGTTTGGCAAGCAGAATATTTTCCTGAAAATATATGCACTGTTTTGTGTATGCCTGTAGTCTAAGTAAACACAAATATTATCATGCTGTCCCAGTGGTATCGCGTTGTGGGAAGCAGTGATACAAAGTGGGCGAGAACTTGAGTACCCTGGCAACATTGGTGCTGCCTGTTTCAGGCTACAACCTATCATCTACCAAGCTTCATTTCCTTAAGCAAGTTAATGTATGGATCAGGATATTTCTGGAATTCTGCAAAATGAGGCTGATGTACTTACACGTTACATAAGAGATAGGGTTATTTCAGAGTATATTAGGAGTGCAACACTGAGTTTTAAGTACATTGTTTACTATATGCCAATGTATCTTTGGTATAGATGACAAATGTGTGTGAACCATCGTACGTCAACAAATGAGATATGAAAATTTACATTGTTTGCAATATAATGAACTTGCACCTTATTGTACCTCAATTATCTGATGACTGCCTGAAGCTACAACTTCAATATTAATATTCTTCAGTGTCCTCCTTTAGGCAGTAATGTGTAAAGACTTTCATATTTGCATGTATGAATAGTTCTTAGATATGTAACATCATAAATCTCAATTTTTGGCCAGTTTATAAAAACCAGAGAACATTTTGGTAAGTTATGACCTGAAATATGCCATCAAACTGGCTCACAAGGGCAATAAGGCATATATGCCCTACAAGTACTCCAAAGGTCTATAATTTGATGGTAAGAACATGTGCTTGCAACTAATGGTTATTGCAGTCCAAACCTGGGAAAAATTACACACAGAAATATGTGTACCTTCAAATCTAATTCACAAAACAATCTCAAAATGCACATGCTAAATCTGAAGGGACTACAATTTTTGCATAGTAAGTTGTACAGAATTTGGTGCAACTGATTTTTCAAAAAATTGTTGAACTGAGGTGGAATGACCCATAAGTATCATACAATCCAATGAGCTTCCATAAGAAGTATGCATGTTCAGAATAAATATAGGAAGAAACAAATTAGGGTTCAGGACTTACTTCTTTAAACTATATAACAAAATCTAACAGAAAGTAGAGATATCCTGACAACAAAATTGAAAACCAGAACATTCAACCGAAAACACAAAAACATAATCAGTACCTTCAGATGTCCCAACCGATCTTGGAAATCATCATATGTTGCACCAACTGTCCTCCTTAACCACTGAAATGTCTCTTCAACATTCCACTTAACGACTTTCCGACTTTCTGAAGTAGCATTCCTTAAAATATAGAAGTATGCAAATTAAGACCACATCTCAGATATTAAAATAAAATTATGCAAGATACTAAGTACACTGAAAGTCACAGATGAGTAGTTATTACTCCTGCTTTGTATTCAAGAAGTCCTGGGTTTTAATCTTGGCCTAGAAACTGGCTATCTTAACTAAGATTTCCATGGCTTTCTCACTCCCTCCAGACAGATGCTGAGATAGTACCCTAAATTAGGCCACAATCACTTCCTTCCATATCGTTCCCAACTGATTATTCATCAGAACATCTGAAGATAGTCTGAGCCAGTGCAATAATAAATGAGCCACAAATAATTAAAAAGTATAATAAAATGCTCATATAGCCTACTTTCATATTGCATAAGAGTTCCAGTCCTATAAATGTAATTGTTAATGTATTATTTAAGTCACATAAGTTTATAATTCAACAACAAAATTCAATTTAGCTTATGGACTAGCAAGCATGACCAGATAAAAGAACAAACACTGCCTCCACCTTCAAGTCTACACAACATTACTATCTAAAAGACCAACATTAGCATTTTCACTGCCATGACAACCTTGAATCTCACAGGCATTTTGCGCACCAATCCTGAAATATAACACAATGCTATTCTTCATACTTCTCATATTAACCTGTTTCTATGTTAAAATACCTACTCTTGCAAGAAGAGCCCCTGTCTCTGTTAATGTAACATACACATGAAATCTAAAGAAAAACCAGTCTCACCTCGACTCTATCATTTTTTTTGCAGCTTCTGCATATCTAGACAGCTGTTTTCTGGCATCACCAGTGAACTTCGGTCTTACCAGCTTGATTGGAATATCATTCATAATTTCTCTATACATTGACATGGATATTTCTGGGAAACAATTACTTGGCAGCAACGGATCACTTCCTGTATCAATCACCTTTCTTTCCATCAGCCAACGATTGAAAGAATCTTTTGGTGCATCAATAGCTGAAAGGGAAAAGGTTAATTTTTTAAGCGTTTCTCTGTATTTCTATGCCAACAATTCATGACATATGATTTACATTACTTCTATACCTTCCCTGGAATGACAGAGCTCCTGGTAGCACTGTCTTAGTTTGGCAGCCAAAGAGCATCTGTAGGTCTCAATGTCTGGGTGGGGATGAGGTAAAATTGTAGGTGGTCTCTCATAAATTACTACATTTGTTTGAATCTCCAGATCCCAGGGACCTCTGTTAACAAAATAACAAGAATTTTAATGATAAAGAAAAGAAGGGATCCTCAGGCTTTATCATTGTCAAATGAATAATAAAGCAAGATTGATACGCACGTCAAAATAAATTTTTTAGCGACCGGACTTCCAACACCTTCCTCGGAGGCTCGTCTCTTGATTGCAATAGGACCAGGTGGACCATTCACAATGGCTGGAGTGTTGCATATGCCTAATGGATCTGTTATTGGATCAAACTAGAAAACAAAACAAAACAAGGCATCATAATAATCATATCATGTGCCACACTAACAACTCTCAATAATTTGTAAGCCCATTATTCATGCTGCATGTTATCCATGTGTAAAAATATCTAATTAAACCCTGCAAGTAAATAAGAATTGCACAGTATTACTTTCAGAACTTAAAACAATGCAAATATTATCAATGACACTTGCAACAGAAATGTAATTTGAACATATTTCATAACACGGCTAGACGAGTCAGCAAATGGATCTGGGAAACAACATTAGCAACAGCAATGTCTGAAAACAAGGCTGCTCAGATTATGTCTGGATTTTACACTGTAACTTATATTCGTGATTACAGAGTGGATTCTTTAAAATACAAGAAAGGGATAAATTTCTGGCACGCGTCATGACAGGAGACAATGTGACTGCACCACACTGAACCAGAAGCAAAGAGACAGTGAATGAATGGAGCGGCATCATGCAAATTCTCCACGGAACTTCAGGGCTGCACCTTCTATGAATAAGGTGATCAGAATTAATGAACAATTTTTACAAACAGTGTTTCTCATATTAATGTGTGATGAATCTTTCATGTAAACATTTAGTAGTCAATGAACACTGTGTGAACATTTGATGTCCTGTTGCAGAGCAGTAAGGTACAAAGCAAATTGTGTTTATCTACTTACCATGTGCATGCTTTGTTTATAAACAAAAATAAACATCTATAATAAATATATCTGATATTTTACTAATAAGAAAAGGTAATGTATTGATATCTCATTAATTGCTTTATGTAGTTTCAATTTTCAGTTAATAAATACAGTTTTACCATTAAAGACTTAAATTATGTAGCCTATTTATATTTTCATTTACGCATAGATTTAGAGTGGCCCAAAGAAAAAATGTTAAATTTAACAGAGAAATAGAAGTTGTGGAAATGGTTTATGAAATGTCATGTCAGAAGATTATAAAAATCAAACTGTGTCTAACTAAATGTGTGGCAGATTAAATATTTCTGAAAATAATTGTTTTCCTTCTCGAAGGTATCACCACCTTGTCGAAGGCAATCTGCCGGGTGAGGAGGCTTGCGTGCTCAAATGACCCTTAGGGCTATGCCGGCCTGAGCTTCGGCTCATGGTAGGGTCACCCAAGCCGGACAGGTCTAAGGAGATGCGCTAGACTAAGAGTGATACCCTGGTCCTCCAGGTTGGGGGTTGGGTGTAGGGCTAACAACCTTTCACCTTTAAAAAAAATATGTGTTACGAAAAAATCAACCAAGCCTCGGATCAGGACGGACTCTTTGGCACGACCACGGCAATTGAAAAAGGACATGAGATTTGGTACCTGGAACATTAGGAGCCTCTATAGGGCTGGGGCACTGAAATCAGTGTGTAGGGAATTAGGGAATTATAAGTTAGACTTAGTGGCAGTGCAGGAAGTGCGATGGGAGGGGGAGGGCACGATCCCAGTGGACAATTTTACATTTTTCTATGGAAAGGGGAATGACAATCATCAGCTAGGGACGGGTTTTTTTGTTCATAGCAGAATTAGGGCAGCAGTTAAGAGAGTAGAATTTGTTAGTGACAGGTTGTCTTACGTAATTTTGGAAGGACGTTGGTGCGACATCATTGTCCTTAATGTTCATGCCCCAACTGAAGACAAAAGCGATGATATCAAGGATAGCTTTTATGAAGAATTGGAATCAGTATTTGATACATTTGGCAAGTATCACATGAAAATTCTGCTAGGAGATTTCAATGCAAAAATTGGGAGGGAGGATGTCTTCAAACCCACAATAGGCAGCGAGAGTCTCCATGCACTTAGTAATGATAATGGCGTCAGAGCAGTGACCTTCGCTACGTCAAAAGATTTAATTGTAAAAAGTACAAAATTTCCACACCGTGATGTTCATAAATACACTTGGACTTCCCCAGATGGCAGAACACACAATCAAATAGATCATGTTTTAGTAGATAAGAGAAGGCAGACAAATGTAATTGATGTGAGATCATTCAGAGGAGCAGATTGCGACACTGATCATTATCTGGTGGTAGCAAAAGTGAGGGAGCGGCTTTCAGTAAGTAGACGAACTAAACAAAATTTTGACACAGAAAGATTTGATTTGAAAAAATTAAGTGAGGGAGAGGCAAAGGAACAATATCAAGTTGAAATTTCGAATAGGTTTCAAATTTTAGAGACAAATGAGGATAATGAAAGTGTGGACATCAACAGGGAGTGGGAAAATGTCAGAAACTGCATCAAAATTTCAGCAAAAGAGAAACTAGGATACTACAGGAGAAAGCAAAATAAACCGTGGTTTGATGAAGAATGTTCAAAATTAATAGATCGAAGGAAGCAAACAAAATTTCAATGGTTGCAGAACCCAAACAAAACAAATGCGGATAATCTATGTAACGTGAGACGTGAGGCTAGTAGAACCTTTAGGACTAAGAAAAGGGAATACCTGAAGGGCAAAATTGCTGAACTTGAGACAAATAATAAGGAAAAAAACATCAGAGACCTGTACAGAGGCATTAATAACTTTAAGAAAGGATATCAACCCCAGACTAATTTGGTAAAGGATGATAGTGGCAATTTGCTTGCAGATCCAATAAAAATTGTGAATAGGTGGAAAAATTTCTTTAGCGAGCTCTTAAATGTTCATAATACTGGTGATATTAGACAGATTAAAATGCATACAGCTGAACTGTTGGTGCCAGAACCTAGCTTAGATGAAGTGGAACTAGCCATTGGGAAGTTGAAAAGTTATAAATCTCCAGGAATTGATCAGATTCCGGCCGAATTAATTAAAGCAGGTGGCAAAGGGTTGCATATGAGGATCCATAAGCTTATTCAGTTAATTTTGGATAAGGAAGAGATGCCACATCAATGGAAGGAATCCATAATTATTCCTATTTATAAGAAGGGGGACAAGACTGAGTGTGGTAATTACCGAGGAATATCGCTGCTATCAACCTCATACAAAATTCTATCCAACATTCTTTTGGCAAGATTAACCCCATATGCGAATGAAACTATTGGGGATCATCAGTGTGGGTTCAGACGAAACAGATCAACGATTGATCAGATCTTTTGCATTCGTCAGATACTAGAGAAAAAATGGGAGTTCGGTGGGACTGTACATCAGTTATTTATAGATTTCAAAAAAGCCTATGACTCTGTGAAGAGAGAAGTGCTATATAATATTCTTATTGAATTTGGTATACCAAAGAAGCTAGTGGGTCTAATAAAAATGTGCTTAAATGAAACCTGCAGCAAAATTCGAGTAGGTAAATATGTATCTGAGACATTCCTCATCAAGAACGGTCTAAAACAAGGAGATGCTTTGTCTCCCTTGCTCTTTAACTTTGCGCTAGAATACGCCATCAGGAAGGTCCAAGGTAGGCAGGAGGGTTTGCAATTGAACGGGACACATCAGCTATTGGCATATGCTGATGATGTTAATTTATTGGGGGACGATATAAATACAATAAAGAGGAACGCAGAAGTTTTACTAGAGGCTGGTAGACAAGTGGGGCTGGAAGTAAATTCAGAAAAAACTAAGTACATGTTAGTATCTCGTCATCAGAAGACAGGCGGGCAAAATTATCTTAGGGTAGCTAATAAATCCTTTGAAAGGGTTACAAAGTTCAAATATTTGGGAACAACAATAACAAATCAAAATGATACTTGTGAGGAAGTTAGGAGGAGACTAAATTCCGGAAATGCTTGCTACTTCTCAGTCCAAAATATTTTGTCTTCCCGTCTGATTTCTAAGAACCTGAAAATTAAAGTATACAAAACAATAATCTTGCCTGTTGTTTTGTATGGGTGCGAAACATGGTCTCTCACTCAGAGGGAGGAACACAGATTGCAGGTGTTTGAGAATCGGGTGTTGAGGAGGATATTTGGGCCTAAGAGGGAAGACGATGGGGCGTGGAGAAAACTGCACAATGACGAGCTTAAAAATCTGTACTGCTCCCCCAGTATTGTGAGGGTGATTAAGTCGAGAAGAGTGAGATGGGCGGGACATGTAGCGCGCATGGATGGGACAAGAGGTGTGCACCGGGTACTGGTTGGGAAACCTGAAGGGAAGAGACCGCTGGGGAGACCTAGACGTAGATGGGAGGATAATCTCAGGCGGGATCTATGGGAGATAGGAGTTGAAGGAAACTGGATTTTGTTGGCCCAGGACAGGGTCCGGTGGAGGGCTTTGGTTAATTCGGTGATGAACCTTCGGGTTCGGTAAGCCATCTAGTTAGTTAGTTAGAAAATAATTGTTTTATATGGATTTCAAGTGTTTGTCAACATCACTTCAATAAACTTTGTTTACAAACATTGTCGGCTAACACTGTTTGCCTTGGTGTGTACCCAGCTTAGCATACATACATTTATGAGTGAAAATAAACATTTGAAGAAATGCAAAATTATTTATTTTTAGCAATATAGATAAGAATGATTCCTGTGACATTGAGACACCATACCAAAAAATTTTCAGCCATATAATGCAGGGTAGAAATGTTAGCAAATTCTTTATTTTAAGTGACTGCAGTCTTGGATCATATATCTACCCAATTTCTGATATCTATAAAGTGAAATTAAGTGACAACAAATATCACTTTTCAGATAAAAACAAAACAGGAGAATGACCAACACACATTATACAAGGAATTATTGACAATGCAGATTTGGAAATTTGTTCTTATATGCCTGTCACTGCTGTGAATAATATTTGTTGTCTATGGCACTACAAGGATTTCACTAAAAGATTTGCTCTGGAACTAAGTATACAGCATATATATGCACCTTTGCCCATTTTCAGCCCCTAAGTGATAGATATAAGAACTGAAGGAAATAAAATCTCATTACTATACAGAACTTTCCTTCCAAAACTTGCAACTTGATACTTATATTAAACGTATGCTTTTTTATTTTAGCTAACAGGTTACAATATCTGCTGCAAACTGTAACAAAGATATAAAAAATACAAAAAAGAAATAAAAGAGCCTAATTCTTGGATCATGTTCAAAAATTCCTAAGAAACAACATTAATTATCTGTGTTAAAAAAACATGCCAATTAATGCAAAAGATCATAATCTTAGTAAGACAAACCTAACCTAACCTGTGACTTTAACTGGGGCATCTCCCACAATGATTCGCCAGTCAACTTGTTCCAGAAATATGGGCGATTTTCCCTTTTACTCCAAAACTTGCGCCAACCTTGCTGAAGTAATTCTGGTGGCAACTCAGGTTCCAGGTATATCCCAGGTGGCATTCCCTAAAAAACAACAAAAGAACTGTGCTTTACTTTTCAAAACCAAGACATGAAAGAGATAAATGAGCATAGCAGCTAATGACACAGAACTGAAACAAGAAAACAGACGCTTTAAGTAGATTATCACTGTTCCTCTCATATGTTTGTTTTATGTACAATATCTTATTTGTTGAGGGGGGGGGAGTTACATTGTCAAGAAATTCCCTGTTATTACATAACTCAAAGATCAACACTATAATCACAAAATCCAACCACTTCACCTTCACCATAACAACTTCAAGGACTCCATCGCATTGGCCAGTATTGCACAGTGAAAGAGGCTACTGGGATCTGGCAACAACTTCGACATACACAAGATTCTCTGTAAGCTGATCCTGGAACCCGGCCACCAGTACGCTAACAATGCGGGCCACTAAGAAATGGGATCAACAACAGCCAGTAGTCCAGGGTAAGTAACGCAGACCATGTGAAGACTTACTGACTCCACCCACTATTCCTATTGGTTCACCTGCGGCCAGTACAAATGTAATGGGCGGTTGTGTCACTCATCACACTAAGTTGGATGTTGGAGGCTGAGACAGTCTCCAAAATACTGGCTTGTAACTGCAAACTAGAAGCTCAAGCTTAAGAAGACTCTTGTAAACACAAAGGAACGTACCAAAATTAGCCGCGTTAACTTTTTACCGTAGTACACCAACGTTTCAGGAACATATTCCATAGTAAACTATTATAGCGGTTTACTACGGAATGTGTACTACGATAAAAAGTTAACGCGGCTGATTGCCCGAGAAGATTGTATTAAACATTTTCCCGAAACGTCGGTTTACTACAGAATGTGTACTACGGCAAAAAGTTAATGCGGCTGATTGCAGGAGAAGATTTTATTGAATTTGATCCCGAAACGTCGGTTAACTACGGAATATGTTCCCGAAACGTCGGCGTACTACGGTAAAAAGTTAACGCGGCTGATTGCCCGAGAATATTTTATTGAATTTGATTCCAAAACGTCGGTTTACTACGGTAACCAGTTAACGCTTCTGATTGCTTATAGTATTGTGAATATGGGCATTCGTCCATGTGAGCATTTGTCCGTGTGAGTAATTTTCGTGTGAGCATTTATGACAGTGAGCTTCTTTCTGTGCGCAATTTTCATGTACGGTTTTGTCTGATCACCTACCAGACCACATGATGCAACAACCTACAAGACAACCATCTTCATATTCACTGCTATGAGAAAGAAAAATCATGTATGCCCTGCATAAACTTCATCATAATCATGAATAAGGTACAACAGAAAATACAACTGACACAACAAAAGTGTCATAAAAAGAAAAACTTACGACATACTAGAAAGATTTTATATTTATAAAGCCATTAAAATCAAACCTATATAAAAACAAGAGCAAGTCACTGACTCAAATGTGTTATTCAATGTAACCACTGACACGAACAAAAATGCGGCAATAGCAGGAACGATGGTACGACTGATTACCAGTAGAAATGAGTTTGTGATTGAAAACTGTGATAACTAAATGGATCGTGAGGTTATCGATAATTTACAACAAAAGTAAGTGAAATAGCGCATCAAACATACCACTTGAGGAGTGGACAAAAAAAGGTACAATGCACAGCAATATGTGCACCATGTAGTCTAGACCAGTGGTATTCAACCTTTTTTTGTTCGCATACCCCCAGATATAATTTCTCTTCAATTTTGAACCCCCAAAGTTGTTGGTGTATAATTCAAGTTATACATAGTACATACAGGTAACCCTCGATTTGTGCCGGTTCAATTTGCACAGATTCAGAATAATGCCGATTTTGAAATCTGAAAGTAAAAAAGTGAAAAAATATATTTTACTATTATTTATAACGTTTTACAATTACATCGCTGATTTTGAATAAAAATTATAAATACAGTCATCTCTGCAATTAAGCATGCAAGTGTATAAAATATATTTTTAAAATTCCCTTTATTTTATTTACATTATTTCAGAGCTTTAAATGTAATGCCATTATATTACTCGTCAATGTTTGGGTGCTGGGAACGCATGTCATTGACTTCCCATTGATTTACATTATAAAAGAGTTTCAATTTACACCGGTTCGTCCAGGAACGCATCCCGGGCGTAAATCGAGGGCTACCTGTAATCTACATCTAAAATAAATTATATTACTAATTATTCAGTGTTTATCATAAAATAATATATATATTTTTTAAATTTCACGCACCCCCTAGGGTGTCTTCGCCTACCCAGGTTGAATACCACTGGTCTAGATAAAAGAAGTCCTGGAATGTAGAAATATGATGTAGCATTATCTAATTTTCAGTACTACTTTAACACACTTAAAGGGATTTTAATGTTTCATATAACTGATTCAGTCTATATTAATAATGACATTATTTATTTTGACACAATTGTCGCAGTGAATTTCTCATGAATTTTTCAACCAAACACATAAACATCGAACCACTGATGATAATACTATAGGAGTCAAAATGCATCTGATGATGTAAATATAGTGTAACAAATAGTGATTCTTGTAATATTTGAATTCATATTTAAATTAAATGTTGTAATGCGATAAACTTGTTTTGGAGAATTAAATTTCATTATTTGCCAAGTTCCAAAATTTGATTTGTTTCTTCTATTGCCAACAGACAAAGTACATACTTCCACTATGATGATTAAAGAACCTGGTTATGTTTTTTCGTATTTGTAATATTGTAAAATCACACACAACACATTACGAAACTACATGTACTGTGATACAGAGGATGAATAGGAAGAACATGAGCCAGTCAGTGCTTCAGATCAGTCAGTATAAAGGTGCCTTTTTGCCTTAAGGTAGGATCCATGATCTGTGTGGAGATCCTGATCACACTGTGGCAATTCCAATAGACTGTACGAGGTGCGATCGGAAAGTTTCCAGACTGCGCCTATAAAAACCCGTACACTTATCTCAGGTATTAAATTCATCCATCACTCTCGAAGTAGTTCCCCTGGGAGTGAACACAACGATCCCAGCGCCAGCGCCGCTGCCAAGCCTGGAAATCTTTCTTTGTCAGCCTGTCAAGCACCATCTGCGATTCTGCCTGAATCTCTTCTATCGTCTCAAATCTCCTTCCCTTTAGCTGAATTTTCATCTTTGGGAAGAGGAAGAAGTCACACGGCGAATAAGGAGGGTGCGGGATGACGGCCATGGTGTTTGAGGCCAAAAACTGCCGAACTTTGAGGGCGGTGTGCGCTGGCGCGTTGTCATGATGCGTCGCATGTGGAGTTCTTCCTTTAGAATCAGCTGACAAGTCCCATAGCCTATCCCAACAATGTCGCACAAGTCGTTGATGGTACGACGTCGGTCTTCGTGAATGGCTTGCCGAATCTTCGTAACATTTTCGGGCGTTGTGCTCGAAGACGGTCGTCCAGAACGCTCGTCATCATCGACAGAGGTTCGGCCATTTTTAAAACATGAATGCCACACAAAAGTTTGTGCACGACCCATTGCGGACTCCCCAAATGCTTGCTTTAGCATTTCATAGGTTTCCGTAGCCGTTTTGGCGAGTCTTTGGCAAAATTTGATGCACACGCCATTCCGAAATCGCAGGAGGGTCAGTGTAATGCACTACCAAAACGCCCGTAACTAAGAAACAAATGCTAATTCGATGATGCCGGCTGGCACACTGATTCAATATGAATGTAGGCCGCACCCCCTAGCGGCAGAAGCTCGTACTACATCCGGTTCGCCCTCTATTGACACAATCTGGAAACTTTCCGATCGCACCTCGTATAATAGGAGGTAACTATCTGTTTTTGTAAATCTTACTCTAAAACCTAACACTTCAGCACATCAGTGAACAAAAGCAACAGTGTCATGAAATAAAGCAAATCGGTTTTATCATCAGGGAACTGAAGATTTTCAAAGAGGATTTACAAAGCAGCATCTCAACACAACAGCCAATACAGTAGAAATAGACACAAAAAATAAAAACATTGAGATAAACAGTGAAACCTGGAAATAAAAGTAAATTGGAAAGACAATGTGTAGTCACTTGTATGGCAAATAAATTCCACTGATAAGCACTTCAAATTGCTGAAATACAATCACCATATTCTTAAGTTGTTTCCCATTTTCTATTCAAGAAGCATGCAATGATCAGACTTATTTTGTCTGTTACAAACTTACATGTGGTGTTTGGGGCAGTTGAGGTCCTGGTGAAGGATGGGGAATTACACCATCAAGCCCAACGGAGTGAGAAATTTTTATTGGCGTAGGCACCAAAACTGCCATGTCATTGTGGTGTGTATGGGGAAGAGATGAAACTTGTGAGACGACATCCCAGGATGAAGTACTAGCAAGTTCTTGTTTTCCACTGATCTCATTCATTATGAAAATATTGCTTCCTTAGTCAACAAACCTTGAAATTCTAGAAACATAATTTTTACAAAATAATGTAAGGAACCGGAAATTCACTATGATTTACTTCAAAATATAAATCATTTAGCAAAGAAAATTACTAAAAAAATCAATCCACCCTGCACGTAATATCTAATGCTCAATCTGGAAGACTTGGCAGGTATAACATGCAATCAATGTTCAAAGTCTTAACTCGATATTAAAATAATTTATAGGGAATATAAATAATTATTATAAGCTTATGATGTTTACAATAACACTGCATTCCTGCCTAACGTTTAATTTCTATCATGTCATGTAATACTGTAATTTGTTTACTAAACTTATGTACACGTGAAATTCATTCTAATGTAACGGTACAAGCAGAAGTAACGTACATATACAGTATTCACAGTTTAATTCCTCATACTTACAATTCATTGTTTTGTGAAAAATATTTCACTTTTGCCTTCTCTGAAACGAATTCATTCATGATTTTAAAAACACAGTAAATCAATCCCCACCCAATACGACGCCATTTACTCTCAGCTGAAGCTTATCACGTGACAAAATACTGAAGCCTGGCGGTAGCGGTTGTGGTTGGTTAAAAACTTTATTATTTTACACAGAAATTCAGAAGGTTCATCTGTATTTGTTTCAAGGAATATTATTGTAATTATTATTATAATCATGTTGCTTAAGTTAAATATTTACTTGCAAATCTGCACTGACATGTAGTATTAAATCAGAGTGTTCAGATAATATCTACCATATCCCGGAAATATGAAACACTTCATATGTTGGCAGCAATGAATGGCGAAAGAAAATTGATAGGAGTGATGGTGATGTGTGCGTCTGTAGTATTTTGGTAAAAAGTTGTTTGTCATTGAGGTGTTCTAAAATATTGTGTAGACTTGTGTAACATTGTTGACTTGAAGATAATACGCATAAAGAAGTATTTTTATTTTCAATTTATATTTGAAAAGTCTACTGTTGAAGACGAGACAGTCAGTTGCAATGTCGGTGGCATTTGTACAACGAGGAAGACAACCACCCAATCCTGCTCAGATCCAGAAAGTTAGCATTGCTTGATCTTATGTTTAAATTTCGTTGTCGTAAGCGTATTCTGTTGTTAGAGTTCTGGCTAACCTTTAGAATAGTGACAAGTATACGTAAGACGTTGCTCCAAATGCCCCAAAGAGTATATAATAAATTATATAAAATGTAGTGTATTTCACAGTAATTCGAAGTTGGTATAGCACCATTCAACCATTTAATATTGAACGAGTTCTGTTGTAGCGAAATTTATATATGTGGTGTGTCGTAGAATGGAATTCTACAATGATTCACTGTGACTCGCCAGCCTGTGATAAAAATAGTATTGTTAATCAATTTTGGCATTTTAACTTTTAACCATTTTAACTAAATTATAAACTTCAATTTTAATATATAGTTTTATCATTATTTCTAGACATAATCGAGGAGATCCTTATTACAGTGACATAGAAGCAATGAATTAAATCTGATGATGGTCACGTTGTTCTGAAACATGCTTTTCAAGTGAACTGAGTGTGTGAAAAGTGATGTACAGGGAAAACCAAGATCAGCTTAACACAACACAATGTTACAGTACAGATTTCTTTGAACCATTTGTTCAGTCTAGCAAAGACATCATTAATGGTACTTTTTAAAGTAGTCTGTGTCATGATGATAAATGATAATACTAGTATCATCAGCAAAGAATATAGGTGTTAATTGTGAATTGGTGGTTGGGGTAGATCAATAATACATAAGAGGAAAGGCAGAGAACCGTATAATGAACATAGAGTTTAAGAAATCAATTGTTCTCTTGTATGCAGCTTCTCAGCTCTTGGAAAATGCTGTTAATAATGAAACTGGCCTATAGTTGGAGATGCAAGGTTCTTTATATCCTTTTTATACAGAAGTTTCAGTTTTCAATAACTTTGTTGTCCTGGGATAGTTCCTTTGTTAATTGATTGCAGGGATAACTTAAAGCAGCCAAGACAGATTTTATCTCAATGCAGGATTGATATAATTTTTATAGTACGTTACTTACAGAAGATAGAACTGAATTTATAGAAGAGGAAGAATGGAAAATGGAAAGCACAAATTTAACAGTTTCAGATGTAGAAGTAGATATAGTAATAAATATTATGAAAAGCAGGAAATCTCCTGGACCTGGGTATATTAATTTAGAATTAATAAAATATGGTGGAAGAAAGGTTTTAACATTGGTAACTAACTAACCAACCAGATGGCTTACCGAACCCCGAAGGTTCATCACCGAATTAACCAAAGCCCTCCACCGGACCCTGTCCTGGGCCAACAAAATCCAGTCTCCTTTGACTCCTATCTCCCATAGATCCCGCCTGACATTATCCTCCCATCTATGTCTAGGTCTTTCAAGAGGTCTCTTCCCCTCAGGTTTCCCAACCAATACCCGGTGCACACCTCTTGTCCCATCCATGCGCGCTACATGCCCAGCCCATCTCATTCTTCTCTACTTAATCAGCTGACAATACTGGGGGAGGAGTGCAGACTTGTGTATTAAAATATAATAGGCAGAAATATTCACTCTTTTTTCACGCTTTGAGAAGATTGTGTTAGATTTAACCTAACTCATAATTTAAGTGGAAAGGATTTTAAGTTTAAAAAAGTTTGAAAAAACGTGTTTCTAAAATTTGCATTTCCTTGTAACTCAGTTCTAGATTTCAAAGGGTGGATGTATTCTCAGTGATCTCTATTGGTGTCAGGTTGCAATTTGAGAGTTATTTTTTTCTGTTTCTTGTTCAGCTGTCTGAACGGTTTAATTTTTTTTGTCACAGATGCTGGATGAAAACAGTCATCTGATTCAAACAATTCAAGAATATCAGAGTAAAGGGAAAGCACAGGAATGCATGCAGTGAGTATTTAAATGAGTGTACAATATTAATGTTAAGTGTATTATTTTACATATGGTAATTTGTCATATTTGTTTAAAGTTCATGAATATTAAATGGGAATGTATTGAAAGACAATTTTAAGTGGTTAAAAGAGTGAGGCCTGCTTTAGTATGACCTACCAGTCAGGCTTTAAATTAGTGAGATTTTAGGTTCTCACAGCAGGGACTATGAAGATGACTGTCTTGTGGGTTGTTTCACCATGTAGTCTAGTATAAGTTACTGACATTTCAGAGGTGCTTGCTACCTCAATCATCAGGGTGATGAGTAAACCATTCATGAGGATTTGTTGATATAAATATAGTATTTGCTTTTGAAAATTTAGGAATAAATTAAGAGGAAATTACATATAGAAAATGCACGCTATCATTCAGTTTACAATCTTTTGGCTTCCTTCCCGTCTAAAAATACAAAGATTAGAATATGTACCAGGAGTGTGAAACCTATTCAAATTGTAGGCCACATTGAAAAATATGAAGCTTAATGGATACCAAATTGGAACTTAAGTGCCCAGTGATGTAATTACAATTATATCATTAGCAATCAGTTTAATGAATTGAATTAATTGCATCATTTATGCTCATACTGCCTTACACACAAGGAATATATTCTTGAATACTAGCAGATTTTGAAATTCAGTTTATTTTTTTGTTCCTATACCCTTTTCAAAATCCTTGCCTTTAAATATGGTTGTACATAAAGATAAACATTGCTATAAGAACAACAAATGGAAGTGACAGTAAAAATCAAAATAAATATTAATCTTCTACAAAGTAGTCTTTTGTACTATAATATCAACTGACTTCGCTGTTAGGGTGGCCATATACGCTATGGCTTACGTCTCTGAAGGCAAACCTTCCAGCAAACTGGAGCATCTGTGGTGAATTTGGCCGGAAACTGAGCCTCCGATAAATCTGCAGTCGCTTGATTTTTTGCCTCGAGGTTTACTGAATGTTTACAAGTCGTAACGTGTGTGGGTAGAGACGAGGGTAAAGGCAAGGTTTGTAGCATTTAGTCTTCTCAGCCAGACGTCGAGAACTTCAGATCCGTAGTTTAACTAAGTTAAACTAAGTTTGACAGTTCCAAATATGTGTCCTCATCCATTTGCAAGTAGTTATGCCAGTCCGTCGGCTCTAATCAAATTTCATTCAACAAATTTATGTGAGAATGTTTTGATGCATCTAACCAACTTCTGGCCCACTTACAACATTTCAACTTTCTTTTCTTTTTCAACATTAAAGTAGCAGCAAGACCGATTAAAATCGCATCGTCTTCACTGAACATGTTGTAGCATCGACTGAAGAATAAAAAGACTGAGCACAAACTTGCCACAAAGTCTGTATGTGTGTGGACTCTCAGAGGTTTGAGGCTTACCTTCCGGCTTTAACTTGGAAGGCAGGCCTTACAGTGAGCCGTAGCATGTGTGGCCACCCTTAGACTTTGTTGCAGCAGTTTAATTCATGCATCCACAAGACAAATGACAATTGAGGCATCCCATGTCAACAAGGGCTAGACTCCATACAACTCTTTCGTGTTGTACTTTGCATCAATTATTGCTCTGCTGGTAGAGGAGATCAACATATATTACCACCAATACTTAGACAACAAGTGGAATAGGAAGGCAAAATTTAAATGATAGTTTCCATTCTGTTGTTATTTTTTTTATAAACTGTTGAATTGAAGGAATGGAATGCAGTCTCTTTATTGTTTGCTTGAAGCTATCATTCCACTGGTAATGCCATCTCTTCTTCATGGGAATGTTGTATAAGTAAGTTTGCCAGATGTTAAATACAATGGTTTTAAGGGCCTTTAGGTGCCAGTAAAATAGTGTTACATCTTGCAGTTAAGGTTTGGATTTGCATTACAGAAGAGTAAGAATTCCAGCACTGCATGATGAGATGCAGCTACTAAGATCACATTTAGATGATTAACCATTTTGGTTTCAGGTATCAGCAAATATTACATCGCAATTTAGTATATCTTGCCTCCATTGCAGATTCAAATCAAAATATACAAGCACTCCTACCAGTAAGTATAGAAACAATACTTCCTTCAGCTTTCTCTTATATGTGCAGAAAATTATTTATTTTATTTCTAGTTTGCTTTTTATAATTATTGATGGATTGCAGTATTTTAAGTTTATTTCTAGATTTATGACTTGGAATACCTGTATTAACTCGCTCTGTAGACAGTTCTTAGGTAAGTATGCTTAGAACTCTAGCCGTCACCAATACTCTTGTCAGTCGTAATATTCATCTGGCTACAGGAGAGTCAAGGATGAGAGTAATGAAGTTACTTCTGCTATTGTTGAAGGTGATTCTTTAAAATTGTTGTGTTTGCCTAAACCTTATATTCTGCATTTTTCTTTTCAACCAGTTTTCCTAAACATATATAATTTAAGATAAAAGCCAGAATATTTATAAATCTTGCTTGTCATGTGTTTTCAGATTTGATAATGTGGATCCTGTTTCTGCGTGATGGCATCAAGTAGCTGTAGACTACTGCCAGTGTTCTGAATCTACAGTATGTTGCCATCACTCACAAACAAGATCTTTGAAAGCATGAAATATTCTGTAACACACATTTAATGTCTGGTAGTGTTATTGCATTCTAGTTAAATAAAATATTGGCTACTGTTGACCTATGTAGGAGATACTGTTTTGATTTAGCATCAGAGTATCAAGTTGGAGTGCAAGTTGTATGGAATCTTAACTACGCTTTACTACTGTGTATGTGCTGTACATTGAGACTTTATGTCTTTGATATAAATTATAATTTTAATTGAACATTGACTTACCAGAGCTGTATTTTTGAAGTTGCAGCTGGCAGTTTTCCACTGAAGTCCCATCTCTTTTAGAATGTACCTTCAGGTTCAATTAGTCTTATTTTCTCCTTTAAGATGGATTGAATCTTCTTACAAGTTGGAACTGTTTTCAGATTCACCTAAAATTCCTGCATTACATTTTTGGTAGTATGTCGGTCAAAGTCATTTAAAACAGTTTTCTGATTCTCTGATCTTTTCCGCGTCTTTGCTGGCATCCTGAGAAATTCATTTGAGTGCGCCTTGCCCTCCTTCTGATTTTATTTATTGTGCACCAAGAAACTTCACAATATTTTGCTGCCCTGTTAATTGCTTTACTGACAGGAATTAGTGAAGTATTATTTTGTGCTTCAGAGTCACAACATCCAATCATATGCCTAATCAGCACTTTGATAGTGGCACTGCACTTACAAACTTCATTCATTGTAAATATCAATCAAATAAAGCATCTAAAATATATGGTTATTTAGAATGTATCCATTAAATCTGACTTACAACTGCAACAGATTTTTTTAAACAGTGATTTTAGGTAAGGAATACATTAGTAGCACACGCAGTTTCTCCCTACCATCACAGGCAACAACATATGCGACTACATCTACTCTCATGCCTCACTAACTATAAATACCTGTCATCTCTGAAGTGAACTGTATCTAGGAAAACATGCTAAACTAAACATTGAAGTGCTTTGTTTATAATACTGCTTCATTTGTAGATTCAGTTAATTGACAGACATGAATAAAATCTTCTTGGGCCATCAGCCATGCCAATTAAATACTGACTTTGATAGGTGGAGAAGATTTTATTAATGTTAGTCACCATGGAAGCTTCAGGTCATACATTGACAGACATTAGTTTTCACTTTTAGTGTCTTTGTAACTTCAGGATTTTCATAATTTGGTTTAGCCCCCAGGAGGTCCACAGCATGGAATGCATGGTCCGGCAGGACAGGCTGGTGGCCCACCCGGGTCAACATCAGCACCCACTAGTGATCTTCCTCCTGTTTCTCAGGGAGCCATGGCTTCCTTTGGGCAACAACAGGGAGGTTACAGAGGTCAAATGATGCAAGGGCAACAGAACATGCCACAACGTAAGTACTGAGTTTAAGTCCATTTTTAATATGTACAACTGTTTTCTAAGATTAAGTGATTCTGTAAATATAATGTCTGTGTACGTATCAGTTCCCTTGTCTGCACTGCCAGGATTTGGTTTCCTTACTCCCAAAGGATAAGGAAAAGCTCTTAAGTTTTTATCTTCCAAACTAAACACAGATTATATATCGAAATACAGGTAGCCCTCGATTTACGCCTGGGATGCGTTCCTGGACGAACCGGCATAAATTGAAACTCTTTTTATAATGTAAATCAATGGAAAGTCAATGACATGCGTTCCCAGCACCCAAACATTGACGAGAAATATAATGGCATTACATTTAAAGCTCCGAAATAACGTAAATAAAATAAAGGGAATTTTAAAATATATTTTATACACTTGCAATCAGCAATTCGTTGGTCCCAGCAATTGACTGTGATTCTTTCATGTGTTTGATGTGTACAGTCATCTCTGGTGTTATGCGATTGTTGCGTTCATGTAAGACACCGACCTATAGAAAATCGCGTAGTAAAAATAACCCCGGTAACTCCGCAGAGATGAAATTAGTCCTTTGAAAGTTTAAAGTGCCAGGAATGAAATTGCATAAGACCAAACTCGCATATGCAAAAGTTTGCATTTCACAAACAGATTTTACCGATTCATCGATCTCATTGGAGCAAATTCGCGTTAACGAAACACACGTAATTGCAGAGATGACTATTTATAATTTTTATTCAAAATCACTGTTGTAAGAATTACGATTTATTATAAGAATCAGTATGAGATACATTGTAAAATGTTATAAATAATAGTAAAATTTATTTTTTTCACTTTTTACTTTCAGGTTTCAAAATCGGCGTTATTCTGAATCGGCACAAATCGAGGGCTACCTGTAAAAGTTTCCTTTGCATACATTGAATCTTTCGCGGTGACTGAAGTTGATGAAAGATTCCTGGGTTACAAGCTGCGTCAGGTGGCAGAACGGTGAATAAACCATATCTTCTGCCAATGTTCTGAGAACAATCTCTGCTGTCATTCTCAAGGCTGCTGGGCAACAAATCTGATCCTTTGTTTCATGCTGGCCAATGGGAACTGGCAGTTGAGGTCACATGTTCGCACTAGCTGGCTCAGCTTTCTAGGCAGACAGCAGTTTTGTTACAGGATACCAGGCCCAGCTCAGAGTGAAACCATCATCCCTGTTGAAGTAGTTGTCATTCAGGCAGATCTCAGTGGCTTCTTTTACGAGCCAGTCCATATATCCTGATGACTTGTTCAACATCGAGGTCCTACAGAAGTCGATGAGGTTCCCTGTATTTATGTTATGTTCTGCTACTGCGGACTTCTCATCACAACAAAGGATCAAATTTGTTTCCCAGCAACCATGAGGGTGAGAGCAGAGGTTGTTCTCGAAATGTTGGCGGAAGATGTGGTTTATTCACCATTCAGCCACTTGATGTGGCTTGTAACCCAGGAATCTTTCTTCAAACGTTTCCTTTATTATTTCACCTCTTTTGGATTAAAATAAGTTCAACTACAGCTGTACATGTCATGCAGAACCAGAGTTATAATTAAGGTTGTGATCATGTATGATGCAAATTTTTCCAGTTTTTAAAAAATTTAATAATAGCATCTCCTTGAATAATTTGAACAGAATTATGAAAGATTGCATGTGCTCTTTTCCAATGGGTTATAATGCATGACCAAAATTTCATTAAAATCAGATTAGGTGATGTTTTGAACTCATGTTGATTTGACATGTTTTAACTGCTGGGAGACCAGATAAGCATGCAAGAACACTCAAAATTATTTGCTATCTGTACTTTTTCCATCGTCTTTGTTTAAAAGGAAAACCACAATGTTTCGGAAACTGGCTGTTTTCATTTTCAGGTGAGAAGGAAGGTACCTACTTAGTTAGGTCCATCAGAAAGAGCTAGTCTCTATCACTGACTAGTGATAGAGACTACCATCCTTTCCAATTCATTATTCACTGTTGTCCTCTCATTGGTACTATGTAGTTGGGTTTGTTGGGTTTTAGGACTTTGTCCACTGTCCAAGGTTAAAATGTTTACAGAAACCGTTGTTAAACGATATGTATATTTATGTGTGTGCGTGCGTGCACATGTGCAGGTGTTCTGGTTTTAATGCAAAGACTGCCACAACACTTTGGTTACTTTTCTCACGAATGGACTTTGCACCCAAACATTTGACATCTTATTTTATACTTCTAGTAGTCATTCATCACAGTCTGCAAATATTCTACCCCACCCCAGAAAATGTGAGTTCTGGTGGCATAATTTAGAACCCAGTAGATGCTCCCAGAAGTTGGCACATACGTCTAGTAGGAAAAGGCACTACACAAAGAAGATGAATCTATGGCAGTCTAAGAAGCCTACAGATGCTATTTTTGTGAATATATACAATTTATAATAATATTGTGATGTATCCAGACAGTATAGACCAGTTCAGTCAACCATAAGCATATTCCACAGGACATGGGTGTTTCTACCCTGTTGTAAGGCAAGAGGGTAACATGTAACATTTTATTAGTAAGATTGATAAATTTGTCCCCGATGACTTAACGAAACACTACACATACGGATATGCGGTGGAGTGCAGGTTTAGCTCTACACACATTGGCACTAGATGGAGGTGAATGGTTAGCTTCACTTCCAGATCACTTTAACACCAGGTAATTGGATGAACTTGTTCTGCAGGTAGAAGCATATTTTTCTTACCTTGAATTAATTTCAGGTCCTGGTGCAGGTTCAGGAAACCAGCAATACAGAGGTGGTCCCCAGAATTATCCACAACCGGGACCTCAGCAGAGTTACCCTGGACAGTATCCTAATCAGAACCAGACATCTGCACAGGTACTGCATTATACAAAGTTCAGTTTCACTTAATACAATGAAATTTCAGTGTAAGAAACTCAGTCAAAATACGAGGTCTGCCACAGAAATAACGAGCCTGATGCTGTAAATAGGCAAACAATAATGGTGAGGGCGAAATAAGGAGACCATATTTGACCCTGATCTGTCCTCTACCAGTGACGCAAGTGTCAACTTGTTTGCTTCACTCAGTAGCAGTGTACGAGTGTTTTTGTACAGACATGTTTTTAATCCAACATCCCTGAGGCCCAAAAAAGCATGACAGGTTCGGAGCAATGTGAAGGTGATACTGGCTGTTTTTTTCGATTACTGGGGTGTTGTGCATCATGAGTACGCACCACTAGGCCAAACTGTCAATAGGGAGTTCTACCAAGAAGTCCTCCGTCATCTTCGTGATGCAGTTCAGCGCAAGAGACCGGAGCTGTGGGACACACGCAACTGGCAGCTGCATCATGACAACGCCCCAGCTCATTCATCACACCTGATCCAGGGTTTCCTGGCCAAACACGGCATTCCGCAGGTTCACCAGGCTCCCTACTCTCCTGACATGGCTCCTTGTGATTTCTGGCTGTTCCCGAAGATGAAGACACTGCTAAAAGGCTCCCATTTGACAGCCGCGAGGACATCATACAGAACGCGATGGTGCAGCTGCACACCATTCAAAAACAAGCCTTCCAGAATTGCTTCCAGCAATGGAAGGACCGCTGGGCTAAGTGTGTCGAGTCACAAGGGGCCTACTTTGAAGGGGATTGGGTATTGTAACCCCCCAGATACAGAACTTTGTTTTCCCGGCCCAGGGTCGGATACTTTTTTGTACAGACAGTTATGATTATGAGCACTTTGCCACATTGCAGCAGTATGATGAAATTTTACCAGTCACATTTGGTGGCATTTAATGTGGCGACCTCTTTTCTTTTTTCAGTCCAGAAAACTATGATTTGAGAAACCAATTAAAGAAAATTGTTTTTGTATTTTACAGACATATATTCCCCCACTTCAACAACAATCAAACCAACAGCCAGTTCCAGCACAGCAGCAGAGTAGTTATCCAAACTCAACTCAACCAGGCAGCTATGGAGGACCTACATCCACCCAATCTCAGGGCTATGGTGGGCCACCTCCATCATCACAACCAAACTATGGGCCCCCTCCAAACCCAGCTTCACAGGTCAGTACAGGTGCTGTGTATGGTGGTCCAGCCCCAACACAGCAAGCTGGTGGTTATGGTAATGGTCCTGCAGGTCCAGGTCAACAACCTGGCTATGGACCACCTCCTCCAGCACAGCAGGCAGTCTACCCTCCACCAGCTGCCACAGGACCACAGCAAAGCACTTATGGTCCAGGAACAGGACAGCCTGGCTATGGCTCTTCTGGATCTCAGACAAGTTATGGACCAGTGGTCCAGTCAGCTACACAAACTGGACAAGGTTATAATGCTACTGCCAGCAATGGAAGTGGAAGCAGTAGTTACCAACCCCCGCAGCAGCAGCAACCAGGATATGGAGGAGCAAATGCAGGAAGTGGTGGAAATACTTCATCTACTACTAGTGGAGGTGGTGGCAGCAGTGGTGGAGGAGCCCCCAGCACAGTATCTCAGCCTGGTACATATGTGCCTCCAACAACACAAGGACAGTCCCAGCAACCACCGTCGCAACCAAATCAAAGCAGTTACAGCAACCAAACTAGCCCTGGACCAGGACCTACTGGATATGGACCTTCAAATGCTGCATCACCACCCTTTACTGGAGGTCCACCTCAGCCTAGTCCGCAGAACTCTTACTCACAGACAGCAGTCTCTACTAGTATGGCTCCATCAGCGTCAACACAGACATATCCACAAGGACCTGGCGGTGCTCCACCGCAACAGAGTTACCCTCCTTCTACACAGGCAGGTGGGGGTTACCCTCCACCACAACCACAAGCGCAACAGCAGCCTCAGCAGCAACAGCCATCACCACAGAGTACTACATCAGCTCAAACAGGATTTCAGCCAGCACAGGTCCAGTCTGGCCCTCAGGGACCCCCATCATCTGGTCCTCAACCTCAGCAACCAGGTGGTTATGGTCTCCCACCACCTCAGTCTCTTCCTGCTACAACTCAGACTTATGTACCACCACCTCCAGGAGGTCCACAAGGTCAACCTCAGACCTATCCTCCACATCCTCCTGGATCACAGCATTCTTATCCTGGACATACTCACCAAGCCTATGGACCTCAGACATACCCTCCACCATCACAAGCTGCATATCAATATCCACGACCCCCAACTTCGCAAATGCCACCTCCTGGGCCACAGGGTCCTCCACCCCAAGGCCAGTATGGAGCTTATGATCAGAGTCGGTTTCCTGGGTATCAACCGCCACCGCAATAATCGGTTCTTTCATCTGGTCTGATTTTAAACACTATCAGGGAGCACTTTTCATGTTTGGGTCTACATAATTTGTTGAAAAAGTCAAAAAATACCTGTGTTAACATTCCATAGATGCTCTGTGGCTTCTTATTGTTATAAATGCTCCTACCTCTCTTGTATATTTGATCTGCATGTGTGTACTATCTTCCAGCAAAGAGATGACAATTCAGTTAACAAAGCCTGCTCATGTATACTGCAATGTTGACATGGTTTTCAGACAGTTCTTGCCATGCCATTCTGCAGTCAGTTAAAATAATGGAATGATATTCATTTAATTTATTATTGTCTAGAAATATACCAGTCACAGTGAGCAGAGTGTCTAGAGCATGGGTCTTGAATTGCTTAAACAAAATACCGTGAATAAATACATCTGTTAACTGAAAGCATCGCCTGTATCTTGATGGCATTTGTAAAGGTTGGTGCTTCCCCAGGGACATGGCACAATTAGACTTGGTTCCAGCATTTTCGGCCGCTGCGTTTTGTGAATTGGAACCTTGGAGCGAGTCACTTACCAGAATGGATGGCAGGAGGCCGCATACAGTACACTCCAAATAAAATATCACCACGATATGTAACACAGGTAAGTCGATTTCACTACACTACGCATCACTAGAAAATTAACACTGCAGAGAGTATTAGACAATTTTATCTTCTTCACAACTCTTTAGTCCTCTTCCAATTCTTCCACTCCTGACAGACCTTCACCTTCTGACATATCACCCGATTCATCACTGCTGCCGCTGCTGTCCACTGCATTATTTTCAATTATAATGCGTTCAATAGCGTCTTTGATTATGCCTCCTTGCTCATAATAAATTTGTTCTAGTTTTTCCACATGCCGACATACATTCTCCCATTCTTCTTGTCCAATTCCTTTGAATCTCTGGCGACACAGTTGCTCGACGTCCTTTATTTTAAATGTTGTGTTCTTGTTTGCAACCCATTGTTTTACATTTGCCCAAATAAGTTCAACGGGGTTTAAATCGGGATGGTAGGGCGGAAGTCTCAGCACAATATGCCCTTTGTCTGCCAAAATCTGATCAATCACATAACATTTGTGCTTTGACTTATTTAATTTGATTAAATCATACAGTTGAGCTTTCAACATGTTGTCAAAAAATGGGATGATTGTTTCCAATAGCCAGGCTTTCATTTCGTTCGTCCTTTGAGTTAGATGTCGGTGGTTTGTTTATCTGAGTGTTATGATATGAGGCGTTATCAATGACCAGAATGGAGTTTGGTGTTAAATTTGGTATTAGCATTGTTTTTAACCAACGGGCATAATTTTTACTGCCCATTACATTGTGATAATCTCTGGTTTTCTGCCTAGATTTATATATGAGAAGTGCGTTTGAAATAAAGCTTGCTCTTCCTCCAGCATGAACAATGACAAGTCTCTTGCCTTTTGATGTTGGCGCCAACAAACTGGAATCACTATCGTCAGTCCAATTCTTCGGTCTGGTATGGCTGCCATGAATATAAGTCTCGTCTTCAAATATGATTGGATGTCCACTGGCTTTGTACTTTCTGAGTGCAGTCAAGTATGATACGCACATAGATCGTATATTGTGCCTTTCAATGAGCACCCCTCTGTTTAACCTGGTCTTCTTCCACCTAAAACCAAGGTCCCTAATAATTCTTCTGAGGCTTGAACAATTTCCTTTAAAATCAGTGCTCTCTTTGAGCTTTACAAGTAATTTAGCAACTGTTGGAACAGTTCCCTCCTGTGCATAGAAATTATGGATGCTGCACCGAACAACACATTTATCAAAGTCTTCTGTTTCGGTTATTCGCCTAGGGACGTCGTGCTTCTTGCCAGGCATTCCAAATGAAGTGCTTTGTTCCTCTTGCTCTTTCAGAATCCTTCTAATTGTCCTTTCAGACACTCCAGTAGCTTCTGACACTCTTTTCTGCACTTTCTGTATTTCTTTAAAGTATACTGGCAAAGTCACTTTATCCTTACTTCTTGCCTCCCTTTTCATAAAATTGCAGGCAATCGTGACAATTACTCTGCTCTGACTGCGTAATGTTTCAGAACCTAACTTGGAGAAAACAGGTGGCATGTTAACACAGCACAATTGCAAGACAACAATATGAGGCTTCTACACTGCTGCACTGACTGACTGAAACAAGTGGCAATCTTGATTGCTTACTTTCCTCCCCCCTACTGCTTCTTATCATTAAGTGGTCCCCATACTGGGCTCTCCCTACAAGGTCAGAAGCCATAAATGCTGAATAATACAATACCTGGTATATCGGGGCAACTCAGCCAAATGTACTTTTGCAATTTTTTTTTCAATACCACACGTAGATCAGAAATCAATACAAAATTGTCAGTGTTTTGCCTTCTTAATGATGACTTTGTAAGTTATGTTCATGAAGCAAAACATTTAATCTTTCCCTAATATCATGAAGACGGTTTTGTAACTCGAAACATGTCGCCACAAAAGGATTTAATGCAAAAGACAATGAGAATCTGCTATGTGTTAATGGAGAGTAATATTTTGAATAAAATTAAACGTTTTTAAAATAATTAATTTCAGTGAGACTTCCTCAGCAGAAAATAATTTATCCTTTGCTGCAAATAATATTTCTCTTCAGTTTTCTTTTTAGCTCCTACATCAATTCCCAGTTATCGTCATTATTTTCCTAAGGAAAGTAATTAAAGTTAATGTGTTCGTCGTGGTTGTAATCAACTGCAAACTACTGATTTTCCCATTCCAACATTTTTTTATGTTTCTGCAGCATTAATTTGTCTCTGTGTTTGTAGGCGTAATCTCCTGCATTCCGTAGGTTCTTGACAAGTCGACAGAGAGGAACTACAAACATTCATGTTTGTCACCTTGTACCTTGCAATTTGAAATATTAAAAGTGAAAACAAATCCTCTTTCATCATCCATCAGTATTATCTACACACAAGACAATTTTTATCACATTTCACTGACAGTTACAGAAAATGTGTAGCTCAACATGAGATGATGTAACTCATGAAGGAAGGGGTCTTCTACCATAAATAATGTATTTAATAGAAATGTAATTTGAATGTCAGTGCACCTATGTAAAGAAATTATCCGTTTTCTTAAATATATATATATATATATACTTTTTTTGGGGGGTTCTAAAATTTCAGAAATTTCGGTGTAGAGTAAGTATAAGAGAATTATATTTGTGAGTAGTTGTAAAATGTGTTGACCTAAAAATATTCATGTCTGATGGGCTGACTCTGTCTTTGGGTAGAATGGAAAACTGCTTAAAGCTAAGGGTAAAGGCTTCCACCGAAATGTTGCTTGTAATTTGTTTCTAGACAAGGACATCTACTTCAGCCCTTGTGTCGTTAGATGGCAGAAGAGTTCCTCTGGGTGCGCATATAACGATCATTGAATTTCCCTAGTTCACCGGCGGTGGCGAGTTGTGTTCGCTGTTTTTTTAGACGTTGCCGTCCCTGCGTATTAGGAAATGGCGTGGACTTTCTGCGGTCGGCATGATTGTAAGATGCGTTCTGAGTCTGGTGCAGGTTTACATTCATATATATTGCCAGGGCGTGCAAGTTAATTTGATGTTATTTGATCATGTGTTGAATTGATGTGTGTCATCTTTTCCCTGTGTGAAGGACGTAAAGTGGGAAATATTTTGGTTGCATTGAAGGTCGGTTTAGTTGGCCAGTTGATCATTAATGAGTTGTAGAGTGCGTTCGTAGTAATAATTACGACTGGTGTCATAATGAAATGTCACAAATTAGAAGCTACAATTCAAGAATTTACAGCAACTGAAACCCCAAATCCTAACAAAACAATTCTAACACGAGAGAAAGAAGTTACAATTCAATTAATCCCTCCTTATTGTGTTAAATCAGATAATGAAATAACTAATTTAACAATAAAGAGACAAAAATATCTTACATAAGGTCAGAAAAAAGTTGACTTTTCATTTAAAGAACAAAAGAAAATGCTTAAGTGCGTATATTTTAAGAAAACTTCAGAACATTTTTGGCTTTCTAGTTTAGGTTACTTTTACGACTTGGGCACAAATTATGACCCTTTACTTAAAATATTACTCACCAGCGCGCGCTGTTGCATTTATTGACTTCCAACCTTTTATCAGAATTGCAAAAAAAATTGCAGGTGGATACACCAGTTTGATAAGGCTGAGCAGTTCTCGGACAGTATCCGTACGATCTCCAATATATAAATACCAAAAGAATGCTCCATTTTGGAGCCACCACACTTTAACTCCAGGGAAAGGACCACCTGAAACCCATCTATTAGGAGGTAGGGTGGACCTACTCAGCAACTGCTATTTTAGCGTTGCTGTCAATGATAAGCTCTGAGAGAGCCGGAGGCAGATTGCCCAAGTTGTCTGATATAAAGTTATTCTCATTCAAAATATTCTGCAACGCCACCTTCCGCTCCTGGATACAAAAAAGATGGTAGTTTTTGTCACTAGTTTATATATCCTTTACACAGTTTAACTGTAACATAATGTCTTCAGCATCTACCCTACGGATCTCTGCATTAGGCCTGGTTTTCCCGACAGCGGAATACTGTACTCTGGTATGGCTTAATAGCCCACATGTCTATAAATTAGACTCACAGCTCAACAATACAATGAGGACTATAACAGGCTGCCTCAGAACAAGCCCCACCCACTGGCTACCAATACTGAGCAGAATTCTACCACCAGCAATACGTAGACAAGATGCCTTGTTACGTGAATTTAAGAAACTGCAAAGAAATTCTAACCTCCCAGTTCACGACGACATCCCTCATCTTAATCTCGAAAGACTGAGATCCAGGCGACCCCCAATAGTTACTGCAGAACGCCTTCAAGCTGGCAATTTTAAAAGCAAAATTGCCTGGGCAGCAAAACTCCTGATGTAAACAGCCATAGAAACCCTCAGAAATTACCAACGGGACAAGACCTCCCTCGACAAACATGGAAAACCCTCAACAGGATCCGCATTGGCCATGGTGTATGCGCAGACGTCCTTAACAAATGGGGGAAAATTCAAACAGCCGACTGTGACTGTGGTGCGAGTCATCAGACCATCAAACATATTGTACAGGAATGCCACCTGAGCCTCTCCACCAGAACTTGAATGGATTGCCAATCTTATAGTATTATTATATTTGTAATGTCCATCGTATTCTTGTATTTCATGTGTTGTAATATAGCCTTAAGATAAATAAATCATGGCCTTAAAAGACTGATTTCTCTCACTGAGATTATTTACTGCTAATGCAAACACATGCCGTCTGTTACTCGTAAGAAAATACCAAAGTACCAAATCACTTCTGATACAATCACCTGAAAAATTTTCAGTAAACCAAAGAGAAAACTGTAGTGTGAGGAAATCATCAGTTCATTGAACTCCTTACTACGAACAATTAATCTGATCACAAGGAACATTCTAACCTTCTCCATCCCCAGCTGCTTTGGCAGCCATCTTGGCCTGCTTCTGTTGCTGCGATTTGAGGTAACGAATGGGCAAGACCGTCTCGCCTTTCGCTTTTTCTAATTCTGATTCTGATTCTAATTCTGACTCCTGTATTGGAGAAAACAAAGTATCTACCTAATTAAAAATACGTAATGAACATGTTAAAACAATATACAAAATCAACATTTAGGGTATCCTCTATATATTACAGAGAATGAGTAATAAATTAAAAGATGTTTATTTATTAACATAGCCCTGATGATAAAGGCAGCAAGAACCTTTTTAAATGGCGGCAAACGTCTACCGGACTACATGACGCTACAACCCAGAAGACGGCTATCTTCATGTGTACAGTGCTCAACATGTTTTGAAGAAAGAGCTTCAATATGTCAGGAAGGATTGGAAAATAACTGGTATGAAGTATTCAAAGACAAAAAACAAACTAAACTTAAATCCATACCTCAAATAAATGTCTCTCTTTCTGCTGAAACTAAATTCTGGAACCCTGGTCTTAAAAGGCAAAATGCTGATATTGAGATTAGTCAACATAACCTTCATGCTGAACATAAACCAGACCATTACAGGTGGTGATGGAAGATTATTCAGATGATGTAAAAATCGTACTGCGTTTATGTCGAACCTCTCCCACCTATCTCATCTGTCAAAGTTAGCCGCTTGATCTTAACACTGTACCATTTCTAAAACAGAAAAATCACTCATGTTCTCAAGGTATGAGAATAACGCTTACCTGAAATGTATTACGAGATTTAAGTTGGGGTTTTAGAGCATCACCGATCCACCTATAAATTTCAGTCACCAAAGTTTTCCATCCTCCTCTTACACATTCATCTGTGTCTTTTATTAATGGTTTTATTTTTACAACCTTTGAGCCAAAATTCTT
This sequence comes from Zootermopsis nevadensis, assembly GCF_977971745.1. Taxonomy (NCBI): domain Eukaryota; kingdom Metazoa; phylum Arthropoda; class Insecta; order Blattodea; family Termopsidae; genus Zootermopsis; species Zootermopsis nevadensis. The sequence goes on along the minus strand of NW_028259134.1, from coordinate 46,825 downwards.
GCAAAGAAAATGTCGGACATATTATTAGTGTTATGTAAACGTACAACAGCGCACGAGGAAGACTTTCACACGCTTACAAAGACCAGCGTCAAATACAGGGACCGTAACATTGTAAAAGCACAACCGAGTAAAATCAATTCCTTCGTCGGTAATTAGATTAGTTGATAAAGTTGCATAAATGCAGTTCTGCAGCAATCAATGTGAGAAAATATGTAGTTACCATCACTGTTATTTTGTGATGCCATATCAGCTGTCAAGGTTATTGCTGGAACAACATATATGATAACGTGGGAGAGATGTGGAGTTGAAATGTTAAAGATAGGAGGACAGAAGAAATCCAAAAGAATCACAGAATTATCTCACGTTTATTACAAACAGACAGTCCCATTAACAACACATGGTAAAGTGGAATTACTTACTGAAAGGGATTGGGGGGGGGGGAGCTGAAAGATGCTATCACGTGTAACATCCTTCAAGAATAAAGAAACTGAGAGCCTGTGTAACTGCTGAAACAATGTTTGGATTTTTATGTTCAATTCCTTTCAGAAGTTCCTCCTGAACAGCTTCAAATTTCTCTTTTCCTATGAGCGTAATCTGAACAGCAGTTGCCTTGTTCTTGATTTTGGTGCAGCAAAACACTTGGAAATAATTCCAGGCATCACTTCTCCAACAGTTCTGTAACCAAACAAAAACAAAATGCTCAACTTATTACCACACACACAAAGTATGATGATCGAACACCCTGTAAGTTTCTTTAAGAAAGGAAAATAGGCTGAAAATCATACAGAATAAAAAATTATTTTATTATTATACGCTGCATCTATGTGTACTCTATTGAAATGTATTAAATTAAATTAAATCCGTGGCATAACAGCTCCAGAGAGCCAAAGCAGACTAGCTTGACTGCTGGCCTCACGTTCACACGCCTAAGCAGAGGTGAACGATCATCCAACCAGATCTAGGGTGACGTGTGGTCAGCACGACGAACCCCCAGCCATTGCTGGCTTTCCTGACCGGATTGTAGCTCCCCAATTTCCTCACGATGCTGGGTTGGCACTGGTTGAAAGCTCATGAGAAAATTTCTCCTCCCCCCGAGACTCGAACCAGCGCACATTCCGTCTCCGAAGCACGATGCCTCAGACCGCGCGGCTACGGCGCGGGACATTGAAATGCATATGGGAAAACATGGCTACAGCAGCAGAGCGACAGTTTTCGTCAGCGTCTGTAGAAATAACTTTGACAAAGGTCAGTTTTACCTTGACAAAGATGGCTTACTACATCGGCGAGCGGGAGGTCGTTGCCCCGATCAGGTGGTAATACCACGTGCGTTAGTAAATGACGTCATAGCCTTGAATCGCAGTCTCACCCAGGACAGAACATGACTCTGAAGCCACGGATGAACCGAGCGATACGATCCAATGTCAGCAGATGCGAGTCGAGAGACCGACGGAAACAAGGCCATGAGAATAAAGCCCCAGTGGATCATAAAGCATCAAGGATTGGACTGCGAGACGCGGGATCAACATTTCTAGATCAACGATCACGCAGGTTATGAATTGGCCGTGACGTCGAATGAGACTCGAGTCCATGCCTACCGATTCTCTAAGCTAATTAAGAATCCCTGAGACAACCCATCAAAACCCCTAAAAATCCCACCAGCTACGTCACTCTCCGGGGTGGGACGCAATGTGCGACCAGCCATGTCGTAGCGGACACCGCGATGTACGCGACAGACATTAAGGTGGCTCATAAATCCTTTGAAAGTGTGACAAAGTTCAAATACTTGGGAAAAACAATAACGATTCAAAATGATGCTCATGAGGAAGTTAGGAGGAGATTAAATTCGGGAAATGCTCGCTACTTCTCAGTTCAAAATATTTTGTCTTTGCGTCTGATTTCTAAGAACCTGAAAATTAAAGTACTCAAAACAATAATTTTGCCTGTTGTTTTGTATGGGTGCGAAACATGGTCAATTTCGTTGACATTACTGTGTTAAAAATTTCGGGCACAAACCTGGGTCCACATTTTCGCGTTCCGCTGTTATGTTATGGCAGTGCGCGTCGGTGTGGACCGGCTTTAAGAGGCCGAGAAGTGAAAATCAAACTTCAAGATAAAAAGAAGAAGAAGAAGAAGGCAGAACTAAGACTCGAGAACAAGTGTCCATATGCAGAAAATCATTCCGTACCGAGCATATTTTATTAGCCACGTGATCTAATTAGAGGTTTGTGGCGACTATTACCGATTGGGTACAAGATTGCTTTGTGGGGTGGAGTTATTTTATCACATCCTCGTGACTGATTTTCAAAAGACATGCGTAATTTAGAATTTAAAAAGAGCCGGTTATGACGACAGGCGTTTTACTTCTGTACGCTGTCAGAATTTTCGTTCACTGTTTAACGTTCGAATGCGGCAAGCAAACTTTTTAAATTTTGAGACTTTACTGAGTTACGATGCAACTGACCATGAATGCAGAATGCAACGTGCGTGTTATTTCAACAATTTTAGCGTTCCTGAATTTCTTGTCACAGTGAACTTACTAAAACTGCAGCTGTGGTTGCTTGCTTGGTGACACACGCTATGCGACTCCACCCCCATTTAAAAGAAGGTTGAGCTGAAACAGGGTGTTTCATGTTAATTGTCGTTGAAATAAAATTTACTGTGCGTTAGATGTATAACACACCTCTTTCGATCTTTACTTTTTATGTATTAGGGGATGGTTATTCATGTAATAAATGTTTCGAACCCCCTCTGAGCTTAAGATTATGGCAGAGCAGATCTCTATCTATCTACCTGTCCGAAAGTCCATCCACCTGTCTTTATTATCCAGAGTTTCCGCATAAAACACAGTAACTAAGTACAACAGCAGAGCATACAGGCTTGGATTCAAACCAGTAACCTGCCGAGTACGAACCCCATTCCACAGCGCCCAGTTCCCAAGCCGCGCGTCGATGCCTGTTCGTTGCTTGGTTCTCAGCGTCAATAACAAATATAATGCTCCATGCGCTGTGATCTAATAGGGCAAACCACGGAAGTCTAGAATACTTTTCCAGAAGTCAGATTTCTTGAATAGCCCAGCGACTATTACGTTGTCAAGAAGCATTCTGTTCTATAGTTTCTTTCGCAGTCAAATCTAGAGCTCATAACGTGACGAGAACAGTCCTACTGTATTTGAATACATTTATACAAAGACTGAATAATGGCTACAGAATTTCATGAAGCTAAACCTACGATGGCTCAATTTTGTGGGCCCTCAGATTTTAATTGGGAAACTTGGATGTTTCCAAGTTAATGTATGTTCAATAATTCTCTTGTGTTTGGATTATTTGATTATTTACGACGCGAAACTTGGTCAGTGGCATTTATGCAGTGTCACAAACGCCTACATTTTGCGTTTTGGACGAATGCTTTGTGTTGAAAAGCTTGAAACATTGGGCACTTGGCATAAAATGAATTAATGGTTTCATCATCGCACTCAGCTGTGCTGATGCAGTGAAAGGTTTCGACGGACTGGACTCGTAGGTCGATTGAATCTGGTGTCAGAGTTGCAATATTAAGACGAAAATTCTCCGGGATGTCGCGCCGTATAATACAGTAGAAACTGACCGACGTTTCAGAGGTGCTTACTTCCTGCATCATTGGGCACTCATCGCCCTGATGATGGTAGGTAATAAGCACCTCTGAAACGTCGGCCAGTTTCTACTAGATTACTTGCCGCTGTGAGAAGCTGAAATCTCACTTACAGCAAGGATGTTTCTGGCAAAGTGACAACTTGCAAGATCAAGAAGGAGATGGGGGATACCATTGAGGTTGGTTTTATGGAAATAAGTTGCGAGTACGTGGACTAGATCCGTGTGGCTTGGCACTGGGACAGACGGAGGATTCTGTTGATCCTCGGGGTTCTGTTAAAGGCCTGCTTCGTGTTCGGCAGGTCCCGGGTTAAAATCTCGGCTCAGAGCCCGGCTACCTCAGCCCCTTCAGGCAAATTCCGGGATGGTACCGTAAATTAGGCCACGACCGCTTCCTTCCACATCCTTTCTAATTCATTATTCATTGTCTTCCTCTCATTCGACGCTGTGTAATCCGTTGAATTGTAAAAAGATAATCACGAGGAGGTTTTATCATTATCGCAGCTGCGTCGTCTCACGCACGGCTCTGCCTGATTTCCGCTGGCCTTGACCTAAGTAATTGGTTCACGCGGCGATTTCTTGCTTCAGGCAGGATCCGGTACGAGAGCTCGTGGCAGAATTTCCTGAAGAGGACGTCTGCATTTTATGGCTGTCGACACGATCACTGTGATGGAAAAGTTCTCTTATCACGGAATGTTAAACTGCAGGTCGTGTCTCAAATATTTTTAGATGCATTTAACTCTTTGAAGCACAGTGGTAACTATATGTACCACCTGTAGTTATATTAATGGGTCTTCTTAAGGTACAATTTGGCTGCACGCGACAGAGACGGGAGACGGACTCATCGCAGCTTCCCGCCACTCACTTTTGAGGTGACGACCGAGACATGCGGCAAAGTGTTTGTTTTGTTGAGACGCGTGCACATATTCTGTGAAAAATGAGTATAAAAATGCTTCTAAAAAGGTTACTCGAAGAAGAAGAAGAAGAAGAAGATGTGTTGCTGTGTTATTTGTTGCGAAAGAAAGAAAGAAAGAAAGAAAACCTACGAGTTCAATATTCAAAACCAGACGCGAAGAAGGGTCTTTCTGTCTGTTAATAAAGAATCATTTATCATTAGAAGAAGAAAGTTTCAGGAGTTATTTCAGATTGAATCAAAAGCAGTTTGGTTACGCACTGAGTTTAATAGGAAAAACATACAAACAACAAAAACTGTCGCTCACGTTACGGTTAAGTTTCTTATATTGTATTATTACTAATTATGTCACAAATGTAATGACAATTGTCTTCATTCTGTGATGTTGGTTGGTTCGGGGGTCGAGGCAGTTCTTATAGGAGAATGTGCTGATACCTCAGATGAACTTGGGTTGGACATCCCATGTTGCTCCTCGCATATCCATCTGAATCAATTCATAGTGACTTAAAATGTTAGCTTGTATTTTCAAACGTGGAGCCTTTACGTGGTTCCCAAATGAAGCAATTTCGTCTTCAATTTCTGTATCAGTGTTGGCACTTAACTGTTGCACGAGATTATCAAGAATATCATCATGATTGTTGTTGCGTCTTTTTCGTCGTGGAGGCTGTGGTACAGAGGACTGCGATGCTTCATCTGGACAACCTTCGCTGTTTTCAGTCCGAGTCTCAAACTGTGCGTTTGCCGCTGAATCTGACTCAACATTAGATGCAGTAGGTCTTTCTGTTGAAACCGGTTCTAAGAATTGGAGTCTCTTGAAAAAATCCCACTTAGAATTTTTCGGTGGTGCAGCTGATCCGGTTGACATTTTTCTTTTGCGTTTAAATCGATTGTATGAATCCCGTATATACTTCCAGCGTTTTCTACAGTCTCCATCTGAAATGAGAAAATACGCCCATTTTCGTGTGCGTGTTCTTTGTGTACGATATCACTTATTGAGTGATTGACAATTTTTTCCCTTCAGATTTATGGCGACTGGCGAAAGTTACGCTTCACTATCGTTTGCTTACCGTATATCAGCGCGTCATATTTCACCAATCGTGAAAGAGGTTCTTAGGTGTCTAAGAAACAAGTTGGTACCTCAACTCATGCCTGAACCTACGCAACGAGAGTTTCAACGCATTTCAAACGAATTTTGGATAAAATGGAATTTTCCGAACGCCGTTGGAGCCAATCTCTTTCAACTACAAAGCTTTCTTTTCTATCGTTCTTTTAGCCATCGTGGACGCTAATTACAAGTTTATTGCGGTCGACGTCGGTGCATATGGCAAAGAAGGTGATTATTGGAAATAACTTTAATCTTCCGGGTCCTGAGTGCCTTCCGGGAACCATTTCTAACTTTCAGGCGAAGCATCGGGTCTCGACGCGTATCTGATGAAGTTGCAAAGAATGACGTAACTGAACAGACATTCAATTATCGCCTTTGTCGTGCCGGAAGGGTATCGGAAAATGCATTTGGGTTGATTTGCCAAGTATTTTGAGTGTTTTATACACACATAAACATTTTGCCGGAGACATGTGATGATTTGATATTAGTCGCCTGTTACGCGATGGATTCCTAGTAAAAATCTGGAAAAACTTTCTATCACTTCAGTAATGACGTGGAAACAACGCCACCAAACACGCACTCCTTATCTCGAGCAGGAGGCGAGATAAGAGAAGAGTTGAGAAAATATCTCATGTCAGACGCTGGTGCAGTTTCTAGGGAAGTAGATCGCAAAAACCTGGTAATAATCCATTCATTGCATGACGTGTTTAAATCTAGAAGACGTTATATTGTATTATAAAAACGCAAACAACTAACCACTTTTGTCTAATTAGGCGAGCTTCGGGATTTAGAGGGTTAAGTCTGGCATTTATGAAAGCGACAGTGAACTTATGAGTCCTGCAAATTTCGTGACTGTCAGGCATCGAGCAGGACCCCGTTCCTTGGCGTATAAAAATGTATTCTGTGAAAGTTAAGTTGCCACCACGCCCCGCAGTAAAGCTGACAACCGATTTCAGACTACGTTGCCGATAACTGGGTTACACCGAACGCCTATTGATTGCAGCATCCTTGGCGATGTAAAAGTCTGACCAGAACGAGCTGCATGGAGCAGAGTCCATCTTCAGCCCTCGGTCGGTCGGCTAGTTAAATTCTGAACGAAATTCTTATCTCCTTATAACGCAGTTTTCTCCTCGCTCTTGTCACTTCATCCATCTCGGGTCCAGATATTACCCTCAGCGCTCTCTTCTCAGACACCCCGAGTCTGTGTTTTCGCTTGAAGTGAAAGACCGGGTTTTACACCCATACAAAACAGTAGGAAACATTCGTTGTTAGAGAGGAGACGGGAAACAGAAGATTGTGAACTGCGGGCGGGAGAATGTGAAGGTGCGTCGTGCAGTTGTAATACGCTTGGAAGTGCCTGAGGTAAAGTTGGTAATCGGCTTCCTCAGACGTTGGTAGTATTTCGTAGGATTGGCGGGCAGATTGAAATAGCTGAAGGTTGTCAGTTTGTAGATAATAATATGAAGAGTTTTATTCAGTCTCAAGACAAGATCAAGTTCACGCGCCCTGGGACCATGAAGATTATGTATAATATCGAAGAAGGTGGCGTGATGTCATTCTCTTTATGAGTGCGACCTCACACGTGATCTCGTTACAGGCGATGACATCATAAGGAAACTGTTATCACAGGAGGCGTTGCGAGCTGTGAGGGCGCTCTCATATTACATCTGCTTAATCTCAATACGTGGAACTTACACAGTGTCTGAATTTAATTCGGATGGAGTTCGGACCTCAGCTTCTGGGGAATGCGGTGATGATCCTTCGCGGAAGTGTAGGCAACTGTCAGCTGCTCGAGAGACGTGCTAATTCCTTTCTTGTAGCTCCTGAGAAATGCCGCCAGTCGTTTTTCTGGGTCTCTCCGACTGTCGGTTGTTTCCATGGAGACGGTTCCCTGACCTTGACCGCTATTTGTGATCTGGCCTTCGGCGTTGTGCGAGGGCTGGGCCTGCCAAAGAATTACGGAATGTTGGTCGTTCGCTTAATAACTCGCCCTGCTCGATTAATCCAGACCCGGGGACTAACAGGAATCTTTACTCGAATTTACCGCGGGCCGGCGAGGGAAGTAGGTTGTGTGGATAAAGCTGGCTCAGGAGGAGAATGCCCCGCGTAGCGAACTTTCGGGTTGCTGCCCTCAACAGCGCTGAACGGATTTTGATGAAACTGAACGCGAACTGGCGTCGGTAGGCATCGCTTCGGGAAATTCTCCGCTCCACATTTAGCTCATCTCTGGTTTTCAGAGTTCACTTGGCAAATGTTCACATTCGCTGGCTTCATATTTTAGGGTAACAAGTTTGAATCCACGAAGTCATTGTCATTATCGGAGATAGAATTGAAGTTGCTCAAAATCTGCCACCACGCGAGATCCGACATACAGACAATTGTCTCAGTTCCTTGCCCACGTAAAACCGACGTTTCGGGAACAAACCCTGAAGATGGGGACAGAGTCTGTTCCCGAAACGTCGGTTTACTACGGTAACCAGTTGATTATGTGTAATAAAATTGTTTGTATCTTGTGAATCACACAAAACATCATAGTTGAATGGTTAGTACTCCTGCTACATGTTTGGCAGGTCCTGGGTTCAGATCTTGGCCTGCAGACTGGCTATCGTGACGAAGGCTTGTTGTGGTTTTCCTCAGTCCCTCCAGAAAATGCTTGGATAGTTCCTTAAATTAGGCCATGATCACTTCTGTCCACATGTTTTCCAATTCTCTGTTTACTATCATCCTCTCACTCGACATTATAAAGTCTCAGCTAGTGACAGCATCGTTAAATAAAGTATAAATAAATTGTGAGTCACATGAAGATGGCTGCCTTCTGGGTTGTAGCATTACAACACAGAAAACGAGTCATATTCGTACTCGCCACTGTGAGAACCTCAATTCTTACTGTGACTCGCATGCTTTTGTTGTGCTGTAACTTTGTGTGCCTGAAACTCGGGACTGTCAGTGTGATGGTATGAGATAAGAAATTCATGAACATGTGTCTGCACGACCTTGAATTTTAAGATATCCCATCTTACTAGTGACATCTTATAAATTGATCTGAAGTTGTCACTGACATGAAATCCCACAGTCTTGGACTGGGGACATTAAAATATTATAGTAATTTATAAAAAATACATTTAACACTGCTTTAGCTTTATTCAGCTTTCAGTATCACATTTAATTTTCATTGTTGCAATTTGCATGCTCTTTCCTAATGTTCTTCAGTAAGACACATCCTAATTGCTGATTTAACTTCCTTGTGTAGAGCAGATGCTCATGGGAAAAGAGTGTGAAGGTGACAGCGTTGTGGGATATTGCGCAGTGTAGTGTAATATAAATTGACACCATTATTAGGCGATCTCTCTGGTGATGAAGGCAGTAAGCATATTCCCCTTGTTACTTCATGCTTTTAAGTTAGTCATGTTTCTTTTCTGTATTAATAACATAGGCAGGAAAACTGTGACATGAGTTAAGAAAAATAAAAGCAGTAAGTACAGTTTCTATGGGATATTATGATACAATGTATAAAATGTGAAAGTAGGGCAAGGAAATATCTCAATTTGGGAACTCTACATTCAGACAGGTAAAATGCCATTTGTTGCTTTCGAACATTTTCGCTAGATCTACTGATACTATTGGTAGCACTGCATTAATCTAAATATATCGATATGGGAAAGAATGACTAGCGAAATTGCGTCGATCACTTTCGTAACCTGTTTTGAAGTACAGTACATATTTCTTGTACAGAGGTTTTGCAGTTATGTCAGACAGCAGACTGGCCGTATCTGATGCGAAGGTCTGAAAAAACAAGCACACAAACTGTGATGATCTCGTGGTAGTGGATTGTGTCTTGGAGTCTACGACTAGACAGCGGCGGATTTATCGTACGTAGTAAGATTTAGCAATTTGTGCGTTGTATTATAATTTTAACGGTTACATTATTTCTTGACGATGACTTCGCAGTTATACACACGAAAGTAAACAAGGTACGAAGTACTGGTTAATCTTGCACTTGTACTACCTTATCCGTGTGTTTGGTCACGTAACTTCGTCTTGTTTCAGGTTCGGACTTCTGTAGGGCCCTATTAAGCATGACAGATCTGCGATTCGATGGCCGAGTGGTTGTAGTTACAGGAGCTGGTGCAGGTGATTATCGTACACGAAAATAATGTTTGTGCCTGATCGCTTTTCTAGTATGCAAGACTTTCTTTCGGAAATATTTAATTCTTGTCGAAATTATTTTAGGTTATCGTTCTTGTCTTCGCGGTTTCAGCTTCATTAATGACTATATTGTACAAAAAAAATATAGTTCTTTCCCTCATTTGTTAAGACAAAAATATGAAATTGAAGGGTGTGGGCTGCTACAACAGTATGTTTCCAGTTTTAATTGTACCAGTTTGTGTGTGTCCATTTCCATGGATAAAAGTTGTCATGATAATATTAAAGTATGATGAGACTCCACATGCCATGTGATGTGTGCACTGCAGAGGTGAGTTAATACCCTTCTCTTTTATCATTTGTCTGTTTCCATTGTCTCATAATCGTATTAATCATGGCATTTGCTTACAACTTCTTGCAATGAACAGTTCTGTGTGTCGTTTCAGCCACTTATCATTTCTTGTGTGCCAGTTCCTCATAATTCTGACCAGCCATGACTTTATGTTTCAGGCCTGGGTAAAGCATATGCCCTGCTGTTTGCGGAGCGTGGAGCATCAGTTGTGGTGAATGACCTTGGTGGTGGTCGCCATGGCGATGGGAAGAGTAGCAGTGCAGCAGACAGTGTTGTAGAAGAGATCCGGCACAAAGGTGGGTTTAGTGCATTATGATGCTTGTTGGCTGCTACTGCATTCGCATGTAAGTTTCTTGTTTGTCCTCTCACCTCTTCTCTTTCTCCTTCCTTCTTACAAACTGCTTCCTTGTGTCCCTCTCTACCACCTCCATCTGATTCCCTTTCCTTTCCAACTTCTGTTTTACGGTGAAGTCACAGCACCGCGGGATTGCATTTGTATCGTAGATTGTTTTGTTTCTGGTAGGTGGCAAGGCTGTAGCCAACTATGATTGTGTGGTGAATGGAGAGAAGATTATATAGACGGCTCTGGAAGAGTTTGGACGAGTAGATGTGGTAGTGAACAATGCTGGGATCCTGGACAAGTCATTCTCCAGGATTAGTGACGCAGACTGGAGTATGTTTGAGATTAAATCTTATTCTTGGCCATAATATCAGATTGTGGGGTACTTTCAGTGTATTTGGACTGCTACAGTCAGTCAGTCAGAAAACTAAGAGCGCCAGTGACTGGATATTATGTAGCTGTCCCAGGGGCCATTTTACCTTAAAGTCTGATAGTTCAGTGAAATTGGAATATCATTTTTCTGCAGAGACTAATTCTGAAAGAGTTAAAATTCACAAGCGTCTATTCTCATTGTGGTTCTGACCAGTTTCAAGAGACTGTCCATGGCATTTGCCTAGAGAGGCTGAGGAAAACCTTGACAAATACTGTCTGCTATGCTGAGCTGGTTTGACTGTTATTGATATTGTATAGGAGGCCAAAAGAAAAGGGTCTATGGTAGATTTCTTGAGTTCAGGGATGGTTTTGCATGCTTTTTTGTCTAGTTACTAGTGCTGTTGAGGTTTAATGATCATTTGTTACTGTTGCAGGCTTAATTCAGGACGTACACCTAACAGGTGCTTTCAAGGCAACTCGAGCCGCGTGGCCTCACTTCCGTAAACAAAAGTATGGACGTGTCATTGTGACATCCTCCAATTCTGGTCTATATGGGAACTTTGGGCAGGCAAACTACAGGTCGGTGTTAGTGACACTTCAGTATATTTATCTTTCATAGGATTGATCATTTGTATAATGTGTGCGTGATATCTTGGACATTAATCTGTTCTGCTTTGAATATCTTTGGGATTTAAAAGTATTAATTACAATACACCCCTCCCCCCGCCTATGAAATATTGATTTAACATTCTGGTTATTTATAAAAATAAAAGTTTGTCTTTGGTTGCCAGAAATGGTAGAAACTGTTTTCCCCCACAGTTCCTCAAGACAGATGCTGGGTTAGTGTGTTATATAACCGAGGGTCACTTCTACATCCTCTCCAGTTCGCTCTTCCTTTCAGGACTGTGTAATTCGTGCGGCTGAAAAGTTGTTCTCAAATAAGAAAGTTGGTGTGAGTGATGGCCGCTTTATGCATTTCTTGGGAGGAGTCCATGTATGTTTTTTTTATGGTTGCAGTGCTGCCAAGATGGGGCTGGTTGGTCTGAACAATACGTTAGCGATAGAGGGCAGGAAGGACAACATCCACTGCAATGTGATTGTGCCAACTGCGGCATCCCGGCTTACTGAAGACATCCTGCCACCTGGTGGGTCTGAACTTTTAATGCTGCTGATACTAAAGCCTGACAGTGTGTCACTTCTGTTTACAATAAATGAACATCAAAATGATGCAAACAGTGCATTTTGGAAGTATATTCACCCTTTTGTCATATTATCAGTTGTAATAAATAGTTCATGTTTTGGAGATCTGTTATCAGCAGTTTTTAATATTGTCTCATGATTATAAACACTAATGTGATACTGATAAGTCACTTGTTTGTTGCACAGATTTCTTTGCGCAGCTGCGCCCAGAGCTGATTGCGCCAGTCGTCGCGTGGCTGTGTCACGAATCCTGTGAGGAGACTGGCTCCATCATCGAGTCTGCTGCTGGCTGGGCAGGAAAATGTAAGGGTCAGTGGCACCCCTGTTCGGAATATGCTCGATGCCTGTAACGACACCACTGGTTCTGAGTCATGTGATGCCGTCCAAAACAGGACTGCATTTCATTAGGGTCATGAAGGTTGGGTCTGTTGTTGCTCTTTCAGTGAAATGCAGAAATGATTTTTTCACTGCAAATCACAATCGTAGATAAGTCGCAGAATCTGCATGTGGACTTCCGTAGATGTGTCAACAGCGGTAGAATGACCGGATTCATGTTTCAAGGGTCCTGATTTCAGTGAGACAGCTTGGAATAGCCATGAAGCGCAGTAATGATAGACAAGCAGAGAACCGTTTACCTCCCGTGCTGAGTGTCGGCAGAACTTTCCATCAGGATGCGTTCTTGTCTGACAACCTTCAGGTTATCTGGTGCGTTCACCGGGCGGCCTGCTGCGTGCACAGATGAATGAGCTGGTGACGCCAGAGGCTGTACGTGAGAACTGGGGCAAGGTGACAGATATGTCTGCTGCCGTTAAATTGGAGTCCATCCAGGAGGCATCTGGTACCCTGATGACCGTTCTGGAGCAGATGAAGTCGAACTCTGGGCTTTCTTCTGATGGCGTGAGTTATGACTCGATGTAGTTTTTTGCATATGCTTTCAGATAGTAATTCTTCAAGTTACCCCAGTGTCTAAGCACCATCCAGTGGAGGTGTATAGAGGGAGTGTAGTATAAGACGTATGAATGAGCAGAATTAATTTTGTTTATTGTGTACAGGATTTTAGCCCGTCGCCATAATTGTAGTACGTGGTTTACGTTACTTCAGTTGTGGCTTACGCCACTGGAGGTCCAGTATTTTGTTAAATGAGGTGTACATTAGTTTTGGCAATGGCTGGTGCTGCCATCCAAGTATTGATGGTGGCTAATCTTTGTGCAGACTTGAACTTCTTTTGTCTTCTTGGTGACACTTATTCTGTGAACATGGTTTAAGGTCCTGATTTCCTTTCCAGAAGAGTGTTGTGACAAAGTTCCAATACACTCCTCATGACCTGATCCTGTATGCACTGGGAGGTGAGTAATGTGCCATTATGTGCGTGTGTTTGTGACAGTGTGACAGACAAGTAATGTGTTTGTTTTATTGCAGTTGGTAGCACTGTGACCAACCCAAGTGACCTGAGATTCCTGTATGAAGGCCACGCAGACTTCTCTGCGTTGCCGACGTTCCTCGTGTTGCAAGGCGTGTCTGCCGTGATGGAGTCTAGTGTTACTGCTGAGGTGTTCAGTGGCAGGGATTTCAATCCTGCCAGGGTAAGTGAGGTTATGTCTTGATAAGCAGACTCTTTTGAGGATAACCGCAAGGTTCAGCATCGGGCATTTCGAAGCCTGCCTTCGGATGCAACCCTGAGCCACCTCACAATCTTCTTGCTGTGTTTTCATCTCTGTATGTGCATTTCTTGCCTTCGCAGCTGAACATGTCCATATATCTTAACGCAAGGCACATTTTACTGCCTGTGCTTTGTCTATTACGAATATAATAGCCAGTCTCCATCGCACTTGACTTGTTTAGTTCACTGTACATGCAGTGAGGAAGAAATTAAAAGTCTGCTGGTCCTCATGGAATGAAAGCAGATCCAGCTTCTGCAAAAATAATACTGCAGTGAGTTGTTTTTCTGTTCAGTGCAACGGAGGATCATTCAGGTCGTATTCTATGCTAGTGAAGTTGTAATTGAGCAGTGTGGTGTGGACTCGGGGAATGCTTGCTATCATTCAGTCCAAAATGTTTTGTCCTCTCATCTCACATCAAGAAAACTAAAGATACAAAAGTTGTGCTGTATGGGTGTTAAACTTGGTCTCCCACTTTGAGGGAGGAACATAGATTGAGGGTCTTTGAGAACAGAGTGTTTAGGATATTTCGACCTAAGAGGCAGGAAGAAAATTGCATTATGAGCTTCACGGACTGTACCCCTCACTTGATACTGTTAGGGCGATTAAATCGAGGAGGATAAGACGGGCGGGACATGCGGAACGCATTGTTAAGGGGTGGGGTGTTTACAAGATATTGGTTAGAAGGCCTGAAGGGAGGAGATTGTGGGTGAGACATTGGCGTAGGTGGGATGGCGTTAAGATGGACCTTTGGGAGATAGGAATCTATGGAGCAAACTGGATGCAGCTGGCTCAGGTTAGTCTTATGGCAGGCTTTTGTGAACTCAGTGATGAACCTTTGGCTTCTATAAAGAAAGTGTTCTAATTTTTGAGAAGCCAAGTATACAGTCAGTTTTTCAAAGAATATCCTGCACCATAGAGAGAGTGAGGATAGAATTCACACTGATTCAGTGAGCTGCACAGAGTGTAGATGCTTCCCACTGGCATGCCACTCGGTCATGTAAACAAATGACAGTATTCAGTTGTTTTTGCAGATATATCATAAAGTATTTCTTTCTTTCTTTCCACTAAATGGATTTGAGAAGTTCTGCTAACTTAAAGATAGTTCAGTGGTTTCGACATAGAGACTGATTGGATTATGAACCTTAGGGTTGCTGATGAGGCACAAAGGAATGAGAAACGATTGAGTACATAATTGGAGTTGACTGAGGAGGATCGTGTTGCTGCTATGTTGCCAGATGTTGCATGGTGAGCAGTACTTGGAGGTTCTGCGTCCCATCAACAGTTGAAGGGACTCTTGAGGTGCACTGCAAGGTGGTGGATATGTTGGACAAGGGATCCGGGACTGTTGTGCTGGTGGAAGGTGAGATAAAATTGTGCAGTATGATCATTCCATTTGTAACTTCTGTCAACTTGGTTCGTGCAGTTGTAACGTGTCTCTTTTTCTTTGATCTGTCTAGGCTAGGGGGAATATAAGTGGTTTAAAAGTCTAGTCTTCAAGGTGATACAAATTCAGTTGCTGTCTGTTGTCATTATTGCAGTGGAGACATTTGATGAAAGTGGTGAGAAGGTGGCACAGTCCCTGCTGACAACATTTGCTGTTGGAATGAAGGGTGTTACAGACAAGCGTACTTCACCCTATGATGTGCCAACAGCAGAACCACCAAAGCGGATTCCTGATTTGTCTGTTGAGCAACACACGTCTCTTGATCAGGTCAGAATAGAGGGAAGCATGTGTTACGTGTGAGGCTCTTTGGTTATTTTTCTTTGAGGGGCGGGGGGGGGGGGGGTGAATGTAACTTTTCTTATTCTGTGTATGTATTTTTAGTTTCTTCTGTCAGTAGTACTAACATGTAAAATATGGAGAAGAAGCACAATCTAATTAAGATCTTGACATATTTGTGGTGATAGAGCTTTGTAAAATGTGCATCCTTAAGATTATTTGATGTAGACTGAAAATGCTGACTGCTTTGAATCTGCACTTATTGCTGTGTGTGAAAATTATGACTAATGAAACACTGCAGCTAAGTCTGTAGAATTTAGTATGGAGAGAGATCATAAACACACCTACAAATTAATTGTCAATGTTTCTTCACTTCAACATTATTTCCTGCAGGCTGCACTCTACCGACTGTCTGGAGACCGCAACCCACTTCACATTGACCCGAATGTGGCTGCATTTGGTGGATTTGATCGGCCCATCCTGCACGGTCTGTGTTCGCTGGGCTTCTCAGCCCGCCATGTCCTACAGCAGTATGCGGATAATGATCCAACCAAATTCAAAGCCATAAAGGTGTGTAATAGAAACATCTCTTTTTGGGGCTTTCCTATTTTCACATTCTCATGATAACATTCCAGCACCCTCTTTCTGTTGTTCTATGGATTGTTTGTGTTCACAGCATTTTTCACTTGCCTCTTCCGTGTCTGATGTACAGTTCAGTTGATGTCAGTCATTGTACTTTCTTATTCTTTCCACATGCTTTCCTATTTTCTCGCATATGTGTTGGAATACTTCATAACCGTGACTCCCATTCACAGTGGATACGTTAAGGGAGGCCTATGGTAAGTAAAAAAAATATTCATGTGAAGCATGGTGCAATGGTGTGGCTTGATAGTAGATTTCTAAGTTGTAATTCCGGAGGACTGTTCATAACATTTTACCATTTCAGTCTCTTTTTTTTAATTTTATCATCTTGTTGCTTTGTAAGTTCTTTGTACTTTTTTTCCATCAGAGAGATTGTTAAATATGATGTTATTTCATGAATGTGTTTAATTTTCAGAGGTTATATAGCATCAGATAGAATGAGAGGATAATGAATGGGTATGAATTTGGAAAGGGGCAGTAATATTAATTTTCATGTTACTATGCTGGAAGTTCTTTGGAGGGACTGAGGAGAACTCTGATTAGCCTGAGAAGGATAGTCAGAAACTGGACTGAGATGCAACCTGATATCCCCATTAATATGGTTTAGATCGTTGCACTACACAGGCCATCAGAGTGCGAGGGTACGAAGAAAATGATGACTGTCACTGGTTTACAGGCTCGGTTCAGCAAGCCGGTTATCCCTGGGCAGACACTACAGACTGACATGTGGCAACAGGGGAACCGTATCCACTTTCAGACCAAGGTGAAAGAGACGGGGAGCGTGGTGATATCTGGCGCATATGTCGATCTCACCGAGGCATCCGTCCCGCAGCACAAGGTACGTTTTTGTGGCTGACTGATGGGCCAAGATCATCTTTGATGATGGTTGTTCTGCTGGTGAGAAATTTCGTTGCTGCTGGCCTTTCACCACGTTCACATAATTCTGCCCTTATGCTCTGTCATGAGCTGGTTGAGTCTATCTATTTCTTCACATCATATTTCTCTAAGGTGCATTTTAGTAATGTCTGTGTGTGTGTAGATCTCCCAAGTACTGTTTTCCTTTCAGCTTTTCCAATGAAATTTTTGTGTTAAATTTCATGTCTACGCAGTGGAAATAAAAAGTCACACATATTGCAGGTTCCTCACAGAAAAATGCAATTTGATTATGCAGTACACTGCTACTAAACAAGACGAAGTATTTGAGCTGTGTTGTTTGCATGTAAAGCTTACTTAATATAAATGTACATTTTGATGTAAATTCTGTAATTGTGTGTTGGAGAATGTTTAATTTAGTGTGGGTTTAATGAGCCAAATATAAGATTTAATTCTGGATTTTTAGTAAAATGATAAGAAAGCTCTGATGGGCAGGGCATACAGCATGCATGAGCAAGACCTGAAATGAGTACAGAATTTTGTGTGGAAAACCTGAGGGAAGAGATGGCTTCAGAGACCAACTCATAGATGGGAGTGTAATATTAAAATGGATCTTTAAAATACTGGGTGTTAGGTTGTGGATTGTGTTCAAGTGGTTCAAGATAAGTCCATGAGGCAGGCCTGAGCTGTGTGGTGTTTGTTCCTACAGATTGCAAGTTGTGTTTATAATCGATATAAAGTGTAACTGATATTCTGTTATCTTGTGATAACCTGCATTGTTCAGCCTAGCAATTTCTTACTCTCAGTGACAAGGTTATGTTTCCTTTTTGTTAAGATCCCAAACATTACAGCATTGCTAGTATCACATCTTCAGTAAGATCCATTTTAACCCTTTACAGCTGAGTTGTAACTGTATGTACCACCTGCTGTAACAGTCATTATCTCTGCATTTTGCCCACAGAATATATAATGTGGGTTTTATATTGATCTCAGAATAAACAGTAATTTATTTCTCTAAGCAGCATTAACTATTTTAGTGTTGTCGTGGAGACATGTTGTGTTTTCTTTGAGGTAACAATGGATTGATAGAATATTATGCACCTTCACTGTGGCTGAAGGGGTTAATTATTTTCTTTAATTATCTAGTTGGTCTTCAGAGGTTACTCAAAAGCTCTATGGAATTTCTTTGTTTTCTCTTTCCTAGTTACATTTCCAGCTTATGGTAAATATCTGCAAATCAATTTCTCAGGATATTTGCATCTTCAGTGGGCAAAGTGAGGAAGAAACTTCACGATTTGTACAGTTCACTTAGTGCTTTGTGAATAGTGAACTGTGGGAGACAAAGAGAAGTTGTCACATGAATACATTGTTTCACTACACTTGTTTATGTAAAATGTCATTAGGTCAGAAATTGGCTTAGACTTGGAAAAAAAGTTTGGCATGAAGCTGGGGGTGGAGCCAAGTCATGATATGGCCATTTGTGTGTGTTTTGTCTAACAGAATAATGAACCTTTGTTTTGTAAAAGCAGTAAGTTTTTTGACTAGCTGAGTCACTGTCAAGGAGGCAGGAAAGACTTTGCACTTTAGCCTACATGTACAGTACAGTACAGTACAGTAGCTGTGTTAAAGGTCATGGAAGAAACACAAGTGAGTAGCTCTGATGTATGCTGGTTGCATCAGTCAGTCACTATGCCTGCTGTGATGAGGTCCACCAAGGTGAGGGAAGTGAAAACTGGAATTTGTAGTTCAGAGGCACATCTCATGTCCTGACATAGAATGAAAATATGAACATGGTTTTGCATTTGTTTTTAAGCTAAAAATATAGTATTCATAAATATTTAACACGTTCAGGAAGTACTCATTATTGATTACAGAGTGTGTAACCATCGAAACTACTCTCAGTAATGCTAAAGATCAAGTTACATCATATCCATATTTTTCCACTTTTGTATGGTTGTAAAATATGGTTTCTTTCTTTGTGTGAAGAACCTAAATTGTGTTTGAAAACAACCAAATATTATTTGGGATCTTGAAGGATCAAATAAGTGGATTCTTAGGATAGTGAACTAAAGGACTAAATGTGTTGTTCATAAGATGAAAACACATAATGTATGCATAGTTTGGTGGGAATCCTGTTAAAAAAATTGGACATAAGTAAGACTGAGAATTTAAGGGGAGGATAATATTAAGCTGGATCTTAGACAAATACAGATGTGTTTGAACTGTGCCAAAGTGGCTTGGTCCTGCAGCTAGTGACACTGTTTGGTATTGGCAATGTTCGACCTTCGTTTTCTATCACCAGAGAGTTAACAGGTTCCTAGAGACATGCAGAAATGGTGTATGATGTTGGTGGCTTTGTAAACTGTAATGTGAGGTTGCATTGTTGGTGCAGGCATCCACATCAGTGCTGGATTCGGATGGTGTGTTTGACTTGCTGAAAAAGCGGGTTGCGGCAAACCCAGAGCGTGCCAAGAAGATCGGTGGTGTGTTCCAGTACAACATCACCAAAGATGGCAATACTGTTGCCACCTGGAGTATGTATCACACAGTTGTCATGGATTTACAGCACTGTTAGAGAGTAAATTTTATACAGACTAACTTAAAACTTTCATCTGTTAAACGTTTTGTCTGTGCGGTTAACTCTCCTACTTCATATCTGGCAGATCTTGGGTTTGTATCTCATTTGAGAGACAGGGTTTTCTTATCATAGTCACGGAAGGCAATGATGAGACCCTCGCCGGGTTCGCTTGTCACGGCCACTTGCAGCTGAAACGGAAAGACTTGTTATGCATTTCTGTTGCGTCCTACAGGAGCAGTTTCTAAGACAGAACTCTGTGACGATGTTAACAGAAACCCAAAAAACAAAACAAGAGATAAACTTAGGAATTTTACATGATTACAGGCTTTGTGGCATATGTATTTGTCAAGAAGTTCTGGAAAAATGAAATGTATGCAGAAATTTGATGGTGAAACCTGAGGAACACCACTTGGAAGACTTGTAAGAAGTTTGGAGATTCATATTCAATTTTAGCTTTGATGTTAGCTATATTCAGTCCTCAGTTCATTTTAATTATGAGCTTTGAATATCAGAGAAGCAGACAGAAACAAGTATGGTGTCCATAGATGGATTTTCCAAGTAATATTTAAATGTAAGACTTGAGGTTCTCACAGCGGTGAGTATGAAGATTTCTGTCTTCTGGGTTATTGCGCAATAACCCAGAAGACAGAAATCTTAATATTTAAATGTTTCAAAATGAAAATCATTTTATCAATCTGAAGAATTTGTGTTTTATGCTCATTATTTTACAATGGCTTCCTGTACATTCTAAATATATAATTTAGGACCAGCACAATGGAAATTACAAACATTTCTATAAATTTTGACCACGGTCCATGCAAGTGATAACTCACTTCAGAGGCATCCTCTGTTGGTCTGTAGTTGACTTCTGCAGCTGTGAAGTTGAAGTATCCATATTTCCTTGGTCTGACAACTACTACATGAGATACATTTGTCCCTGCAGGGATCCTGTCAATCTTGATGTTGAGCTGACCACCCACCAAAGTGAAGGCCTCTTTGTGAAAGCTACTGTCACTCAGCTTAACACCAAGAGCAGTACTTGTGCCAACATTATATAGTGTGTACTGCAAAGAATGTTGTGTGTTATAATCAAACAAGTTTATGAGGTATGTTGGTATTATATGGGTACTAAATACAATATTATCATGAGATGCTCCATATTCTTTGGCTTGTAACATAAACGGCCTATGATATGTAAAAATTTCTATTCTGCAAAAACAACCGGACGATAATTTTTCTGAAACAATATGACATCTAAATATCCCAGCTACTATGTCCATGTCTTCAACCAGATATCTATTCAGTATCTGTTTCGAAATTAGCAATCTGGCACCCGTTTCTTCTTCCTCATTACCATCTACATAAGCAGCTAGGGCTGCGAGAACAAAAATACTTAGAAATTTCATTCTTTCAATACTTTTAACGAAATATTAATTTATACACTCCCCAACGTGTTGTACGCACGAGTACTTCGAATCTTTCCCAACGGAATGGCACTTCTTTATCAAAACTTCCAACTCGTTGCCAACTCACAAGCAACAAAGCATGTAATTCGACTCCTACTGGCAATGACCGCACTTAAAAATTAGTTCCGGTTCCCTTCATTGTCACCAATTTAAAAGTTAATGACGATAAAATATACCGTTCCAGCCGTTGCCAATGTTAAAATGAAACTGTTTTGGCTTCACTGTTAAACACGGAAGTTTAGAAGTTCCATAGTTTGTAACATGCTTTGTAACTCAGAACTGTAGTTTGTTAATCGGCTGTACTTCGTATGCGATTATTTGGAATAATTATTAGGCACATATGGATGTGCTTTGTTATCGGTAATATAACGTAACTGTGTTGAGAATCATGTCGATGTCTCTGTCATCAGACCCGGAATTGGAAATGAAAGTTAAAAAAGGTTTGAAAACGTGTCAAACATGGATTGAGTTGTTTATGTTGAACTTATATACGTAACATTGCAAAGCACTGCCCCCGATGGTGGAGAAGAGGATAGAAGTTACCAGACTGCATCATGAGTTGCAGGGACGTTGCTACGATGTGGAGTATGCCGTTGGGTAAGGTTTAAAGGAAATTCTGTTAGTTCACTAGTATTCAAGAGGAACCTTGTTCCCAAGTGAATACTTTTCCACAGGCTTGTAGCAGCATCTTGCTCATTTCTAGTTGACATTTTGAATTATGTGAAGTGTAATTTCTTTATGTTACAAGGAAAGCTTATTATTTAATCAATTAACTTAGTGATTTTAGACCTTCATTCATTTGACATTTCTGCCTGGCAAAGGAATAAGATCCTGAGTCCTGACACAAAGTCGCCAAATATGGGGTGTGTGCGTGTGTCTATCTATCTATATATATATATATATGATTTGGAAGAAAAGTGAGAATCACAAGACCTTCCCAGAACTTTGTGTAGTTTTTTCAGCAGTTGTATTGTTCTCCAGGGCAGTGAAGTCTATGGAGGGGGCAGAGGATAACCTTGGTAACATACAGGAACTGCTGAAGAATGCGGTGTTCTTGCGACAGCAGATTAAGTACGAAGAAGCTCGCAGGTGAGTGTTATTGTGAATGTTGTTGACGTGATTTCTGTGGTCTGTCTGTGCCTTCTCTCAGGGTTCTTCCCATTTTATTCATATGTGAACTGAATGTAAGATGAGCAAATGTGTTTCAGTTGGAAAAGAATGTACTATAGCAAGTACAGAATGCTAAATTTGTGGGTTACCTGTGTTTTAGAATACATGAAGGAAATAGGGTTTGGGGAATTTGGGACACAAACTTGTTTTATAGCAACAGGAAGGAAGTCTGTCACTAGTGTAAATCCCCCATAAATAAATATCTCCTATGCGTAAGGAAAAAATGATCTGAATTGTTGTGTAGTACATGGACAAAACTATTCTGTGCAAATCCTCGTTTGGGAAGGAGTGATTCTACCAGTAAATTATAGCAGTGTGGTGTTAGCACTCCTGTTTCTCAAATGAATTACGTCCTATGCACAAGTCTCAGCAGGGGATTTGCTGTCCTGACTGAAGAGGGTTTTTTTTGTCAGTTTCCTCAGATCTTCCAGTTGAATCTGATCATAGTGTATCAGAATATGCCAGTTGATCCAGTGGTTTTTGAATGACTTATAAAGCAGTCTTATTAATTAAGTAAGCTGCATGTGTATGTCCATCTAGCCTGATTCAGTTACACAGCAGTTGACTGGTTTTTGTGAAATTTGGTGTGAATATCTACCATTTCAGTTCTCTTGATCTTCTGTTCATTTTAACTTTGTCATCTGCCATTACTGAATTGGGTTTTGAGGTTCTTATGATAGTGAATATGGAGGTGGCTGTCTTGCAGGTTGTTGCACCATTTAATGTAAAAATCAGTCTGTGCAACGTCGCAGGCAACCATCTTTGTAATGAGTTGTTTTGTAGGACACTAAATTAATTTTATTGCTCTGTGGATCACTGTTTCATTCACAGTAGTGTAGAATACCGGTCAGACAGTGTGTTAGTGATTTTTCACCTTTATGTAGCTTGCTGTGATTCTTCATGTGTGTTAGAATTGTGTTTTGTTCTTGTGTGCTGATCCAAGAACATTTGGATTGGCATGCGCATATGCGCAACGCATGTGATTTATGTTGCATGTCTTGTCTGTGTAGGCTCCCCCACTAATGCTGTGAGATGCCAGGTAATTGCTGTTTATTATGTTGGTAGTATATTATGGTAAGCAGTCACTACATGATCATGATGAAATTGGGGATATCACATGGCCTTAGAATTGTTACTGTGTAGGAGAAAGAGTGCATGGTCACATGGACATAATGTTTCATTGATACAGAGGACACTACAGAACAAGGGAACTGTGGTCCTATAAGTGGGAAATATTAACCTGTCAGTGTGGGCTGTGTCGAATGGACGTCTTTGCACGGTGTGATAGGTGCCATGTATGTTTCCAACATCAGAGTGAAAGAAATGACTATATTTATTCAATTGTGAGGTGATACTGAACTGTGCAATATCGTTATACTAAGAGACAGTATATTTAAGACATTTATTTCCTCTATTAGGTTGAAGACCAGTTCATGCTTCATTGTTCAAAGTTCCTGCTTTTGGAAAAGTTCTTAATTACAGATAATAATGGCTACTTATTTCACCTGCTGTTTTGTGTGGGTGTTAAACTTGGTGTCTTGCACTGATGTCTGTGATGAGCAGAATACATGTAACTAAGAGAAACATACAGGCAGCGAGAGAAAATTACATAATGAGGAGCTTCATGAATTGTGCTGTTTTTTTGGGAAAGTGTTCAAATCAAGAAACCAGTGGGTGGTTGGTGTTGCCCAAGGAATGTAGTGTCACTTCAGTATTAGCAGTGGATAGTTATATAATCAATACTGTTTGTGCATGTTTTTTTTCCTTCAAATTAGCCATTTAATTACTATGTATTTGCATCGCTGTTTGTTTAATTTTGTTCAGATTACAATTTCATGTCTTGGATCCTCCATTCACAATAATCCTAATCCCATTTAGTATTAAGTAATTTGTACGGTTGAAATATAATTATTAAATAGCCTACGAATCAATTAGTCAGTTCAATCACCCTTTTAGCCACTTGATCTCTTAATCACAGTCAGGCGGCTAAGCAACCAGTGGGTCAATCAACTGCTCATTCTGTTCAAAGATATTTGTTCGTACAGGAACAAGAAGGAGTCATACTAAATTAAGGGTTTGGTGCAGTCTTTACTGTATGATCTACTATTAGCTTCTCAAGGACTCTGCTTCATGAAAATTTTATTTACAATCACAAAATCATGTTTAGATCTTCAAGGACACTGGTTGACCACAGTTTGTTGGGAACAATACTGGTGATTCATGGTTAGGATCATTTTGGTTATATTTTGAGGATAAAATTCATATTTTGGGTATGAAATTCTTGCTTGAAACTACATTTCTCGGGCATTTACAGTGAATCCTTCATTTAGTTCAGATGCCAAAAGTGGTGTTCTGAAAGTGCAAAGTTAAGAGCTTTCATTAAAGATTTCGGTGAGGAATATTTTAGTTCTGATGGAACAATTCTGTTCTGTAAACTTTGTGAAGTTAATGTTACAGCTGGTAAGGGATTTAATGTGCAACAACATTGTGATACGGCAAAACATAAAAATAAATTTAGCAAGCAGTAGGCAGGTCAGGTTTCTGTTGCGATATGAAGTGAGCCTGCCAAGTGTACTGAACATACTGCACTGATTTCCTGGCAAGCAGTAGGCTGGTCAGGTGACAGACAGCTTTTCCCCGAGTAAAATCCCAAGGATCAATTAAGCTTCTTCTCTCAGCTATTCCCAGAAAGACAAAATGCATTCACTTTTAACTAACACAAATGCAAAAATAAACAGCATTCTGATGACGCAGTTGATTGAACATGTACTTTTGTTCTTGTGGAGGGGGGCACACCACACACACTTCTGAGTATATAAATGTCACTTATCAATGCCGTAAACGCCTCATGGCGTTTATTTATTTGATTCCTCGGGAATCATCGACACACAACCTCAACCGTTAAACGAGAACACCCTATCATTCCGTAACCTGATGACAGCCCACCTAGATCGCTGTTCGCACACATAAACTTACAGCACCTCCAAGACTCCGAAGACTAGATTCACGCAACAAATTTTACCAACTCTCTCTCTATCTCTATCTATCTCTGCGCGAACTTGACCACAGCGAATTCTAGTAGCGAACCCAGTAAACTACGTAGTGAGCGGGAAACAGCAGGGCATGGATATATCAGGAAGATCCAGAATCGTAATCTTGTAGGAGCCTGGTAGCCGAATGGATAGCGTGCTGGCGTGCGGAGGACGACATCGGCGGTTCGAGACCCAGCGGATTCTTACAGTAGTATTAATTCTTACTTAAGTATTAAGTTCTAAATATAAAACAAGGGCAGGACTCAGGACTCAAAACGATTTCTGATTTCTGATTTCTGATTTCTGCCCTCTAAAAAATAATTGTGGGTTAACGGGAGGGTGGGGCGCCTAATATGATAGAATGAGGGGGGTTATGCACAAATATATAAAAGGGGGCTCAGTTGGGGGTATACCAACAACATACAGACATCAAAGCATATGAGTCGAAAAAGAAACAATACAATCCAGCGAAATAAATCAAACCTGCATGCTTGTCATGTAAGCTGTTGAGTGTGTTCGCAGACTGACTTGATATCTGAATGACTTGATATCTGAACAGGAAACCTGATGGGACAATGAATGAAGTGTGTAATTACCTGACCTATAGGATGTACTTTAAATGTTGTGTTTGTTATGAATTTGGATTTGCTTGCAAAAATCTCATGCCCAGTAGATGACATATTTGTTTATTTATTTGGCTGGATTTTTTCTTTCGACTCAAGTGCTTTGAACATATTTTGGTTAAAGATTGTTGATTGATATGATGTCTGTTTGGACCACCTTTGGCTGCTCCCTCATAAATATATTTTTGCATAACCCCCTCATTCTCTCATCTTCGGCTCCCCACCCACCCGTTAACTCTCAATTATTTTTTTAGAGGGCAGAAATCGGTTCAGTCGTGCCCTCGTTTTATATTTAGAACTTAATACTACACTTAATACTACTGTAAGAATCCGCTGGGTCTCGAACTGATGTCGTCCTCCGCACTCTAGCCATTCGGCTACGAGGCGCCTAGAAGATTACGATTCTGGATCTTCCTGTTATGTCGATGCCCTTATCTTTCCCGCTCAATACGTAGTTTACTGGGTTCGCTACTAGAATTCGCTGTGGTCAAGTTAGAGAGAGAGAGAGAGAGAGAGAGAGAGAGAGAGAGAGAGAGAGAGAGAGAGAGAGAGAGCGCGAGTTGGTAAAATTTGTTGCGTGAGTCTAGTAAGTTTATGTGTGCGTACGGAATGATGGGGTGTTCTCGTTTAACGGTTGAGGTTATGTGTCGATGATTCCCGAGAAATCAAATAAATAAACGCCATGAGGCGTTTACGGCATTGATAAGTGACATTTATATACTCAGAAGTGTGTGGTGTGTTCAATCAACTGCGTCATCAGAATGCTGTTTATTTTTGCATTTGTGTTAGTTAAAAGTGAATGCATTTTGTCTTTCTGGGAATAGCTGAGAGAAGAAGCTTAATTGATCCTTGGGATTGTACTGAGTGGAAAGCTGTCTGTCACCTGACCAGCCTCTGCTTGCCAGGAAATCAGTGGAGTATGTTCAGTACACTTGGCAGGCTCACTTCTTATCGCAACAGGAATTTGGCTGTGATCACGAAGGTCACTCCTGTCGGCTACAGATTTATCTGTCTCAACTTCACGTGCATTGTAAGTACATGAGCAATATGATGTATTAGATGTGCTTGTCATGTGATAGAGTTAAGTCTGTCCAAGAATATGTGTCACTGTTTATCATTACAGTGCCGTTTGCAAGATTGAAGAGCTCTTTATCAGTTGAGAGATTTTTTCTAACACCGTTGGTAATGAAACTGGTCTGTAAGTAGACATAACCTGGCAATTTAGGTAAAGATCTTGTTTATGTTTACAAGATGTTTTGATATCTGCATTGTAACAAGTTTCACAGTTTGAAGGACAGTATTATGGTGTGGTATGGAGTACTGGCAGGCCTAATAATATAAGGTTGCTTCACTGTCTTAACCTAAAATAGACCCATGACAAAAAATGTCTTCTCAAAATGGAATGTGAATTTATTTGCTTTACATGAGGTGTAGGGGCCGTCAAAGACATGGATTTCTGTAATTGGTTGGTGTCATGATAGCAACCAGTGATACTAGTATCAGGAGTGAGGAGAGTAGACTTACTTAGACTGAAAATGAATTTCTTGTAGATTATTGATGGGAATGAGGGTAGGTAGAGGACCAACTGTGCTTCATGGTTTGTGTAGTGTTCATGACCAATCAGGGATTTGAGGTTTACACGGTGGTGACTCTTGTGGGTGGTTGTACTTTGTAGTCTGGTAGAAATTCACGGACGTTTCAGATGTCCATGTTGCTGCCATCAGGGCGATGAATAAACTTGTACCAGACTACAGGGTGCAACAACGCAGGAGACAGGCATCTTCGACATGATGAATCTTGCCTCTTTAGTAATGAAAGTAAAGATCCTTGATGTCATTTATTTTTGGCACAAGTGTCTGTGTTTCCACATCCTGCGATTTGTATTGTGATTTGGAAACTTTGATAAAATCTCGTGAGCGGTAGTGCGTGTGTGTGAAGATGTAGGTAATTAAGTGCTGAGAATTTGAAAGAGTGTGCATATCCAGTAAATCCCAGTGTCACGTACAAAGGACTGTGCTCTACGATCTGCCGTTGTGTGTTACGAGGTTAATGGGTGACCTTAGCGGTGGGTGAGGTCGTTGCCATTCGTTCTGCTGCGCTGGCGTTCTAGGGGCGTTGATTGCGCAGGAAGGGATGATGTCTCGCGCATGCGCAGTACTCTGCTATGACGTATTAGGTTGGTTGGACGGGTATAGCCGACGATTCACTCTCTCTTGGGATGGTAGTTGGGTAAGTTATGTGATGTCTCTATACTACCGCGATTTCCGTTGGGGTAGCTCTGCCTTCATTTTATGTGTTTGGCATTGGTATTTTAATTTGGCCAAGAAAGAGGCTTTCTAGGATAGGTAAGGTACCTGCCCTATCTCTCGGTGAGAGACTGAGGCCGAGTTTCTGTTTTTGAGAGTGTGTTTTATTTATTTCTTGTGAGAGGTTGAGATATCGCTTGAGTAAGATTGGTTGAGTCTTCGTTGTCGTGGTTTTGAACTTTGTAAATGTATGCTCATGTTTGATTCTTTTGAAATTGATATTGTATTTATATCTCCTTATCATTGTTCATTTACATCCAGTTTACGTAAAATGGGATTGCCGGTGGATGTAATGACACCAAGAACCTCCCCCTTTTAACTTCAGAAAGGCCGATACGGTTAAAAGGTTTGTTTTCTTTCCATCGCTGGTTGGTATGTTTGACTTATATTCTGTGTTTGTTTTTCATGTACGCCAGCGCATCGGACACGTACCAGCGGCCTGTTCTGGAGGGGACTCGAGGCAAATGCATGAATTGTTGAGGGTGCGCTGCGTCCGTAGTTGGCTACGATCTCAGGTACACACTTTCGTTCGGCTATCCCGCATCTGCAGGGCTTAAGAAGTCTGGGTTAGAGTGCGTCAGTAGCTGGCCATCAGGCTAGTGGTCGACATGTATAGTTTTGTTGGGCGATGCTTCGTCCGTGCCAGGCGACTGGTTGACGTGAATACCTTGCTTAGCCTAGGCTGCGTCTGTAGCCGTGTGCCTTGTCAGTTGTATGGGTTTGTTTGGTAATGCTGCATGTGCAGTGCTGTACCAGTTAGGTTTATGTTTGCTTGCCTACTTTGTGTCTGAAATAGGCCACCACTGTAGAGGTTTGTTATTAGGCCTACGTTGCTGCGGTAGCATTAAATCTTTTCACGTGCTTAGTTTGGCCCAGCTGTGGCCGTAGAAGGCAACAAGACCACAGGCAAACATTGGTCAGTCTGGGTTGCGTACTTAGATTCCTAGTGGCTGAATAAATCACAGGTTGGGTTGACAAGGCTCCGTCCGAAGAGATCGACTGTGTTCAAGGCCGCGTCCATAGCAGCTTACTGCCTTACTTGCATAGGTTTGTTGTGTCAGGCTGCGTCCAGAGGAGGATAATTTGTAACGTGGATATTACGATAGTACTAGGCAGTGTCCTTTGCTATGCTGCGTCCGTAGCTGGCTAATTGCTCACTATAATTGATATCTTAGGAAGTCTATCACAAGAATGATTGAAAGAAAGTGATTTAAGAAGAACTGGAGTGCAGGGAAGCACAGAAAAGAATGTTTAAGAGCACATGAAATTTTGAAATATAATAAATTGTTTCAAATACAGAAAAATTGAATTAAATTAATTCTTAACGTTTTACTTTAGACAGAAGAAAAATAAAGAAATTTATTTAACTTGTTCACTTTACTATGGTAATCTTTAAGCGTTAAAACATTTGTGGCAAACACTTATTAAAGTTGAAGTAGTACATTATGTTCATGAGATGGGAAGCCATAAATGCAACAGATGATGCTTACATACACATTAACAGATCACCCTTATAGATATTGTGTGTCTATTAACCGACTAACAAAGTTCTAATTCTTCCTTCTACTGGTGATGGGTTCCTTCTGTTGCTTATGCATGGCCGGCGCACTGTAGCAGTAACATTAAGTGATCTGTAAATGTGTTTGTATTGTCATTGCTTCTTGTTTGTGCGAGGAAGCAGACAGGCAACTTATTTAAGAACATACAGGATGATTTATAGTACAATGAAGTGTTACATACAACTGATAAAGATACAGAAGGAAAGATGCAATTAAGTAAAACTGAATTTAAAATTGTAGTATCATACAGTTGATATGTAGTTATGATAAAGTGAGGTCTGATGACAACTCCCTAAAATGCTACATTCTTAGAGGCATAGGTTGGTGTGGCTAGGCTACGTCCACAGCAAGGTACTTTCTCGAGTGTATTGGGTGATTGGGCTATGCTGTGTCTAAAACAGGCTACCACCTGATTGGCATAGGTTGTTTACTTTAGTGTGCGTCCAAAGCATGGGATATTTTTTATTCTGTGATTTCAAATATTATAGATGTGACACTTTTAAATTTGTTGATAAAATTTCTAGATTTCATAATGTGATTATCGTCGAAGATAAGCCATTCATCGTTATAACGACCAACATGTAACGTGGCGATCCAACGAACGACGAGTTTTTCTTCTTTTCTTTTGCAAGTTTGCTTTCAAACTGCTGCTCTTACGATCTACACGTTTACGTCGTTGGTGTTGGTACTTTTCACGTTTCAGTGTCAACGGAATATTGTTAGCTACACTTAATTAAAAGATTCGATATGTATTAAAGGAGGTATAATAGTTAGAGAGAGGTGTTCTGCCTAATGTAGGGAAGAAAATTAACTCAATTTGCCGAGTAAACAAATGACGCGAGTGGATTGCGCCTTTGTTTGTATAAATAAATGTTTGTAGAACCTAAACCGTTTGTGTTACGTAAAATCTGAAAACAGATATGGAAAGCTCAAAAGGTATTACGTATTTCGTCTGCAATATGTCCAGATCCGTGTCTTAGGTTTTCGAGAGGCGGGCGCCTAACGCGCCAGATGCATTGAAAATTGTAGGCATTGGTTTATTAAAGTTACAATAAATGTATAAACAATTATAATTACAATAAAATACATTACAGATTCTTAAAGATCCTTATTTACTGATCATTTTACATATAGGTTGCATTACACTTTTACCATTCCTGAGGAATGAACATTTAAAAGTGACTCAGCGCTGGATCTTACACGCTGTTTGATGACGTCATTGTTTGGCGACGCCCGGGAATTACGTATTTCGGTGTAAAGAATGATAACATAATCTGTGTTTGTGTTTCATGTACGCGAGTGCATCGGACACGTACCAGTGGACGCGGCCTGTTACGTTGAATGTGGTAGGGTGTAGGACTTGGTGCAACGTGCAAAGGTAGGTGATTTTTCCGATCATGTAGAATTACTGTTGTCTCTCACGGAGTCCGACGAACGCAAAGGAATTTTGAAATTTTATTGTGATATGACATGTGCCCTCTGTTGGCTGTTTAGAACGGTCAGAGATGTAGGCAGTGTGGGCCGTTGGATATTGCGTCTAGCCCCATTAAATCTAGTGTATGACACACTCAGAGTAGGTAAGGTATTTGAGTTTGGTTGACCACGAGGATCACCACGGCAGGTGTCAGCCTCAAGGAGAGACTGAGGCCGAGAGTTCTTTTTTAATTTATTTTAAGAAGCAGAGATATGGATGGAGGCAAATTGGTTGCATTGTGCATTTCGCTCTGTTGACTTGCCCCCTGGACCACCACCACGAGGCACGTGGAAGATTGTTTTTTGTCCAACAGTTCTCAGACTTTTCCTGCGTAAGACGTAGTTTACTACTACTCTGCTATGACAAGGAGGTCGGATGAGTTCGCTGTTTTTCAGACGTTGCCGTCCCTGCCTATGATAAAATGGCGTGGGCGTTCTGCCCCTCTGTATTTCTTTGGTTGCTAGGATGCATTCTGAGTCCAGTGCAGATTTACTCTCATATATATTGCCAGGGCGTGGAAGTTAATTTGAATTGATGTGTGTCATCTTTCCCTTGTGTGAAGGACGTAATGTGTGAAATATTTTGGTTGCATGGAGGGTTGGTTTAGTTGGCCAGTTGATTATTGATGAGGTGTAGAGTGCATTCGTAGTAGCAGTTATGACTGGTGTCACAATGCGGATATTTATTTTGGTATTTGGTATTGTTTCAGGTAGGAGTGCCTGCAAGCATGTGGGATACTATAGCCGTTGCCCACTTTTGATTCCTAGTGACCAAGTATGGGGTGTTCGTAGCATGCCTCACAATGCCACAAGGAAGACCTCAGGCCCTCGTGCGATTACCTTGCTTTCCGAGGAGGTGTACTGTTATAGATTTAGTGGGAGTGCCTAGTCTGTCTCAAAGAGTAGTTTGAGATCAGGGGATGTACTGAGTAGCAACTTTCATGTGAACTGTAGCTGTAGTGTGTGTTTACTGGTATCAACGAAGACATGGAGGACTAATTTGTCTGAATATCAGCGTTTCAGAAGATCAATTGTGTGCGTGATGGGGAAGCAGCTTTTTTGGAGTTGGAGATGTGAAGAACCAGACAGAAGAACCAGACAGAACGAAGCACCTGTAGTGTTTGTGACTTGGATAAGGAATTGCATTGTTCAGGTATGTTAGAGAGTAGAGTTTATTTACATTCCATAGATCCTTCTTAGGACTAAACCAAAGGATGGAGAACAAATCATTTCATACAATACATATAAACTTCAGTACTTTTGACACAATTACAAGGATGTGTTTCACATGTGAATGTACATAACCTTCAGATTCTGCAATTCAAGTATGAAAAATAATTTAAATGCAGGCTTGAACACGTTTAAATCATTTAGAGTTTTAATTGTTGGTGGAAGATCATTAAATGACTTGATACGCGTATAATACGTTCCTTTTTGACGCTTATTACGGTTAGCATAGACTATAGAAAAATTATATACTGGTAATTAATTTTTATTTTATTGTTGAGATTTGTCAAACTTGTTTCCACTTACAAAATAAAAGTCTAGTCAATGATATGTTGGTGTCCATGAAACCCAAAGGTTCTGGAAATAAATATGACATGCGCCCTGATGTGGAGAAAAGGTGTTTAGAGTATTACAGTAAGTGCAGTACTTGAAAGTTACTGTAACTAAAACATTTGACTTCCCTTACCAGTGAATCTGGCCTGCGTTGTCACTCGTTATAACTTGAAACTGTTGCTTGGTTTTCCAGGTCGTGGAGACAGCATATATTGCTCTGAAGTCAAGCACGACAGATCCGTTACCGTCGTCAGTGCTGGGAAATAATTTGCTGTTTCTTGGTGGCATCCCTGAATTTTAATGAAGATGAGAATACAGTGCAGCAGCTTTTCTCCTGTCCAAGGTATATAAGAGCAGTTGGAGGCAGAAGAATATTGTAAAACTAACCTCATTCTTGATATTAAAAAAGTGTACAAAATAAAAGATGTTTTTCCAGCCTGATGGTACTAACATGACATAACAGATTGTTAATCACTGGCTTTTCAACGCAGAATTGTAAGCGAGTCCCATGGCAGTCTATGAGGCACTGGTATAGATCTTTCTCTGAGCACCCAGAACTCATTATTTACTGGTACAGTGAGCCTGTTAGAGGCTGTATCACAATTAGTTTGTGTTTAGTATCCTGCCAGTACCAGGAGGCATCTGCACGTAATGTATTTCTTTCTCATATCATAAACCCAGATTTCCCATTTTCTCTGTCCCTTTTACATCAGTTGCTGATTTAGGAAGCAGCTACTGCATTGGCCACTGTTGTGACCAACATTTTGTACACTGAACATTAGGATGTGAGTGTAATTATCTGTACTCATTGTGATTCGCCGTTGCAGTTCTGATGATCCACATGTGGAGATCTCCGCAGTCCATGGGATTGCGTGCAGATTGCAGGACAAGCAAGCCAGAGCCACTCACCAGATGGCAGTCACAGGCAAGTTCATCCATTTGAGTAAATTGTTTAATAAACTTATTTTCTGAATTGCAATGCCATTATTGAAAGAAGAAGACCTTTTTTCCTGAAAAGTAGTAAATGGTTGAGACTACAAAGAAACAATGAAGAACGTGATTTTTCTTTGCCAGTTTAAGGAACCACATTTTGAGGCTGACCTCCACATTGTTCTATAATTGAGAATGCATGGAGTGTACCTCCATGCTCCCACTGCCTCATGGCATTGCACTTAGTCACAAGGATAACTGCAGCTGATATAGCGAACCATTAAATGTTTAAAAATCATAATCTGTGTTGGTTTTCTGTAAGTCCAAGTGGTGTTAGAACCCAAAGACCACTGTGAGAACCTGAAATCTCTCTTAAAACCACATTTAGTATGTGAACTTGTTGAAAGCGTCTGCTTCATATCTGGAAAAGCCAGTAAGGCCTGTTGTGTATGTTGGTAGGAGTGTTTGTTGCTGCAGCCATGAAAGAGTTACGACGGTGTGTTCCTTGTTTGTCACTACACAATGGTGGCGATATCTCAGGTAGCTGGTGAGTTCAGTTTTATAAATTTAGATTGTTCAACATTGAAACAATTTATATTACTGATGGTGAAGTTTCCACCTTTGCTTCCAGAAGGTATGATAAAGTGGCATTACTGATGGTGATATGGAAAAAAAATCTAATTGCTACGGCTACCTCTTGCCCCTTGTCGGTTGAATTCACCTTAGTAGTAGAAGTGCTACAGATGTTGGCTGTGTTGTAGTGGCTTGCCATTTCTTAATCTTTCATTTAGGTCCTTTCTCCATGACATCAAAACAGGCGAACCTGAGGGGCATGGACCGACTGGTGCTTGTAGACTCCCTTGCTGTCATAATGGGGCACGAGGAGAGGGAGCCGTGTATCTTGGAGACAGCGATCAACATCCTCGGCTCCAAACAGACGGCAAGCGAACTGTTCGTTAAATATCCACTGAATCAGTGGCAACAGAAGTTGCGTGGGACTGACGTGATGTGTGTGAGTTGTAGAGTTTGTAGTTGCAGTATTATGACGTGTGGAATAATGGCCCACTTGGCGAATGCTTTAAATTTGCTGGGGGGGGGGGGGGGAGGAAAGAAAGGCTCCAGTATGAATCTGTGAGTGAGGGAGTTCAGAATTTGTCAGGTCGCTGGTTGTGACACTGTCGTGACCCGTATTTAAAGTTAACTTGTGAATGGGTTTGTAATGAACTTGACAGAATTTGTCTTCTGAAAATGGAAGGTGCTTGTTCATTGGCTAAGGTAGGAGTGTTAACTGCTTGGTGAAGTAAAACTGTGTGCTCTTAGAAGAGTGTGATGTCTTGATTTCTTGAATGTGACTGTATTTTCTCTTTCTGGGAGTAGCAGATTACGAGAAACAGAATGATCCTTCAGATTCTACTGAGCACCATGCTGTTTGTCACGTGACCTGCGTACTGCCAGCCAGACAAGCATTGAAGTACGTGCGGCAACAGTTGGCAGACCGACTTGATGTCAGAAGATTAAACCTGCTGGGACAAAGAAGGAACATCGTATCCGCAAGAAACTGATATCAGTCTGAACGAGGCATTCGTTGTGTGAGTACATGAGCATTAGAATGTATTTGATGTGGTTGTCGTGTGAGAGAGATGAGTCTGTCCAATTTTATTAGGTACTTCAGATGTTGTGAACTTAAATGTGAGATTTGATATGTTGAAAGACCTATGTGCGGTGAGAGATTGGCATAATTGCAGTATCTGTGGTATGCTAGAGGCATTCATGATTCTCTAGTGAATATATTGTTCATAGGACATCAAAATTGGAGGTTAGGTATAGCTTGTAGACGAGGGTGGTGACTATTTGTGATAAGGTTTTGTTAATGAGTGGTTTTGTTACATGTGTGATGTGTGTAGTGCTGTGGAGCCTTTAATGTGATGTGTTTACTAATTAATAAGTGAGTAATTGCCAAGGTGAGGAATTTAGTTTTGTTGACGTGTGAGTATTGTGCACAGTGACCGGAGCTGCTGGGATATTTTCTGTGCTTTTGGTTAATTTTGAGCAAGGGGATCGGTTATGAAACCTTTAAATTAGGTGATGTGTTGAATGTGATTGCATTTTTTTTCTGGTAATAGCTGCAGAGAAGAAGCTTGATTGATCCATGGGACTTTACTGAGGTTGAAGGATGCGTCACCTGACATGACTACTGCTTGCCAGGAAAAGAGTGGAGTATGTGCAGAAACACTATGGTGGCTCACTGATATGACGACAGGAAATCAATCGGCTGTTATCACGAAGGACCTCATGTCTGCGAGAGATTTATCTCTGTGTCAACTTGACATGCATTGTGTAAGTATACGAGAAATATGATTATCAGATGTGCTAATTCATGATTCACACAATCAAATTCTTTGGCAAGATAGCGAAATATTCCACCAACATGCTCTTCATTATTTAGTTCACTTAAGATTTTGTGTGTAAAATTCAATAGCACGTTGTTGCATGTCTTTTTGAAAATTTTTTAGAGAATGCCGTTGGTAATGAAACTGGTCTGTAAGTAGAAATACCTGTCAATTTAGGTAAAGATCTTGTTTATGTTTACAAGATGTTTTGATATCTGCATTGGAACAAGTTTCACAGTTTGAAGGACAGTATTAGGGTGTGGTGTGGAGTACTGGCAGACCTAATAATATAAGGTTGCTTCACTGTCTTAACCTAAAATAGACCCATGACAAAAAATGTCTTCTCAAAATGGAATGTGAATTTATTTGCTTTACATGAGGTGTAGGGGCCGTCAAAGACATGTATTTCTTTAATTATTTGATGTTAGTATTCTACCATACTGACTAAAAGACTAGAAAAGAAGAGTGATGGGAGACGACCAATTTGGATTCAGGAGAGGAAGAGGAACCAGAGATGCCATCGGAGTTATGAGAATAATTTCAGAGAGAGTTCTCGATGTCAAGGAAGAAGTATGTGCCTGCTTCATCGACAGGAAGAAGGCTTTCGATCGAGTAAAATGGAAGAAATTAATGAGGATCCTACAGAGAATTGGAATTGATTGGAGAGATAGAAGACTAATGGAAAACCTATACATGCAGCAGAAAGTCAACGTGAGACTGGACTCAGGAGACACCAACAGCGTTGAGGTAGGTAGAGGTGTAAGACAGGGATGCTGCGTATCACCACTTATTTTTAACCTATACGGGGAATGGCTTGCCAAGGAAGCTCTGGAGACTTCAAAATTGGAGGAAGATGATAATGACTGTAAAGTATGCAGACGACTTGGTAGTATTGGCGAAGGAAGAGGAGGAATTACAGAACATGATGGACAAGTTAGTGGTAACAGGTAGAGAGTATGGAATGGAAATCAACATTGAAAAATCAAAGGTAATGAGGATGGCACCGAGAGCAGAACCATTGAACGTTGTAGTTGGAAACCAACGGCTGGAGAATGTGGAGAATTTCAAGTACTTGGGAAGCATAATCACGACGGACGCCCTATGCACCAAGGAAGTAAAAGCAAGGATAGCCATGGCCAAGGCAGTTTTCCGTCAAGAAGAGGATACTTCTCACTAGCAAGTTGGGATTGGAGATGAAGAAGAAACTAGTGAAGTGTTACGTATGGAGCAGAGACCTGGACACTCAGGATGAAGGAACAGAAATACCTGGAGAGTTTTGAAATGTGGTGTTGGAGAAGAATAGAGAAGATCAGGTGGACGGATGGAGTTACCAACGAAGAAGTATTGAGGAGAGTCGACGAGCAAAGAAACATTCTGCAGGCGATTACACGAAGGAAAGCTAACTGGCTCGGACATTATGAGAAGGAATGG
Source organism: Zootermopsis nevadensis (assembly GCF_977971745.1). Lineage (NCBI taxonomy): Eukaryota > Metazoa > Arthropoda > Insecta > Blattodea > Termopsidae > Zootermopsis > Zootermopsis nevadensis. Next base: position 9,360 of record NW_028259134.1, on the reverse strand, counting down.
GTTACTGAGTGACATCATCGAAGGTCAGGTTGAAGGAAAGCGAGGACTGGGAAGAAGACTGATACAGCTAACCGACGATCTGAAACAAGGAAAGAAGATGAAGTTCCAGGAATTAAAATGAGAAGCTGAGAATAGGGAAAACTGGAGAGCTCTTTTTGGGCAAAGCAATGGACCTGTTGTAAGACAGAACACTGAATAATAATAATAATAATAATAGTATTCTACCATGTTTTCCATTGGAGGTAGCTCTGCCTTCATTTTATGAGTTTGGCATTGGTATTTTAATTTGGTCAAGAAAGGGGCTTTCTAGGATAGGTAAGATAGCTGCCCTATCTCTCGATGAGAGACTGAGGCCGAGTTTCTCTTTTTTGAGAGAGTGTTTTATTTATTTCTTGTGAGAGGTTGAGATGTCGTTTGAGTCTTCGTTGTCGTGGTTTTGAACTTTGTAAATGTTTGCTCATGTTTGATTCTTTTGAAATTGATATTGTATTTATATCTCCTTATCATTGTTCATTTACATCCAGTTTACATAAAATGGGATTGCCGGTGGATGTAATGACACCAAGAACCTCCCCCTTTTAACTTCAGAAAGGCCGATACTGTTAAAAGGTTTTGTTTTCTTTCCATTTTATCGATCCAAGTTCTGAGCGTTGGCGATTTCTGGTTGGTATGTTTGACTTATATTCTGTGTTTGTGTTTCATGTACGCCAGCGCATCGGACACGTACCAGTGGACGCGGCCTGTTCTGGAGGGGACTCGAAGCGAAGGGCTCTTTGTGCGTGTGTTGCGGTATCGTTCATTAGCTTACTTTGAATGGCGTATGGTGCAGTACTTGGTGCAACGTGCAAAGGTAGTTGATTTTTTCGATCACGTAGAGTTATTATTGTCTCTAACGGAGTCCGACGAACGCAAAGGAATTTTGAAATTTCATTCTGATTTGAAATCAGACATTGACATGTGCCCTCTGTTGGCTGTTTAGAACGGTCAAAGATGTAGGCAGATTGCGTGTAGCCCCATTAAATGTAGAGTATGACACACTCTGAGTAGGTAAAGTATTTGAGTTTGGTTGACCACGAGGCTCACCACGGCAAGTGTCAGCCTCAAGGAGAGACTGAGGCAGAGTGACTTATTTTTTAATTTATTTTAAGAAGCAGAGATATGGATGGAAGCAAATTGGTTGCATTGTGCATTTCGCTCTGTTTACTTGCCCCCTGGACCACCACCATGAGGCACGTGGAAGATTGTGCTGTCAATTTTGTTTTTTGGCGAACACTTCTCAGACATTTACTGCATAAGACATAGTTTACTACTACTCTACTATGACAAGGAGGTCGGAAGCGTAGGCATGTATCCATCAGCCTTTAGTCTTTTCTGCTTGCGAAGAGGCACACCTACTTTCTCACATGTCACGCCACCTGTACCGAAATGTTCACTAGCATATGTATGTTTTTATTGTGGATTCGTTTGAATCAGGCCACCCGAAAAGGGTCACCGTGTAGTTTGCGTATGCTGCGTCTTCGAGATTTTCAGCTCTTGGAGGATAGCTTGGATTTACTAGGAGTAGGAGTAGCTGCGTTGGAATCAGGCTAAAAGAAAATGGTGATACATCATGTTCTGTAGGTTATAGAAACAGCAAGGTACGTGCTCTGCGTGAATAGGTAGCTGCGTCCGAAGCAGGATGCTGGCTCACTTGCATGAATTGTTGAGGGTGCGCTGTGTCCGTAGTTGGCTACGATGTGAGGTACACACTTTCGTTCGGCTATCCCGCATCTGCAGGGCTTAATAAGTCTGGGTTAGAGTGCGTCAGTAGCTGGCCATCAGGCTAGTGGTTGACATGTATAGTTTTGTTGGGCGATGCTTCGTCCGTGCCAGGCGACTGGTTGACGTGAATATCTTGCTTAGTCTAGGCTGCGTCTGTAGCCGTGTGCCTTGTCAGTTGTATGGGTTTGTTTGGTAATGCTGCATGTGCAGTGCTGTACCAGTTAGGTTTATGTTTGCTTGCCTACTTTGTGTCTGAAATAGGCCACCAATGTAGAGGTTTGTTATTAATCGTAGGTTGCTGCGGTAGCAATAAATCTTTTCACGTGCTTAGTTTGGCCCAGCTGTGGCCGTAGAAGGCAACAAGACCACAGGCAAACATTGGTCAGTCTGGGTTGCGTACATAGATTCCTAGTGGCTGAATAAATCACAGGTTGGGTTGACAAGGCTCTGTCCGAAGAGATCGACTGTGTTGAAGGCCTCGTCCATAGCAGCTTACTGCCTTACTTGCATAGGTTTGTTGTGTCAGGCTTCGTCCAGAGGAGGATAATTTGTAACGTGGATATTACGATAGTACTAGGCAGTGTCCTTTGCTATGCTGCGTCCGTAGCTGGCTAATTGCTCACTATAATTGATATCTTAGGAAGTCTATCACAAGAATGATTGAAAGAAAGTGATTTAAGAAGAACTGGAGTGCAGGGAAGCACAGAAAAGAATGTTTAAGAGCACATGAAATTTTGAAATATAATAAATTGTTTCAAATACAGAAAAATTGAATTAAATTAATTCTTAACGTTTAATTTAGACAGAAGAAAAATAAAGAAATTTATTTAACTTGTTCACTTTACTATGGTAATCTTTAAGCGTTAAAACATTTGTGGCAAACACTTATTAAAGTTGAAGTAGTACATTATGTTGATGAGATGGGAAGCCATAAATGCAACAGATGATGCTTACATACACATTAACAGATCACCCTTATAGATATTGTGTGTCTATTAACCGACTAACAAAGTTCTAATTCTTCCTTCTACTGGTGATGGGTTCCTTCTGTTGCTTATGCATGGCCGGCGCATTGTAGCAGTAACATTAAGTGATCTGTAAATGTGTTTGTATTGTCATTGCTTCTTGTTTGTGCGAGGAAGCAGACAGGCAACTTATTTAAGAAGATACAAGATGATTTATAGTACAATACAACTGATAAAGATACAGAAGGAAAGATGCAATTAAGTAAAACTGAATTTAAAATTGTAGTATCATACAGTTGATATGTAGTTATGATAAAGTGAGGTCTGATGACAACTCCCTAAAATGCTACATTCTTAGAGGCATAGGTTGGTGTGGCTAGGCTACGTCCACAGCAAGGTACTTTCTCGAGTGTATTAGGTGATTGGGCTATGCTTTGTCTAAAACAGGCTACCACCTGATTGGCATAGGTTGTTTACTTTAGTGTGCGTCCAAAGCGTGAATAGGTTATTTAGCCGAGGCTGCATCAAGTACCTGGGAGCCGTATGTTGGTCAAGGCTGCATCTGAAGCAGGTTTAGGCTATCGGTAATTTTTGCGAGGCAAGCGAGCTACATCCTAGCGTGTTTAATTTTCTGATAGTTGGCTGCGTTCTAAGTAGGATACAGGCCGAATTGCATAGATTGGTTGGAGTAGGCTACGTCCGTCGCAGGTTACGTGCTCAGTTCCAGATATGTTTGGCCATACTTTTTGACGTGAAAACGTTCGAACATTCGAACTAGAATATAATAGTGACGAAAATTTAGAACTCTGATGTGCGTACCTTCAGAAATTCTTTAAACTTGAACTAGTGAATAATTTGGACAAACCAACCACGCAAGGGAAAACTTGTATAGATTTGACATTTGCAAGAGGTATTCAAATAATTTCAAAGCCATATGTATCCTACTTCTCATACCACTACCCTGTATTCAATAAATGTAAGTTGCAAATGAATTAAACGATTGAAAACAAAAATTTTGTTTAATTTCAATATACACGATTGACGTTTCCACGAAAATAACTGCGGCAGTGTCCGACACTTCCTATCAATTTTTTCTGCAGCGATCTGATCTGTTATGGGCATAATTTAGTTTGGCTGTGCTCTATGCTCAGGAGGCTTCTTACACATACTTCACAGGTCACCACCATTCACCGACCTCACTACGAACACATGTTGGTTAGGCAAGGCTTTGCTCGAAGCAGAGTTATTTTCCGTAAACCGCGTACGAAACAGGCTACAAGATTGTGTGTGTAGATTACTGGGAGATGGCCGCGTCCGAAACGGGATACTACTGCATACGCTTTATTTAGTTGGGCTAGGCTGCGTCCACAGTTCTCTTCATTCGTTCGTCTAATCCGCCTCAGGTTGGTTGGGCTAGGCTGTGTCCATAACAGCATACGTCCTTAGTAACTTTGGTTTGTTGGGTTTGGTTGCGTCCAAAGCAGGGTACTTTCTCATGTGGATGAGTTGATTTGGCTTGTCTGTGTTCTTAGCTAGCTACCAGTTCAGTGGCATAGATATTGTTTGACTAGGGTGCATCTGTAGGTGGCTACTTGCTCACTGAATTTAATATCTCAGGTGGTTTATCACAAAATGATGGATAGAAAATGATTGCCATCGATTACTAGCTAAGACTCTGTATATTTGTTGTGCTAAATAAAAGCCATATATCCATTTCGTTACTTTTATTTCATTCCCATATCGCAAAGAAAATGTTACCCGCAAACGCAGACACATTCATGTGAAAACCCATGGGTGTGTCCCTGACACAGCTACACCCTGACTTTCCCCTTCACTTTGGATGTGTTACCTTTATTTTCTGCCTCGGACATTGATGTTCATAATGCTATAAAGCGTTGCACTTGATGGTGTACCAAGTGTTATTATTAAGGGTTCTGAAATCCTTGCTACTATTGTTAAATTTATTTTAAATTTTAGCTTCTCTCAGCAACAATTTCCCCACTTTGTGGAAACAAGCAGCTATTGTTCCAGTTTTCAAAAAGAAGACAAAACTGCTTCTGTTATAAAGTATAGACCTACTACCATAATTAATAATGTTTCCAAAGTATTTGAAATTATTGTACATACCATGTTTCTTATCATTTTAATTCTAAATGAATCCCTTGTCAACATGGTTTTAGTAAATCCACCACTTCTAATCTGGTTACGTTTTTGGATTTATTTACCCCTTTCGCTTGTTCCCAGTCTCAAGGTGATGCCTTTTATGTTGATTTTATCAGTGTTGTTTCGCATGTCTTACGTTTGCACAAACTTGGTGACTATGAACTGTCTGCTGGTTATATGATTGATAATAATAATGATAATAATACACAAAACAACACGACGTTTATTGATACAAGAAACCACGCAATCAAAAATACGTACTTTTATAAGTACAATTATTATTACTCAAGTGGGAAGTTAGTGTGATGTTTGGCACTGCATTTCAGCGGCCAGTTTTTCAAATTTGGGAGAGTAGGATGATGTTGCTGCTCGCAATCGTCAAGATGGGCATTGGTACGTAGAGAACTGTGCTTTGATTTTATAATGTTCATGGTTGAACGGCCTTTATTATTCAGTATAACCTCTTTCCGTATCAACGCGGGCACCGCGTTGGGCACCACTGTTGTACATTATTTCGCCCTCACATCTTCATCAGTTATCAGAGTGATTATTCTCTTGTAACATTGATGTCACTGTTAGGTCAAGGTCATGACAAAGTCAAGACAAGATCGCAACAATAGTTTGCCAGATAGAGGTCTTTAAAATTCTCAAGGTCATAAGTTTCACGCGTATTTATGCCAAACGGTAAATACCTGATTGACCATACTCATGTCAAAATGAGGTCACGTATTGGTCAGAAAACTATGAAGGCGTAATTTATAACAGTTATAATTACTCTTCGCTAATAAAAATTGCAGTTTTGTGGACTTTCAGTTTATTCTGTGTATAGTAATATAAAATATCGTCAAATTGAGTACCTGATCTATTTTCCTAATCAATGAAATTCCTCTGTTATGGAAACTGAAGGCAGGGGTTTGTTTTAGCAATGACGTACGAGATTTACCACAGACACTACCACTTCCAAGACAAGGCAGGGGTTTCTTTTAGCAATGACGTGCGTGATTCAACCGAGACACTACCACTTTTAATACAAGGCAGAGGTTTGTTTTGGCAATTACGTACAAGATTCACACACGAGATTACCTCTTCCAAGATAAGGCAGGGGTTTCTTTTAGGAATGACGTGCGTGATTCACACAAGACACTACTACCACTTTTAATAGAAGGCAAAGGTTTCTTTTGGCAATTACGTACGAGATTCACACACGATACTACCATTTTTAATTCAAGGCAGAGGTTTCTTTTAGCAATGACGTACGTGATTCACACAAGACACTACCACTTTTAATACAAGGCAAAGGTTTCTTTTGGCAATGACGTACGAGATTCACACACGAGATTACCTCTTCCAAGTTTATGCAGGGGTTTCTTTTAGGAATGACGTGCGTGATTCACACGAGACACTACCACTTCTAATACAAGGCAGAGGTTTCTTTTGGCAATGACGTGCGTGATTCACACAAGACACTACCACTTTTAATACAAGGCAAAGGTTTCTTTTGGGAATTACGTACGAGATTCACACACACGACTACCACTTCCATGATAATGCAGGGGTTTGTTTTAGCAATGACTTGCGTGATTTACACACATACATTGACGGTTCTGCTGCGTGAGCAGGAACCGGGTACGTGGACCATGGCGCCCGAGGAGCCAGCGTGTGTCCAGTGGGGGTGTTACGGGCCGACGTGTAGGAGAAGAGTGTGAAGAGCGAAGCTCGGGGACCAGATAGACTCGATGGGCATTGCGAGAGAATGTGTGTGTTTGTGCGCGCGTGCACAGATACTCGAGTGTGTTGTAGAGAGTTGACTGATGTGCAGAACTCTGTAACTGATTTAATTTGACGTGAATAATCAGGGTTGACAATCCAGGTCGCAACGCCGATCCAGGCTACAATATATGAATATATATAATGTAAAAAGAGTGTATGCTACATGGACGTGAGAATAAAATATATGTATATATTTTATGTATGTTTCTGGAGTTTTTATTAATGTGTGTATAAATAAATGGAGAAGAGATAAAAATTACGATGTTTTTATTATTCGATAGCGAATAGGTATTATAAGGGGTTATTATAAAATGTAAAGTATTGAAGATGTAAATAAAGGTGATATAAACACTCTTTTTTTTTTTGAGTGCAGATAACAGATAGTTGTAATTCATGACTTCTTGAAGTCCTTTGTGACGTAGTGGTAGCGTGCTTGCTTGTGAATGCAAGGGTCGGTGGTTCGAAACCCGGCTAGGTGGAGTTTTTTAAAGTTAATATAGATGGATGAGTTTAGTATTAATTTAAATTCGTCAGTTATTCTATTGAAAGATATCAGGAAGTTTTAAAATATTGTATGTCAAGAGCCTTCGTAGCGCAGTGGTTAGCGTACTTGCTTGTGAATGCAAGGGTCGGTGGTTCGATACCTGGCCAGGTTGAGTTTTTTAAAATTAATATAGATCAGTTCAGTATTAATTTAAATTCAACAGTTATTCCATTGTAAGATATCAGGAAGTTTTAAATTATTGTATGTCAAGAGCCTTCGTAGCGCAGTGGTTAGCGTACTTGCTTGTGAATGCAAGGGTCGGTGGTTCGATACCTGGCCAGGTTGAGTTTTTTAAAATTAATATAGATCAGTTCAGTATTAATTTAAATTCAACAGTTATTCCATTGTAAGATATCAGGAAGTTTTAAATTATTGTATGTCAAGAGCCTTCGTAGCGCAGTGGTTAGCGTGCTTGCTTGTGAATGCAAAGGTCGGTGGTTCGAAACCCGGTCAGGTAGAGTTTTTTAAAGTTAATATAGATAGATGAGTTCAGTATTAATTTAAATTCAACAGTTATTCCATTGTAAGATATCAGGAAGTTTTAAATTATTGTATGTCAAGAGCCTTCGTAGCGCAGTGGTTAGCGTGCTTGCTTGTGAATGCAAAGGCCGGTGGTTCGAAACTCGGTCAGGTTGACTTTTTAAAGTTAATACATGGGTCACGTGACACGTTACGTGAAGCGTCACATGATGAGATGGGCGTTTCCTTGGGCTTTGTGGCACAGGATCCGTATCGAACGGTTAGTGAGTCGGGGTGGGCGGGTGGGTTAGGGGCTAGGTAAGGTTAGGGGCTAGGTAAGGTTAGGGGCTAGGTTAGGTTAGGGGCTAGGTTAGGTTAGGTTAGGTTAGGTTAGGTTAGGTTAGGTTAGGTTAGGTTAGGTTAGGTTAGGTTAGGTTAGGTTAGGTTAGGTTAGGTTAGGTTAGGTTAGGTTAGGTTAGGTTAGGTTAGGTTAGGTTAGGTTAGGTTAGGTTAGGTTAGGTTAGGTTAGGTTAGGTTAGGTTAGGTTAGTTAGGTTAGGTTAGGTTAGGTTAGGTTAGGTTAGGTTAGGTTAGGTTAGGTTAGGTTAGGTTAGGTTAGGTTAGGTTAGGTTAGGTTAGGTTAGGTTAGGTTAGGTTAGGTTAGGTTAGGTTAGGTTAGGTTAGGTTAGGTTAGGTTAGGTTAGGTTAGGTTAGGTTAGGTTAGGTTAGGTTAGGTTAGGTTAGGTTAGGTTAGGTTAGGTTAGGTTAGGTTAGGTTAGGTTAGGTTAGGTTAGGTTAGGTTAGGTTAGGTTAGGTTAGGTTAGGTTAGGTTAGGTTAGGTTAGGTTAGGTTAGGTTAGGTTAGGTTAGGTTAGGTTAGGTTAGGTTAGGTTAGGTTAGGTTAGGTAGGTTAGGTTAGGTTAGGTTAGGTTAGGTTAGGTTAGGTTAGGTTAGGTTAGGTTAGGTTAGGTTAGGTTAGGTTAGGTTAGGTTAGGTTAGGTTAGGTTAGGTTAGGTTAGGTTAGGTTAGGTTAGGTTAGGTTAGGTTAGGTTAGGTTAGGTTAGGTTAGGTTAGGTTAGGTTAGGTTAGGTTAGGTTAGGTTAGGTTAGGTTAGGTTAGGTTAGGTTAGGTTAGGTTAGGTTAGGTTAGGTTAGGTTAGGTTAGGTTAGGTTAGGTTAGGTTAGGTTAGGTTAGGTTAGGTTAGGTTAGGTTAGGTTAGGTTAGGTTAGGTTAGGTTAGGTTAGGTTAGTTAGGTTAGGTTAGGTTAGGTTAGGTTAGGTTAGGTTAGGTTAGGTTAGGTTAGGTTAGGTTAGGTTAGGTTAGGTTAGGTTAGGTTAGGTTAGGTTAGTTAGGTTAGGTTAGGTTAGGTTAGGTTAGGTTAGGTTAGGTTAGGTTAGGTTAGGTTAGGTTAGGTTAGGTTAGGTTAGGTTAGGTTAGGTTAGGTTAGGTTAGGTTAGGTTAGGTTAGGTTAGGTTAGGTTAGGTTAGGTTAGGTTAGGTTAGGTTAGTTAGGTTAGGTTAGGTTAGGTTAGGTTAGGTTAGGTTAGGTTAGGTTAGGTTAGGTTAGGTTAGGTTAGGTTAGGTTAGGTTAGGTTAGGTTAGGTTAGGTTAGGTTAGGTTAGGTTAGGTTAGGTTAGGTTAGGTTAGGTTAGGTTAGGTTAGGTTAGGTTAGGTTAGGTTAGGTTAGGTTAGGTTAGGTTA